>NC_089996.1:3915000-4540000 GCF_036417845.1 Apteryx mantelli
GATCTGGCCCCTGTGAATTAAATCAAGTGCTTATTAATAACTTAGCAATGAGCTGGACTTGCAGGTGATTCCACAGGATGGGGATGCCACATGCAGTTCAAGAAACTTGAGGTTTACACCATTGCTGCTGACTCTTGACCTCTGCACTCACTTTTTGGTGGCCTTATGCCCGTGTAATCTGCCAGGATCTCTCCTGAGTTGTGGAAGAGATTACTCTGGAGTGATCCGCTCCCTGGAGGGGCCCGTGGCTGTGAACCCTTGGCTCGCTTGCATGCTGTGGTTCAGATTCTCCCTTGTTCAGCTGTCCAAAGTAGCTCTTGAGCAGTGCAGTAAGAAGAAGCTGAGGTTTGAACGGCTGGTGCTCCGATCCTTTGGGATTTTTGCCTTTTTTTTATTGGGAAGAGGCACAGCCATCCCGCCTTACTTTTTCTGCCAGAATTCTCCCAAGGGTCTCACCGCAGTTTTGGTTAAAGGAGTAGGTGGCTAAATGGAAATAAAATATTAGTCTACCTGGGTTTACCAGCTGAAATGGTTTAGAGCATCATTACTAGGCTAATTTCGCTACTTGCCCCCCCCCCAAAACCCTCCCACCAAGCATTTTTTTAAAAATGAAACACAATGGTACATTTCCAGAGCAATATTACATTTCATAAGTATGGATTTTAACAGCCAGTCTCAACCAAACAATGCACTATATGGTGCCAGAAACAATAAATCAGTGCAACCCTCAGGACTGAAATGGAGAATTCCCTCTCCCCTTGTAGCTCCTTGGAACTTTAATCTGAAATATGCCAAGAATCAAAGGATAACTTATTGGTACACAGGAATTCTCATGCTTGGTCAAACCTGATTTCCACCAAGTCTAGCACTTTGCTGCTGGCAGTGGCCAGAACCAGATGCTTCAGAGAAAAGAGTTAGTGGGGGAATGTCTGCAACAACATGTCTGCAGAGAACCCTTCATTTAGGAAGGGCTTCAGCCCTCCTAAATTTAGCTGTTCTGATATTAGTGTGTGGTCATGTAGACTTCTTTGTTAGCGGAGCCAGAGACATGGATCTCCAAAAGATAATTCCCCACTCTAAGATATACTAAGACTTTTTATTGCTTTGATTATGGAGAAAGCCTTCATGAGTAGCTGTCTAAAAGTAAGCATCTGGTCCAAGCTATGGTCAAGTGAGAGG
Source organism: Apteryx mantelli (assembly GCF_036417845.1). NCBI lineage: Eukaryota > Metazoa > Chordata > Aves > Apterygiformes > Apterygidae > Apteryx > Apteryx mantelli. The sequence goes on from NC_089996.1 coordinate 3,916,180, forward strand.
AATCCCAGTGGCTATTTTCTGCCTGTAAGAATGGACACTGTCATTTTGTCCTTTGAGGGTCTTAGCTGTGGTCTTAGCTTAATATTCACCTCCGGATGATTTCATCTTACTGTGAGGGCTTCAAGTTTGGGAGGGGAAGGTGATCTAGGGGCTATTGCCCAGGACTAGGGAGGCTTGTTCCTTTGCAGAACGGGTGTTTTCTGTAATTTGGGGCAAGTTGGATAGCTCAGATCTTCAAGGCAGTTGGAAAGTCCTTTCTCATGAAGATTTTGCTGGATGTGAAATGCTTGGGGGCTTGTCTGGTCCGTGTGCCCTGCCCAGGAGGAGGCATTCTAAAGGCATTTTCCCTGGTCTCCCTTAATCCAAACCTGACTGTGCTTCTGGCATTAAACAGTGGGGACGGCTGGTGAATTTGGTCTCGGGGCTGCTCTGGTAGAGGTAGGCTTCATGCCTCCCTTCCTCTGAAAGGGTCTTACTAGCACTGCTCTCTCTCATGGGCCTGTTGTGGAGAAAATATAGGAGGTTGAGGAGAGTGGATAGTGTGGTGGCCGTAAGTATTGTGGTTACCTGGCTGATGGGGGCTGTGTTTTGACAATGTGTTCCAAATTTAACTGCATTAAAAAAAAAAGGATTTTTTTTTTAACAACTGAAGTAAGAGTCTTTTTTTAATTTGCCCACTTTTTTCTTGTATGACAAGAAAATTTAAATAGGGTAATGGGATTCACCTTTGCTGTGCATCATTCTGTGTATTGCAGTTAAAGCCTTTATAACTGTAGGATCTTGAAATGGAAGAACCTTAATTCTTCTGATTGCTCCTCATGTGACCATCTCACCAGAGCTGCAATCATGCATGCTGTTACCCAGGAGCTGTTTCTGTGTCTCCTGTTCCCTTTTTGCTTTGGCTGGAGTGGTGCGGGCAGGGTGCCTTGCACCAGGGCAGGTTGCCCACAAAGTGTATGCTTTGTGCTGCCCTTCCCCGGATTTCACAGTATTCACATTTTATTTGCTTATTTTGACCCCTTGGCAGTGAGTTTCAGAGCTGCCCCCAATGACCGCAGATTTTCACTTATGGACAGTTCATTCAGGACTCATTTGCTTCCTCTGTTTTTCACTACTCTGTATTTGTCAGGGTGGGGGGTTGGGGGGAATTTGCTTGTTGTAAAGAGGGAGGTTGTTATATTCTCCTGACTCACCTTCCTGTATAATTATCTGGCTTTGACGTGCCCCAGGCTATGTAAGATCTCAATATTATTGTTATTAATAGCACTCCCCCGTCCCAAGCAGGTACGTTTGCAGTAACTTCCCAGCATATGTGAGCAGGGCCAACCACAGAGTCAACAGGAGGACTCTATTATACATATGCTTAAGTGTTTGCAGGCACCGAAGCTTAGATTTTTCACAAGCAATTAGTGATCCTGCGTGCCTCAACTTTGATGCCTCATTCGACACATTTTTAGAAGGGGCTGTTTATTGCAAAGCGCTGAGCTCTCACCCTTTGAATATTGGGCGCCTTTTGGGTGTCTGGCCGGGCAATCAGCACTGCAGGAATTTGCTAGGCAGTCAGTTCTTGGATTAAGAGCTCTGGCAGGGAGCTTGTCAAATTGTATGCATCTGTTAATGTCTTGGATGGATTGAATGCTAAATGAATTATTGTGCACGCTTGCCTCCCTCCCTTTGCTTCCAGTACTCATTCTCAGTTCTTCTTTTCTGCGTGCATCCTGATGCAGATCCATTGTACGATCACACGTGCTTCTTTGGGAAGTAACTGTCATTTAGCATACCCTGGGGTATCCTTACCTATTTCTGTCCTTCTGTCTACAATATGTCTGTAGATACTTATCCCTATGCATTAAAAAAAATATTTTAAAAGCAGCCATGTGCAAATGAAGTACAGGGTTTATTTTCGGTTACAGTATAAAAGCACCACCTAATCTGTCCTTGCAAAATGTTGCTTGTTTACTGGCCTGGAGAGATTAACTGTTGAGACAGCTGAATAAAATACTTTTTCTCTCACTGTACATCTTGCAGGTATGTCTTGATGGAGGAATTTTGATGCTGGTGTTGCCAGGCTTGTCTAAGCTCATTTTCTGGGCTGGGAGCATGAACAGTTTTGAAACAGGCACATCCCTGTTCAGTTACTATGAATTTTATACTGGCTTCTTCCTTCTAAGTGTGGAAGTCCTGGGTTAATTTTAGAACTGGGGAAGAATTAAATGACTTTTGAAGAGGGTAGTTTTGACTGTCTGCAGGAAAAGGCAGTATAAAAGTGAGAACTGGGCTTGAGTTGCATGTTTTGATCAAGAGCGAATTTCAGGTGCTTATGAATAGGGTTTGAAAATGGGACTTGTCCAACTGATTACACAGTCTGTACAGTGTAAGCTGAAATAGTAAAGCCCAGGCTCACCCAAGTATTGCAGCAGGAGTTGGAAACCTGAACTGGGTCTAGGCCCTATGCCGTGGCTTGGAGCTGCCTGTCTAGTAGCCCAAACGGAGGGAGCAGGCCAGGGAATTGTATTTGAAATATAATAAGCTCTTTGATTCTGGATTAACTTGGGCCAGCAGTTAACACGTGAGGCATTTTGGCAATGGTGAATTCAGGTCCTCTTCTCCAGTCCCTCTCCTTAGGACAGATTTTAACAGAAAGGGAATTTTTTTGAAGTAGCTGCAATCTCTAGAAAAGATAAGAGCCTTTGGTTCAGATGCAACTTTCCCTTCAGTGCCCAGCAGATGTGTTATGAAGTGCTTATGAAATACGTAGAAGTGCTGCTGTTTTGAACCTTTGCAAGCCATCAACAGCTTCGTGTGGGAAACTAAATGAATGTAATTTTGTGGAGAGATGGTGAATGTGGTTGCTAAATGAGCACCGCAAAAATAAAACAAAACCAACAAAGGGTGTTTGCTGGAGCAGCTGGGAAGGGGCATAAATGACAACTGAAGGATGTGCTGACTTGTAAATTGGCTCCTCTGATGGCTAAAAACTTGTCTCTAGTATAGAGAAGTCTTGGCATTAAGTAGGAGCCTGCAAGGATGCCTGCAATATAATCGAGTGTGATATTCAGAGATATGGCTTAGTGCATTGCTATGTCTCCAGGTCATGGCATCTGTTAGGGCCCCATCCAGCACGTGTTTAAATCCAAGTGTGTCCTGCACCACTTTTGCTGCGGAAGGACTTCAAGTGGTGCCTGTTGCATGAGCTTTGCATGAGTTAGGTGGCATCTTTTCTGATATCACAGGCAATGATGGCTGTTTCCAAGTTTGTATAACCCCAGCCCCTTTCCGCCCTGTTTTGAACCTCGCCTTCATCTATAACACCCAGGGGAGGGGGGAGGAGAAATTGGGTAACCTAATATTTTGACATGAAAAAGCTCAGAAAGCAACTTGGATTTCATTTTGGGCTTCTGTCTACATCGCTTTTTGGGGAGGGAAAATTCACCGTTTGACCTAGGGCTCCAAAACTTGGTCCTATTTCTACTACTGGATCATCGATCCCAATCTGTTCCCCCCCCCGGGTATCTGCTAACACCGCTGCAAATTTCTGCTGGCTTCAGTGCAGTTGCTCCTGGCTCCACTTGGTGACTGGGAGAGAAGAGCTGTGTCCGCAGAGCATGGCATGTCTCCTGCAGACATGGAAACAACTGCTTGGCTCTGTGCTATGCTCTCCTCCTCATCCAGCTCGTGCACCACTGTTTTCTTCCTTGCTGGGAATACCCACTTGACCATCTGGTTTCTGTTTGCTTTACTCCTGCCAACAAGAAGATGAACATTTTGGAAGGGGACCGGGGAGGGAGGAGGATGACGGTGGAGTGGGGAAGATCTCACCGGAGTCCGGATTCTTGTGTAACTAAGCCCAATCAGCGGCACGCCGGGGGGCCTGGAAGCACTTCCCGCTAACCTGGCTTGGCCTCTATTAGCAGAAGCAATGCGGCACCCAAAGCGCAGGGGCCCACGGTACGCACCCAGCGGCCGTGGCAGAACATCTGCTGATAGTATGGGCTGTGTCATAACAAGGAGTGCTTTAATCACCTAATAGAAGCCACATTGCGGTAATTGTGTAATATATGGCTGCAGCTTTGTAACATCACTTGTCTGAATGTGAGACAAATTGGATGCAGAAGCTTAGCCTCTTTGGCAACAGCTTATTTGAGGATTATTATTTTTATTTATAATATAATTTCAGTTGACTCCCTGCTCATTTGATGCCTGTGTACTTATCTTGACGTTGCATTGGGGTTAACCTCTTGAAGCTCTGCTTAGCTAGACCCTGCCTGGCATCCAGGTGTTTGCACAGATATAGACTCAGGACTCAGTCAACCCATTAGTATCCACATCTGGAAGGATAATAAAAATATTCCCAGTTACAGCAGTTAAAAAGGCATAGCCATCTTGTTCTTCAGAGCACGAACTAACCAGTGGTTAATAGGGATTAGGAAGGTGTAGTGCAGGCCACCTTGCACCTTCTCCAGAAGTGCAAATACTGCTAGCCAGAAGGAATAAAACAGAGTTGGCATCCGTCTGAACTGACAAACTGCAGCAGTTCAGTGGTGGATGCCCAGGATCTGCTGCTCTGGGAGCAGAGCCGCTGCTGCTCTTGGCACACCAGAAGAGCAGAGGCCCAGCTTGCTTCTTTCTCTTTACCTGCCTGGCAGATCAGGAGAAGCTTTCAGATGTGCTTTTCTCCAGGGTGTAGATAATAAGGGTCAGGATAAACACGTGTGATGTGAAAGAATATTCCTTTTATTCCTGTTGTGCATGTTATGGGGATATCTGTCTGGATTGCTTGCATGACTCATACCAGTATCACATTGAAGTGCTTCCTTATCCCCACAAATTACTTGGCAATATGTCATTCCCCCTTTCAGAGGGGAAAGGACATGGAGGAAAGCAGGGCCTTGCTCCAGAGTTGTACGTGGAAGTCAGCAGAGCACTGAACTGAACCTGCATTTTCTAAGTCTGGGCACACGCTTGTAGGAGAACTCTGATTTGGTTGTGACTGCAGGGGCTTGGCTTCCTCAGCCCAAGGCTGGGGCATGGAAAGCAGCCTGTCCTGCCTCAGAGTGCAGGAGCTGACCACCCGAAAACCTCATCCAAACCACGGCAGCTTTCTTCCGTAGTACTGGACAAAGCAAAACAGGATAGAAGCCTTTTAATACAATGGCTGATACTTAAACGCTGGTGTTCTAATGTTAAATTGCTTTGAAGGCTTGTCTTTGGATGAAGGATTTGGTTTAAAGCAAATTCCTCCTTCACCTTCCATAAAATGGCTTTCCTTGCTCGTGGCCTTAGTCCAGATGGGACAGCATCTGAACAGGGAGTGCAAGTCAGGTCATGGGAGCCAGGTCTGCAGTGAGCTTTTTCAAGCTGTGGTGAATCTGAATTTAAAGAAAAAGTATATTTGAGGAGGGGAGTGGAGGAAGGAAGACACTTGACTGTAAGAAGAAGCAATTTTCTCTACTTGCATTCCTGGCTATTTTTTCCGTTCCCCTGATAATTACAGGTAGTGTGTTTCTGGTTTAATTGGGGATTTTCCCACCCAGTGCTGAAGCAGGCAGAACAGCAGTGCAACCTCTTCCCCTCTCATAATGCACCATTGGGCTTTTCCGCAGGGATTTGGCTAACTTCTCCTTGCACTGTCATCTCATTTGAAGTGCAACAAAATACAAATTTCTTAAACTGAACTGAGGTGTATATTGGGTTTCCTATTCCTAGTCTGAAGCCATGACTTCAAATGGCCCCATGTTTGACCTGTTGAATTTGTGGGCTTGAACAGTTCCATTCTTAACTTCACAGTGAAGATGCTAAAAGCGCAAAGCTGCACATCTTGCAATGTTTTGCTTGTGCTGACAGTGATGCTCAAAAGCAGCCTTTCCTCAGATCTCAAAAATTACACAAATGCTTTCCCTGTCCTAATTTTCTACCCGCTGGCCACATTGCTCAGCTCTTGGGTGCGCAACCTCATGAGAGCCTGCTGGGTGTCAGAGGGATGCAAATGGTCATACTCTTGCTTCTACCAGTGTAACTCCAGTGAATCTGCTGAAGCCAGTAAATCTCTGCTGGTTTAAAACTGCCTTAAATGAGAGAAGGTCTGTGGATGAACCTTTCAAAAAGTCTAGACTCCAAAGAAAAAATGCAGCATAGGAACTAGATGTTATTGTGGCACTGCTCTGATTCTGGCACAGAAGAGTTGCAAAGTCAGGATTTCGGTCATCTTCAGATAAGCTGGGGCTTATCCTTGTGTCTCTGCTGGGAAGCAGGGAAGGAAGGGAGTGGGTTATTGAAGTGAAAGCCCTTTTAAAAAAATAGACGCGACCAGTAAGCGCCCCAAATAAACAGTGTTTATTAGAGATTGGTGCTTCCTTTAGCAAGAGAGGTCCTCTATTAAGGGGACCTGAGGAAGAGGATGGGCTCAGACATGCTTAGCTGACCTCCTTTGGAGCAGACTGAAAGCCTAAAGGTGGTATTTAGGCCCACCTCCTCGTGCAGGTGCATGCACACACATGTCTGAACACAAGTCTGCTTGCTGCTTGTGCATATGTCTGTCTAGCAGAGCATGTGAGCACCTGTCCACACACACATGGATGTGTGTAGCTGCAAAACTGCTGCTTTGTAGTTGTGCTTCTTTCCAGGGAGTAAAGGGTGTTGATGGGGAAAGAAAAAAACATCTTGAGAAGGTAGAAGTGATAGGAAGCAGAAAGTGTGTGTATGAGAGGCAAGTGGCCCGAGTATGAAATTTCACCCATGAGGAAAAGATCTGGACAGACAAGAAGCAGGAACTCCATAGTGACTATTTCAAGTGCAGATCCTTTTTATAAGTCTGCTGGCTCAGAAGTCCTCCTGATTGCACTGCACATCTTGTACAGCGTATTCCCCTGAAGTCAGCAGAATGACTCCTGAAAGCCAGACTCTTTTAACCCTGTCATCTCCCCTGATCCAAAGCAGGTAGCGTCTATTGGGAGCCCAGAACAACAGCAGTATCTGACCAGATAGAGTGCTGGGGTTTTGTTTTGTTTTTTTCTGCAGGGGCTATGTGATCCCAGGGAGACTCCTGCAAGGCTGGCATGTGGGCTCTGCCTGGCAGCTGGGAAGTACGTGGGACTGTAGCACTGCAGGCATCCTTAATTAGTCAGCTCGCCCATCCCTTAGTGAGGCTGGCCTCATGCACAGCCCGTGCATCAGTGCAGCTGAGACCGAGCGAGGATCCTCATGTCCTGGAGGCAGCTCTTCTCCTGGGTGAGAGGGGGAAGCTGGATTGATTCGTGGCCAGCTGGAAGCTGTGGTTGGCATGTTTTGTAGCTGACAGCCCCTAAGAAAGCCTAGCCCAAGCACTGATGATATAATATCCTTTGAATAGATTCTTCCCTTTGTAATTATGTCAATTAATAGGACAGCTCGGCTAGTGTTGTGCAGTGGCTTCAATGAGAAACTCCATCTGATCTCCCTCTGGTTCCCATGAGGGCCTTGCAGGTGTTCGAAGGTTGTGGAGATACCTGCTGGGCTCTGGGCAGAGTTACATGTGCTGCCTGTTGAAGGCTGAGCAGGCTGGTGTGCTTGTTGGACCCTGAAAAACAGAAAGGAGCTTTGGCTGGATAAGGGCAGCTTGTGTCTGCTGCAGGTGTGGTGTCTTACATGCCAGGAGAATGGTGGCCTTGGAGAGGATCCATGTGTGCCTGTGGAGGGTGGGTGGAGAGGGGATAGACTGCTTGCTCCCCTTGTCTTGCACAATCTGTTCCTGGGCTTTATGGGGAGCTGGTGCTATCAGTATGAGGACCCCTCCTTTCTCACTGTTGTTTCTTCTGCTGGGAATTTTGGCAGAGACCACAGATAAACGTACTCAAATAACAGATCCCACCAAGCAGGTGAAGTTTCTCCTCTTGTTTACAGCTGGAAAATTGTCATCTGAACGGGCTTGTTCCATGTCAGCACTGCGTAGGCTGGTCTGTTTGTGTCCCATTTGTTAATTCAGTTTGAGGTTCCTGCCAGTTCCTCATTAAACATCATGGCTGGTCTGTTTGTTGTCTTGTTCTCTCTCGTGCAGAGGACTCTTGGATTCATCTTAAACGAAGTGCTGTGCCTTGCACAGGTGACCTCCTGTGTTGTCAAGATTGTGAGAGCCACCAGTGACTGCTAATTGACCTCTAATGAACAGGGCCAGGAAACTTTGACTTCTATCTGGTTCTTTCTCCTTTTTTTCCCCCTAGGTTCCTCTTTCACGTGTATAGTGTGAGGAAATTTGTGCTGGCATATTTTATGCGGTCCTGGGGATCAGCCAAGAAATTTTGTCTTCATGCCCCCACCATTCCCGATCTTTGAATTCACTGAAGCCTAGTGTACTCTTGAAATATCCATTGAGCAGACCTGCTCCAATGCATTTAGCTAACGCCTTGGATCATTCACATCAGTGCAACTTCCCAGCAGTGATTACTGATGCCCAGAGGGGACCCACTGATGTGCTGAGAATCTGAGCATCTTTTCAACCTTATAACTGTAGGATCTTGAAATGAAAGAATATGCAAGATATGCAAAATTGATGGTTTTTTTTTTTGTGTTAATGCTAGAACCAAGATATGGGGGAAATCCCTTTTACTTTGGTTTGACCCCTCTTTTTTCTTTTATCCTTATCGTAAAAGTGAGTAGTCTTGCCAAACTTATTTTCATTTGACTCCTGGCTAAATCCTGGGGTTTAAAAATGTGTTAAAATCAACCCAAAGTTACCATTGGAAGTTTTAGCAAAGCTTAGCTCTTGAGCACCTGCCCCTAATCTAGAAGTGGATCTTCATTAAAAAATTTAATTTCAGGTTTTTCCCCAGATGGCACCTTTAGAGGCATTTGACCTGAACTTGTAAATGGTTTTAGTCAACCTGAAACACCAAACTGTTCATGAGCAAAATGTCACCCGTAGCTAATGAGCGCTCACTCAGTTGATATAGCAGCTTGTCCAGTGATGCAGCACTGGGCTCCTCAAGAGGTCTCAGTCTGGACCGTGAGCCAGTTTTACTTAGGTAAAATCTCAGTCTTCCCCAGGACATCTCCTGTTCGGTACTGTCCTTCCAATCTGTCAGTTCGCTGTTCAGATGGAGGCGGCCTGAGCCCGTCCGGCCCTCCAGGGCTGCAAACAGCATATTCTCGTGCTACTCGGAGGACCTTGGTAAAAATGCATGGCATAGTCCCCATGCAAAATGCGGCTTCCCTGGATTTTGGGGTACTGCAAATAATCCTAGATAGTATTTGGAGATCCATATCTCATCTTCCAGCAACCGAAGGGTGTGTTAAAAACCTCAGCCCAAGTTTACTCTGTTGCTCCTGAAATAATTTGTATTCTTTCTGCCAGAGAAAGATGAAAGGGAGGAGGGAGAGAGGGGAGTTTATTTGCAAAAGTTTGTGAAGGAAGGGACAATGTGGATATATATTCTAACAGGGGGAATTTGGCTGTGGGATGTCTGAATGAATACAATCTGATGAGTTTCATTAAGGCTACACCTCATTCTTTTAATTAACTTCTTGTTCCTGTCCTTGGTGAAGTAGTAATTATTTTTTAATTAGCCCCACACTGCATTGCAGAGCTAGCCAACCCTAGCTTCATCTCACAGAGAGGTGTCATAAGAATTAACTTAATTAGTTTGTCACCATCCCTGTAAAATATGGCTGTGTTTGGCAAAAAGAAAAAAAAAGACCCTCCTTTGCTGTTCCAAGGTTAATTAAAAAAATGGTGCACAAGAGAGGGTCAGGTTGTCTGGACAGAAGCAGAGCCTTGGATGTGGCTGGTGCGTTGATTAGCATTGTGTGTGGACTCAAAGGCAGAAAACCCACATAATGCTGGCATAACTCATCAGTTCCTGAAGGTCCCTGCAGAGCTCAGGGCTCAGAATGTGAATCAGCTCTGCAACTGCATGAGCTGTAGCAGGTAGTTCCCACCTGTGGATGGGGAGAGGGGGCCTAAATGTTGAAGTCAGCCTGGACTGCGAGGCACAGCCTCCTGTTCCAGTAGCCCTCCTTGTCAAGTAGGGCTGAAATTCAGCCAGCTCTTGCTGTCATGTCCTGTGCTCTGGAGCATCGCTTGGGTTCCTCATGGTGCAAGTGGACGGGAAGCCAGACGGGATTTAAATTCTTAAAAAAAAAAAAAAAAAAGAATTTTGAGTTCGATACTATTTGCAACTCTCCCTGCTGAGTGAGGAGCCTTCCTGTGGAGACAGAGCTGCCAAGGAGGTGGGAAGGAGTTTGAGACTGCTGCTGCACTCAGAAGTGCTGCCCAGTCGTGCCTTCCTCCAAAACACCAGGCGCTGGCTGCTGGCCAGAGCAGTCTTCTCTTTGAAGGTGCTGAGCAGGCAGTACCATGCTGTGGGTTCCCCAGGTACCACCGTGCCTGGAGGTGTTAACAGCATATAAGGTCGGAGATGGGCCTGGGGAGGCCTGGTACAGCATCCCCATGGAGTAACCAAGACCTTGAGGAGAGGGAGGGGGTTCAAGAAGCCCACTGGATGGAGGGTGGTCAAGGGGAAAGCGTCTTGGGCTGGGAGAATGAGGACCAAGAGGTCGATGGTGGAAGGAGCAAGGAAGAGGGAGTGTTGATAGGCATAGGAGGGGAGCAAAGTTGTGCTGAACTGGGGCTGTCTGGTCCTACAGCTGCACAGAAAATGTGTATTTAGTCAGAAGACATTTTCGGAAAGAGAAGTTCTCCCTAGTCTTCTCCTGCCATCCTTCTACCTTCTTGTTGGTAAACAAATTTTTTTCAGACTTTAGTGTCTCATAGAGTTTAATTTCTGGACCAGAGGAAAAAATATTTAAGAACTTGGAGCTGCTAGGAACTGATTTTTCCCCTCAGTTTTTTAGATTAAACTGAAAAAAAATCTAAAAAAATTAACTTTAGGGATTGAACACTTCTATTTGTCTGAAAAGCTGTTTTCTCAGTCAGAATCCATCTTGATGAGAGATTTTTTTCAACCTCATTTAATAGAAATTATTCCTGGTTTCATTGCACGTCCTAGTTTACCCCTGTGTCTCTTCTGCAGGAAGCATGTTCAGAAGTGTTTTTGTATTGTGTGTCTGTCCACACCTGCAAGGAGGCAGTTTCTTCTCTCATGGAGAGCCCAGAGAAGCTAGGCTCCTTCTTCAAGCCTCATCTCATGTTTGTCTGACAGTTCAGCCTTAATTTTAAAAAATAAGGTAATTTCTCGCTCTCCTCATTGAAGAGATGAGCTTGAATATACGATCCCTGTGGAGTTTAGAGCTGTCTCCTAAATCTCCTCCAGATGGTGATGGTGGCTCGGCTCTGCTCTGCTCTCTGCTCTCATGAATCGTTTTTTTTCTAGCTGTGTTGCATACTGCTGCATCTCCTGGAGATATTGGGCCCTGTGCGAATCTAAATCTGGTGTCACAAAGCTTGTGTGTGTCAAGAGATGGAAAAGAAGGCAGGAGGGCTCTTGAGGAGATCTTGGCATGGGACTGAAATATTCCATGGACAGAAAGACTTCAAAAGAGCAGGTTATTTGATTGATGTAGACTGGTCCCACAGACTGGTAGTGCAGCAACAGGGGTGAACAGAGCAGGATGCAAGCTTGGGCAGGTAAGAGCCCTAATTTGGGGCAGGCCATGGGAATAACTCACACCCAAGCGTTCAGCTGAATTCATTACATGGTTAGATTTTTGAATGACTTTGAGTCCCAGTTAGATTAAAAAAGGTCCATAATACACAGAAAAGCTCATTCTTCAGCATATTGTAACCATTGGGTTTGTAGGGTTTAGGAGAAACTTCTGTGGAGAAAATTGTGCCATAATTTTCTGTTTGATAACTCTTAAAACTTTTTCCAGATCAGAGTTGAAGATTTTTTTATAAGAGGATTTTTGGAATACTTTATAAACTGGGGATATTTTAATGGAAAATACTGATGAGTGTGAACATAATATCACAGATTTTTTTTTCCCCCAGAAAATTCTGGCTTTTCACTGAAAACCAGATATCTTTGATGAGGAAATGGAAAGTTTTATGCCCCAAATACAGAATCATTCAGGTTAGAGTGTTCTGTTTTTTCATTGCAAAGTCAACGTTTTCTGTAGAAAGCAGGCTGCTTTTTTCTTGTGAAGGATGTTAGGCAATGAAAAAAATACATCTATCAGTAGAGTTTTGACAGAAAACTTATGACCAGCCCTACTCAAGAGCAGCTGGCCACCATCAGAGACAGGATACTGAGTAGACAGACCCCCGTTCTGATCCAGCAGAGTAATTTTTATATTCCAAAGTAAATAATCATTTAAGAGTTAACTGTTTGGGACTCCCTAAAGCTTTCAGCTGGGGGTCTGCAGTCGCTGTGTTTCTCAGTCAGCAGAAAAGGCTTTTCAGTTAAAAAAAAAAAAAAAGAGGGAAAAAATAATTCCAGCAACCCCAGTGGCCTCCTTCAGAGAATAAAGATATTAACTTCGGTTTTAATAAAAACATAATGTTAACTAATCTACTGTGAAGAGCTTCAACTGCAAACCATAGCAATTTACCAGTGAAAAATTGGAAGGGGCCTGAGAGTTGGAGGAACCTGCAGTCATTAGCTGCAGATTAAACATGAATTAAATGACTTGTGATTGTGTCAATCCATCCATCGCGAGGACTGTGCTTTTCCAGCCTTCCTCTTCTGAAGGGAAGAAAGGGAAGCGTTGGCTAAATTTCATGCATTGTTGTGGTGGAGATAAGGCGAGAAGGAGGAAAGGGGGGTGCTTGCGCAGCATGCAGATACTCTGCAAAGGGTTGGGTATGGTGGCCAATGTTCGTTTTCTCTGGTGCCGCCCCTACAAATATTGCTTGTAAAAGTGATGTTACTATTTTAGGACCCTAAATTATCCATTGTGGCCGTGTATTTCCAGGATGTGTCTGCTTGTGCAGTATGGGAAATGTTGCCAGCAGTAAGGTGGGGTAGTGCTGTGCCCCCATGCTGGGTAGCAGAGGCATCTGCTCCAGCCAGGCTTCCAGAATCAGATGAAGATCAGTTGAGGAACAGTGCTGGAATCAGGCCCAGCCAAGACTGGCATGTTTGTGTCTCCTTACATGCATTTTTCCTGGTGCAAGGCAGTGAGAGTGCTGCAGGTACCTTGGTGGTGTGTCAGTGAACGGCTGGCTGCGGTTGCTCAAGTCTCCACTCACGTAAGAGTCACTGTAACAGTCCCCTGGAAAAGACATATTCCTCTCACATCTCATAAAATATATGCATTTCATTCGGTACAGCTGTTCATATTTGTTAGCTATGTGGATCCTGCCGCAAGGCAGCTGAACGCTCAATCAGAAATGACTAGAGTCTGAACCAAAAACCTTGATCCCAGTTTTGAGTGTGTCTGAACCCTGTGAATGGCCCTTGCCTGTAACCGTATTTTAGTGATGAATAACCTAATTCTGAAATTTTTCCTTCCTTAAATTCGAGGGAAGCTTGGATTCAGCCTCCATCCCACTCAGATCTAGGGCTTTCCTTCTCCCGCCAGGGTGCTTTTTCGTAATCGAGCAGTCTCGCCTGAAGAAATGTCAGCAGCCTGCAAGCATGTAGAAGGCCATCCCAAACTGGGTGAACAATAAGCAAAAATGAAATCCTAACGGCATAGCATATGGCTCATCCTTACAAGCCTTCATGCTCGAAGAGCTGGGGGGGGTAATAACTATTCAGACAAAGTGGAGGACATACCAAGGCGATGGCTGTCTGAGCTATCAAGCCTCACTGCTTGCGAGAAACACATAATCCCTTTTAATCTCATTCCTTACATTCTGGGTAGCTGTATGACTGGATTTCAGCAAAACTGATTTTCTAGTTGATGAGCAGAATCGCAAAGGAGCTCTGAAGATATTCACAAGCCGCTGTCAGACACAGCGGGGTCACTGCAGTTGTGGCATGAGGTGGGGAGAAAGGAGGAGCAGAGCTAGAGCCCAGGACCAACCTATTGGTGTGGATTCACGAGGATAGGAGTGGCTGTGTCCAGGCTTACCTTGTGAAAGAGTTGAATTTCAGTTTGGAGTTTTTTTAAAAGAAGGAAACAGGAGTTTTCCCTCCTGTGATTAGGCTAAGGGGCCATTTATGGCCTTCTGGCATGTGACCATGTGAAATGGGGGGCGTTTAACATAACTGCAAGCTGGCTAATCTCTCCACCTTGCCCCAGATCTCAAAGTCCTCCAGCAGGTTTTGTAATACTCTCTGTTGTCTCTGTAGCTTTTGGAGTGGCCTACTGAGGGCATTTGTCCGATTTGGAGGATAGGACTCTAGATGATGATTTAATTTTAGCGTGGTAAGGAATAAAGCTCTTTCTCTGGGAGGTGAAAGCACCAAATCAAAGTCATCCCTGCAATGGTGGCTACTATGTGGTGCTTCAGATGAAACATGCCTGAGATGCAACCTACTGATGCAAATTCTGATGCCTCTCTGCAGACGTTGCAGGGTGTACACAGATGTTGTGATGGCTGATGTTGTGTGACTGCTTCTAAAATAACAATAAATCATAAATCCATCTCCACCACTCTACATTTTTGTAGAGCTCCCCAGAGACCTGTGGGATTTTCAGTTCAGCTTCAATCCCAGACAGTTTTCTGTTTTTAATATTGCACTGTTTGAGAATCCCGCATCTCCTGTTGCTGCTCCCAAAATGACACTATTGTAGCTGATTTTTTATCTCGGTGAAATTAATAGATTCTTTGAATACCGCCATCGATTTTAGTGGAGCTATTCCGGAGTTGGATCAGTCTGCAGGATATAGCCTGAGGTGTTCAGAAGAGCTTGGTAGATGCGTGAAAGGCTTGTGACAAGTCCTTTTCCTGCAATAGCTTCCCCTTGCTCATACTGTAAATGGCAGTCTGGGTTTTACTTTTTGCTTGGATGGCAGAATGAAAAATGGAATGTGGCAGATTAATTACTGGTGGAACAAATCAAAGTTCTTGGGGGGTTATTTCACCCTTTTCATTAAACGTAGATCAATCTCCAACTAAAAATATAATTTGCCAAAAAGGGAGCTGAAGCATTCATTTTGGATAATGTTGAAATTCCACGTATTGACCTTCCTTGCTAGTCTCCGAACTGATTCATTTTTTAAATATACTATTTGCTAAAACTTTCTCTTCTAGTTCTGTCTTAGTTCAGCCTTTGTTGAGCCCTGCAGATGGGATCTAGTTGAGCCAAGCACTTTGTCCACCACTGAGTTCAAGCACGGACTGATGGACTGTGCTGAGTAAGGACTGATATTTTGTGGAGGGTTGCATTTGATGAAGTCTTTGTCCACTAACTGGAGTTGTTTAACGGTGTTTTCTTCTTGGTGGGTTTCATACTGTGTGAGCCAAAGCCAAAATGGAGTAGAAGTGGCCTGGGGGAGAATGCATGCATTTGATCAGTGGTGGATAGATGTTTCAGAGGGATGGCAGCACTGGTCCTTGCTGGGATATGTCATCTTTTGGCTCTTCATCCCAACTCTACACCTTTAGGTCTGCTCTGGCCTCCAGGTCCCTGTAAAGGGTAACTTTGTTGATTTTTGCCTTGGGAGCCAGCTCAGCAGTGGCTGCTGTACCTTCAGGTGGACCAAAGTCTGGGATGTGTACGTTACAGTTGCAGAAGATTGTTTTAACAAGTTTCCTGCTTTGTTTTCATGGATGAGGGAAAAAAGGGAGGGTTCTCCCCCTTCATCATACTATATTCCAGGAGACGTCACTGCTGAGGCTGGGTAGGGAGAACAATACAGGATAATGACACTTCTCTCCCCCCTCAGCACCTCCCTCCCTTTTTTTCTTCTCTTCTCCCTTTGTCTCATCTTTCCGAGTTAAGAGGATATTTTTTTAGGCATAGTAACAAGCTCTCGCTTTGAACTTGGAATATGTACACTGCAAAAAAGCCCGTGGACCATCCTTACTTAATATGCCCAAATATGATTAGTGTCAGACTGTGAAATATCACTTCCTTATCTCTAGGAGCCAGCAGACAGGAGCATTTCTAGGGATCAGGGTCTTTTTATTTTTTTTGGCAAACTACAGACTTTGAGAATGAGATGGCTTGTGTGCATGGTCGTCTTACTGGTGCGATTCTCTTAAGCCTCCAGAGAATCTCTTCTTTTCCTCTCTCTCTCTCCCTCTCTTTCTCCCTCTCTCTGCTCTCTTTCACTCATTCATTTGTTCCTTCATCCCTCATCATCTGGCTTGACATTAATTCGTGATCAAGGGTCATCATTTTCAAAGTGGCAGATGACTTAAAGTCAAGTTTTTTTCTCAACCATGTCACTGTCTCTCTGGCAGCTGAGAAGCAGCCCCTTACTCCCTGTTGAAGTTAAATTTGAAGAGATGCTTAGAAATGGATGCCTAGTTGAGGGAAATAGTTATTTGGACTGTCACACAGCCAACGCTGCTGTCATTTATCTACTGAGCAATGCTGCTTTGGCATTAAAAAAAAAAAATGCCCACCCCATTTTATTTACATATTAAGGGTCTTGCATGTCAACAACTGCAAACTGTGGATAAAGGATTTGCATCTCCTGTAATTTCATGGATCTGCTCAGTGGTTCTGTGGAGCAGAAAGTGGGAGAGAGGGAAAGGAAATCAGTATTAGAATATGTTTCCATCCTCACATCTTAACTGTCTGCCAGAAGAACTCCTCCTCCTCCTCCCAATTCCCAACTGGGAGGAATAATAGAAGAAGCTCGTTACAAATGTATCACTTCAGCGCCTTGAAACTCTTTTGTTTCCAGTCCTCTTTGATCTTCAGATGGGTGGAGGATAAGGATTGAGATGGCTGTTTAATGTCTCCAGTCCTGATCTGGAGCTCATGACGTATGGAGGGGGGCTCTTCTGAAATCAGAGCCTTGATTTTGAGCTCATTCAAATTAAGCGTATTTGAATTGCAAGCTCCGATTGTGATCTATTGCTGCTTGCAACTTTGGGAAAATTTAATGTATACAGAGTTTAATACTCTTACATGCACCATTGGCCTCTACTAGAGAGGATTAGAGCTCCTCAGCTATGAGTCCTAAACCTTAATACTGCTATGAAAGAATCTTCCATTGAACTAAAACTGTACAGCACTGGGCTTTAAGCTGCAGCAACGCCAATCTCACGGCCACTGCACAGTTCCTGTCCTGCCTGATTTTGTGCTGACCCGAAAGTTTTATGCAATAGTGTAAAACATGCAAATAGCATCAGAAATGGTCTTGCTATTTTAGATGAGATCATGAAACGGCAAGTACCTGTGCAAACAGACTTGCCCTCTTTGAAACGGTTCAAAGTATTTGAGTGAATTTCCTAGCTGTAGCCCAAACTGAAAGATGAAATACTGAGATTATTGTGAGGGGGTCATGCGGAGACTTCAGCTCAAAGATTGAGCTGAAGGCTAAAACTCAAGAAAAGGGCTGGCCTGCCTTTGCACACTTGAATGTCTCTCCGAACAAGTCAGGACTTCTGGAAAGACTTGGCCCAACTGAGAGTCTGCAGGTGGGCTCTTGGAAGAACCTGGGCAAGTGTGACCTATAAGAGGAGAGAAGAAATGTTGGCATTTTAATTATGAGAGGAGAAGACTGAGAGAAACAGACTTCATGGGTGCAAAAGGCTATTGTAAAGAGGTTTTGGGAAGACTTCTTAATCCTGTTGTCGCAGGCTTGTATTGCAGGAGGGGAGATGGAGGTGATGTGTTGGGAGAGGGCTGTCCAGCTGTGAAGGCAGCAAACCTCGGAAGTGTTTTACCTAGAAGAAGCAGGGCATCACTGAAGGTTTTTAACAGTTGTGTGGGCCACATCTAGCAGGAAAGATGGAGGCGCAGTTGGTTGTGCTTTGGGGTACGTGAGGAGACTAGATGGCCTTATGAGATCCCTTTCAGCCCTATTCTTCTGTGGCCTTCTGCAACTATTTAGAAACAGTGCTTTTATTCTCGATTCACATAATGTGTGCCTTAAACCAGCTCAAATCTATCACAGCAAGCTGCCCTAGGTTGGAGGGAACACCTTACCCCGTTCTTTTCTTTTTCTTTTCTTTTCTTTTCTTTTCTTCCTTTTTTTTTTTCCCCTTTCTTTCGGGATCACTTACCAACCTGCTTTATTCATAATGGGCCTCTTGTTTGACATATTCATTGATAACCAAAGTGGTGTTTTCTTGCCTGGAAAATACTGACTTTGAGGTTAGGGTCTTCAAATGTGTTCAGCATTTGCCAGCCCTTCTCCCGCTGAAGCCTGTGGCAATAATCCTCTCGACTGCAGCGGGAGCAGAATTCATGGGAACAGAAAATAAAGGCAAAGGTTTGGAAATCCTGCTCCGAGCATTTTGTGCCTTGGACGACAGAGGAAACATGATGTAATCCAGTGTCAAAGGCACTCAGAAACCTTTCATGAAGAACTTTTTTTTTTTTAAGTAAAAGTAACCTTTTAAATAGATTAACATTTTTGAAACAAAAATTCAATTAGCGTGAAAATATGGGAGTTGAATCACGTCGCTCAAGGTGCAAGAACAAAACGCAGTATGTTGTCTTTAGTTGTTGGAGGGAAAGGACCTGACCAAAATTAATATATTTTTGAAATACGGCATACATTTCCTGTTAGCTTTCTTGCCATCACCAGGAAAAGAGACTTTCAGTAGAGAATAAAAGGAGCATGACCAGAAAATTGAGACTTTAACGCTGCAGAGTCATTGTTGTGCTGGATAACTCTCGCTGTGCCGGGGGTCTCGCGTCTTCGCCAGCCTGCTTTAGCTGGTTTCTGTGCCAGTGGGTGGGTAAAATTATAAAAATTGAAAGATCTCTGCTGTGCTGTGTCTCAGCTGATGCACAGGAGATCTCTTTGGTCTTTTCTTTCTTGCTTATTTTTGCAACGAGCCTCCTGTACCGAAGCCAAACTCTTATTGCAGAAAGCATGCCCAAAATCAGGTCAACAAACAGTTTGAGTAAATCATTGTGTGGCAGCTCAAGACCCATCCCTGCGAAGAGGCACATTTGGAAAGTGTGCCGTGATTGAAGCTGGCTCCATCAGAAATGCTCTTCTACAGAAAATGAGCTTTTCCTTGAATCCTGCAAACAACTCACGGCAATTTTTCTTGGAATTTTCTAAAAACTGCTCTGAAAATGAAAAATATCAATTGCTAACAACATGTTCCAACTAAAAAGGGTGTTTTGGTTTGTTTTTGGATTAGCTATCTTTAATCCATTTCCTTTTACTTTTTTAATACAAAATCTTAAAAGGAAGCAAAATCAATTTCTTGAAAAATGTTAGCTTTGTTTCAATTAAGGTTTGTTTTTTTAATCTGAATATGTTTTGCAAAATGGAAAATTCTTTTCCTAGATTCCCTTAGCTGTGATTACCACACCGTAGCTTATACTAATTAAAGGTAATTTTTTTATTATTCTGAGTTTAGGTTATGCCAGGAATTTGAATCGCAGGTTAGCTAGAATACAAAGAAATGAGCATATCTTCAAAGAGTTTAATTCTAGTTACCAAACTTGCCCTGCTCGAGGGTTTTTTTTGCACCTGTAATAAGACTTTCTATGGAAATCTTGAGAGATTTTTACCTCTCCCTATCTGATTTATGAATCCAAAAATGGCTAGTTATAAGTTCAAATGCTTGGATTTGTGGCTGAAATTAATTATTGTATGTATTCTTTACTCTCTGATTTTTTGGCTCTCAAAATACAGACTGGAATAGCATACTCAGGGAGATTTCTGTAATCCTCCCCTTCTGTCTGAGTTCAGCAGAGTCCTGCTTGTGTCAGTCATGCTCCTGTTCAAGCATGCCAAAGGGCAGTAGCTCTCCCGTGGGCTTGCTGTGGTCCTGTTCTCCCTTCCAGCCTGAGTTTTGTTCGCGTTAGGAAAGGTTTCTGCCGTTGTGTGCTGACGTTTTTGAGTCTGTTCTTGGCTTCCTAGCAGCTTACGACTGCAACGAGCTGTGCTGGGCCTCAGCTGTGGCTTTGCAGCCGAAGGACTCCACGTGGGGACTTTTTGCTTGTTGTCTGAGTGCTGCCTGGAACTGCGGGAATTGGACGGGTGATGGGGTCAGCGTGTCCGGCTCCCCAGCTGGGATCTCGGGGCTTGTGGATAGAGGGGTCCTGGCTAGGGCTCGCAACCTGGAGCACCTTCTGCACATGGGTACACATGATTTGCTCTCAGCACCCCCACCGTAAATCCCCCCTTTCCTCTCTAAAACGCAGCCGGAGGACGTGTTTCCTCTTATACCCAGTGTTCCCAGGATTCGGGGAGGCTCGTCGTATTCACTCCGCTGCCTGAGGGGATGCAAACCCCCGTCTTCCCGCATCTGTGGCAAGCCCTGATTGCTGCATGTCGAGCTACTTAGCTGCCTGCGCTGGAGCCAAGCTTTGCTGAAAATCCGGAAAGACTTATTTGCATTTTTTAAAATTTAGATTTGTTCCAAAGAAAGAGAGGTATGGACCGAAGGATGTAGGAAGATATCCTTGCAGTAATTTACACCAAAAATGTGAAGCACTGTGTTTAAGTGCAAAGTAGATGTTCCTATCTTCCGGTTAGAATAGCTATTGCAGTGCAAAGTGTTACAGTGCTAGTTAAAAAAAAAAGCTTATTTGGGATCTTAGAAATGTTTCTTTATTAAAGACAAACTTGTATGAGGTATGAAAAGAGCTTCAGAGTGAAAGCTTTCCCTGCAGACCGATGGGAAGAGATAAAATCCTATGGATGGCAGTGTCTAGTGCAGGCCTTGGGAATCTTTGCTTTGCCAATGGATGGACCAGTCCCATGTAGGCAACGATTAGGATTTTCTGAGCGGGAAATATTATTAGCTGCAGAACCTAGGTGGTTTTCTGACAGCAGAAACAATTAAAAACTGCGCCACACCGCGTGCGTGCCATCTCCAGCTGTCTCGCTGCACTAACTGCTCCCTTCGTACCCTGCTGAATTCCTGCCTCAGCTTCAAGCGAATTTAGCCACATGTGCAAGGGGACAAAAGAGCAAGCAGAATCATGGTTCAAGGCTCAATCCAAAATTGCTTTCACAAAAGCCAAATGTTTGGATAAAGGCAATGGCTTGCAGGGAAGTCTCCCCCTTCCCCTAGAAAAGGGAGCAAATAAATTAACGTGCACACAGCTCCCTATATACATGAGTGTAGTTAGTGATGCACGTGTAGGAAAGCCACATGCAGCATCAAATTCTTGCTGCAGCTTCAGGGGGTTTGGCCTGTGTTGCACTAATCGATGCCTGGTTGCAGAGTGCTGAGGTGACGCC
The DNA here is from genome assembly GCF_036417845.1 of Apteryx mantelli. NCBI lineage: Eukaryota > Metazoa > Chordata > Aves > Apterygiformes > Apterygidae > Apteryx > Apteryx mantelli. The sequence goes on from NC_089996.1 coordinate 3,937,336, forward strand.
TGTGTTCAGACCTCTTGCAAAGAAACGTAGTGGTTGTCTTTCTTGTTGGCTTTCTTGTACTGGAGTTGCAAGGACTTTTAATCCTCTCCAGGTTTGGAACAGATTTACTTTATTGTTTGGTGTATTTCTAGACTTCCCTGTTTTCAAGAAAGGCAAATATCTAGATGTTGTCAAAGTGTTTTGGCTTTTACAATATACTGTAAAGCTGCTCTTTGCTTTGGTTCTGCTGCAGCCGTGATCCCCCCAGCATGGAGGAGCCCGCTTTGGTGGTGCATGGCCATTGCACCAGCTCACTTCTGGGTCCAGACTTGTTTCAGCACCTGGAATAAGATTCCCTGGCTTGGGGAGTTTGCATTAAAACAGTGGATACTGATAAGTTAGCTTTGGATGTCGAACATTGTTTGTCTCTGTATTTGCTTCAAACCTAAGAAGATGATACTTTAACTCTTAAGTAATTATGAGTGTGTTCTTACGGCCTTTTCCAGCCCTTCCTGATACTGTGAATTTTTGGATTTGTATAGGTACCTTGCTGTCAATGCTTAGCAACATGTTTGTATTGGAAATCCTCTGTGCTCTAGCAGAGCATTGGATTTCTGGGCACCAGGGAGTTTTGGGATGGGCGGTATACCTCACTGTGGCCAGATCGAGAAGGTCATGGTGTAACCCCTCGGGTATGCTGGGATATCCCCTCTGCGTGGCTAGGAAAGGACAAGCAGCTACAGGAGCAGACAGAAATGATGCCACTACAAAGACTTGATACCAAAACCCATTTGAAGGGCCACCGAGCATTTATCACTAATCGTTTCTAATCTGTCCTCTCTTTCTCTGCTTGTTAATTCAGAAATACCAAACCAAAGGCCTCTTTATAGCTTTAGGGCAGGTGATTAGCTTAAATCCCCCTCATTACTTTTAACGAATAAGAGTTTTTCACTCTTCTGGACAGGTGGCTAGTACTAGAGTCTATAGCCTGACTTTGAGGCCAGCAACATGCTCTGGCCATGTGTCAAACCAGCAAACCTTTTATGCCAAAAGCATCTAAATTCACTATTGCAGTGTTTCAATAGGTGAGGAAAACAAAGTCACAAAATACTGCTCTTGAAAAAGCAAGTGATGTGTAATGGATGGTTAGCATTTGCTGCATGTAGCATGTGTGTATCTCAAATATGCTTTCAATGTGCTTGTAGAATTAGGGTTTCTTAAAAAAGACTTTCTTGGATATTTAATCAGATGTTGAAAATTTTTAAAAAAGAAAAGAAAAAGGGCTACTGTGGTTCCTCTGTAGTATCCTTTTCCTCTAGAAGAACCTGGAAATGCAGAGATTTCAAAATACCATAACTGCAGAAGTCATTTAGATTTTTAGTTCTTCAAAACAGTTCAGTTAATTACTCTGCCATTTTACTAGCTTTCTTCTCTTGAAGAAACTTTACTATGATGCAGGCCAACACTTGGGCCATGGTATTCTAGCACTTCTAAGCTGACTAAATTACAGCGAAACCCCAGTACAGCCTCTTGAGCAAGTTACTCTGTAGCCTTCAGTGTCCAGAGTTCCTAAAAACATGCAACGAAAGATAATTAGGAAATAAATGAAATGCAGAGACGGGATTGTGAGGTGTTAGTGGAGGAATTTCTTCCGTCAGATATTGTAGTACTTGATTCTACTTAACTTAAATGTAAGTGATGGCCTGCTGTTAAAAGACTGTCCCGTATAGATATTGCCTAAAGAAATTTGTTTGCACAAAGAACAAAGGACTTTGAAAATCCATATGATGCTTTCTTGTTTCCTTATCCTGTAACAAACTGTCAGGATCTTTGAGATATGTCAGAAGGTACTTTAGTATTTGGGGTGGCTGAATTGCTCCTAAGGAGCACTTCATCCTTTTCTTGCTGTGCAGGCCCACTTGCATGAGCCCAGGATAAGATTGACACGAAGCACCATTGGTGTGAACCTGAATTCTGCCTTTTACGACATTCAAAAAATGTTGCTAGCTCTGCTCTTTCATTGCCTTTGGCCTTCCTGGGTTTGACCATACTGGAAATTAAAATGCCAAATTGCAGCAATAAAACTAAGCCCCCTTGTGATACTTCCAAGCAGAACAGGAACTTCCAGAAATCTCATGAGGAGGGTTTAACCCCTGAGATTTGTAGCTCTGTTCTGCCAGAATAAGGAGGTTGGAGAAAGTTCAGAGAAACACCCAGGCTTTTGAGCACTTCATCACACTGAGCCTTGTCTGGTGATACACCGTTTGTCAGCAGAGGCTCAGCATGTCTTCTCCACAGATGAGCGCTGTTCAGCCCCCTCCTCTCCATCCTGTGCTGTCTTCTCTGAGTCCTGTTTCCTTTTAATTGCCTCTGAAGAAAAGTTACAGGCCGACATAATTTTCTCTTGGAATGATATTACAGCTTCTAAACCAAACCTGGGTCAGTAGTATCACATGGATAAGAGACTCTTTCCTTCTCATGTGATACTGTTTTAGTAGAAGATTAAGCTTTTAACCCTGAAAAAAAGCAGCTTTCCCTCTTCTCCCTCCCTCTCTCTTGTTATCGCTCCAGCTCTCTTTTTTTTTTCCTTGGGCCCCATCATTTAGATATGACATCAATTCTCACTGCTGGTCTAGTGAGCAATCCATCCTGAGACTTGATCCAGGGGCTTAATTAAGTGTGAAATTGAAGGGCGGATTGGCACAAGAAATGGATGGGGTCCTGTGAGGCAGGAATTTTGTAAGTTGCTAAAAAGCTAAGTGCAGATAGATATTCTCCAAGATGCCAGGAGGCTGTTGATTGTTATTGCTCAATGCCATGATGAGGAAAGATAGTTAGGCACCTAGGAAGCGTTGTCAGGGGCTGGTTATTTTGCCGTGGGCCTCCTGAGTTTAAGTGAATAGCACTGCTCGGCCTCATGCCTGAGCAGACACAACCGTCCACCTGTGGCCTCAGATTTCTCGCTTCTTCTGTGCAAGCCTTCACGAGGCAGGAATCATCCCCAGAAATGAATGCCATGCTCAGTTGGAGCTAACGCTGTACAATGCCTGTCCTCTTGTGATAGGAGGGACTGGCAGATTCCTGCTGGGAAGACGCTTGTGCTGTGATAGTTGAAGGTGCGAAGCCCCCAGGGCCTTCAGCTCTACTCCACCTTGTCCTACAGCCTCCCTCTCTCAGTGCCCAAAGGGATGCCAGACTGTTGTGTTCTGGGGTAGTGTAGCGTCTGTCCTGAGGTTGCTGTGCTGGGGAGGGCTCTTCCTTGTGTCTTGGCTGCTCCAGGCTCACCCCCTAGAGCGGGGTCTAGTGTGGACCTAGACCAGAAGTGAGAGACTCTGAGTAGGACTGTAGCTCACTTGCACCCATGGGTGTTTAAACCTTAGGGTAGCTCTGTGGCTTCAGGGTTTTGTCTGGGGAGGCTTGTTATGAAAATTCATCGTAGATGGGTTTTAGCCTGAATTATGCTCTTGCTTCAGAGCCTGGGAGCTCTTGCTTATGTGTGTTGGTGGAAACCTTGGTGCTTGGGGTTTGCCATGGCAGATATATAGTTCCTGGGGCCTTTCAGACCGCAGAAGCTGGGCAGGGTTTGAGGATGCTGCAGGTGACAGCTAACCAGCACTGCCATGTGGCTGCTGGGACCTGGGTTAGCTCGGTCAGGCCCACCTGGGGAGCAGTGGGATGGAGAGGTCCCAGAGCCCCTGTGGTTGTGCGGTTTGCTCTGTCCCAGCAACCTGCTCCTCTGCTGCTGGATATCTTATTTCCGCCACGTGAACGGGGAGCTGCTTTCCTCCCACTTCTCTGCTCATTTGAGTGGCAGTGGGTTTAAGCAGCAGGAGGGCGTCAAGTGTTTCCACCTGGCAGGGAGGCCGCTTGAATGCGCTTAGCCTGGAGCCAGTGACTTAATTACGTCAGGGCAGGCTCCCTCCCCGCTGGCACTGGGACCTCTGGGGCGCGTGGGCCAAGCGTGAACTCTTCCAGCCCCTCAGAAAGGTGGTGTCCCCAGGGGCTGTGGCAATGATCGCTGCACTTCCCCTTTGCCCTGCCTCCTGCTGAAAGGAGAGCTGGGCAACATATGGTCGGGCGACCCCTGTTAAGATAGTAGTGTTCAAAGGTGCCTGCTACCCGTTAGAGAGAGAAAAGAGCATCCATCCTCATGACCTCTGCTTGCTCTCACCTCACTTTCCCTGTCCTCTCCTGGACCTGCCCTGCTGCAGTGTAGTTGCTGCTGTGCCGGCCTGGCTTTGCTTCAGCCTGTGGGTGGTCAGCACGCTGGGCACGTGTGGGGTGATGCTGCTGTGCACTCGGGCACCGGCACGACTGTGCAATGCTCCCAAGGTGCCGAAGCCTTTTTTAAGGTGGAAATCTCGAGCAGGCCGTCCTGTAGACCTGAGTTGGGTTCGTGGTAGTGCGTCTGAGCTTCGGATGTGAGTGCCTTTGCGCCAATTGAAAATCAGAGGAAGAGTGCCAAGTGGAGTCAGTGCACTCACTGGTGCTTGGGTATTCTACGCCACCTGAGGAGCTGGCCTCAGGCGCTGATCATAATTGCCTGCTGAGATGACGCAGCACTAAATATTAAGACTCAATTTAATGTCATATTTATGTACAAAAGACTCTGACAAAGCCTCACTTGAAAAAATTGCTTTTTCTTCTAAGCTCTCTAGAAACATCATGGTCTATATACACTCCTCAGCAAAGATTTAGCAACAGATGCTGTAGCCATGTCTAATGTTAGCAAGATTTCATTAGCTATATATAGCGTGCTCCTCTCATTTTAGTGCACCGTGGTGCTTGCTCACAGAGAGTTACTTTAAATTCAGGAGAGTATTTTATGATGCATTTATTTGTAGTTCTCTTACTAATCTGAAATATTCAATGTGATTTCCTTGCCCTTAGCGTGAATTAGTGAGGTACTGTTGTATTAATCTCCTCTGGGCTGGATTCCAGTATTCTTATTTGCACCCACTAGGATCTGACTCCAAATGTGGCTTCCACAGGACCATTGGTGGATTAAGATATTGTTCTGCATAAGCATTCCATAATCCAGCTTTAAATGTGTTTTTATAGTGACTGTAACAAAAGACTTAGCAGTAATGGGTAACTACAGACCTTTGAGTTTGCCCTGAATAGTAGGAAAAGCTTTGCAATGAGTCTTGAAGAAAAGATTATTAAAGACACAGGGGCAAGGAAAGTGGGATGGGCTGCAACTTCCCTTTAGATATGTTGGATTGGTTAAATATGATACCTTTGTAAGCTCCCTGCGCTTTTCTAGACAGAGGAAAGTTGGTAGATCTTATCCATGCTTATCAAAGCATTTGTTTTTGTGCCACATGGGAAATTATTAGTTTAGCTATAGAAAAAGGGATTAAGACAAGATTTTTTTTAAGTAGGTCTAAGGGGAACTGAGTAAAGGACACATGACAGGTTTTGCTGAGAGGGGAGCTGTCAGGACAAAAGGACGTTGTGAAGTGGAGCCCACCAAAGCAGGTATTATGCCTGATTTTCTTAGATATTCTATTAGTGAAGTTGTAGAGAGCAGGCGTGTGCTGATGGCACATTGTTGGGAGACATCAGCAGAGAGGAGAACTGGAGGACTGGAGCAATAGAAGTGGTTTGATGTTGAAGTGCAAGGCGATGAAATTATGGACTGAGATCAGGAATTTTTGCTATAAATTGGAGACTTGCTAACTGTCAATGACATAAGTTAAGGACCTGCCTGTGCAAGTCAATTGCACATGACTTCAAGACAGTAACATAGCCTGAAAGGTAACATGCAGGGTAGCACCAGCAGAGATGAAGAAGCACCAGAGCCATAGTACAAAGTGGCCATGAGATCCAGGAATTGCATGGACAGTTCTGCTTGCAAACATTCGAAAAAGATAAATTCGAAGTGGAACTTTTGCAGAGAAAGCTCGATGCTGGATAAGACTAGGAACAGGATTATTATGTGTGGTACCTGCACAGCAAGGGCACTGTATGATGCCAGAGGTTTTCTTGTGTTTTGACCCAAGCAGGTCGAGGGAGGTGATTCTTCCCCCTCTACTCAGCACTGGCGAGACCACATCTGGAGTCCTGTGTCCAGTGATGGGCTCCCCAGTTCAAGAGAGCCATGGGCCTGCTGGAGCAAGTCCAGCAAAGGGCCACAAAGATGCTTAAGGGACTGTAGCATCTCTTGTACGAGATCCCTTCCAACCTCAACTTTCCTGTGATTCTGCAACCCCAACTTTGTGCCGTGCCTGTGTTAGGCTGTCGATTTTGTAAATGTCCAGCCCTGCATCTTCCCTGACATTTTGGGCTGAGGGCTACGTGTACAGTGAATTGCATTTGTTTTTGAGACTAAAAAGAGAAATATTACAACTTGATAACATGGGGAGAGGGATGGATACATTTTAAATTTGATAACTGTCCCCAGTGGCGTTTCTTGCAACTTCCACTGAAGCATCTGGATGTGGTTATAGCAGGGGAGTAACTGGACAAGGTGTGCCATTGATTTATCTGGATGCCATTTCTTGTATTCGGTGTACTAACTGATCAAAATGTGTTGGAAATACAGACCAGAAGTAAGAAAAAGAGGTGGAAACTGGAAAAAGGTGGTGAACTCTTGCAAAATGATAATCCAAGGCACACATACAAGAGGAAGATGCTTGGAAAGAGGCAGTGCTGGGAAAGTCTCAAACAGCTCAGGAACCTGCAGTGCACTAAGCAGCTGGTGGCTTTATTGGTGGAGTTTTTGTTGTTTTTATTTTTTATTTTAGGAAAAAAGTGCATTCTTGGACTGCCTCTGCATGCAGCACATCACAAACCAAGCAGATGACAATTCCTTTTCCTGCAGAAATGAAAGGGAGCATTTATCCCAATTCTTCCCTTTGGGAACAGGGAGGTGTTGGGAACAACAGCAAAGGTAAAGTGGGGGAAGGCTGGATTGGTTGGCTCTTGCAGAAAGAGGAGAATGACAACATCAACCCATGCTGAAGACAGAGCTCCCTGGAGCAGAAGGAATGTGATTTGGTCGGGAAACCTGCAGTGAGGACGGAATACTGTTACATAGCCACTTAGGGGCTGGGAGAAGGGGAGAGGTAGACCTCAAGGCCATCAAGTCAGCTTAAACCTTGTCAGTAATAGAATAAAGTGGAGATGAGGTGCCACACTATAAAAGTTTGCTGTCACCAGGCTGCTTGAACATCGCAGCCTGATCCATTGGAGCAGGTGAGTAATGTCTGAGGCATGGCTGGAGTGAGCAGAGCTGGGGACGGGCCAGCGAGAGCCGTCCTGCCCTGGCCCAGAGGTTGCTGTGAAGTTAACTTCTCTTTGAACTTAGCAGTGGTTTTGCCATTACGTTTGTGGGAGGAAGGACTGAACTCCTAGTATGTCTTTTCCACTTCAGTTTTCTTCATCTCTGTATCAAACTAACAGATCCCTCACGCATTTTTGGAAGCTTGACAATGTCACACCTCATCCTCTGTTTCTCAAGCAGCTTGGACCAGTTCTGCATGTGTTAACACAGTTGGGTTCCCCACTTGGCCAAAATAAGAAACGTGGAGGGAATCCAGAGGGAAAGTCTGATCTCTTAGAGATACCCGGTGCCAGGAGTTTCATGTACTTTCACAGAGCTTCAACTGCTGTGGAGGCTGTCTGGTCTGAGGCTTCAGTGTTCGTGGGCTTGTTGACATCGTCTGTGGCAAGCAAATGTGAAGAAGATCTCCTTCTGCTAGGCTTATCCCCTTGGGTTCACCACGAGGCTAGGCATGGAGTGGGCTCCAATCTGGCCAGTTCAGAGCAAGTTTGGCGCAAGGTTATGTCTGCATGAAAAATACCTTGTAGGCAGAACACAGCTTGTTGCCAGCCTCTGGGCTCAGTTGTTCTCTTCTTGCAGGTCTTGGAAATTACCAGACTAGCCCAAAGTGGGTGTCGGGTGCCTCCTCGTCACAAAGGCTCTCTTATGTTCGCTTTACATGTGTATCAATTGCTTCAGGGAGGAATGAGGCTATTGGGGGTTTAAACCCGTGTTTGCACAGTGGTGAGCATCACAAGTGAACCTCTGCTTAGTGTTAAGTCTGTATTCTGCTCCCAATTAGAAGGGGAAAAATCCAGAGAAAGGTGATGGCAATCGCTGAAATTTTAAAGGGGTATGACAGGGAGCATCTCACCTTCTGTGAACAGTGTCTGCTTCTCTTCCCTGATGGACTGGACAGAGGTTATCAGCATGTCATCCTAACTGTTTCTTGTAAAAATAAGTGGGTTTTGATCAAACACATTTAACATGCGTCAACATTAGGGATTTTTTTTAATTGCCAATCTAAGAAAAGAGGTAAGTCCCACTAAGGTGCGAGTTTGGCAACTCTAGCCAAGACAGCAAAAGCTTTGCTGCTCAAAGAGCCAAGTTAAACAAGACACAATTAGGACTAATGTGCCCCCCACAGCTCCCGGAGGTGGGTTTGTGGATCCTAAGGGGGCCAGAATTGGACCTTGCTGTGTCTTGTTTGCCTTGGCTACGTAGCACAGCAAACCTGTTTGTCTCTTGCTTGGCTTCCTAGGCACAAATCACACCTGCAGGAGGCTCATGCACTGAGTCTGTTGTTTTTTCCTTTCTCCTCCTCTCCATCTACGTTGTTTAGTTCTGATAAAGTGCAATATAATCCTGATGCCACAATGCTGGCTTTTTCAAGGAAGGAAGAGAGCTTCAAGACTGTGCTGTAACTACGTGGTCTCCAATTATTGTGTAACAAGGGCTTTCTACAAGCAACTCTTTCCCATAGGGTTTGCTCATGCTTTGTGTATCTTTTGCTGTTGGCAGTCTTCCTTAGCTCTGGTTAGCAATTGAGACGTTTGCAGATGTGCTGGTGCATAGGTGGCATTTCAGGAGCCTTTTCTAGCTTCCTTCAAATATTTGATCTTGGCAAATACTGGAGACTGAGCAGTGGGTTACTCCAGATTGACTGTTTTTTTGACATGGAAATGCAGCTCTAACCTGTTTGGTACTACAGATCCCACTCTACCTGATCTCAGGGAAATTTGAGTTAATTACAGTCTTACCTGAGAAATTTTATTTCAAGCTCTGTCATGGGTATTTAAATTCAGGAAGTTTTCTGTCTTAATCAGGATGCTGTCTCTGAAACATGTTCTTGTAGATGATAGTTTTTCAAGGGTTGTCAGGACACACTTCATGCACAGACTCATTTGGGGGTTTGTAGAAGAGGCTAATACCTATTTGAAGCCCTTTTCTCCTGTATGAACATCACCGGGTACAAAGATGCTTCCCAGCCCCTACAGAAGGAGAGGAAGGTAGGCAGGAAGAAGCCTCCTGACGTACTGGTCAAGCCAAGCACAGGCTGGAAGCACACATCATTTGTCCAGCTGACATAGCTGGAAAAAACAGACAAGCTTTCACATGTGGAAGCCCTCCTGCAGAGTTTTTGCTTGCCTTGCTTGTATCTTTAGGCCATATGGCTACGCCCACACTACGTTAAGATGATACCCATCCCATAAAGCCAGTTACACGTGACTGCGAAGATCATTTAACATCAACCCATCATTAGCCCATTTTCCAGCTTTCCCATCGTTTTCATGTGTGCTGCCATCCCCAAGGGACTTGCGCTGGATGCCTGGCGCTTTCAAAGGTGCAGACAGGGACCGTTCTGGAGGTGTTATCCCATGTTGCAACCCCTTTGGGGGCAGTGATGGGTTTCTCACTTCAATGCCGCACAAGGTTTCCTGCAGCCTCAAGCTCAGGGATGTTGCTGAAGTTGCAAAACATTTCCCACTGGGGCTTCGCCCCACCGCTGGGTCGCACAAGCGGGCCCGCTCCCTGCGGGGCTGCTGAAGGCTGTGAGATGCCGACAGAGTTGTGATCCCGTGGAAATCAGATGATGGAGGGGGAGCCCAGGTTGAACCGACTTCTGTTACTGATTGAACTCATTATGGCTTTGCTGCTTTCAATAAAAAGTTGTGAATCTTAATTAAAAGCACAATCGTTTGCCTTTATGAAGACATTGTTTTGGGCTGTTTCTCTCACTGTTAACAGGTTGTAAAACATTTTTAAGAGTTGCTCTTTTTCTTTTTGGAGGGGATGTGTTACTAGTTATATATATATATATACATATTTTTTTTTTCCAGAAAAAGAGGCTTTATCTGGAAAAAAAAATCGAAGGAAGATGTAGTGGTTGTGGAAGTAAGGGCTTGAAGATAAGCACATTACAAGCAAAGGAAGCGGAGCACTCTTGCGGAGGCTTTGCTCATGGGTGAGAGTTGTGGAACCCCATGTTTCCAACTTGCCCTCAACTGCAGGTTTTCTCTGCTCTCTTTCTCCAGGCCCCTACCAAGCTCTCCTCATGGTCTTCTCATTGCATACATGTCCCTAGGTCCCCTTGGACCCTGCAGCTCTGGTCTGCGTCGGTGACCCAGTGCTGTTGCCCTTTGGGCATCTCTGGGGAAGGTGATGCTGCCCAGCCCCGTGGCCACCTGCCGGTGCAGGGCGGGCTGGCACAGGATGCTGCTGTCTCAGGGTTTCCATCTCCAGCACCTGAACAGCAGATGGCTTCAATCTTTGTGGGTTATGAAAATAGGACTTGTAAAAGCACATACAGCAGAAACAACGCTTAAGGGATGGCCTGGTTCTCATTTTCTCTCATATTGATTTTCCCATGTCAAGTTGCTTCCTTACCTGAGGGGGAAGGAGGGCTTGGCTTGTAGTCGCTGTGCAGAGATTTCTTCCATGATGCTGTAAAGTCTGCAAAAGGCATCAGGGAAAAGGTTGCAGAGCTCAGACCTATGTGCTTTCTGTAAGCATCGCTCTTCAGTTGTAGCCCACCTATGTGTGGATAAAACGTGCTTTCTGCATTCCTTTCCTGAGAAGAAGAGGCCAAAATCTGAAGTCATCCAGGGGTTTGTGAGTGGGCTGTTTTTCCAAGGAACATAGGAATTGTTAGGCTGCATTATGTGCACGATCAAATTCAACAAAGTTGACGAACTTCCTCTTCTTTCAAGGTATTTTGTACCGAATTTGCCCATATTTTGTTGGAAATCCCTCTCTTGTTCCATTTTCATCGAACAATACTTTTGCTGGTTTTGATTTTCCTCTGGAAATGTGAAATTTCTTCACGTAAGTGGATAGGAGAAAACCTTCCCTTTCCTCGGAGGCTGCTCTATCTGTTGAAAAAACATTTTGGTAGACTTTTCCCCCCACTTATCGTATCATTAACCACAGTGCACAAAACCCTGTTGTTGCGGGTGGGTTTCCGGTGGACCGACCCCGCTCGAGGCTGCAGCCTGAACATGTTACAGTGACGCGGCCCCATGATATGATCTTATAACAACTGCATATTCGCTCCGGGTGAAATTTCGGGGCAGGTGATATTTTCCCCCACAACAAAACCATCTGTGGTTATTTCCCTCCTTCCAGTGTCACGGAAAGGTCTGTCCCAGCGCAAGGCTCCGAGTGGTCTGTTTTCACTTTCAACACTGCAGACTTTCACTCGGAGGTGAAAGATCGCTGGAAGCGCGTTGTGGTGAAATACCGTCGTATCTCATTCCGCGGCAGGTTCGGAGAGTGTTTCATAACATTTTTGAAGCAGCTGTCAGGCTGATCTAAGTGGAGGGAAAATGGGGGCATCTTTAATGTGTCGCCACGCTTTATCTTAGAACAAATAAACTTCCTAATTCTGAGGCGGGAGGTTGGGGCGAGGAAAGCAACCTGAGCCCTTGTTTGAACGGTCCGGTGACATGAGTCTTTCAGGGAAGTTAAAACATCTGGAGCCGAAGCCCACAGTCGTTACTTGGGCAAAAATCCCCATGATTGTCGCAAAAGTTTTGCCTGCCCTGCCAGTGGCTGAATTGGTATTTGGGCCAAAATCCTGAATTGCTTTGGGATTGCGCCTTACCTTTCTCTGTGGGATCAGTGCTAAAAACAAGAAGGACGCGTTGGTTTTGCTTGGTTGACTTGCTGGTTTTGCCTGTTTAGCTCCTTGGGGGAAGGCTGTGGGCAGTGCTAGGCAGCAGTCTGTCCTGCTGGGGTCTGGACATTTGGAGTGGAGGTACCTATGGATTTGCAGTACCCAGCTATGGTTTTGCAGTATTGAATCTTTGTATTGCCAAGAAGAGTGTGTGTCGGATGCTTGGTGTCAGTGTAGCCGGGGACCGAGCAGCTGCGCGCTCTGCTCCCTTCCCTGTTGCTCTTTTTGTTTCCAGAGGAAACAGGTTATGTAGTAGTTGTGCACTGATATCTACTTGCCAGCCCTCTCAAATAGCTTTTGAACCTTAGGGCAATTTTAACTGCATCTGTTGGAGGGAGAGGGACCCCAAAGCGGTTTGGCTTGTGACTCTGAGCAAAGCGGGTGACAGGGCAGTGGAAAGATGCAGCTGTGGGAAGGGAAGGTGTGTGCCATCAGGCTTTAATGGGCATCGGAGAACGCGTAGGGGAAGATAGATTTGTAGGAAATTGGGCTTTGGTTTTGCTCCCGCAGGACTCGCAGTTCCCCATCTGAAGTGGAGTTCGTTGCTGCCCGCCCTCCGCCCGGCTTCGGCCTCGTCACCCAAAAACGCGGGCTGCGGGCACTTTCCCCAACCATGGCCCCGGGTTGGGAGACAGCAGGATCCCTCGCCGAGGTCGATTAACCCCCAGTCCCTCCCTCCCCAGCCCCAAAATGTCGTCGCTTCATCCCTGATTAAGCTAACTAAACCGCTGGCTGGAATAAGGCAAATACTTAGAGACTCGGGGCAGCAGCAGCAGCAGCCGGGAAGCCTGGCGATGTCTCGGTAGAGCCGGTGGGGGCCTTTCACTCCTGAATGTCAATTTAAAGCAATTTAGCCTAATCGGATTAGTGGCTAATTCAGTGCCAGTCGGCATGACGGCGGCCCGGTTTACGGGGGTGAAGGGGACGGCGCTCACCCTTTGAGCACGGGGCGATGGTCCCCGCGGGGGGGCCGGCTTGCGGCAGCCGCCGGCTCCTTTTTTGTCCACTCGTGCAGGGTTGCAGTAACGCCAATGCAAAGCGGTTGGGGGCTGAGGAGACGTTATATGCAGACATTATACGTGAATAAACTGGTTGCCCTGTGTTTAACTGCTTTTTGAGACTTGCCCTCCTTTTTGAGTGCCCTCCGGGCTTTCCCAGGTGGCTGTTGGCCTGTCTCCTGGAGGTGACGTGGGATTTCGCTCACTCAGGAACCCGGGGCGAATCTCGCAGCTCTGCCCCCCTTTCACCGTGCTGCTTCCTCCCTCCACGTGCATAGGGCAGAGCTGGATTCTGGCTCAGAGGGGAGCTGATTTTTCCCATCTGGTAGCAAATACATACTCAAACCCCAGCGCGGACAGGGCATCCTGCACGTTTTACTCTTATGAAGTAGAGTGAAATTTAGGCTTCCTATTAAAAGCTGTTGCGCTTCAGTTGGCACTGTCTGCTCTGAAATTTTCCAATGACTTTGGTAGCCTGTGTTAGCCATTGCATGTGTTAAAAAACATCTGTTTTCCTGCCATGTACAGGATCCCAGCTCATCTCCTCGCCTGGGAGTTGAGGATCCTTGTGCAAATATTTGCAAGCTGTCGGGCACAGTGGCATCCGAGCTGCCGTTTGGTCCCCCATGGTACCATGTACAGATTTCATTTTTGGACCTCATGAAATATCCCAATCTAGCTGTCTATAAGCCCAGACTGGATAAAGCTGGATCAGGAATTGTTATATTGGTAAGAATTATTGCTGAAAGTTAATGATTTATGGGTTGGATTTATTCTTCCTTGTACTGCTGAAAATCTGTAGTTTCTTCATAGAAGCCAATGGTGTAACACAGAGATAAATCTAGCATCAGATCCGGTGTTTTGACACAATAGGGAATATATTATTTTCTTGAGCCTTCAGATGTGTTTTTACCAGCAGCTTTTTAAGACTTCTTTTATTTATTCCATAAGTCCTTAAAGAAACAAACTAGTGAAAGATCTTTAAAACGTTGTCAGTTTTCCATTTTTCTTTCCAATTTACTACAGGTGTCGTTGATTTTTAAGGATGAGAGTAAATAGGGGAAAAAGAGAAATGAAAAGAATCGCGCGGAGTGTTTAACACAGTTAATTTGATGACCTTTAGATGTCACTATAATCAAAGAATAACCCAAAACTCGGGGCAGATTTGGAAATCTTCCTGAGTGGTGGTATATGGTAGAGCCTGTTTTCTTGTGCTAACTTATCAGGCACTGGCTCCTGGAAAGTTTCGATTTGATCTTCATTTGTTCCTTTTGATTTATATACTTGTCCAATGTGCCGCTAATGTGAAAGTTAGTGCATAGCTACATGGCATGGGACTTTCCTGAATCCAGCGATTTTCTCTATCTGTAAACTCATTTCTCCACCATTACTGTTACTTTGTAAACCCTTGGACACTAAAAGTGAAATCCTGTTCCTCAGGGAATTTTTCTTTTTTCAGAATATCTCACTTTATTATTGCTGATGCTATGGGCATGCTACTCTGTTTTTATACACTTACCTTGAAGTGTTGAATTATATGTGCAAAAATGTGCATGTGAATATTTTTGTACTTGTCCATCAGTGCTAGATTACATATACTGTGCTGCTATGCTAGCAGTGCTCATGGGTTTGAACTTCCCACTCCAGGCAGGTAGTACTGCTCTCGAGTCGTGGATGGCAACTATTTATGGGTTATTCATGAGACAGAGCGTCTGTGTATGAGGTTTCTTCTGGGTTTTCTTTTACTTTTTTTTGCATTTTAAAAACATGCTTACGATCATGCAACGTTTGCAGAAAGCCAGGCATTGATCTGGGCTGTTTGCACAATCTTCCCTATCCACTTTAGTGTCCCCCCAGTTGTTTTGAAACACTTTTTTAATTGTAGCTTTCAGAGGTGTTATTTCAAGGGATTGACAGGATCCCATTAAGTCAAATTTGGCCCCTGAATTGTGTTCTATTAATTAAAAAAAAACAACCCCAAACCAACAACCCCCCAACTTCAACAAAACTAAAGACCAACAGAATGTTTCCATTAAAAGGAAATCCAAATGGAAACAGCTTTTAAATCTATCAAATATATGTTCCTTTTCTTTATTTGCCTGTCAGATTCTGTATGTGCATGATGGCCAGACAGTGAATTGACTTGAAACAGATTATTACCTAAAATGATACTGACATCAGAAATGCAAAACCACCTGTGAAATAAGGTGGCCAGAGCTGGAAAATTCTGCTCTGGGCTTGGGTCCAGATTTTGAAAACCTGTTGCCTACGTTTTGGGTCAGGAGTTGGGGATACAAGGCTCGCGTGTGATCCTGAAGTGGACCATAAACAGTGATGAGATTTCCCTGTTTAATGGTCCCAAGCTAGGCTGCCCGGTCCCTGGCTCATGAGCTGCATCTGACCTGCCAGGACAATTCCTCTGGCCTGGAGCCCATTCTCAGCCACTTTCTTTCCTGAGGGCCTCTCCAGTGTAGGCAAGGAGTGGGCTGTATAAATATATTGGCTGGTCTCAACCAGATCTTTCCAGGAGCATCATCCTTTTTCCCTACCATGAGGCTTGATGTGGGTCTGTGGTGTAAAATAGAGTTAGTAGGGCTGGTGGGTTGAGAGCCTCTCAACCCCAAGGATAGTGGGCACTCAGAAGGCTTGCGGTCAATGTGTGGGTGCAGTGTGGCTGCGCCAACGATGGAGAGCAAGGCTGTGTGGCCTGCCATGGTAGTGGGTTGTCCACTGGTGGTTTGAAACATAATGGCAGAGCAAAATCGTGTTCAGTTCAGCTCTGCTTTCCAGCTTGCTTGTGTCCTCAGAGGCACAGGACCCTCTACTGACTTCTCAAAGAGGTGATGCAGCAGTGTGAGAGGGTCCCAGAGGGGCTGTGGAATCTCAGTCATTGAAGGTTTTCAGAACTTGACTGGGCAGGGCTCTGAGCAACCTAGTCTAACGTTGGAGATAGTCCTGCTTTGAGATTTAGATTAGAGACTTTCAGGGGTCTTTTCCAGCCTAAATTTTTCTATGCTTCCCTGACTGTACGAACTGTCTTATTTTTGTAATATGAATGTACAGCACCAAACACAGGGGAGCTGAGTCCTAATCTGGATAGTACAGCAGTAGGAATGACAACATTATCAAAGTTGCAAATCTTGTGCAAAGTTTAGTATTGGACGGGTGGGGAATGACAAATTAGTCAGCATGAACCACCTATTCCAGCTCAGAAGTTGAGACAATAACAGATTTAACATGCCTTAAACTTCAGTACAACTCAGAGAGGACTTCTTGCCCCATGTGAAGGTATTCATCCACAATTTAGAACGTCAGCATTCAAGATCTTGCTTTGTGTTGAGCCCACGTTGTTCTTTTCTCTGTCTTGGTTCCTCTATCAGAATAATGGGAGTAACTGCTCTTACCTGTCTCCCAGGTTTATTGAAGGTGTGAATATACGAAGTGTTAGAAGGTGCCCAGAAACTTTAACAGTGAGAACTGTCTAATCCACATGGATCGATGTTCCCCTTGAATTTTGCTTTTTTTCCTGAGGGTTTCTGAAAAGTCTGTGATTTATTCTCCTCTGAACACAGTGAATGCGCTGTCTGCCAGGCAGTGCGGATGTTCTCATTTGTAACAGTAATATCCCTTACTCAAATTCCTGAGAACATATTCCAGAAACATATGTAATTTGCCAGGTGGGGGTCTATAAAGATGAGGTGGGTGAAAGAATACAGATGGAAGAGCAACACTTATCTCCCTAAAGAGACTTTGAGAAAACCTTTCTAGTGCAAAACAAATTTCTTCTTCCCATTAGTTCCTCTACAATTCCAAATTTCAGGCCAAATGCAAAATAACGAGTGACACAGCCCATTGTCATCAGAATACATCGTTATGATCTCGTGCTATTTCTCATTGGTCCAAAAGTAGGAAATTCCAGAAATCTCCCAAGCAAGCCCTCTCCTATGGGATTCCCAACCCATGCTGGCATGCCTGTCAGGTCTGGATCAGTTTTCATTTAAAAAATGATTTTAGTATATAGTTGTTGCTCTGGCGAGGTGTCTTCCTACTGTAAGTCAGTGCACAGCTGTCCTGTTAACCAGCCCTGCAGGAGTCTCTACAGGGGTGAGTCTGTAGTGAAAGGAGATAAAGTCATCCAGCGTAGGGCTGGGAGTTTGTGAAGTGGGAAGCCAGCCCTGTGACTGGCTCTAGGCTGTTGTATCATTTCGGTCAGTTTGCTCCATCTCCATGGTATGTGTTTTTTCGTTTTGTTTGTTTTTTGTTTTTGTTTTTTTGATGTGTGTCCTCCTGACGTATCTGTGAGGAGGTGGGTGTGGGTGGAACAGGGCAATATTGTGTCCTCTTTGGGTAACTCTGGAATAATGTAGTCCAATGTGTTGATGGAGTTACTAAGTGGAGCTGTGCAAAATAGTGTGTGTGGGGGGGAGTGGGTTTGCTGCCCCCAAACCACATGGTTTGCATTTTTATTTTAATTCTTTCGTCTTTTGAAATGAAATTCAGAGACATCTGAACTTTTGACATCACTTTCCAATCAGAAATAGAAGGAAGGTCACCATATGGAAGGCAACCATGGAAAATGCTGCTATTCCTTGATTGTTTTTTGGGGAGAGAGAGAAGACAGCTCTCTGAATTAGCCTCAAATTTGTGAATAGTTTTGATGATCCAGGAACTGTGTTTTTCAGCAGACAGAGTTTACCAGACATTTTTGTCTCTCTCTGATTGCCATGGCTGCAGGGCAGGTGTGCAGGGCTATTGGGAATTATGCAACTGTGCTTGGTGGCTGGGAGCAGGTGGACCAGAGCAGACAGGCTTGGGATGGAGCGTCCTGTTACCCCTCTGTACCTGCTGCTTGGCTGCTTGGCCGTCTCCTCTGTATGTGGTGCCCAGAAGTGCAATATGAAAACCAAGCCAGTTTGTGAGCAGCAGAATGCTCTTTCCCTGCAGAGCTGTGTCTTGTGACTGGATTCTCTGGTGCCTAATATGGTGCAAGTCCTGGGTGAAGTTTTTCCCATAGTTGGGAGTATTCAAAATGTTTGTCTTCCATTTGGATCCTTGAGTGCCTAATAAAGGTTGGCTTTACTCTACAGCCTTTCTCGTGGGGTCTCTAAGCACCTATTTCTCTGCATGCGATGCTCTTGAAAACTCTGCCCTACTGTTGCATCTGGGTGAAACCAGGCTCAGAAGTCATTGGGCTGTGTGGTATAGACAGACCCCTGATCCCACAGCAAAATTGTATGAGCCTTGTTGTCACTCAGGCTAAAAATGGAAAAGCAAGGAAAACCCTGGAGTAATTCCACTCACTGCACTGGGATCCTCTTTTTAGTGACTGCATGGATTTAGTTATTCCTTTTCAGAAGTGTTTTCAAGGGTTAACAGATATTGCAAGTAAGCGTGATCCTGGTATTGAGATTTTTTGCACATTTTCTGTCCATCATCCTCGACAGTGTCCCTTTAAAGTATAAGCGTGCTTTCTCTAACAGTTCTTTTTATACGAAGGCCTCTTTGCAGAGGCAGCAAAACACTCAGAGCAAATGAATAACACAGCAAGAATTTCCAGTGATTCCAGCAGCGATGGTACTGTTTTTTCGATTTACAGTAACCTCCTTCCCCTTATCAAAAGGTTTTCCCACTCTGAACATCACTGTCTGACATGATCCTTGCCCTCTGAAAATCATTTCCCTGTTTAATAAAAGTTGATTGAATTAAACCATATGTGTATCAAAGGAAGGATGCCAAGGAAGGCAATACTGAGTGCTCACAGAAATCTGCCTCTGGGCAAGGATTAATCTGGGTTTGCCAGGACGTGGCTACTTTGGTGTGGGGTCGTGCTCTGCTGGCAGTGCGGATGTGATCCATGGGTGGGGGACTGAACGTAAAGGCTGGAGGATCAAGGGAATGGGGACGCCCATCTTAGGCCTCCAAAACAGGAGGAACCTTTCATTATAACGATACAGTGGAATATACTTGGTGTTTTTTTCTTTCATAGAGGACCTATATGGTCAGGGCATTGATGAAGATCTATCTGGAAGGTGTTGAGTATGTATTTAAATACAGCTGGAAATTAAGCAATAATGAACAGATCCATTCAGCTGGTCAAAAAGAGGGGTTTCAATGTCTTTGACAGTGTGGTCATTAAAAGTGAATGTCATCTCTTGCAGTGTTATTAACCTACATGATGAAAATGGGCCATTTTTTTCTAGCAGGCTTCTGGGAATGATTATTCAGTGGGGAAAAATGTATAATTCTCCGATAATCTAGAGCTGTTGGAGCTTTCAGTGAAATCTCTGAAGTATTGGCACAATGATGAATGGTCTCTTCTGGAATACAGAAATGTATAAGACATGATATAAATCCTTTATGAGTTGCAGGGCTTTGGCATAGTGCTGCTTATCTTAAGGGTATTATGCAAATCTGGTGCCTATTTAAATCTTGACACTCTCATCTGGAGCAGGTGTATTAGAAACTCACTTTTCTCTGAGAAGGTTAATTTGTTAAATATGGACTGCTGGTTTCATCTCAAATGACTCATCACTCCAGTGAGTTAAAGTCCAGTTTCTGGCCCAGTTTCATCTCCAGCTCTGCTGTAGGACTCTACAAGTGGCATTTTAATGTGAAGTTTCCAATAGCAAATGCCTGAAGGTTGGGGATATAGCTTTCACCACCTGAAAGCTGCCAAAGGTGAACCTTTCTCAGGACATAAAATACAGTAGGGGATAGTGTCAGTGCCAGGAGGCATAGAAATCATTATAATGGGGTGATCCCAAATGATGCTGTTTGGGTTGCAATGAGGAAATGCAAAAGACTCACTCAGTGTAAACTTAGTCATCCTGACTAATGGTTAAATGTCTGGGATGATAACCTGATGTTAATGATGGTAATCTAAGTGGTAAGCTGCATTTGGGGGATGTCCTTAGTAGTTGATTGAACTTGTCCCGTAGTGTTGGGGTCCATTCATCTTGATATTCTGTATTGCATATCCTGGGCTCTTATAGACACCATTTCAGTTGCCTTTAGTTGAATCTCTTGCTATCACAAGGCAATAGCCATGACATCATCTCTCTTTTCCAGCAGGGACATCAGTTGTCTTGCTTAGGGCTGGTCCTCCCAATTATTTGTGGCTGTTCAGGCAGCCAAAAGAATGCTTTTTTATTTGCATGCCGCCTTTGGGGGGTGGCTGTTCTTTGTTCTTGTCCTCTGAAAGGACAGGAGTGCTAGTGCATGAATAAAAGCATCCGCTTTCGCTTTCCTCGCTCACTGCCTTTAGGAAGTTTCCCTTATCCACTGGGGCAGTAGAAATGATATTGTGTGACTTGTATGAGCAATCTTGCACCATGGGTAATGAAGAGCGAACAGCCCATTGGATAAAAGTGATTCATTCCAGCTCTGCGGTGAGCAGCGCTGAGTAATGAAGTTATGGATTGGCTCACGCAAACTCATGGACTGGTTTACAAACAGTGGCAATTGCAGCCATGACGACTGCTACTTGCAGTTAATTGGTTGATGAATCTAGGCGATAAAGTGAGTTGTGGTGATGGAGTTTACTTTGTGCTGTTTCACTGATGTTCATGAAGAGATGGAGGAAAACTAGTTGCATTCAACCACTGTTCTTAAAACATGATCAGATGTTTTAAATGGTTAGATAGGGCTTACTGACAACTGTCCTTTAAAACAGTTTCTCATTAGGAGGTTGTTTGTAGTGAACTAACATTTAGGTGAAACATGTTAGCTTGCTGTTGCAAAAGCTCACTTTTTTGTGGAAAGGATCAGCATATTTTTGGCAAAAAAAAATTCCTTTTTGACAGGATGGGTTAGGTTTTTAAGTTTTCCAAACTCATTTCCCATCAACATTTTCCCAGGAATCCCCTCTCCCCATCCTTCCTTTAGATTTTCCACTATCCCACAGCTAGGTTTGGAAATGATGGCATTTGCTGGCTTGGGCCTGTCCTGTTTTGGGGTGGGTATTCCCCTGCCCTCAACTAAAGAAATAGCTTCTTTTGTAGATGCAGTCATGGCCTCATGGTGCAGTGAGGCTCAGAGTAACATTCCCTGGGCCTGTTTCCCAGCTGTTATTTTGAAGGATGGAGCGCTGTGAGTTCAGCCCCTCTTTTCCTGTCTTTTTTTCTTAGAAAAGTGAATTCAGGCATCAGCGACCTACCTCACAGATGTTCAGTGGTTGCCATTCATCCACATGGTGACAGTTACCAGCATGTTTGATAACACGCACAGCAATGGCACATCCTTCCCCAGTCAACACATTTAAAACCTTGAGGAAACAATGATTATTTTTCCTTAGGTAATGTTTCGCTAGTGAGAGAGCGCAGTAGTTGGACAAGGCGTGTGCTGATGTAACCCATCCCACGCGCCGCTTATGCTCCTGGTGGTAGGGTCTTGGGGCCCAGGCAGCAGCTATTCCCACCGCTCTCCTTCACACACTGGAGGACACACACCGATCTCTGATTTAGCCTAGTGTTGGCCTGGCCCTTGGGTCTTTCTCCTGGCTGCTCACCCTTAAAACCAGCTCTAAGAGCTCAAATGATAAAGCAGGATTTTTGCCTTGGGAATCAGTGGAGATATTTCAAAGCCAGAAAAATGAGTCCTGACTTGCCAAGATGACCCAGTGTAACCCACAGCCTGGGAGTTCAGCTGTCTCAGACCCAAGGCTTGGTTCGGTGCAGCACAGCTGCATGACCTTGGCTGACTTTTGCTGAGAAAATTGTTGCTGAGCTGTGAGAAAGTCCATCAGCTAAAGGCGTGCAAGATTGGAAAAGGAAAAACACAGAAGTGTAATTGTTGAAATAACGACTGGAGGATTTGAGTGAGAAACTATTGACATGAAAAGGTGTAAAGCTGTAAAAAAATATGTAGAAAAATGGAAGACAGCAACTATCAAGACTGAGGAGCAGCCTATTCCAAGAAGACCATCATATCCCCACCTGACTGATGATTGTTTTGGTCAGCAGAGACTCATTGGGTGTCTCATTGGATATGCTAATGCTTAGCCCATAGCAATGTAACTCCTAGAAGTCTACTGGGGATATTAACAGACAGATAATTACTCTGTACCCATAACTTGTGTGTATCTGGCTTGCAAAGTCTCTTTGCACAAGGTAGAAGATGCCTGAAGTGACTCTGAGGGAGTTACACCAGCTGACAGGCCATTAATGGTATACACACTGGAATGTCTCATTTGCTAAGATTTCTCAATAGACTCTGAGAAGACACTTAACAAGGGGATTTCAGATGCCTTCTGTAATGTCTGTTTTCATCTTCATCCTACCATTTTTGGTTGCTGAGGCACAGGTATGGCTGAAGTGGCTCCTTTGAGATGACTAGCAGGAACATCTTTGACTCAGTTGGAATATGGACCCTAAACTTTGGGCAGGTGCAAAAATGTGCTTGGAATTTGCAGCCCTTCATAAATGAACGCCCTGACAATGCTCTTGCTGATTATAACCTAGGCTATTGGTCCATCTCATAGAAATGCCCAGGGACATGATGTTGCAGGTAGCTCAGAAATGTAATGAAAACCCCCATGGATCAGGATGGGAACAGTTTGCAAAGGAGGACTGTGCTGAGAATAACTTCCCAGAACGCCTTCAGTCAAATGTCAGGGAATTTTTTTGTACAGGGTCTTAAAAAGGTGGCAATGAGGTTACAGTTAGAATAAAGTCCAGGATACTTCATTGTTCAGGCGGATGACGGCAGGTTACCTGTTAACTAATAACAAACTACAGCAATCCCAGCTGTTATCAACAACTGGACTGCATGACTTCAGGCCTTGCCATGCCAAATCCGTCACCTCAGGCTGCGAGTACAGCTGAGTCAATAAATGAAAAGCGAAGGAAAATGGACTAAGAAGATGCTTTTGAAAAAATTAAATTAAACAAGATGACGCAGGCAGCAAGGTGTACACCATCCAGGCTTTGTATTCTTCTGAAATGCTGTGTCCTTGCAAGCCAATGTGTAAAGTCCGCCTGCATCAACCAGCCTATTAGAGCAGACGGCTTAGGCGGAGGTAGCTAAGCCCATGTGGTTACCATTGCTCCATTTCATCAAAGCATCTCTCTTATGAGGGGAAGTGAGCTCAGCGAGTTGGAGAGCGTCATACCCGGGCGGGGGGACAGGCGGAGGGTGATGGGATAGCCATTACACAGTCCAGCTGGCATGTGAGTGTATTTGGTTACCTCCTACTGAAAGATAGATGGATCCTGCAACATCTGGGTACGTTCCAGGCAATCCAGAGACCTCCTTGACCTCAGTCTCCTAATAAAGACTTTGTTGCACAAGAACTGCTATTTCTCCTGCTCTGCCTCTCCCTATGAATCACTTCTTTGTAGTCTTATGTGGCTCTTACAGTTAATGTGAGCCAAACGGCTCATGTAGGAAGGGGAAAGGATTTGCCCCCCTTGGTCTGAGATGGAGATGTAAAGGCCGATTCAAACACAAGTGAAGTCAGTAGGAAACTTTCTGTTTGTGTCGATGGGTTTAAGTTGGAAAGTGCTTGAGGAACATGGGGACAACACCTATGATAATCCAGCCACACCAGTATGCAACCCTGTTCCCTCCAGTTTTCAACTATGGTAAATTGGCACTGTCTTCAGGGAAATTATGATGATTTGTACCAATGAGGGATTTAAACCACATTTCTTGGAATAAAAAGATGTCCTGGGTTATAACTGGCAGCAGCTAGATTTTTTTTCCCTCTCTAAGTAATGTTATACATACTCTGGAGTTTGGGAAGAGGTGCTGGAATTTGGGGCAGAAAAGACATGTGGAGTTTTTATCCCTTGATCATGAAATGAAATTTCTGCTCTTGTCTGCTTGCTAAACTTCTTGCTATATTCAAATTTCTCTTGAAAACTTGTGCTGCCAATTGGACAGGTTGGACTAAACAGCCAGACCTGTACAGCTTTGTGTCCCATCTCTGGGAATGGCTTTCACCTCTTGCTTCCCTGTAAGCTAAGACTGGCTGATAACAAGGTTTTATATCTCTTCCAGTATTATGTGAATTTTTTATATTCATAAGGAATGTCAAATATTTTCTTGATTCCTGCTGAGTCTATAGCCTGAAGGACTTCTTGCATTATTGAATTCTGTAGTTTAATTGCATGTTATTATGGATTTGAATTTCTCGACATCTGATGTCCTGGAATATTGCTTGTAAGAAGTGATAGATTGATAATTTTTGTTTTTTCCTTTGGTTAAATACATTTTTCCTTGGACGATTGTTTCACTATCTAATTTTCACTCCTATCCTTCCTCTTTGTATTGTTATTCCACTTTTGGTGCTGTTCATGGCCCTCAGTTGTGTGACTCCGGGTTTGGTGGTGGTCATGCCTTCAGTGACGGATAGAAGAGGACTCTGAGGAATTAATTCAGTGCTTCTCTCTGTCTGGGTCTTGGCTCTGAGTCCCTCACTTGCCTGGTGGTTGAAATCCATTGTAACTGTGAGACCAACCTCTACGACCAAATATTTAATTGGCAACATAGGCAGCACAATGGAAAAATGTGTTATGAAAGCCGTGTGTGAATAACACTGTTTGCCTCTGGCAGTCTGCACTTAAGATATTACACCTGTATCTCCAACTGATACTTGAAGCAAAATTCACCATGAGGCTTTACTTCCTTGGGGTTTTAAGAAAGGCAAGAAAACGCAGCCTCTTTAGAGGCTGTTTAAGCCTAATGAAAAACCTCAAGGCTTTACTAATATGCTGAAAGCTAAGAGGTCAGTTCCGTATCCAGAATTTATTTATCCAAGGGGTCCAGGCGATTTCATAGATCGTAAAAACACAACTTCAAAAGTCCTATTTTATTTTGCAGAGGTGGTCTCTGCCGTAAGGTAAGGCCAGATCAGGAGCCTATTCCTGGGAGAGAGCCAGCAGCCCTAGCTTTGCTGTTAGACCTGCAGGGAAATGCCCTAGCACTGCCTGAACCTGCCCCCAAGGAAGCAGAAACAGTGATGCTGGCATACAAAACTGCCCTGGGCTTTCCATGGCTACTGTCAGAGTGTTTTGGCTAAAGGCTTAGTAATGGGCTGCAGGGGAAGGTTAGATGGGAAGCGTGAGGTCCATGCCTCTGAGATACGAAGTTCCCTGTAGTGGCGGAGGAACCCTCCTGGTGCAGGCTGCCAGGGGCTGTTGCCAGAAGTGGTGGGAGAAGAACACAGATACTTGTCGGCATTGGAAAACTACAGAGATGTCTTTCATCTATAATGACAATCTAATGCTGATCCTTGGCCAAGGAGGTCATTCTGGTACTCTGGAAACAGGTTCTGCAATGCCACTCTGGACTTTCCAGCCTCAAACCATACCTTGTTCTAGGTACAGTCACTACATAGAAAAATGATGGATTAAAATTGCTCACTGGAGACATTGTCGGAGGTATTTTCTTGGCTGTGGATAAGTTGTAACTGCTCTGCTCAGAAATCTCGTGCTTATCACAAGAGAGCTGACAGCTGTGGCTACAGGAATGCCTGAACTAATGTGTCTGGGGTGATGAGGTGTGACTGATATCTGTGAGGGTGACAGAGCACTGGAACAGGTTGCCCAGAGAGGTTGTGGAGTCTCCTTCTCTGGAGATATTCAAAACCCACCTGGATGTGATCCTGTACAATGTGCTCTAGGTGACCCTGCCTGAGCAGGGGGGTTGGACTAGATGATCTCCAGAGGTTCCTTCCAACCTCAACTATTCTGTGATTCTGTGATATCAGAATTTGACCTTGGGCTAAACTTGGTACAGTGCAGGAAACTAGAACAGCAAAATGGAGAAAGCATCAGAGAAGGAGTCTGGGGCTTATGGAAACTCAGACTGATGTCCAGGCAGGGTCTAGATGGCTTCTAGCTTTTTTCCCAGCTCCTCTTCTACTACTTATATAGTTAAATCACAGTCTACAGGAAAAGAACGTTCTTTGTAAGTGTTGGAGGTTGTATTCACCTCATTTTCCATTCTCTAAGTATCAAGGTTGGCAAAAGTTGTGGTACTTTACAGTTTAAACCCCAAAGCTTGTAATTTATTAAGGAACATGTGTATTGGCAGCATCCCCTTGCTGCAGGGGCCTTGACCCTAAAAGTACCACTTGGAAGGCTTTACAGAGTCTGTTCTTGCTCCCTGCTAGACTGGCTGGGTCTCCCCCAAGCAGGTTGGTGATGGTGGGTGAAGATGGTCTTAAAAAAGGAGTTTTGTTCCAACCTGCTCTAAGCAGAGGAAGTGGGAGGTGATGGCTAATTGACTTAGCACTCAACACTGCTGCTATCCTGTAAAAATAACTGTAATGAACCCTTACAGAATTCGCTTTGGTCTGGAAATGAAAATGGATTGACTGTGAGGGAGAAAGTAAATGGGAAGGAAAATTGCACTCTAAGGAAAAGGCATGTTGGAAGAAAGGAAAGAAAGAGAAGGAGCAGAGATGAGTGTAGTTTGCTGCAGTGGCTCTTCTCACAGCCAGCACCGAGGGCTGGTCTGTCTGGCCGTCCTTTGCCACTCACTTGGCATTGGTGTCCTGGACAGAACTGCCTGCGGATGAACTGGCACAGTGTTGATGATGAATTCTAGATCTGTTACAGTGATCTTTGCCTTGAAGTTTAAAATACTGTAGAAATCTTTGGGAAATTCTGATCTGCTCTGTAATTGGTAAGAAAATAAGGGTGCAAGGGATTGTTTCATGCCATCCAAATAGGATGGGAGCATGTCCCAGGCACCTGGCAGAGGTGCGACTGCTGCTGTCAGGGTGGAAGCAGCAGATCATGGTGCTGCTAGAGGTGGGTCCCTCCCTGGGGGACTTGCAGGCTACTGCACCATGTCGCATTTGGTTTCTACCAATGCTTTCTCTCTGTTAGAAAATGCTGTTTATTTGAGAGCAAAACTGTCTGTGCAAAGGTAGAATTTTTGGCCATTTTCTAAGTTTGCAAATAACAAATTTCAAAATATGGGGTGCAGGAACATAAGGATGACTGTGCTGGGCCAGATGATGGGCACAGCTAGCTCAATATCCTGCCTCTAGCAGAGGCTGTAAGGGCGTGCCTAGGGAAGAGTAGTAACAGAACAAATGTAAACGATACTTTCCCCAGTACTCCCAAAACTTTCAAGTGTTTTCACTTCAGGAGTTATCCTGAGCTAAATGTGGACTTTGTGTATTTGGCAGCACTCAGTAGATTTTTCTTCCATGTACTTGTCGCATTTAACAAACTTTCAGCATCCACAAGGCCTTTTGGCAATGAGGTCCAATACACACAGGGTTAAGATCAATCTACTTCATTGGTTTGGAAGCTGGTTCCTAATGGCTTCATTTAATCCTTCTTCCAAGTTCTTGCATGGGAAGAGGGAGCGAGCGGTATCCACCTCTCCATGCCACTCATGGTTTCATAGGTTCATTGCTCCTTCTCCTTTCCTCCTATAAGTCATCCCTTTTCTAGACTGCGGAGTCCTAGCTTGCTTGACCTTTTCTGTATGGAAGCTGTTGTTTCCTCTGAGCATCCTGTTGCCTTTCACTGGACCTTCTCTAATTCTACAATATCCTTTCTAAGATGAGAGAACAACGGCACACAGTGATCAGGATGCAGGTGAGGCACTGATCTATACAGTGGTATAATGATATTCTCTGTTTTGTTCTTTACTCCTCTCCTAGTAAATCTTAACACTGATTTTTTTTTTAATTGCTTCTGAGCGTGGAGCTGATGTCCCACAGCACTATCTGTTATAACCCCAAGATATTGCTCCTGTGTGGTAATGGTCAGCTTAGAGCCCATCATTTTATATAAGAAGTGTAGATTATTTTTTTCCCCATGCGAATCCCTTTACATTTATCTGCATTGAATTTCATCTGCTGTTTTATTACCTGTCACTGTATCATAAAGTTGTTTTGCACTTCATCACAATCTTCTTAAAATTAGTATCGTCAGCAAACTTTCTCACCTCACTGCTCACGCCCTTTTCCAGGTCGTTTCTGAACATGCATTTTTAATGGCACCAATTCCTCCGGGGCTCCCATGCTGACCTTGTTTCCTTGCAAGAACTGACCATATATTCCCAGTTTCCAAGCTTTTAACCAGTATTTATCCTTGCAAGGACTCTTCTGTTTCCTTGGCTACCTAAATGGCCTGTTTCAACATTTTCTGAAATAGAGTTCAGAAATTTGTTTTTTTGGGTCAAAGTTTCATCTTGCCTAACATATACATTTCCAGCAAAAAAATAAGTAAAAAAAATTTTTTTTAATTCCATTTTTTATTTACCCAACAAAGCTTCCTCTCTTTCTTGTCTTTCAGCACCTGAAGATTTTTGAGATTGTAACTTTTCATCTGCTTTTGTACAGGGAATCTCAAAAACCCTTCTGGGAAGGAAAATTTGTTTCCTGACCATTTTTCTAGTTGTAAATAAATGTGCTTAAATTGAGCTGTGTTTCCTCTCTCCCCCTTCTTTACTCATTTGGTTAAGTCTGGTTAACGTTTGATAAGGTCACACTGGATAAAACTGACTTTTTTTTTCTTTAACTGCTATACCAACACAGCTCTCAATGTGCACGCGGTTCTGATGGTATAAAGACAACTTACACTGGTACAGCTTATTGTTCCCATAAGGGAATAACTCTACCGGTATAAAATACCTAAAAATAAACATTTATAACTGTATGCACATCGGGAGGTTTATCAGCATATAATTAAGTCAATGTGGTACAACTTCCTAATGGAGGGCAGAGAGATTAAAGTCCCTTTTGAGGCTGCATGCGGCTGGGAGTGAAATTCATGCCATGCTGCAGATGCTGTAGAAATGCCCTCGTGCCTCCTTTATAAAACCCCAGCCCTGTCCGCCCCTTAAAGCATCTGAGCCTGAAAAACGCCCAGGCTGTGTGTATGTTTTCTTCAAAATTGTCCCCAAAACATGCGCTGGAGCTCTGCTGGAGTGTCAATGCCAAGTTTTGGCAAGAAGGGAAAACTTTTATCGCTGTTATAAACCTTTAGAATATGCTTTTTATGAAGCAAGTGCCAGCATAACCTTGGGTACGGCCATGGTCATGACCCAACCTGATTTCCATGAGACACTCCCAAACAGGGAAAAGAAAACAACGGAGAATTTACGGTGTCAAAAACCAGCCTGGTAATTGTATTAATAGCCCCTTAGAAGCAGAATCAGGCTCCCAGCTGTAGCTGAAACCCATAAAAAGCACGCCATTAATTTTATGAAGAGAAGTAGCCATTTCAGTCCTCGGGAAGCTCGGGAGTCTGTAAAGATAAGGTGATGGACTTGTCTCCCAGCTGCATCTGGAGCAGAGGTGTGGTTGAGCCAGCGAGCCCGCGGGAAGCCCTGAGGAGGTGCCTGGGGGGCCGCGTGGGTGCCCTGCGCCAGTGGCCCAGGCAGGGTGATGGGGCCCTGGGCATCTCACTGTGCTGCAGGTTCAATAGGGAAAAATTCCCTTTGGGAAGAGAGATGATCTGTGCACCTCTGCCTGGTCTCCAGCAACAGCAGAAAGGCACAAGCAGGGGGAAAAAAAAAAAATCCAAACCCCATTGAGTAAAATTTCATAATTATCTGCTCCTGATTTTTGTCTCCCCCCCCCCCCCAAAAAAAAAAAAAAAGCTACCGGATATAATTTCATTATTATAATTTCATTATTATCTTGCCTTGATTTTTGTCTTTCCTATCTGGCTGCCTATCTGGATTTCATAAACACCACTAATTTGCTGTTAAATTTGCCATTTATGTGATCCTAGATGATTTTTTAGGCCTTATTGAACAGATTTTTTTTTCCCCCCTTTTTCTTGGGGATGGATTTTCACGCTATCCAGGCCACTTTCTCAACTTATTGACAGCTTTATGAGCACGGCTGGAAAAGCACCAGCTGCCTTCGTTTCACAGCGCTCCGGCTTTCCATCGAGTTTTTTAATTAGGGCCTGCGAGCCTTTGCTTTGCCCTGGGTACAAAGCAACACACTGGCCTTTCTCTACTTAATCGCTTTTCCAGACTTCGGCCCACTAAAATTAGGTGGGCTTTTCGGTCAAGTGTTTACCTGGCTCTGGGCTGGCTGAGGAACATCTTTAGGCTGCCACATCTGCATTCGGCATGCGTCTGCCTTCTGGCTTTGCTCACCAATGAGCCAGGAGGGCAAAAACTAAAAATAAAATAAAATCCATCTTGTGCTTTATAGAATGTCCTATTTGCAACCGAATTCCTGCCCAAGAAAGTACTAAACCTCTTTCCTGATTCCCCTTCTTCCCTCTTGCCCAGGTTTATGGATACGTCTTTGTTATTACTTTGCACTGGAGTAGCTCACGTTCACACCGGTTCCTCTGGCTCACACTCAAATCTGTTTATGAGCGTTTTAAAGTTTTATATTTGTGGTTACTTTTAAACTCATCATCATTATAGTCCTAGGAAGCCAATTCCTTCCTCTTCCAAAGGGTTGGTTGCAGCTTTGTTCCTGTTCAAGGAAAAAGCCAGACTATTCCAGCAATGCCAGAGGATTGGTGACATTTCTGTTAGAGCCGTCAGGTTTTATTAGTGATTGTAATTAGTAGCCTTAGTAATTGCTCTGCATGTGAAGCTGCGGGGATTGGAAGAGTCGCGGGCAGTAAGGTCACCCGTGGGAGCTGGGTGCTGGAGGGCCCCAGTCTCAAGAGTCCCGACATGGACACAGGACAGAGCCAAAATGTTTTTGACTGCTACTGTCTTCATCCACACCCACGTCAGAGGCTGGCTTGGTGTTTCAGAGAGAGGCGTGATGGACGAGATGGGATAGGAGATGGTCTTCATGGGCAGGCCTTGTTTTAAACCTAGGAAAATGCAACTTTAGATCCTTTCCAAATTTGTTTTTTTTTGAAAGTATTAATTGCTGTGAATGTGTCTGATTCACCTGGAGCCTGGAAAAGACCTACCACAGTGGTGGGTACAGGGTGAGCATCTGCGGAGCTCGTCTTGCCCTAAGGTCATGGAGCAGCGATCAGGCGGGAGCAAGCTCTGCATGTGTGCTGGGGCTGGGCCACCCCTGCCCAACTTATCAGGTTGGGAATTTGAATTCCTAACCACATAATCATCTCGGTCCACGGAACCAAAAAAGAGCTGGTCAGGAACGGCTGGGAAATGCAAGTCTCAAGAAATCCAGTTTTTCACACAACCGTTAGCAGGAAAAAGCTCATTTTAAAGGATAATCTGATTTTATAAAGTTATGGAGTGTAATACTCCCAGGTTTAACAATGCCTTTTTGATTTTCATTCAAATGCTCTGTTTTGGAATTATCAGTAAATCACATTAACCTGTTTTAATCTGTCCCCTTATTTAAAAAAAATGAAGAAACAAAATGGTTTGAAATCAGCTGAACAAAGTCTTGACATCTGCTCAGTCCAGTTGGTGTTGGCTCATGAAATCTTTTGAGATGTCAATGGTTTTTCCAGTTTTAAGTTAGGAAGAAAAAAAACAGTCTTTTGAAGAGTGTCAGGAGCTGGGAAATCCTTGTTCTGCCCAGCTGTCATCCTTCTTTTCTCCTTCGTTTCCCTATCCCCTTGCGCTGCAAATGGAGAGATGCTTCTTTCTGATCCGTGCTAGCTGTTGGTAAGAAAGTAGAGCTGGCAAACTGGGATAAAGGAGAAAAAGGTCCTAAAAGGAGAAGAGAAAGGAGAAAGAGATGGGTTGTTTTGAGATTATTTGCACTGGTTCTTCAGAAATAATTACAGGTGTTGAGTCATGATATCTTCCAAACCATTCATTTCCATAAAGTTAATTCACCGCTTTCCCCCTATTCCCAGTGAACGGTAAAAAAAAAAGCCTTTTCCCATCGAGGGCAAAGTGATCGCAGCATCTCTGTGCTCTGAAATCCAGCCCGTGCTCTGCATGCAACAGCATGAGAACGATATGTTCGGTAAAGCCAGTGAGTGTTTAATGGCATTAAATGTGTTTGTTTAGGGATTAGAGCAAAAATCCCCTGATCTTCCAATAGGGGGTAAAAGCTCTCTTTTTTTGCTTTAGAGGCTGCTTTGTGCCTGGGAGGCCGGCGTGGAGCAAGGGAGCAGCAGTCCCCAGCAGCTGAACTCCAGCCTCTGTAGGGAGAACCACCCGGCTGCGTTATCCCGGCTTGAAATCAGGAACGCAGTCAAACTGCGTTTTGGATATCCTCTGCCTCAGTTCCCTTGCTGCTGACAGTAACCTCTCTTTTTTTTCTGCTGCACTGATTTCTCCATTCTCAGTCTCCGGCTACGTGATCTTTTCTTTGCGGCTGGACAAACTCCCACCGTTGCTTTTCTTCTGTCTTTCTGCGTTGCTTAGCTGGGCTGCATGGTGTGGAAGGTCCCTCATGGACTTTGCCTTCCAGAGCGGGCCTGGCATGGGGGTAGCTTCCCATAGGGGCGTTAGCTGGAGGGGGATTGCATTCACCACAAACAACTTTGAGCTTTGCTGAAAATCCCAGCTTGGACCAAGGATCAAAGCAAAGCTTTGCTCCCAGGTCTAGCTGAAAAATACTTGTGTGCAATGGAACGCTTCTGCAGCGCTCTCGACCTCCTGGTGCAAATTTAGGCTGCCTTGAAGAAGGAGGTGAACACATCAAGTTCTTCCCTACTTTGGCAGCAACAGAGGGAGATCAACTTAGACAGAGCCCTTAATTTTGCCAAAGAAAGAAGACCTTTCTGTTTCTCTCCCCTAAGCCCTTGGGTCTTTATCATCCAAGGAACAGAGGATTTTTGGGTGGCAAGTGTGATATTGGGCTCAGCTGCCACTTGGTGGTTTTGAAGGTGGCTTCCTGCACGAGCTGGATCTGTTGCCCGGTGCAGTAAATGGCTGTGATGTGAGCTTTGGGCCTGGCATGATCGGTCCCCTGTTGGAGTAAGATAAGGAGCAAAAGAGCTGTCCAAGAAATACTTTTTACCTGGGAAAACTGTTAGCAGAATATAGATTTTTTCATTTTTGTCGACAAAACTGACACTGCCTTCCCCAAATTCCCACTCCTTAGAGGCCACTGGGGTTGTTCCAATTTAGCTGAAAATATTTAGATTAGTTTGCCTGCAGAAAGAAAGTACAAAAATAGCTTCCAGATTTTTGGTGTTCTGTCAAGAAAGGGCTTTCCCACCAAGATTACTATTTTGACAAAAAATAGTTGTTTCTCTTTCTTTCTTTTTTCTTTAAACAAGAACTTTTTTCTTTAAAGAAGATGATCCCTCCGCCATCCACCTGTACTGCTAATATTGCTGTGAACAGTTGGACGTGCCCCTTTTCTGGCTGATTGCAACGATGTCCAACCTCTGGGAGAAAGGGAGAGCGAGGGCCAGGCCCAGGGGATGCTCCTATTGATGCTGTCGAGAGCAGCGGGTCTCTACCAACCCCGATGGAGAGCCCTGGGGTGCCCAAATCTAGCTTTTTACCACACCAAAAATGGCTATTCTTTCATAGCAAAGCCATGCACGTTCACCAGTGGAGCAGATATAAAAAAATTACAGGTCTGCATGCTTCTCCAAGCTGCAGTGGTGAGGCAGGATTGTGGCTTTCGATGTATGTAAGCAGCACAGGGGGTTGCTTTAGGGAAAGGCAGTGGCTTTCCAGCGTGGTTGGCCACTGTGGCATGGTTCTGTGCCCTGGGTGCAGAGCCACGGCTGGCACTCGCTGTGGTGAGAAGGGCTCGTGTGGGTCACAGGCGCCGGGTGCACCCTCCGAGCCTGTGTCCTCGTGCTCCCAGCTGTGGGGAAGTGCTACTGCAGCTGTAATCTGCAGCGTCCAGTCCCGTTTTCCTCCCAACGGGATAAAACGAGAGCTTTGGGATGTGGCGGTGACGGCAGGCAAACCCTGGAGACGCACCCGAGCCCACCAGCAGCTGCTTGGCTGCAGTTTCCAAATGCAGGGCCTAATTCTGTAGTTAGGATTCAGCCTCTGCAGTGATTGCGGCACATAGAAAAAAGCGGCCGCTCGTTTTATTCTGAGCATAATATTAGCGGGAAGGGCTTTTTCTGTTGTGTTTTGCCAACACCACTAATGAATGTCTAAACACCTCCTGGCATAGATTTCCTGGTTTCCCGTGGCCGGAGTTCTCGCTCCAAGCACGCCTCCCTGCACGACGCGCTCCCTTCGTTAACCCCACTCAGCCGCTAATTAGCGGGTCGCTTGCAGGTCAGAGGTGTGCTTATGCTATGCTGCTCGGCTGTCTGTTGTGTTATTACGGCAACTGTAAATGCCACATGCAGCAGGTTCGACGAGTGTGTTTGTGAGGATATCTGTGTAATTAGGGCGCTTTATCCCAAGGCAGAGTGCGCCAGCTGACATGCAGGAGGCAATGATAACAATGATTTTTTTTTTCTCCCCTCTTTCTTTTGCAATGAACTGACTGTCGGTGAGCAAATGTGGAGCCCTTGTTGGTTTTAGCAAGTTTGGGGGGTTTGCGCCTCGGCAGCCCCATCGTCCATCAGCCCATCAATCAGCGTATGGGGCTGAGTGGTCTTCGCTTCCGCTAGTGTTTATGGCAGCGATTCAAACAGCACGAGCCAGGCCCTCCTTTGTGAAAATATTATCAGGAGTTTAGTTGAATAATGATGAGTTCTTCAAAACATATTTTGGTTTCTTCTCATTTTTCTGTTTTCTGCGCATTTTTAGGGAATTTGCCATTTCCATTTCCAAGCTTCTTCCTCATCCACCCCTTTGCGGAAAGTTATTCTGAGGTGTCTTCTGCCTGGCTGCGTTTTTAAAGAGTAGCGTGGTTTCTCACATCTCACATCGCGTGGCTCCCTGTATTGGGGCTTTAAGTAAATCATTAAATATGCTGAGTGCTTTGTCTTTGCTCTTGACACGACACTAAGAACATGATGACACTGCTTGGAAGCAATTAGATTCTAAATAAGCAGGTTCAGTAAATATGTGCAAACTGCTCTGCCTGCATCCAGATGCTCCTGCTTTGATAGATTGTTTGCTCCTGCAGTGAAAGACTGGGACGTCTTCTGGTAGTTACCAAAGCTCTTTGAATGTGTATTACCTGCTTCTGATCCACCCTGGGATCACGATGAAATCAGGAGAACTTGTTAGAATGCAGCAAAGTGGTACTTTCAGTCTCCTTTAGTTAGTAGAAAGTGAGCATAAATCAGAAATGTTCTTAGTAGCGTTTTTATTCTGCTTTTGGCTAGTGGAAGTGACTGCAAAAACTACATAGCAATGGAGAATTGGGCTTTTGATGTTTTCTCTGCAGCCTCTGTGTGCCTGTAAAAATCCCCCTAAAAGCAATGAAGAGAGGGGAGAAGGAGTTCAAAATTTCTGCAGGAAGAATGCATAAAATGCAGACAGAAAGGAGGTTGAAATGTGACTATGCGAGGCACTCCAGAGGGTCCCCAAGGCAGCTAGGGGATCCTGTTTAGTTTGTGAAATGAATTAGAAGAGGAAAGAAGTTTATATTCTGTGCTGTCTCCATGTTGTCCTGAGATAACAAGATACATTTCAGAAAACAAAACACAAAGAAAAGACCTGAGAAACCCAAACTCCCTACTCAAGTTGGCTTCGGGTCTCAGCTGAGAGCTTGCAAGCTGTGCTAGCCCCCTAGGGCTGTGCATGCTCCAGCGTGGAGAACTGCCCTATGCAGGCAGGAAGGATGGTCCTCAGAAAATGCCAAAGAGCAGAATTACTTTACTGGAAACAGAGGACAGAAGAGCCATTTGAGAGCAGGAAGAGAAAGCCAGCTCCCAGCATGAAGACACTTGCCCTGTTTCTCCTGTCTATACTTGATATGTTGAGGAACAGAAGCAGCCAAACAACGAGCAACAGGCTGTTCCCATGTCAGGCGGGAAGTGCATGAAATCCCATGAGCACATCTATGCTTAATAATGATTTCCAGATGGCATCCTAGCCCAAAAGCATTGTGGGTTGTCTGGATACACGTTCACACATTGGGAGGCTTCTACAGAAAATCAGAGATCTCCCTTTAAATTCGTACCTTGGCCTGAACCAAGAACCTTGGATGTAAAGATCCACGTGGTAGGTTTGGCTTCTTCTCTACCAAGAGACGTTCATGCTCAAACTATGGAAAATGTACTTTAGCTGATTGCCCAGAGAGTTTGCATTTTTGGCCCCTTTCCACCAGGAATGCAGGTCTGTACAGTGTACTTGGACTTCCAAAAAGTTTTGTCAAGGTCTCTCATCAAAGGCTCTTAAACTAAGTTATGGTAGGAGATGAAGGAAGACCCTTCTGTGGGTTTGTAGCTGGCTAAAGGATAAGAATAAATGGTCAGTTTTTCCAGTGGAGAAAGGTTACTAGTGCAGTCCCACAGGGACTGGAGCTGGGCCCGGAGCTCTTTGTAAATTGTATGGAAAAGTGGATGGTGAAGTGACAAAGTTTGCAGATGATAAAAGTATTTAGGATAGTCAAAACTAAAGTAACTTGGAACAAGTTGCAGGTGGAAATGATGATAACGAGAAGGAGTCTGCCACTGTCAAAGTTTATGTATTTTGAAGTTTGAGGTCCAGCTCTGGACCGGTTTACTCAAGGTTTCCCTTGCAGTTCATGGAGATGAAATAGCACCTCTGTGGGTGATTCATCTGACACTTCTCAAACCCTTAAGCATGAGACCAAAAAGCAGGCTTTACCCTGACCCTGTGTAGCTGTGGTTGTGTTTAGCGATGGCATGAATGGTCGAGACTGAGTCTGTGCATCCGTCTGCCTGTCTGCCCTTCCTTTAGTTTAACTCATCTCAGTGTAATCGTGCAGTGTGTTTGTAGTGCAGTCCTTGCAGCTGTTTTCCTAGTGGGAATCCTACAGAAAGGAAGACACACAATAGCAGTGTAGTGTTATCAAGAGAGGAGAGATAAACAGCTTCCTTTATGTCGCATTAAACCAGCCTTTTAAACAGGTAGAACTTTTAGTCTGGGGAGAAAAGATCACACACATGGAGTGCTGTTAAATGCCACCAATTTGCCATCCCCAGCAGCTGCCATGCTGCAACAAGTAAACTGCAAAAGGCCAAATGCAAATCTCCAAGTCCTAATGTGTCAATTATCCTTCTGACAATTACATATGGATTTCATTAGCTAGCTAAATGGTACCTATTACAGCATCTAACCAGCTGGAGGGATTTCCAGTAGGAAATGTGAGATGGGAAATGCCGACAAATCTCAAATTCCCAGAGGCTCTCTGGAATTCGTATGGATTAAGTGTGATAAGGGCAGCCTTGAAAACCCTTCCCTGGCTCTGTGTGATCGCATCTTCAAGGGGGAAGGTGGGGCACCTGGGTGAACCAGCAGTGGCATATGCCTGTGATGCTTGTCTGGTACCTTGCATTTAATGGAGAATGGGGAGGAAAGAGCAGAGCGAGAGTTATCCTAGGGCAATCCAGTGACGCTTGCATTCTCTGAAGAGCTTTGGCACTATATTTTCCTGTAGTTTCAGTGTTATAAATTGTAACTTGAGCTTGGAGATGATGGGATAATCCCAGCAAGGAATGTAGTTGAGTGAACATGGCTCCAAATGGTGAAAATGCCCAAGGTGGATTTGGTCTTTCTGCCATGCAAGCTCTTTGCAATGTCTCCTTGAAAATATTTACCACTTTCTCCATCTCTGACCTTGCTCTTTCCAGGGAGTCATCAAATGGGAATGCTGAAAGAAAGGAATGGGGACTAATGAGTTGGAGAGGGTTTTCATGTTGGATCCTGTGGTGCACCTTTGCTATTTGGCCAAGTCCTGCTGAGCTCGACTGGATGATCAGTGGCTTCCAGGAGTGACCCCACAACCTCAAAGGTTAAATCTGTAACTTAGAAAAATGAGGTGAATTTCAGCAATGGTTCTGATAGTCAACTTTGGCCACCTACCTGCTGAGGCCTAATAGGAGGCAGGAATGGTGTCTCTCGCTCCTGAAGCTAATTCATGTGCTCTTGTATTAGGGTGTGCACTATCTGCTGTGGCCTGGACCCCCTGCACTTACCAGTTCAGAGACTTAACAGGAAGGTGGAAGGAGGGCTGCCAGCCATCAGCATAGTTGTTTCTTGCAGAAACAGGCTGGGAATTCCTTCCAGACTCAGGTGTGCAATCTCTACATAACTCTCATGATGCTCCACACTTGATTTCCAAGCCTCCTCTTGGAAACAAGGCTCTCTCAGGTAGCTCCTTAGCTCAGCAAACCTTACACTTCTGCCAGTGCTTTCTGGATACTGACTGCTCTAGCAAAAGTTAAAATAAGCTTGGAATGAGAGCTTACAGATAATGGTCAGAGAGGATTTCTGCAGGAGTGCTTGGTAGAGCTGACTGCCTCGGGTCAAGTATCTTTCCTCAGCTCACTGTACTGTCTCAGAGCACTCGGTAACCGCTCTGCTGAGGAGAGCAGGGAGCATGAGTGTATTTTCAAGGAGATCGTCATGACTCAAGGGCAAAGACTTGTCCCTGCACGGCATGCCTTTGGTGCAGAGCACAAAGATTAATTATGCACCTTCAGTAGTGTGGACATCTCTTGAGAATGTCATAGATCTTGTTATCTGGTCTTGGCTCTTGGAGGAGAAGGGATTGCTGTTCTTGGGAGGTAACCACAAGAAAGCCCTGTCCCCCTTTCTGCCACTGCCCTCGACTGTATTCCCTTTCCCCATATGAATGTTGTGCTGCCGTTGCCAGGTTCACTCTCATTAAGTTGTGTTTATTGAATAATGCCTGTGAACCCAGCTTTGGTCTGGCCACAAATTCAGCCTAAGGGCAAGTTAAAAACATATTTGTTTGAAGGAAAAGACTAGGAAGACAAATGTTTCTCCACCCATGACACTTCCTACAAACCAGGAGATGTGAAAGCAAGAGGGATAGTGACTCTAAAGACATGTTTTAGTTTTGTCATACTGAAAGATTGGCTTTCAGGGCTTGGGAGGGAAGTGCGAGTGCAATGTGGTATTGGCTAATGCTTTCACTGTGGTCCCATTCAGCCTGTTTGCCTCTGGGTTGAGAGAGGGGAAAAAAGGGAGTGCTGTGATGGAAAATAATGCCCAGAAGACGCTTTCATTTATTTCAGAGCACTGATGATGTCAACAGGGACTTGCTGTCCGCAGCAGGCCTGGTGCCTCCTCCCCTAGAGTTTGTTCCATCAGGTGCTGAAGCTATTCTCCTCTCAAGACTTACATGTTAATCATTGTTCAGTGCTCTTTGGTCATGGTTACTCCCTAGGTCACCTCTCCAGCTTCCCCTGTCCTGGGCACATCTTAGGTCTGAGCACAAGCCAGAGATGCTTCTGGACCCACTGGGAAGGCCTGTTGGTGGGACTGTGCTCCAGTCTTCACCCCTTCCCAAAGCATCCAAGGCAAGAAGGGCTGGTGAAGCCCTCTGAAACTTTAAGTCTCATCAAGGCATAAATGCTTTGCTGAATTAGAGCCTCAGGGGCAAGTAAATCTGATTCTGTCTCAATGAGATTGGTATGGATGGCTGCAGAGACTGTTGATTTGGTACCTAGATACCAAGGAAAATCATCACGTAGAGACAGAGAGACAGTATTCTGAACTGAACTACGGTTAACATGTAAGTTGAAGTAAAAGTAGTAAGCTAAAGAAAACACATAACTGTGCAGCCGCGGCACCATCCCTTTTAAGTGAAGAGCCAGCCCAGAGCAGACCCTTGTTTGGCAATGGTAAATGCAAGCAACTCCAAACATCTGATTCTGGTTTTATATGCGCCTGGGAATCTGCATGTGTCAGACCCCATCAGTGTCTCCGTGGGTTATCTTCACAGTCAGAGGGGTCAGGTGTCCAAGTGTTAGTTGTCCATAAAATCAAACTCAAAGCTGCCTTTGACACTTACAATGCCCGAGGACTTGAATGGCAGCTGGCTGGGTTTTGTGGCAGAAGACAGAGCTAGACAGAGCTGTTTCTTCCCCAAGCATCCTGCTCGGAAGGGTGTGATGAACAAAATCTTAGGAAAACTCCAAAATACATTGCAATCTTGTGTTCAGTAAAAAACCTGCTTGCTTCAGATCTGCCTGTGATGGTGCATTTCCTTGAATTCAGCCTGCATCCCCAAACATAAAGTAAGAGATGTACCTTTAGCAGGTGAATACAGACTTGAAGTGACTGGAGCCAAAATGAGTAGCCCTCAGGGCATTATGGTTTTTATATATTTTCATGCACACACAGATCAGCCTTAGAAAGAGCAATCCGATTAATAGATACAGTAAGGGAGGCTGAGAGTTTAATGCTACCCCAAGTGTGCAGGCACCATGGGTATGTTCACAGACAGGTTTTGAAGTCCAACAGTTTAGCACCTTCTGGTGAGAGTTCAGGTTTGTAGAATTCCCACTGAAGCCTTGTATACACGACATGTATGCATTTGATTGATGTTTATATACAGGGTATACTGTTTAGTAGGCATATTTGGTATGTAGTCTTCTCATATAATTAGCTCACCTACTGAACTACATGGCCTAATTTGCAAAATGCATACTGTTTGGTTTTGTTACCCCTACTATGTTTAAGAGCTAATATATGGAGACTCAACAGAATGAAAAAAGGAAAATCCTTTTTTCGGAAAACAATTTCCTTTTGGAAAAAGGAAAAGATCAAACTGGTTAATGTCTTTGGATTTCAAAATGTAGATGGTCTTTTATCTAGCTGCCTAGGACTAAATCCATGGTTGCCTGTCACATTACACAGCATAAATGTGTAATTGTAGTGTTGGTATCATGTATAGATATTAAAGATTCTGGGGTTCTAGATCTAGAAGATCAGGTTTCAGGTGTCAGATATGGGACACCTGAAAACTGGGACATTACTGCAAGGAAAACCTGTTAGGTAATTGCTAGCAGTCTCTGTTTTTTATTTTTCTCTGTATACTAAGCTTCTTGAAGGAGTCACGACTTATCAGTGGACAGACATACAGAATAATTTGAACTACTATTGGCTTTTAAAAAGCATTTTAAAATAAGAGGTTTCTCTTTGCCTTGAAGAGGTGTAAATTGAACATGCAATGTGCAAGTGCTTGGGGAAGAAAGAGGGCATTGGAACACTCCTTTGGCACAGTTGCATGATTTGTGAAAGTGATGTAGATCCAACCTGTTTTCACATGCTCTCACTATCTCTGTGTACCAGCGTCACATATGCAGTGGTGGTAAAGTTATCGTAGACCATGGACTGACTTGATAATCCGCAGAGCTGTGGAGTCAGCCACATTTATCGTGTCCCTTTATCCGCCTCAGCAGCCCTCTGTGCACTAAAACCTTTTTGCAGGGACTGCTTGTACTGATCCAAAGCAGTAAGGCAGCTTCAGACAGCTACTATTCTGAGAGCAAAACCTGCCCGGGAATCCCACGTCTGCTGTGGCTCCAAAGAAAAATGTTTTCTCCCCGTTGCATTAAGCAGCACATGCAGTGTTTGACCTTGGTTCGATGCCAGACTAAAGGTCCTCTACCTTATAAACTGTGAGGGCTAGAAAGATTTGCTCTCTGAATGACTCTGTATACATGCACACTGAATATATATTATGGATCTGCTTATGGCATGGAGCACTTCAAATATCCCTTGATAAAATAATAAACCCCTAGGTAGCTGTATATTGGCAGAGTTGTTTGGCCCTTTGGTACTTTGGAATAAGTTAGTGCTCCTATACATGTGTTCTTTTTCCCCTGGTTTCCAGTGTGGGTAATCAAAACTGCAGAACATCCTGGATCCCATTGCATGAAAGGATGCAACTGTGGTCCTCTGAACCTGACAGGAGCAATTTGTGGCAGAAATGGAAACTGCATGAAGAGAATGTGAGCTGTGCTTGTTGTCTCTTGGCTGGACTTAGTGAATGATGAACAGCGCTGCAAAGATTGTAGATGAGAAGTGAGAAATAGTTCCTTAGCTTCATTTACAAGGCCTGGGACATGAGATGTCCCTGGCAGGTTCCCAGCATGAGAGTGTGAAGCTGTTGTTGCTGGTTGAAGATGGCTTTCCAGCTGTGAGACTGACCCCCCTGGCTGATCCTTTGCTTTGCAGCGTGTAACCCCTGACGCCTGGGGAGGATGAGGCACACAGCCCAGCAGAAGAACTCTGTTATTCCACAGTGGTTTGCTGGCTGTAACCCAATCAGCAGACTATGAGATGGGACCCTTGTCTCACCCCCAAAAGTGGGGTCAGGCCTCTAGGCTGTCACTTGTGTCTGCAGGGAGTTACTGGGTAAGGAAGACTGCTCTACAGGCATGCTTCACCTGGTCCAGGTGGCTTCCACCAAACTGTGAAAGGAACTGGATTAGGCCTAGCCAGCCACTAGCATTACTCAAAGGGGTGTAACAAGGGAGAAAATGACTAGAAATACTCAGTCTTATTTCTGGGTTGAGTAATGGGAAGATGCCCATGGGGTAAGCATGGGGAGAGGTCTCCCTCCCGGGCTGGGGGCAGTAGCAGTATCACCTGATGGCGGATGGGCTCTCCAGAAACCCATAGTGCAGCTCTTGTGCATCCTCATGTGTGCTAGGACTGCCTGGCCCTCTGTCAACCTGAGTCCGGTGTGGAGGGTAGCAGAGACGGGGTGATGCTGTGTGTCAGGGTGCTAGTGGGGCCCCACGCCAAGGAAGGCCGTGCCGAGATCTCCTGCTCTCCTGTGATCCTGGCTGGCTGCCCCAGGACGCTGGGCCTGGCCGTGTTGCTGTTGTGTAGACACGTGTTGCGTAGACCTGCCAAGCTCACGTATGCCTGGCTCCTTTGGATCGTGTACCAGGCTGTCAGAGCTACCCACAAAGAACCTGTAGCATTAATATCTATGTACTACACCTTGTTGGAAAATATATTTAGTCCTTCCCATATTAAGGAGCTCATGAAAATTGAGGTTTGCATTGTGGGTAACTGACATCGTCCTATCCCAAAACGGCTGCAGACAGGAGGCCAGAAAACAGGGAGAGGGTTGCAGGAGAGCTGCTGCCCAAGAAGTCCAACCTGTCATCTTCACGGGCTAAAACCAGGCAATAAATACATGGTTGGTTTTGCCACAACAAATGAAAACAAAGATTAACTGCCAAGCTGTGAGCACCTCTCTGCTCTGCTTCAGCTTTCAATTCTCCCTTAATTTATTATTTGCAGTTAATTTAATCCATATTGAGCTGCCTCAAAGAAAAAAAGCTCTAGATTTTGTGAAAAATAATCTATTTCTAATTATTTCTGATGTAGAACACTAGCCCATAAATAAATTCCATGACTACCTAGTGGTTTTTTTTGCCATCAGAACTGTCTTGCTGGAATCAATAAACAGTTGATTAAAAACCTTGTTATTTAATATATTCAGTAACCCTAATCTATTCATTAGAAACTTAATC
Source organism: Apteryx mantelli (assembly GCF_036417845.1). NCBI lineage: Eukaryota > Metazoa > Chordata > Aves > Apterygiformes > Apterygidae > Apteryx > Apteryx mantelli. Next base: position 3,980,446 of record NC_089996.1, read on the forward strand.
ACTTTCATGTCACCAGCTGCTGTGATGGAGAAAAGAGCTGTAGCTAATTATTAGCAATTTTACAAAGCTAATATTGAATTTCTAATGGGTCCTCTGTGGCCTCTCTTTCACGCAGTTTGTATATCCCACAAACACATGTTCTGGCTCGGGGCAGGGCCAAGCATCTCAGACTTATGGCCTTGTGGATAAACTCAAGACCTAGCAACCAAACCTCCGGTTGGTTTGTGAAGGAAACATGCTGGCAGCGTTGGCGGCCAGCCCATTTCCCCGTCGAAACTTCTTGATGCTTTTTCTAATGATTGCTGGTGAAGGGACAACCAATTGCCTCCTCGTCTTCCACCTGTGCAGCAGGAATGCGCTCGGCCGAGGGCAGGACCGCATCCTCAGCGTGGGAAGCAATCCAGGTTGGGAGAGGGAAATAAGTGGGCCGTGGCAAGGGCGAGCCACGGAGGGTGCAGGCGGGTGTTTGGTTGCACTGCTCTGCCTGGAGCTTTGTTTTTCTCCCGTTGAGTCATTTTTGTCCTCTGACGTTGGAGTCACTTGTGGAGGGTCATGACAGGGTTAAACTGGTGGAAAGTTGCAAGTAGCAAGCAACAGGAGCCTCAGACAAACATACCCAAGGACACTGGTGCAGCTGGGAATGATACATCCTGAGAACGTACAGATAAACTAGCAGAAGCCAGTGGGAACCAAGGTTAAGGGCAAGACAGCTTTTCTAAACAAGTAGCAAGGTACAAGGCATGACCGCTGCGTGCGTGATCGGTGTAATGATTGGCTACCTGTGACATAATCTGCATGATGATTGGCCTAGCAAAGTGTGTCTGTGAAACCACTGAAGCAGCTAACTTTTTAAATATGCTCAGAAATAAACAATAAAGGTCTCAGGACGCAAACTCTCCTGAGTCCGTGCCATTCATCCGCCACAGTCACTGGTTTGGCTGCCTGGCCTGGGGAAGCGGAGGGGAACCTCTCTGGGTGAGCCAAAGTTGTGATTTTCTTTAGGGCAGCGTGAACTTTGAACCCATACTTTTGTCTGGACTTGTTTGCATCTGCTATTACTGGACTTTTCTTATTATCTGTGGTGTTATAAGGATTATCCTTGTAATTGGTACCGTGACAGAGCCTGAAGTGCCCTCTGCCATGCCCGGTTGGGTCCAGAGGCATAGCGAAAAGTCAGGGTCTGCCCCAGAGACCTGGGTCTGGATGGCTAGATGCTGGGTGCAGAGGCTATGGCAGGATGTGCTTCTTCAATACGCACCAAATGCAAGGCTGAAACAGATGTGACTGCATCAGGGGCTTGTGTCCCTTGGAGTCGGCTGAATTGTAAAAACTTTTCACAAAATGTTTTGTAGAACCGAACTAAGATTCCTATAGGTGAGACAAAGAATCGTGGACTGGACTTTTGTGGGTGACAAGCACCCCTGGGCTAAATGCTGGCGTGGGGGTGCTGAAGGGGGAGAGAATGTCACGTGTCAGAGCCAGAAACAGCCTCAGGCACTGGGAGTTAAGGAGGTTTTTCCCTGAAGGGAGTTGATATTTGGGCTGGATAGGGCCCCGACACTCAGCCGGTCTGGCTGCTCCTGGTGTATCCCATTCTTGGGATTCTCCTATGGTTTTCCAGGTTTCTGGTCTTCACAGCACTTTCGGCATGAGGATGTAATTAAATGTGCTTTAGGGTTATAGTTCGAGAGATTCAAAAAGTTGGTATCCTTTGGCTTCCTGTTCTTGCCCTTATTTGTTGTGGGACAACTGACTTTGCAAGGTCTCTTAGTCAGGTTCAGTCCAAAGTCTAAAACAGTAGCAGAGGGCTGGAGATGTCCCGAGCCCTCAGAACAAATGCAAACCTAAGAGCACATCCAACAATGTCCTTCTGACATCCCCAGCCTCAAGCTCTGCACATGGCGTGGCTCTGCCCCATAAGGCATCTCACTGGGGTGCTCCGATCTGCAAAGCAACTTGTGGGCAGGTGTATTTGTGGGTCTGGAGACACTGCTATCATCCTTCCTCTGTGGGGCTCTGTCAAACAGCCATAAGTGGAGAGAAAGATGAAAACCCCCAGAGCTGCCTCTGTGGTATACTTCTGGGTTTGTAGGGTACTTGAAACCATTTCTAACATCTTCCAAATGGCAAGTTGCAAGGGGATCCGGTCACTTATTCCAAGCTGAATTCCTATTTTCCAGTGGGGTCTTGCGTGATTGAAGACGATGGAGCTTTGCTCTCCATTACCCTGCTGAGCGCCTTGGGGCTGGAACCAGCCGCCCGCGTGTTGGCACCCAGCAGATGGGATGTGGTCCTGCTTTCCCTTCTGCGCTGTGAAAAACAGCAGCATCTTCTCCAGCCTACTGTGCAATTAGAAGCAGCATGTGAAGGTTTTTTTAGCTGAGGGGGACTTATGGCAGGCCCGTTTCAGGAGGGTGTTGCTGAGAGAGGTGGATACAAAAACTTCCTCCCCTGGGCTTTAACTCTATCTGTCTGGTAGGGGAATTGGCCAGATGGAAGGAAGCAAATATACAAATGTATACGTAAACTCTTCCAAAAGGGATTCATGTTCTCGTTTTCAGAAATATGTGATTGAGCTTGTTTTGTGGGCTTGGCGAACTTCTGGCAGCATCTGGCTGAGCTGAATATTATACTTAATAGCCCAAGACAGCAGTGATTGCAGAGAGCTGTCTGCATTTCATGTGTGTTTACAAATGTGCTGTAGTAGTTCCATGGAAATTAGCACAGAGCCTTAACAACAAAAACACGGATGGAGAACAAAGAGAAATGTCTTTCTGCATCTCGTGTCTGGTTTTATGCATATTGGTCCATGCGTCTGTCTATGTATCCTTGTGCTTAGCACTATCTCTCTGCTAGTCCATCCATTTATTATCGGTAATTTTTCCACCCAGAACCCTCCAGCCCCCCAAAACGGCTTTTTCTTATGTGTAAGATATTGGCCTCAGGCAGAGGCAGCATGGGCAAATGATTTTATCCACTTTCTTCTAAGTTAGTCTTAAAAATGAGTTGCTTTTTTTTTTAAACTCAACTGTATGACATTACAATCTATGAAACTGCATAACAGTAACACTAGAAAAATATTTTGTGGGTGGAATTTGACAATTTGATTGATGCTTAGTGAGGATGTTTCTGATTTCAGAGGTTTGAAGGAACCTTCTCCTGGCCCTTGGCATCTCTGAACGAGGCCCAGGGCTCTGGTGCAGCCCCCAGGCAGCTCACCCTAAGCTGTGTCTCTGTTCTCTTAAGCAGGAAATTTCAACCATTTTAAATTTTGGGGTGAATCTGAATGAAATCAAGAACTGGAATATTGAAATCCTCCACAAAACAAAGTTGCTTTCCTCTAGGCAGCTTTGATCAAAGCTGAAGCTTCTTAGTAGTAGATGCCCGCTGCAGCAGAGCTGAGGATCTGATCTGCTTTCTACTGGGTTGGTGCGAACTACAGGGCATTTGGGAGCCAAGTATTTTGCTCTGTATTCACTGGGTCCCTTGTGGCAAATAGGCTGTGATGACCCCATGCAGAGACTTTTTCTCATATTATGACCCATGTTTGGAATAAATGGGCCAGTTCTTCTACTGAGCTTCTACAGCTTGGTGGCTGTGATGTATGGAAATAGGGAAGACCATGCTGATGGAGATCTGGAGGGACTCAGAGCCATGGGAATGCACTCGCTGATCAGACCATATCTTTCTGTCTGTGGTTTTCTGAGAGAAGCGTAAGATTATTTTTGGCATGTCTGAAAATGCTCTGTGGTGCGAGACAGATTTTCAGGACGTCTCTGCAGTGCAAGGCAGAGGGCATACCAATGTCATCAGCTGACCAATTTACTTCCAATTTGCTTCCAATATACTCACATAATGCTCAAGGAAATGGGCTGTACCCTAGGCAACACTGGGCAAAGGGGATGGTGGCCTTTCTGCCAGGGCTTCCTACCAGGGGAGGTGGTTGGCTGGGCTGTTGCAGGCTTACGGCAGGGAGAGGCGCATGGAGGCTGTTCAGCAGTGTGCTGGAAGCTGACCCAGATTTCAGCTAACCCAAAGCTGGGGAGGAGCCACCAGAGGAGTTATTTAGGTGTGCACCCACATCCCATGTGCAATTAAATGCACCTGGCCCAGATCATCAGCTCATGTATATAGGCAAAGCTCCATACCAGTCTTCTGAGTTTTTGCATGTGCAGATGATGTATTATTGAATTATGCTTGATTAGCTGTTTTTCTGTTGCTTAACAGAAAGCAAATCTCAGCATAAATGAGATTAGTATGTGCCCTCCGTGTATGCCAGCTCTTGCTCCCAAGAATTTAACATTCTTAATAGAATGATTTTTTTATAGGAAGGGGGAGAAAAAAGAGTCTTTGAGGCTCCTGTTTCATTTGTCAGATTATCTGAACATTAAATTAAGCAAGTATGGAAATTCAAAATATAGCTGTTCTACAACATGTGCTGACACTGGCATAACAATATCAGTAATCCCCCTTGACAGCCATTACAGCTTAATGCTCTAAGAAAATGAACTACTTATTTTCTTTACCCCACATATACAGTGTCTCAAAAATTTTCCCTGTCTTCCAGCCAAGATGACTCTTTGAATTAATCTCCTCCAGGTACCAGCTGTGTTTTTCTCATCCTGCTGAGCAGCACTGATTGCTTTAAGGCTGTGTCACCTTGACAGCTCAGAAAATCCCCAGCTACACTTGAGGACTTCATTGCATTGGGTTTTGTGTCATGTGAGAGAGGTCCTCAGATATGCAGACTTGCTTTGGCCAGTGTTGGGGCACCCTGGCATCTTGAAGGGTGTTGCTCCCTTGTCTCCTTGTGCCAGGTCTCAGTGCAACTGAAAGGAGATGTGGAGCCCACGGCCACGTAGCTCACAGCTGGTTGTCCTTGGCACCTTGGAGAACGATCCGGAGGATGTGCTTAGGAGGCCTCCTTTGGGGTGATAAGGACAGTTAGTTATTTCTTTGCAGGGTCTCTGGATCCCACCGGTTCATTGGGAGAGAACTATCCTCTGGGATGGGGTAGTTTTGGGGAAGCCTGGGAGCCTCTGTTAGGAAATGCAGAGGCCAAAGACAGATCGCCTGAGAATTTTAAGTGCTTCTAGGAATAAGTGGTTGTGGATGTCGGGACTTTCAGAAGTGCTTTCATAAAAGGAGGTGCTTAAATTCCACTAAAGTGCCATTTTTGGTACCAAATGAGCTTTGCCAGTGCTGACCACAGGGCTCAGATTTAGCAAGATATTTAGGCACTTCCAGGTGGAGCTGTGCTCTAAGTGGAATTCATAAAAGCCTCTCAGGGAGTTGGACACTGAAGGTGGCCAAGTGCTTTTGGAAAAGTCTGTGTGCACTTGCATGGGTTATAGGGAAACCCAATTTTGTTTAGCCATATTGGACCATAAAATTGGACCATGCTTCTTATACCAAAATCCTACTAAACAATGTCACTTCTCAGCAAAAGACTATCTGCAGGAATTGAAGGAGGTAAGTCAGCTTTAATGGGCCTGATCTCAGCTGGTGTAAACTAGTTTCCCTCCTTTGAATATACTAGAACCCTGGTGATGTGCATGAGGGCTTATGTCTTTATCATCAGGTACTTTTTACAGCTAATTCATAATGAGAAGAGAATTTCCACTGTCAGATCATTGTACCACTGAGCAAAATTGGAGCAGCTGCCTTGTAAAATGTGAAATGGCATCGATATACTATTCTGTGTTTCAGAGCATGTGACTGAGAAGGTGATTGCACTCATTAATAATGAGCCACTAAATTGGATGCAATTGCAATAGCTCATCATTGGTACAGAAATATTATGCTTTATAGGTACATTACTGGGCTGTATTTTATAAGGCTGTTAAGCTTATGCACTTTCCCTTGCAGTAAATGTCAGCAAGGTTACAATAAAATTTAATACAATATTATTAAAGCTGAAGTGCATCAGTATGGAATGATCATGTACACACACTAAAAATTCTTTATTATTGCTTCCTTAACCTTCTTAAGGAGCTGCTTGTTTTAAAATACAGCAATGAAAAGGATCAAAGCCTGGAGGTCTCTCTGTCCATCCAAAGGTTCATTAGTATTTTGCGTTTCAATGGGAATTTTGTGACCCATTAGTTCAAGTAAATTAAACATTAAAATTCAGACCCTGCCAGGAAAATTTCAATACAGCTGCATATTATAATACAGGTGGTGAGGTCTCCTCACATTCACCTTAGCTTTCTTGGGGTGGAACTGATTGGCAGATTGTTGGCCTCCGAAGAAGCAAGGCATGCCCTAGGAGGGTGCACCTCGCGGTGAGGGGCGGCATGCCTAACCAGCCACAGCTCTTTTGGGGTCCCCCATTACCATGACAATTCCCCCTGTAAAGAAATCAATAGGCTGTGGGGCTCGGGAAAACAATTTCCCTGACCTCCCAAGGTTGCCAAAAGCAAGGTCAAGCAGCAAAGATCACAGGCCTTGTGGAAAAAGGCATCCCCTCCCTGACCTGTTGGCTTGGGAGAGAAAATCAGTCTTACCTTGAATTATTTTCTTAATTTAAGAAGCTGGCATTATTTATGCATACCCCAGCCAGAGGAAATTAGAATTAATCCCAATGAAATCTGAGGCACTGGGTCCCAGCTGATTAGATTTTAGGTAACGTTTTAGGGTTGTTTTCATGGAGAAAAAAAAAGTTATACAAAACAGAATAGCAGTCTGAATAGCAAAGTTTTGATTGGGTTTTGGTGCTGAAAAGGAATGTTAAGGCTCAGCTGGACACTTCTGAGAAAACATCAGTAGTCAAAGATAATCTTTTTGGCACTCTCGAGGCTAATTCTTAAGTATTTGGAAAGAGCAAAATAGGAGAGACCTTGACTACATGAATTTTACAGTCGACTTCTTCAGACTTGTCTGGTGCAGGTAGCTGATGTAAAAAATATAATGTCAGATATAGTCTCTTATCTGTAATTTTCTGCTTCCCACGGGCAGATCACAAGAACTCCAGCAATCACATTTGTACTGAGGTTTGTGAGCTTTGTGACTAGCTCTAATTCTGTGGTACGTTTTCCCTCTAATTAGATGCTCTCAGTCTTAAATTATTTCTTATTTTCCTTCTTCATGAAATGCATTTGGATGGTTGTCAAACTGTACTTGCAGTTCATAGATACCCACAGGACCTGACCATTCAAAAGTCTGTAAATAGTGTGTTACAAGGGTTTGGCTAGGGTGGGTGAAAAGTAAACCAAATTTAGTGATGTGCTCAGATTTTCATGTGGTTTGGTCAGCTTTTTTCAGATGGGGGCAGCACTATAACCCTCATCTGATCCTCGTGAGTGGGTCCATCAGCCGTCCTCGCTGCAGAAGGGTCCCTACAGGTGTGATCCATGTCCCTAAGGGTAGAGCACCTTGCCTCGAGAGTGAGATGTCAGCGAACAGAGCTGCTGCTTCTGCTGAGATGGTGCGATCGATGGGGATTTCCGTTGCTGGGATTTCTACGGCTTCCGCCACACTGGCTGTTGAGGCTGGGGACTGTGGGGCGCTGTGGCTGCTCCGGGCCAGCCCTGGTGCTGTTCTGCTGAGAGAGGAGGGAGAAGGGGTGAGTCACGGTTTTGGGTGCCTAAGGACTGCCAAAGAGGGTGAATTTTGAGAAAGCAGATCCTTGGTGCTTCCTGAAGATCAGGCCCTCACAGGGACCAGCAGCCCCTGGAAACGCTGGCTCAGGGTAATGGGTTCTCCTGCTTTCCAAGCAGTTACTCCCAACTCCTGAAAGCAGCAGTTTGCTTCGATGAATTAGGTTCCCATTTCTGCTTTTGGCTGTGCTTTTAAATCATAGTTTAAGAGCTTGTGTCAGAGATTTCATCTCTGAAAATTTATGAGGGGCTGCTGTGTTTTATGCAGCCGTGATTTCATAGATAGCCCCGCTGCAAAGCACCCGTCCCCTTGGCTGGCCTCTGCGTGCAGCGATGGTGTCTGCAGCGTTCCCACAGTTGCGGACAACACAGGGAGGAAAAGCAGCCCACTGAACTGGAAGAAAACAGGGATGAGTTCAAATGAAGGTGAGGAGACCTATGGTTATGCTGAAAGGCCAGCAGGCAGTGCTGGCTGAGGGAAGGAAAGCAGATGGCTTTACATCACTATAGCGAGACCTTCTGGGGTACATATTGTGTGTAAACCGGTCATACAACTGAGGTGCATCTGCAAACACAAAGACAAGCATGTGCATATAGACACGTGCACTCAGGCACATGTGCACGTACACACCAAATTTGCCCCCTGTAGCAACGATGATTCAAATGAAGACTTGTGCTGTCTTTTTCTTGGCTTTCAGAGTGCAAACCTTCAGGAGGACAACTGGTCATGTTGTTGTTGTTGCCCAGCCTAGCCTGGGCCATGTTTTGTGTAAAGAGTCTTAAAGACTGTCCTCTAAGGACAGTCCAGGCTTTGGCATCCTACATATTCTGTAGGTCCGTCCTGAGTGCTCTCCAGGGAAGGAGCTAGCGGCCAACTTGGGTGTGTGGTATCTGCTGTAAGGTGGTGGCTGGGAGGATAGAAGGTCTATGGTGGATGGCCTGATTAAGAGCCAAAAAACCCCCAAAAAACTCCCTCACTATTTGATTTTCCCTCTTCCTTCTGTCTTGCAGAGCTACAGAAAGGGAGGAATTATGAGACCTTCAAAAAGGGTCAGAGAACAACTTTGCATCAGATCAAACCTTGAAATCTTACTCTAAATGGACACAGAGCATACTGTGACTTTTCTTTGCTTATCTTGCTTGCCTGTTCTCTCTCCTCTCCCTTCCCCCCCTCCTAGTGCCTACGTTCTCTTTTTTTCGGCATCCCATTGGAGTACTGCCGTACCCAAGGGACGCACAACCCATCCTTTCATGTGTGGCCAGCATTGATGACACCATGGCAGTGGCTTTAACAGCTGCCTTAAGCTCCTGCCAGCTCTGAGCACACAGTGGCCGCCCAGGAGCTGCCACTCACCTTCTCTCCATCTCCTCACTGGTCATTTTCTTCTTCAATGACCCACCACTTTCTGTTCCATAATGACTTTCTTGAGGTTTATTTTCATCTCTGTGCCCAATGTGACCATAGTGCATAAGTCTATATCTGTTGATTTCTGACAGCAGTCTGCTGTTCTCCAGTAATATTTCTAACATCAGCATTCATCTTCCTTTCCATCTAAAAGATACGTCAGTACCACATCACTAAGGCTTTGTTTTTTTCTCCCTGTCAGCAGCATTCTTTTCCCATGCTTCATATCCATAAGTTACAATGGGAAAATTAAGCTTTTCGTCAAACTCTCAAGTATTTTGAGTGCCACAGGTTTTCCACGCTACCAGGAGGGAGGCCACGGCTGAGTAAGCTGTTCCTAGTGATCTTCAGTTTTCTTGGGAACTGCTGCTTTGGTCAGGTATCTGGTCTCACGTAAGCAGAATCATCAGCTCCTTCAGTAAATTGATAGTATCCACATACACACACTTTGTTTTCACCATATTTGAGGGTGGTCCATACTCATCAATACCTTTTTCTTTATTTATTTTTTTCTTTTAAACTAACTCTGGTGTTCCTAGTGGTTATAGCAATGAGCTACACTTCTGCTATTAGCATGTCTGATGTAGGTTAAAAGGTGCCCACCAGTGCAATTCCCAGCTGCTTCCACCTATGCCAGGGTTGTCTTAGGATAAATTCAATGTGCATGCTGAGAAGGCTTGGGGCCAACATGCATGAGTCATCTCTACCCAGTTGATTCCCACCTCTTGACTGCTGCTGTTCATGCTATTGTTTTCTGTTTACAGTAAAAAATGACAATGAATGTGGTGAGATGCTCTGGAATTCTTTTATCTGCTGGCAGAGAGGGATGTATCAAATATTTTGGGTACTCAGTGAAATGCACAACCAATGGTTTCTGGAACTCTGTTTTTCCAGTGACATGAAAGACGTTTTTAATTCCACCATAGGTGCCTTTTCCGTCTCCGGAATCAGCTGACTGTAGCATTATTTCTGCTTCTATCATTTGCTTCATGTGTCTTGAATTATGCCATGCCAAGCTTGACTATCAGAGATGTTTTGATAGTTACAGCACTTCATCTGCCCCTTCTTTTGAAAAGATTCCCTTCAATTGACTGGCCAATTTCCAGGCACCAATATATCTTAGCAGCTTTTTCACCTGAGAGCAATCCCATGATCACTAATCACTTTGAACAATTCTGCTGATATTCTTTCTACATGTGGTGCTTTCTCAGGGTTCATGTTCAAAATAGGACACGCCATTTCCTCTGTAGAACTGACGGCTCTGTCTTCGTGGTCTCTGTTTGGTATTGTGGCTAGCCCTGTGGGATGTATGGATTAGTTCAGGCATCTTTCAGGTGGTGCCTGCTTCCTGCTTCCTCAGCTAATTTCAGTTGGCGATAAATGTTTGCAGTGAGAAATCTGATTGCTGTGAAAATGCAGTAGTGAAATCGAACAAACGGGCAGCAACCTCTTTGTACTTCTCCTGAGAAGCACCACAGCAGAGCAAAGGCAAAAATGACCTGCATGTAGCACTTTGCAGTAGACTTGGCTGATTTGGCTGTGGTAGACTTTCAGGCCAGAACGTTCAACAAACCATACTGGAGGGGAGATTCTGCCTAGTAAGAAGAGTATGATTGCATTTATGATGGTGCTGGACTAGATTTGGGGGGAATTAAAGTGCCTGGTGGAAAAGGAACAAGGGGACACTCATGCTTGTGTCCAGACCCTTGGAAAAGCATATGACAAATATACATGGCTCACAGAGTTGTGGTGGAAGAGCTGGGTTCCTTGTGTGTCGTGACAGGAGTTGGACGCGCAGGATGAGAGAAAACGTGGCTGCATTTATCACAGGCAGACAGACATCAGCATGTGCGCTTGGGTGCAATCCTGTCTGCGGGAGAATCGCTGCTGCTTGCCTTGGAGGGAAGATAGTCACGGGGTTGATGGTAAGGGTTTGTGCTCCTCTGATAGCAGCTGAGGACAGTGTGATCAGCAGGTCCTGTATGTGACACTGAGATGCACTTCTTAATGAAAAGTGCCCAGCAGCTCTTCTAATTGGGAAATGAGTATTAGAGTTGGAAGGATAAGCTCTCTTATGGCAAACAGTAGTCTGTTTTATAAAATGATGGAGACGGGCTTTTTTTTGTGCTGCTGTGTTCACCTGCTTGCTATAAATACTGAGTGTCTCAGGTCTTTGTCATAGGGTGTTATAATGAAGGACCAACCCAACTAAGTTAAATACACTTGGGAGACTGAGTGTTTTGGTGGCCAAAGGTTTTCCAAAGTACAAGTCATGGTTTTCATGAGTTCAGTCCTAAAACTAGCAGCTTGGTCCACTTGGTTCATGCTTGAATCAGCAGCTACCTGGGTAGGGCCCCGAATGGGTGTGATCATGAACTGCACTCCCAGATGGAGGATATTTGTGGATATTTGTTCGATAGATGAATGTGAGGAGATGAGGACAGGTTTCCTGCGATGGGGGGACTGTGCTAACTGCTGCAGGGCTGCTTGCTACGGCCGTGTGCTCCTGGGCGCTGGGCGGAGGTTTGCTGCCTCCTTCCCACCCATTCCTGCGTTACAAATGCAAGGTCTAATGCAGCACATCAGCACCCTCTATATCCAACGTTTCCATGAAGCTTTTGTCTTTTTTTTTTTTTCCCCCTTGCTTAAAAAGGGAAGATTTTATTTCAGATGTGTGCAGAGCTCAGGCTCTGAATGGCTCTTTGTTTTATTTCTCAGTGATGAATTCCTGAGCCGTGATGATATGAAGAGCCTGATCCTGTGTCGCATACCCCTGCCCTGCAACTTAAGGCTCTTGCCAATGTCTCCAGAAGGACACTGAGAAATCACACATCACTCCCTAAATCCTGCAAGCGGCTTCTGCAGGGAATATTCACCTAACTAAAGAGAATCAACCATTGTGGAAAGGAAATTGTTCCCTTTTATTCCAGGGATATAACTGCCAGATAAATAAAAAGTGAGAACGCGTTTTAAGTGGTTACACCATGAGGGTTAAAGGGGTCACTTGCATTTGTGCCTCTTGTCCTCGGTGCAGCCAACAGATGGAAATCGTTTTAGTGCGGGGTGGATGTGAGCTGGGGTCAGCAAGCGACAGAGGCAGAGCTGTGAGGAACAGCTCATTAATACCCTGGAGCCAAAGAACCACCTTTCTAAGCTGTTTTCTTTGTGCTGATATAAAACACACAGGCTAGCAGGCGGGCCCATGGGCTGTAGGGGGTTTAAATCAATATGACAAATCCATAATTACATAGCTACTTGTGAAGTGAGAGCATTGTTGGCTTGTAAGGAAAAACAAACCCTACTGCAAAAGGTACAATGTTATATATATGATCCAGGTATTATATATCTTCAAAATATCAGAAATAAGACAAATCTGCATTTATATATTGTGTACGTGTGTGTTTCTTTTTAATGTCTTTGAGCTACCTGCCTAATTCATAAATCATAACAGCAGATGAAATAAAATGAATTAGGTGGTCGTTCAAATAGCATGCACTGGATATATTTTCCCTTTGCTGTTTCGGTCTGAGAGCTCATTAAAAGCTCACTTGCCTCTTGAAGTGTCTTGACACTGGCGATGATTTGAAAAGCATTGTCAGAACCGCATGATGATGCTCTAGGAACTTGTTACAATGCTGTTATCTGTGTTTACTTTATTCAGTTATCTAATTGACCAAGACTGGAAATAGAGTGTTAAGCTGAGCAAGTACTTATTTTCTTTCTTGAAGGACATTTTGTTTAAGCGTATGCCTTAAGTGCTTTGCTGGGTCTGTGCCTTTGCGGTTGGCCTTAGGATGGGAGGATGGCAGGCTGCACGCCTTCGCCGCTCTGCTGCCGTCCGAAATGCTGAAGTTGCTTTTGAAGATGGGAAGTGGTTGCTGAAATTGCTCCTGCTCTGATTCCCAAAGGGATTTGGGTACTCGAGGAGGTGTTTCTGAAGGGCTCAGCGCCCGCTGCCCGCCCACAAGCCGCAGTGCCCCTCCATGCGGTGCTTTCTCGCCCGTTCAGCTCTGCATCTACAGCACCTCACTCGTGCTGGGCTGGCTCTTCGTTTCCTTCCATCCACCCGATGCTCTCGGATAGAGCGTCCAGTAAATCATATTTAAAAATACGTTAGTGTAATGTTTCTGGAGTTGATATTAAGTGAGCTTTGGGGACCCTGCTGGCTCCAAATTCCCCTGGCTCAGACTAATTTACAGGATCTTCTCAGCACAGGCATTTCCATACCCCAGCACCCACCCTGACCCTCTCCTCTCTCGTTCTCTTTTTTTTGTTCTATTATTCAGCTGTTTTTAGAGGATGATTGATGGCTTCTGATGTAGATGCAAGATTGCTCTTCTGTTTTACCACCTACCGCTGTAGGAGGAGGAGGGAAGAAGGAAAGAGAAATGCATTACACACATAAAGCAGGCCAAAGTGTCAGCTGATCCCCCACCCTTGGAGCCACCCACAACAGCTTTGCTGGCCTGTGAGGAGGTAAATGCTCCTCATGCAAGTGGCACGGAGTGTTAGGCAGGTGGAGCAGTCAGCAAAGGGTCTCTGCACTTTTCGTTTTAAGTGCGGCGAAATGCCATGTTAGCAGGACTTGCTCGCTGGGTTGCTTCTGGGGACCGGGAGGCGGCGCAGTACTGCGGAGCTGGTGGGGTTTTTGGGCCATGTGTGCCAGCCAGGGCTGTGTGGCAACTGTGTTGAGTCCTGGTGTTGAGCGGGAGTGTGTTCCTTCCTTACTGAATATAACTCATATGTAGGTAAGGCCTGGAGCTCATGTTTATGTTGGCCGTAGTGAGGTTCTTCGAAGGGGAAAAGCATTAAGTACATGTTGGTTTGAAGCTGAGAGTGGCCGTCACCCGGTTGCATCTCCACCAGGACCCAGCCAGGGACATTCACACACTGGCTTCTGCCTCATGCCCGTGACTTGAAGTAGGATGCTTTTGGCAAGAGATGTATAGCTTGGATGTAAAAATGTCAAAAGAAAGAAAACCTATGTCATCTTTTGGTAATCATCACAGCAAACATTAGACTTGAGCATATTTTACGAACTTGCCATGGTCCCTGCAGGTCCTGCCCCATCCCTGATCTTTGTGGCAGGGATTCTGGGTGCTGGTTGGCAAATAATTTCTAAAAATTACTTTGAAGGAAAATGTTTCCTATCTAAAATGTAAGAACTTGTGCTTCTGACTAGCGCTGGACCACCATCTGCTCCTGGATCACCAACCAGCCCTGTGTTGCGTCTGTCCCTGCTACTGGCCATGTGGTCCCTGAAGGTTATTAAAACAGTCAGCAAGAGCAGAGAGCTCTGAGGGGTCTAGTTTCTAAAGGAGACATGGTGGAAGATACCTTGGATGGCGTTTCCTGCAACCAAATGAAAGCTGTTGAGTCTCCACTTCAGAAAGAGCTTTAAAGCTATTTAGTTTGTGAGAAAAAGATTCTTCTTGCTGACGTGTGCATGTGAGAAGTGGACAGCCCCATAGTCTAGCTGGAAATGCTGAAAGCTTAGGAAGAGTAATACAATAATAATACTTTGCATTTATATAAAGCCTTCTTAAAGCAGTTTCAAAGCACTCTGCAAATAATAACTATCTGAGCCTTGCAATTTGCCTGTGAGGTAGGTCAGAAATGCCTCAGGAGAAAGCATAAGTGACTTAATGCTGCTAAGAGAAGGGAAGGGAACTGGGCTTCTGGTTCCTTTCTTGCAAATGGGCTTAACAGCAGGACTAGTCCTTTTCCCACTGGTGAGGGAGAGAGCTGGTAGTTTTTTAAATATAAAGGGAGGGGTGGGGAGCAAGAGCAAAATATTAAATGGCTCATCAGGTGCTTGGATTGTGAAAGTCTGGGCAGGCTGATCATGACCATTCCTCATCAGAAATCCCGTTAAAGCAAACAAGATCTTTGAGGACAGGCCTGAGAGGGGAACCTTGTGTTTGCAAAATGTGCTCACAACTTGAAGGCACAGTAATTGCCCCACTGAGCGCACAGATTTTAGGTGTAATAGTGCTTCATGTCTCTTTTATCTTCTTTTATCCTTCCTAACTATTAGGCTATATATTATTTAGGGAAACAATTTTCTTTAATATAGGTAATATAATGTACTTAAACAATGGGGTCTTCATTTCAGCAGAGGCATCTACTGACATCGTCATTGCTGGATACATCATTAGAGACTCGTTAGGAAGAGGCATTGACAAGAGTCTAGGCATTAGAGCAGCTCTGGTAGTTGAAAAGTTTTTTGGCAGCCCTTCATTTACGCATGCAAAAGGATTTCTTGTGCCTTCTGGACTGGGAGTGTCTGAATGGGGCTAGACAGGAGCAGGGAGAGAAGACGACCAGGAACTGGTCAGCATCCCATGGCCTTACAGCACCCTGCTGGGGACTTATGGGGAGGGCTGGCTTGGGGAGGATGACGGGTCACGGGTCCTGAAAATCAGGCCCCTTTACGTTCTCTCAAGCTGCAGCACCCCAAATTATTGGGGGCTCTTGAAAACATTGGTGAATTTGGGCTCCTTTTGGTTTTCCTGTCTCTTCCATAAGACAGCATTCTTTACCCACTGAGCCTTTTGGGTGAAGGAAAGCTGAGCGAACTTTGCTTGCTGACTTTTTAAGGGGATGAAAGCCCATCACAATGAAGTCCTTTGAACTGTGGTTCTGGTGCCCTCCAGTGCCTTTGGGCAGAGATGCATTTCAAGGTGAAATAAAAAAGTTTGTTCCATATCTGAACAGTCAGAGCTTCACAGGACCCTCTCACACCTCCCTTCCTGACCTCACCTCAGTTCTCCTACTCTCTTGAATTTGAAGTCACTCAAAAACACACCAAGAAATTGTAACAGTCATGTTTCAAATCTGGTTCATGGGTTCTGCAGTAGAAGCCCTGTCATCATCTAAGGAAGCTCCCTGGAGACAGAAAGTTGATAAAACAGCTGAGCTTGCTCCTGGAAGCTGAGCAGGACCCAAGGGCCTCTGCTTTTACTTGGCCTCCATTGAAAGTGATTGACTTTGAGTTAGCAATTGCTGCGGTCTTTGCAACTTGATCCTGGAGTTTATGTACTGTGTAAGTAACCTTGAGATAGGGATAACTCATAACCTTTACCTGACCCTGGATGTGCATCTCAAGTGAACAGGAGCTCTTTGTTTGAGGATTTTGGAGCCATGGAAGGTATATTTAGCTTCTAGTCATGAATTGATGCTAAACATATGTACCTGGAAGGTTGCTCCTTCATTTCACGTATGAATAAATACTGATTAATGGAAGTATAAATCTGTACACATATTGAATTGTTTTGTTGAATTGGTACCAAACCATCAATAGGTTGGCTTGGTCTTTTTGTTTTGAGGGAAGAGTGACTTCAAATATTAATATATGAGTGATACAGTAAAGAAAACCAAGGGCAGTCCATGCACTGTGTGTTGTGAAATTGCCAGCAGATGGGCAACTGATTTGGCATGTTGCACAACTTCAAAGCAAACTGCAGATGAGGAGTGCTTTGGTGATGATGGGGTGTCTCATGTGCATTATACATGGTAGGGCAGGAAAGCATGTGATTGCTTGGAAATGGGAAGTATCAAACCACTTGGGAGCACGAGCCATGTTAGAAGAAGGCTAGCAAAGTACTGTAGATGTACTACCGGATGTACCGGATGTAGATGTACCTACCGGATGATTACCCTGGTCCAGGGGAAAGAGTGTTCACGGAGTTCCTTTAAACATTTCGTTTCAATCCAAATTTGATCTTATATCGAAATACCAACAAAGCATTTTTGACCCGTAATTAATTCCCAAGATGTTGGAGGTCCTCAGTAATAGTAACCTTCTTGATAGCAGTAGCAGTGTCTGACAAACTGAGTTCCGCAGACTCTTTGCCTGGCAGTCTGAGGCCTCGAGCATCCCTTAGAGGCATGATTCCAGGGCTTCCCGGCTCATGGGCAGCCTTGGAAGCCATGGAGCATACATGGTGGTGTCCTGGGCCTGGACAAGTCGTTGGCCTGTCACTTTGGTGGGTCTTGCTCAGAGCTGGGGGCATGGAAAGCATTCAGTCCATGGTATACCGCTTGATAGCTTGCTCCAAAACTAGTGCTTCTGGAAGAACGGAAACCTTGTCCCTGTGGGAATCCTGCCTAGGATAGGGCAAACCTGTTAAACCAGTCTGCTTCAGGTTAAGCATTCACATTAAACATTTCAGTCTCCACAAATCAGTTTTTTTTCCCAATCTACTGTTTCTGGGATTCAGCACTCTCTTGCCTCTCCCTCCAGCAGGCCGAAAGTGGATCACGTCAAAAACCACATTCCCTCCTGCTTTTTGGCTTGGGTAACGATAAAGGCAATTCTGCTCTTGGATAGATTAAGATAGTTGCATAGAAAATGCAGCGACTGGTCACGGTTTGGCCGCAGATGGGCGCTGGGGAGAAAGGGCTGGCACTGGGCTGACAGCACAGGGCGCAGGTAGGACCCCCTGACCGTGCCCTCGGGGCAGCAGAGCCATTACGGCCCCCGGCTCTCAAATCTCTGCGTTTCACAATGTCCCACAAATGGCAGGGAGGTGGAAGAAGGTCGCTCCTGGAGGGGCTGTGCGATGTGAAGCTGAAAGCCCAGCTTAACCCTATACTCCAACCTTTGCCTTTTCCACTAAGAGTGTTTGCCCAGAAAATTCAGTCCCTTTCAGCCTGCCGCCTGTGCTGAACCCCGTGGGGCTGTACGCAACGAGGGGCTTGTGCTGCCTGAACACGCACTCGCGGGATGCCCCCTGGCTCCCTCGGAGAGAGTGGGAGCATTCCCCCTGTTCCTGATGCCAGGCAGAGAACGAAATGTAGAAGCTGGCTCCTTTTTCTGACGTTTTGTGTTGCAATCGGTTCAAGTCTCACAAGGCACATCGGTTTCAGTCTCTGAGCTCTCCGACTGAAGGCCTGATGATATACTCATAGGGGGAAAAATGGGTTATTGAGGGTTTGTCTGCATGGTTTCCACATGCTGGTGCTTCTAATCCTTTGCATCAGCCAACAGAATAAAAAAAAAGGGAGGAGGGGAAACAATTTACATGAGCAAACACTGGAACTATATCCTTTCCTATTATTTTAAAACATCTCCAGGGAATACAATGTTTTCTGTAAAAGGCAGGGTGCCTGGCTTCATAAACCCTCCTAAATTACCACCTCAAGCAGCTGTCCTAATTCCCCAATTCATTTTTAGCATCCCTGAAATAAAAAAAGGATGCAAACCCCCACACTCTGAAGCCAGAGCTCCCAATGAATGCCACACTATGGGGAGGGGGCACCTTCTTTGGACTGGAGAAAAGCTGACATTAGCCCGCCCTGCCAAGGAACAATAGGCTCGGAGAAAAGAAGGATTTGTTAAATCAGCTTTAACTTGTGCAACTTGTGTGTATGGGCGTTTGCCTCCAGTGGAAATCAGTGGCAATATAAATGAAAGAAAAGCAAGCTTTAAAAATAATTTAATACTATCCACATAAGAGAAATGCAGGAGGGGGATTAATGCAGAAAAAGGGAAATGGTCATGCCGAGTGCTTCTCTTTTGCTGCTAATGTTCTGCATTTCCCCTAGCAGATACTGAGTTTCGTCTGGGGAAGAAAGCTTAGGTTCTTCTACAAGTGGAAACATAATGATGGGCAAACATCAGGAGACTCGTGAGCATGACTGTTTTTCATTTTAATGCATAATAAGCTTGGCTCATGTCTTCGTTCTGGGCAAAATACAGGAAGAGGTGTATTTACAAGATACACGGATGTCTTCATCTCCTTTTTCAGTAATCTCTAAAAATTAAGCCTTTAAAGAAATGCTTCTTGTCTTCATGGTAATAAGAAGTCATTTGGAGAGTTTAGGACAATTAATGAGTTTTAGCTTTAGTATTTGCCTCTAACACTGCTTCTCTGCTGCGGCTGATAGGAGTTTGCCTTTATTTTTTAAGGTTGTCGTTTTGTCACTCATTCTAATTATGCTTTTACCTTGTGTGTTTATTTGCAGATCTCGCCCCACCTGCCTATATGCTGTTTTAGGGAGACTTCAACCTAACAATTGCTAAAATTGTTGGTTGCCTTAGTCTAACATAAAAGTTAATCAGACTGAGTATACAGATGCACTTGTGGAAAACATAACTGATTAGCCAGGAAATGGAAAAGCTTGGTCTCTTCTTCTGAACTTGGTATTGAAATGTGTGCGTTTAGCCTCCGCCTAAGAACAAATCTTGTCTGCACGTTGTATTAGGGTTTCTGTGCTTCTTACTGGTTTGATTATCGTGAGCAGTATAATTAGTTTGTTGAGAATCTTAAATGTTTCCTGGGCAATCACTTTTCCGTAGTCCTTATATAAGGCTTTCTGTCAGATTTAGCACCCACAATATACGTTTTCACCAAATCACTGGTTTTGGAGAAACGTGTCTTTTACTGGCCCCAAGCTCCAGTTGCTGGCTGTGAACAGTAATTTATTGCACAAGGTCTTTGATGCTTAGAATTATGTAGTCACTTGGACTGTGCTTCTTGATCAATAACTTCCTCCGGTCTGTACCCTGACAGAATTGCTTAATGGATAAAATTCTGCTTGAATTTGATGCGATTAGCTTATTTTACTCTTTTGATAGATTTGTTCCATCAAAATAACTGCCGAAAATGATCATGCGTTGGTCATACGTCTGCGACAATGAACATCCTATTTTTGCACATATGGTCCAGTATCATCTGCACAAAATCCAAGTCGGGTGGACAGCAGCTGCTCCCAGGGAAGTGGGAGCAGGACAGAGAAGATCAGATGCAGGAAAGCTGCTGGGTCAACCTCCGCTCCTGTTACCTGCACAGACATGTAACCTGCAGTGCTAGCGACCTGCAGGGTTTTAAGAGGCTGGGCAGCCTGTTATCTCTCGGCATGAAACCCAGGTTATTGCCAATTAGCGGGTACATTTTAGTAGAGCCCGAAAGCTGGATGCAGGGTTGAAGGCATCTAATTTGTGGAACAGCGGGAATGGGCGGCTGGGCTGACATACTACAAGAAAAAGGCATAGGTGAAGCCATAGAAGGCTGAATTTGGAGAAAATGGGTAAAAGAATAGGGTTTAGGCCTTGTCAAAGGGTATTTTTCATGAAAAGGAGCCAAAGGGCTAGACTCCGCTGAAGTGGGTGTTGGCCACCTGGCGAATGTGGATATTCAGGCATGAAGAGGTTAACCTGTTGATGTGCTTTTGCCTTGCCCGGCCTCTCCCTGCAGAAGAAGAATTGCCTGTAAAGTTATTTTTAGATGCCTTGTGAGCAAGTTTTGTGGGAAGAGGAGCAGCCAGCAGCCCCTGGTGAACCACTAAGCCCACCCCTCTCAGCTTACAGTGGGTAATTAGCCAATGATCATGCCAAAATCACAGAGTCCAATGGGCTAACTTTATCACATGCGCTGGCATTGGTAAGCTTGTTGAAAGTCGTGGGTTGTTGGTTAAATGTGTTTCCTTGCTTGTTTATGAGCTCGTGTTCCTGCTTTTGCCCAGCGAAGCTGTGCACAGGAGAGAGTGAACATGGGTGTGCTCAGTCAGCAGCCACCAAGGTTTTAATTAGATATCACGGGCGTTTCCTAGCATTAAAACTGCATTTTATTAAGGCTTGGTCACTGCTAATAATATTTCCAATAATGCAATCGTGTTTTGCTGCAGGTAGGTATGGAGAGTGCTTGAGCTTTGATTCAGCAACATATCCAAGCCTGTGCTTTAATGGGGACTTATTCACCTAACATATAATCATGTATTTATATATGTATATATAAAAAACCTGTAAGTGCCTCCTGGAATTAAACTGTAATTTCCCATGATCTAAATGAGACTTAAGTGTGTGCTTTTAAGCTATGCATAGCTTATGAGTTTTGCTACTTTAGGGCCTTTGTAGCTCCTGCAGTTTTCTTTAGCAAAGAAAAATATTATTAGCCACAGACCAGTGTCAGATGGTTGGGCTGAACAGACTTCAGGAACTGTCTATCCTTCTCTTACCCATGTGATAAAATAAAGATATTTTGTAATGGAAAACACAGCCCAGATTCATCCATCTGGGTACAATAAATCTGAGACGGGCAGATACAATAAAAACTATCACTGTTTCCTCCTGATAATAGGAAGATTAAGTTGGCCTAGGTTTTGAGGTCAAAAATAGGCTTAGTAACAGGAATCTTAGGGAATCAGGACATGAAGAATGCAACAAATGAGCCTGACCACCTGCTGCCTGATTTTTTGTCCATGGACTTTATTCAGATTGGCAAAACACCTCTGATTTGGAGGTGGTACCAACGTACAGTGGACAAGGGCGGTCTGCGTTGTCCCTGAAGGCTGAGTGTTTGAAGTGTTTTATAGGAGAGAATAGACCTTTGTAGCCACTTTCTGAACGCTTACTGTGACAAAAAGCATCTGTAGCTGAATTGGACAGACCTGGAGGATTTGCTGCGATATTTATCCGTGTCCATTTGGCTCTCGGCTCTCAGATCTTAAGAATGCTCTTGCTCCTGAGTCCAGATCTTTGTGGTAGTATCTTGCGCCTTCTGGCTCATAAGAGAAGCTATGGGGGAAGTGATGGCTCAAGCTGAAGCAATGAGAACCCAAAATGACCCTTCACTGATAGGCGCATGCAAATAAATATTTGCCTAGGAGATAAACTTAGACTTTGTTCCTTTTTTTTTCTAATCGTAATGGAGTCTGCATGCGCAGAGGAAATATCCCTTGTGAAAGCAAGCCAAAATCGCTGGGCTCCACGCATATTCAAGTACTTTGTCTGCCTGTCATATGGCAAATTAATTCAATGGCAGAATATGGCACTGTTGCCTCAAGCAGGCAAGTGCCATTCTGCAGGAAGCATAGCTCATCCTAACAGCTGCCTCGTGAGCAGTTTAGAGTAGCTACGAAGTAATGTCTTGCATGCTGAAGTGGTGGCAGTAACTCCAGAAATGGGATTACAAATCTGGTTCCATCACAAGTCCCTGTTTTCCCACCCGTCTGTCTAAAGTTCACTTGAAAGCAATCATTCAGACTGCTCCATCCGCTCAGATTCAAACAGTTTGAATTCATGATTCTTGCCCAGGTCTCCTTAGACACCAATTTTTGTTTTATAAAAGCTGTTAGTGGCTCCATAGAGGTACGTAAGAAAAAGTCCTGCTAATGGAAGCTTCACCAAAGCTTCATTTGGGCAGATACTGAACAGGTATGGGACAGTTGCCAAGAAGGGTGGCTGTCCTCATGCATCATGGTGTAATGCCAGTTGATATTTGTTTGAATGTATAGTTCTTTTTGCCAATTGCCTGTCAAAAATTCGATTTGCTCTGTGGGAGAGGAAAGGGAGTTGGGAGGAGGAAAACTCCCAACTCTCGTTGGAGGTGTTTGGCTTTATTTCTAGAGTAGTTTGGGAACAGCACTTCTGTCATATTAAGGGTGGCTGTTTCCATTATCGTTCCTGCAGTGTTTCAGGTTTTGCCCTGAGACGGAGCAGAGCCTGCTCTGTTGTGCACTGGGAGACACTGGGTGCAAATGCTATTAAGGATCTTGAGTTTGGGGCTGCTCAGCTCACGGGGTACAACGAAGCCTTCACTGCCATTCTTTGCTGAAGCTGAACTCTCTTGATGAAACGTTTCACTTGGGAGAAAGTGGTGAAGTCTGATAGAAATAAGCTTCAGTAAATTTTTTTCCAATCATCAGATCTATTTATTGCCCAGCTCTCTCAAGAATCACTAATTCTTAAAAATACATTCGCCCTTTTGATTTGGTTTCCAAGTCAGATCTGTAGACAGACAGAAAAGTTACTGTTGGTAGTTCCGATCCTGCCAAAAATCTCATGGGAACCAGCTATTGAGATTTCTGTATTGAAGCACCGACAGACGAAAATGGTATCTGATGCTTTAGCATCCTTTAATTGAACACTCAAAGGCATGACAAGGTCCAATGGCTGGAAACTGAAGCCAGAAAAATTCAAATTGGAAATAAGGTACAAGTTTTTAACAGTGGGAGTACTTAACCTCTGGAACAGTTTACCAGAGTATGTGATGGATTCTCCATGCCATGATCTCTTCAAATCAAGAATGTGTGTCTTCCTCAGAAAAACTCTGTGGCTCAAGCAGAAGTTAAGGGGCTCCATACAGATTTTTTTATTGCAACTGTATGACCTGTACTACGCAAGACGTCAGACTGTCATATCTGAAAAGATAAGAATCTGTGAAAATGAACCCAGACGTGATCCCTTGATTCCAAGCCCTGCATTTAAATTTAATCTGGACCTAAATACCCACCTCTTCATTCCATCTGCTCTCAGAATAGATGGAATTTTCAAAGGCGGTAATTTGGAGAATTTAAGGCAATCCTTTCTTCTCAGCCCAGGAAGCTCTATGAGGATTTCGGCCAAGTTGCTGGGTTTGAAACTCCACCCTGAGCTGTAGAGAATGGCTCTTTCTCCACCTAGATCTCAGGTGGTTGTTGTATGTGGTAATCTATGGCCAGCCTGGTTTTCAGAGGTGTTGCTGAGCAGTTGGAGTCAGGTATTCATCCTCCATTTTTTCATGGTTCCAAGAACACCTTTCTCCCCTGTTTTTAATTATGGGGATTTTGCTTATCTTCAGAGCTAAATTTATCTCTGTGCCATGCAGGCCTTATGCTCTCAGGAGTTAATTAGTGGCACTGCAAAAGCCGAATTGTGAAGTGCATCATTGGGAGTGGTGCACAGGTTAAAAAAAAGTAATGCCGGCAATGTTTCAGGCATCTCCTTTTCGCTGAGGTTACATGTGCTATTTCCCCGGTTTCATTCTTTTAATGGCACGTTGTAATGACCGGTGTCTTGGCCACAGGGACTGCATGCTGTTGCCAAGAAAAACTGGCAAGACAGAAGGTGGAAGAGGTCCATTAATTGGCTCCAAGTACCAATTTCTCTAGAGAGGTTTTTCTTAACAGAGAGAAACTGTTTGGCACTGCAGGGGCAAAGCATGCCTGCAGAGCAAATGGCTTTTCTAAGTCTGAAGACATACACGGCCCATGGTAATAATGCAGCAGAAATATCAGGGCTCAATTTTAAGGGACACCTGAGAATGCAAAGGAATTGCTCTTTATTAAAAAGCCCAGGCCAGAGTCTCTCTTGGTGCGTATTGAATGCAGATCCTTTCACAAGGATCCTTTTCCTGGAGTGGGGCGCAGGGAGGTGGGTGGAAAGAGGAGGAGACAGGTGGAGGGTTTAACCCTTGAGGGTCTTCCCTTGAAAACCTTGCTGAGCAAAGCAGGCACTGTTGCAGAAGCAATCTCCTTGAAGTCTCCCATAAATATGTGGTTTGCTGTGTCTATCAAGAGAAGCTGGCATGCTTTTACAGAAGTGCTGTTTGTGTCTTTCTGATGTCATCGTGTTAAAATGGACCATCCTGCATATCCCACCTTGGAGAGGATGCATAGGAAAGCCTTTGCAATGACCTGCCTGGTCTCAGTCATGCAAACCTGAGCAGCCTAGTGCCTGTTTTTTTTTGTGTCATCTGCATTTTGCAGTGCTCAGAAGCACCAGGAGAGCATCCTGTGCAGGCTCCTTCTTCCTTCAGTTCTGAGTCCACTTCTGCTCATGTTCCTACCAGCCTGTCATCCTCTCCTGGTCACCACAGCCCAGGAGAGTGGGCAGCTGAGGAAATGCATGGTCTTCAACCCCATTTGGGATGACTTTTGCATTTTTAGGTAATGTCTACGTAGCAAACCGAAAGGGTGGCTCTGGTGTGGGAACACTGCCAGGGCTAGCTGTCCTCGGAGCACGAGCTGGATGTTTGCTGGCAGAAGGCTTCTCTTGTGTTGCCTGTTGCTGTACCTTTGCTGTGAAGGTTTGACCTTCTAGCATGGAGAAGACAATACTTTCAGTAAAACCTCTTTTGTCCCTAATATGTTTATTCTCTTTCAAGCTGTACTTTCACATCCCTTATCAGTTTGTGGATTTCCTCGCTGCTGATGTATGTTCATTGCCATTAATGTTTCTTCTCTTCCACGGGGAAGTAATTCTCCCATTTAACTTTTTTTTTTTTTTTTTTGCCTTTTTAGAACTTTGCTTTCACTTCCCCTTCCAGCCAGAATTGCTTTCAGCCAGCATGGCCTTTCTCTTCTGTGGGATTGTGGTTCTTCTGGGGAGCTAGTAAAATGTTCTTGAACAATTCCTGATTATCATTCACAGATTTCTGTTTAAATTCTTTATTCTGAATGTTTTGCTTTGTAATTATTTTCAGCTTTGTTAAGCTGGCATTTTAAAATCATCAAGTAGATACATTACTCATTTGGACTTTATTCTATTTGCACATAACAAATGTAATCAAATCAGTCTCCTGTACCTAAGCTGCTACTATATTTTTACATTCTGTCATCAGTTCCCCTTGAACTGTAAAAAATGAGGCCTAATATAGAATTTCTTCTATGTCAGATGTGATTGTTTCTGTGCCTGGATATTTTCAAGTATAATTTTAGAAATTCTGAACACATTTTTAGTATTTGTACCAAAAGGCTCCAACATATGACTTTCAAAATGAAATCCCCATAGAAATGCAGTTCTTGAGTGATATAATTATGTTTACTATAGATCAGTACTCCATGAAAATGATAGCGTTGTTAGTAATATTGTACAGAATTTTAAAGAGTTCAGTAAATATTTCTTTGTCTTACTTATGGGGAAAAGCAAGATTGTGTGGTAATGTCTTATAACAATAAAACACCATGCTTTCTGACTTCAGAAGAGGAGAATATTAAACAGCAGCTTTTAATGAGAGATAATGAGTACCAGGAAGTTACAGTTGTGTGGAAGAATTATTTTTTAAGGGATAAACAAGGTAGCCCACATAACTACGTAACTACAGATTTTTCTGCCTGATATTAATCTTGGATGAAATAATGGAATTGCAGATAGAACATGTAATTAATAAAGAATTAAAAAGATTAATGCAAATAATGTCAATCAATATGAGCTTATAGACTATGGTTTTTATCTAATTAGATTTTTCTTTTTTTTTAGGAAGATTACAAGTTGTGTTGATAAATGTAATAGTATGGATGTGATAGACTTCTGGAAAGTCCTGAGTAACCTAGTCTGTGCTTATAGCTGACTGTACTTTGAGCAGTAGGTTGGGCTAGCTGACCTCTGAGGTCCTTCCAACCTGAATTACTCTGTGATCTTATGAAACTATTTGTCTTGGTTATGAGTTCCTTGTATAAAGTTAGAATGATAGAAAACCAGTTAGGCACCTCTGAAATGGTTAAAAAGCTTCCATCATCTCACATTTTAAATGGGAATTTGTCAGTGAGTAGACACATTTCCAGCAGTGTCCTGCAAGAATCCCTAGAAAGGTCTCTAAAATTGTCTTGGATCTATCTTTGAGATGGGGTCAAAATTTGAGGAAGAGATAACTAAAAAGACAGATCACCAGTGCAGAATGATTTAGATCATGTTAGTAACCTGGATGAAAACAGGCAATGTGTGTTATAGTAGGACCCATGCAGAGCCATACACTGAGGAATGAGGAACGCAGATGTATGAGGCCGTGGGAAAATCATTTAAGTACCGTTACGTGGGAGCACGGCTAAAATGGTAAATGTGCTCTTTGGCTCTATAAAAAGAGTCTATTTGAGACAAGTAGGTAGGTGTTGTTGCCGCAGTTTCCAGTTGTGACTTTAGCATTTTGAGGAAGATGTTGACAAATACAGAACTGAGAAAAAGGTTTTAAGAATTATAAAATAATTGCAAACTGTGCCTTCCCACAAGACCTCAAGGAGTTCAGTTTGCACAGTCTAACAAAGAGGAAGGTAAGGGGAGATCTGCTGGAGAGAAAAACAGAATTGGTGAAAAGGTGACTTTAGTGCAGCAGAGGAAGGTGTAATAAAATCCGTTAGAGAGATAAGGAAGGTAGATAAGCCCAGACTAGAAATAGAACATGTTCTTTTAACAGTGAGAGTAATTCACAACTCACAGCAACACACCAAGAAATGTGATGCTTTCTCTGTCTTTGGAATTTTTTACATGTTTATCTTTTTCTAAATATCTCTAGTGTGAAAAGGAGTCAATTCTGGAAGTCTTACAGCTGAGGTTATCCAGGGGGTCAGAAGTGAAAATCACACCGGTCTCTCCTGGCTTTGTAATCAGTTAATCTGAGCATTTCCGATATGATGAATGCTACCAGCTCAGCTTGCCTGGGTGTTACAGTGCAACACAAGAGGTTGTTTCATAAAAAAGGCTGATCTAGAAGCAAATGAGGAGATTTTTGTTTCTTACAAGCTTAGATAAGGGGTTTTGGAAGAACCAATGAACTGGGACTGAATTTTCTGAAAACCTTGTTATTTAATTACAGCATTCTAGATATAGATTAATTCACTTAGCTTCCTAGTGATTGCTTCACCTGCTCGGCAATGAGAAGTGCAGACACACTGACAAATGGCTGGACAGGCTGCCTTGCATCACCGCCTCTCAGGGAGCCCCTTTGTGGGAGATCTCCAAACCATTTGCACAGCCACTTAACTCAGCTCCGAAACCCACAGAGGTAAATCAACAGGAATCCCACTAGCACGGACACTTCAAAATCAAGTTACGTGCCTTAAATCACTTCAGGCTTCATCTTTTTGTAATCTAGCTGGTGGCTACAGTGCACTGGGAGCAGACAGGGACTCTCCGAGCACACCTACGTGGGCCGTTAAGCTCAATTTTTGCAAAGTGGACTTGTCGCCCATCAACCTGCACTGGCCTCCCATGATACTGATGCTTCTCACGAAGGAGACACCTGAGACTAGGCACAATATTCAGAAGGAGAAGTCAGGAGAGGTGGACATCCCCACCACTGAGCCGGTGTCCCAAGGGACCGGCGCTCCTCTGCTCTTTCCACCCCGATATCATTGTTAATTCATGTCATGATTTGGCTCTGAAAGTCCCAGCACAGTTTTAGACTCCTAAATATTCACAAGAATCCATCTGGACACTTGGAAACAGTAGGGGAAAAAAACAGGAGTGTGGGAATGAATGTGATTAATAAGTCATGGTTATTCACAGATCCTTCTTTTAAATATAATTAGTGCATTACAATACATCCGTGTTACAGAGCTTCTGTGAACAAACATTAACGACTGTCTGCTCAGACTCTTTAAAGTCCAGATCTTGGACAGGAAAAAAATATTTGAGATGGAGAAAAAGAGCAATTAGAGTTAAATGGCAAAACGGGGAGTTACTGTGTAGTGAGCAAAACTCCTTCTGGTGGAAAATGTTTTTTATGTTAACTTTTGTAAGAAAACAGTTTTCCATACTTGTCAGACTTGACAGTTAAAGTTAATGGTGTTAAAAAACAGAGTACTGAAAAATGTTGCCTTCAGTGTAAAAGATTTATTCGATGAAAGTTTGCGTGAAAAATTATTTTGGCTAACAGTGCTGGCTTTTGCCTAACCCTTGGAACAAAGATCCTTGCTGTGTTACCAGGATGAGGACAGCTCAAAATTCATGATTTCCCAATTAAGATGACATGACCTATTTTCTTCTGTTGTTGACCTATTGTTGACCCCTTTTTAAAAAGAATGACACTCTTCAACTGCTCCCCCCCCCCTTTTCTGGAAAAAACATGTAGAACAATCCCTGATCTCTGTTTCGCCTGGAGTAAAGCTTGGTGCATGTTGGGATGCTCAGACACAGAATTTGCTAGTTCATCTGCACAGAAAGCTGTTTGAAAAAACACCGTGTGTTCAACTCTTTCTGACTATTACATGCTATTAGCAAGGTAATAGCTACTGAAATTTCTCGTCACATTTGTATAGAAGAAAAAGCCTGCTCAGGGATGGAGCTGGATATCCCTTTGCTGCATATATTGTTTTAAAGCCTGATCCAAAGTGGGTAGAAGTTGAGTTTCCCTATTAACTTCAGGGCTTTTTTTTTTTTTCTCTTGAAGCATCCCTGGATTTTCATCTGCTTATGATAGTTATAAAATAGATATTGCTTCACTGTATGGTTTCCTGGAATTAGACTGCCTGGCCATACATGTGTTTTTTGTTCTGGCTGTGATCCCTCTTCCTAAGCAGAGACTCATGAATGGACTCTTGAAACCTGTCTGCCTCATCACCCACTTTTTCACTCTCCTGATTTAGTGCTTCTTTTTAAAATCCGGAGAGATTTAGTGCACATTAAACACTTTGACCTCTGAAAATCTCTAGGTTCTACCTATCGAAAATCCTTGCAAACACAGAGTTAGTGGAGACTGGCAAAGCTCCACTGGCCTCCATGAAAAGCTGGTTGGCACCATCTGGGAATCAAACCTGGTGCTTGGAATAAATCCATCAAGACTTATTCCAGACAGGCAGAGATTAGAGTCAATAATGTTAAAGCTCTGGTTTGGAGCCCACCCATGTCAGGAATGGTGTTTTCCTGAGCTGCCATTGAGCAAGACTGTCCTCGATTTCAAAGCTTTTTCAGAAGAAAGCCAAAATCTCAGCCAAGGGATCCCAAGGCCTTCCATGCTTCCTAAGCACATACAGGCACAACTACTGTATTTAATACAATAGTGGAACGCTGTTGCCTCAAGCCCTTCCCTTTTTTAGGATCCTGGACAGTCCAGAAATGGTAAATCTTATTCTGGTTACTGGTTGACTGGTTGAGTGTGCCAGAATCAGCTCCTTTCCTCAGGATGGTCTTCCTGCCCCATGTACAGGTAGAAGAACAGCAGCTTCTGGTTGCCCAGCAGCTGCCAAACCCTTCGCTCTCTCTTGCCCAATTCTTCCACATCTGCTCTGGCTCTCACTTTGTCTTCCGGCTGCCAGGGTGGTAGTACTGGCATGGTTGGTGATTGTACTGTAGGAATGGGAGCAAATGGTAACCTGTGAAGACCGGTCATGGGGTCTTCCCTGTAGAGCATCTAAGAGTCCAATGTGTGCTTGGCTTAAACAGTTCCTGGTGATGTTTTTGATTCTTAGGTGAATCAAACCTTGAATTCTACTCCTGCAACACCACTGATGTGGAAGCTGAGGGGAAGCAATACTGGAAACACTTGGAACTGTAGAGTCTTGGGATGGACTTTGCCTCTTTCTTCCACAACAGATTTGTAAAGCAGAGTTAGAGCCTCTTGCCCTCGTCCCCCTACACCTCTTTGGAGACGCTGTAATGATGTTGCTAGGATGGATTCTGGAATTTGCACCAAGATAGCAGAAGATTAGACCTAGGAAAGAGTTTTGATTATGCCCTCCTTTTCCACATTTGTCCAAAAGAGGCTTTTTTAACATTACAACTGAGTTAGGTTTCCCTAATCTGGAGATGCGTGTGTTTTTGCTGGAGAAAATTCAGCGTTTTTCACATTGTGACCTCTGAGGAGCTACTTTTAACAGTGCAAGTGACTGAGGAGAGCAAGGAAGCAGCAAGGTCTCTGTGGATAAAGTTGTTAAATGGTTACTTCAGCAAATACTTCCTTAAGAGTGATGGAAGATTATCAGATGGACAAAAGGTCTGAGCAAACATATTCACAGCACGGTTCCTAAATCCAACTTTAGATCCCATATTAAAAGAAGCCTGATTTCTACTGGCATGGAAAAATTGCATCTTTGAACTTCAAGTGTTTCTGGTGCAGAGTGCCTGTATGTTCAGAGATGGAGTCAGAGCCTAACTTTATGCTCCTATAATTCAAAGCCAGGCACCAGATGATCATTTGCTGCAGACCACTTTGTGCATGGACGTTCTAGCTGGGATGAAAGCTTTCTAGTAAGATTGATTTCAAGTTATCCTCCTGCTACTTCTTTGTGTCAGTAGTGCTTAGGACAAGTAAAACTTACCCCAGAAGGAACCAACTTCCTTGCCCTTACAGAGCTTGCAGTTTAGTTCAATTTATGAGTATGGATTTTGACTTATTATTGTTGTACCTGACCGGGTACAGAGCCATCTGCCTTGTATTAGGTTTCCATGCGCTGCCTCTTCAAACAGACTTCAGATGGAAGTTCTGGTGGGAGAGGGCCTGATTCTCAATTACATGAAGGCAATTTTGTGCTGGTAGTGCCAAATGGATTTTTAAATGGAATGAAATTATATTGTTATCTATTTGAAAGCAATGTGGCTAGAATGTGTGTGGTGCCCTGTGTGGCAAGGAAGAAGGTGCCCAACATGTTTGGTTTTTTTTATTATTATGATTCTTCATGTCTATTGAAAGTAGAGAAGGCCTTTGAAAGAGGCCAAACTGGAGGAAATTCAGCTTTTCTTTTTTTCAGAAATATGTTTGCTTTTAATGACATTTTCATCTCTAAAAGTTGAAAATAACATGCTTCATTAAATTCAAAGCATTCTGGGACACAGTTAGTTTTCCCTTTTTGACTAAAAAGTTGAAATTT
The DNA here is from genome assembly GCF_036417845.1 of Apteryx mantelli. Classification (NCBI taxonomy): domain Eukaryota; kingdom Metazoa; phylum Chordata; class Aves; order Apterygiformes; family Apterygidae; genus Apteryx; species Apteryx mantelli. Next base: position 4,011,733 of record NC_089996.1, read on the forward strand.
CCCCCAGAGAGGATCACATTTTCTTGTAATCTCTTCTGTCTCTCATCTCTGCTCTGTTGGTCTGGTGTTTTGTCTGCCTGCCCCCATTTTGTGTCACTGTGGAAACGGCAGGGGACCTGCGTAACACCATTCACAACCCTAGGGCTTAACAGGAGTTGAATTTCCATTCCCAAGTGGAGTGAAGAAGTTTGTCTCTCCTCCATTTGCAAGGAGGAGGATGAATGATGCCAGTGTAGCTGATAGAGGTGTTCAAGCAAATAGTGCCAAGGTATACCTGGGTTTTCCAAAACCTTGATTTCATGAGAAGGTGTTCACACCTTCAGTCTAACAGATGTTGTTTTGCACAGGTCACTGAGAAAAAGTTCTCCTACTGTTTTGATTTGGCAAGGAAAGGAACGGTTACAAATATAACCCTATCAAACATCTGGGGCACTTTGCTGTATAATGCTGCCATTTGGTCCTCAGTGTAGGCAAAAAGAGTGCCATTCCCTCCATGCGTGATCTCATGAGATTGTTCCTAGAATTATATCTGAATATGAAAAGACATCCTGTGCAGCGCAGCGTGTTATGGCTTAGTAAATGGCACTGCTTAATAAGCGGTGTCATATGTGTGTGGTGCAAAGGAGTCAGGATGTTAGTGAAAGGCTAACCTGGAGGCAGCCTAGAAGGGGTGTGGAGGACAGGATGTTTGAAAGCTGGGCAGGAGGCTGAGCGGAAAACTGAAGACTTGGAGAAAAGATGATTAATGGAGCCTATGTGGTTCCTACTGAGAACAGTAAAGGCTGAGCTGTTGGCCTGCAGAAAGGGTTCAGGTTGCAGCGCACGAGGCTGGCAGGGACTCCCCTGAGCGCGGAGGTGGGAGGAAGCAGGTTCTTTTGCTCACAATAGATGAGGAAGGCAATAGCACAGGGAAGCTTTGAACCGTGCTGACCTGCTGCCACATCCTGTCTCGGGAAAGGCTGAAAGCTTGGAAAAAGCAGTGACATTTGAGAGTCGGAGAGCCCGAGTAGCGTTGTTAATAATGTCTGCTATGGTAGCATCCAAATAACATTTCCAAGCAGGAAGAAAGACCCATTGGGCTTAATGCTGTACATGGAGACAGCAAGAGACTTCATCCATCCTAAAGAAACCTTACATTGAGCATAAATGCTCAATAAGCATTTTGGAATGGTTGCAGCAAAATCAACATATATCACACTTGGGCTCCAAGCTAGCCAGTGCAAGACAGCTCTGGTCTAAGAGTGGATGTATCTCTCATAGGAGCTAGTGAGGTAGTTGGAGCTGCAATGGTCAAGAAATTTGGTGCATAGGCACTCATTTTTTAATGCTCTTGTGCAGTTTGCTCCATGGCCAGAAAATGGATCACAAACAAATGGGAATAAAAAGAAAATAATTGGTTGATTGTTTCAAGCCTGTTTATCAGGAAATCTCACTGCAAGTGCCTCACTTGTGAAATCATCTGCTGGGCTCAGGTGAGCCTGCAAGATAGCCAGCTCTATACAAGCTTTATTCTGGTGTGATACGTTTTTTCTTTTCAGTCTAACTGAAAGGCTTTTCTAAGCTACGTAAACTAAGCTGTAAAAAGCCACATTCACATCTGAATGTTAAGTGCCCAAAGAAGGGCCATGCTGAGCTAATGGTATCAATTTAAATTCACACCTTAGTTTCTATATAAAAGCTTTGTTTCAAATACCTGGTCTCAGGCTGAACCTGATTAGATACTCTGACATATATTGAGATCCAGTTGCATCTGTTTTCTAGTCTCTTACTGATTGTTTTAAGACAGTCTCAGATGCAGTTCAGGGTATGTTGCCTGTCTCGGATGCAGTTCAGTGGATGTTGCCTGCCGTCTAGGCAGCAGTAAAAGTAGCTATGGTATTATTCACAGGTGAAATCTTAGTCATTCCCTTCTCACTGTGACAACTAGATTTGTTTTAATGATAAGACATAGTTTAAGTCATTTAAAGTCAAATGTTAATTGCAATGTGGTGTTTTGCTATTGATGCATTCTCTGAAATATCCTCCCAGTATTTTCCCTATTTTCAGTGTGGATTCCAGTCCCAGTGAAAAGGAAGGTCTTTCTCAGGGCTGCTCCAAAGCAGTGAGCTTTTTACGCACTGTGATCTGTATTAGGCTGCACGTGGTGGGCTAGGCTTGCTGCTACCGCCAGGGAAAAACGTAAAAATATGCAGTGGAAGTGATTTGTGCAGGGCATTTGCCAGATAATAGTTAGTTGCTGATAGCATTGCATGACATCTTTGCTTGCATAATTAGACACTTGCTTGCCCAGGGAGCCCCACGGCCCTTTCTTTGTTTTCTGACAGCTTGTGTATGGGTTTGAAGTGTTTTTGCAGCTGATCAATCTGAAATCCTGTCAGGTTAAAGGAAAAGAAAAGCCACCTTTGTTGGAGTATGGTTTCCAGATCCTCTGACCTTCTGAAGCAGGTGGGGAGGGGAAGGAAGAGGGAAGCGCAGCTCGAGGAATTCTGCCTCGTTGTAGCTTCGACAACCCTCATCACAGGGTGACAGTGAGTTATGAACAGAGCTTTAATATTTTTCTCATCTGTCTTGTGCAAGAGCGAAGTTAGATGTGCTGGTTAGATCTCCGTGGGAGCCAATGGTTTATGGTCCTTCCTAAGGGCAATATGTTGCCTCACATCATTGTTGGGAGACATGACTGGCGATGACTGTCCTCTATGCTTCCTTGGGCTTGGAGCATGCAGGGGTATTGGGAGATCTAGAGTTATTCTTACCACTGGCTGCCAGTGAGCAAGAGACTGAAATGAAGTCAATGAGGTTCCTCTTGTGAGTTCATGGTTCAGCTGTGCAGTAAAAAAACCCCCAAGCTGTACAAAGCTACGGCTGTTCTCCATGAAAAGAGGTCCTTCCCAGCCTGCTCTGCATTGCGTAGAATGACTTACACATCATTGTGCCAGATGGCAGGAGCTAAGGAAGGAACCCCCCCCTTTCAGACTGCTTCCTTCCAGCCTACAAATACATTCTTGCCACAGCTCAACTCTTTAAATCAAAACATTTGCTATGTATTTGATCCATGATTCATGTTACCTTTCTGCATGGTCAAACACCAACTGGCTGCTGATAAGCCGTGCACTAGCTAATGATCCCCTTGTTTTTGATGGGTTAGTGCTCTCTGTGAGGAGACCTGACGCTGGAGGCCTTAGAAGAGTGGGAGCCATGTTGATGCCCATCAGCAGCAGGGAGAAGAGCTCTCAGAGCCACTGGGAACACCATGCGGACATTGGGGAACCAACTTCCTGCTGCCAAGGATGGGGGAGTGATTGGACAAGTCAGTCTCGTTTACATGTCATTTGCATGCATGCAGTATATTGGGAGGGATTTTAAAAACGAAAAAAGCTCAAATCTCCTCTTTCCCACTAGCCAGAGTGCATATTCCAGTTCTTCAGCTTGAAAGTAGGTGGACAGGAGCATTATGTCCATGGTGCTGTGGAGTGAAGTCACCCTAGTTGAATTGCAGCTACAGAGATGAGGTAGAGGAGCCTAAGGAAGGCAAAGATGACTAAGGGATTTAAAAACTCTGTACGTTCTTGTGGGAAATGAGAATCCAATTCCCTTATTTTGTTTGGAAATTTAAGTCTGAGGGTCCAGTGTAGATCTAACCTGTGGGACCAAAATGTTCTCATAAGACAAGTTTGGGAAGATAATCTGAAATCCCACCTCTACAAAAGCCACTAGCTTGCCTGACTCTTCATTAAGCCAAGAGAACTGGTCCTCTTGGCTTGGAGTGTGGTCACATACTGGTCCTGAAGGAAGTTATTCATGCAGAACACTTAAGCCTGGGAAAACTAGAATTCTTCTACAGATAGTGGTGGGAGACAAGCCTCCAAGGCACAAGTTAGTAGAAGCCCAACAATATCTCCTTCCCACCTGACCACAGAGGAAGCCCTCTGAGGATGGGTAGTGTCTCTTACTCTTCACAGTGGTATTAAGATGCTGTGTTTTATCACCTTTACACTGAGAGTGAGGCTTGCATTTCCAGGTCAGCAAGTGTCTGAGCAGAGGACTTTCTCGAAGTAAATGGGCAGCAACACACATGTCGACCTGACCACTCCACTAAGCTGTGATCTCTGAGCTGTGGCTGTGATGTTTTTTTGAAAGAGCTCTGCTCTGGGTGTCTTCACTTGCTTCCTCTTGTAACATCACAGGCCCCAGGTACTGCATGTTATTTATTGAGGACAGAAGTGAATCCAGAATTGTACTGTCCTGCTATCTGTGATGAATTGCACCTTTCTTTTAGGAAGAGAAACCATTTTCTTTTCTGGAAGTGGAGGTGTTAAATTTTTGTTTATGCATGTTCACTGCCCCTCACCCTTGATTTCTTGCCTATGTCACAAGTGAGAGCCTAAGCTTCCTGGGTTCCTCAAAGCAACAGGAGGCTCCATCAGAGAAGGCTTCTCTGGGATGAGCTTGCAGAAGAGGGATGATTTAGATGGTCTTTTTGCAGAGATTGAAGATTGAGATCTGAGCTCTGACCTCATGCTGAATTTTTAGCAGCATGCAGGATTCAGGGATTCTAGGTCTGGTTCTTCACCACCAAGTTTAGTTAGTATTAGAACTTTTCCCAGGTCAGACCCATTTCAGCTGCTGGTGGGACAGTGTCTGCTCTAATTCCACCCTTCTCAGCCATTTTCAAGTTAATGATTGTTGAAGTTTCCTGCTAAAATGCAAAATTACTCTTTGCCTCTAATCTCTATCAGTCCCCAAAGCTGCCCTTATCTCCATCATCTTTCTTCCAAATCCAGACAGAAGCTTCCAAAAGGTCTTAAGCAGGCTTGTGACCATTTCCCCACATGATTTTCATTTCTGCTTGCCTCTGCTCTTCTCCAATTCATCTAGGAGCTGAAGTTTCAAAATACCTTAAGCAAAGGCTGTTCTTGTGGTTTTTCTCTTTGCAGTGAAGAAAGAAGTATAGAATAACTGTTGAGGGTCAGGCTTTGTGAGATTTTCAGTCTTGCTTTTCCGATCTTGAAGCTTTAGAGAAGTTACCAAAATGTAGGTGCTGAACTGAATTACTGAACTTTTTGAAATGTTTCCATCAGGAATGATATATGTGGGCATCAAACACAGGATTGTTAGTTTTTCTATTTGAAGCCTAGTTGTCTGTTACAGTTTTCTGGAAGACCTCAAGGGTATTTGTCACTCTAGATAGCCCTGAGAATGATATTAGGAAGCATGTTGAGCCTTAACCTGTCTCAGCTCCCATGTCCTCTTGAAGTCAGAGGACAGATGTCATTTAGAGGTGAAGTCAAGTCAGGCTTGGCACATTCAAAACTCCTAACCACAGCTGAGTCTGTTGTAACTTTTCTTCCAAAGCTTTTCTTTGATTAAAAGACTAAAGAAAGGATTTTAATGAAATACAAATTTTTGTGGAATGTATCTGCTGTTTTCTAGAGCTGTCAATGCTTTATCAGTAGCTCAAACACAGAACATCACGGGAGAAGAAATCTGTTTACATTTGAAAGCTTTTCAGATGAAAATGTGTGTATTTTGGAATTGAAAATCCTTTTTTATGGTTTTCATTTTTATGGGATCACTGGAAAATTTCTGCTTTGGGGAAAGGCTATTCTTACAAGAAGCCAAGTACTATTTTCTCAGACAGACTTTTTTACGTCTTTTCCTCGTATCTTTTTTCCTCTGTTTTGCTTCTCAGACCATTTCCCTTGACTTGCTTTAACTATACTTGCAAACCAAATATGAGAAATGGGATATTGTATTACAGGCTCTGTAGCCTGTCTCACTGTTTTGGACCTGCTGAACAATCATCCTAGATGGCACTCTGGACTGATTGCAGCCACAAAAATGCAAGTACATAGTGGAAGCTATTTGAAAGTTATTTTCAATCCTGATATATATACTGGCACTTCATCCACCTGAGCCTAGCCTCGACTCAATGATAAGGTGCTGTGGGCAGGGCAAGCCTGGATGATTCTGATATAAATGGGCTTAACAAGATGAGAGGTCACGTGCTGGTTGGATTTAATCATCTGACAAGTGCAATGGTTAACCTTAAATGTTCTGTATTCAGTCCCAGGGGGGAATTTCTGCATGGAAATAAGGCAATCAGCTGTGGGCATTTATTTGCTGGCTGCCATGGACATGATGTAATCAGCCAGTTAGGAAGTTCTGGTTTCAGGTAAAGCTGTAAGGAAGAAAGGGCAGATGATGAGTTGCTAAAAAACAGCATAGCTCATCAGACAAGGGAAGGTGCTTTCAGCATGACATGTGATCTTCCCTTCCCTAGAGAGCTGGGAATAGGCAGGGGACATGTGTTGCTCTCCAAAAATTGCATGATTTCACGTTGCAAAGTGTTGCTATGTTCATAGCCTTCCTTTCTGTCTACAAGCCAGGCAGGCTTTCCCTGCTCCTCTATGCTCTTTTCCCTTTTGATCTGCTTCTTAGGAGGCCTTTTGGGGGCAGAAGCTTGGGTGGGGGGTTTCGTACACTGAAAGGAGGCCCAAGATGAAAGGGCAGAACCAAATTCCTCACTTGCTTGGGGTGTTGGGTCCTGGATCTGGCCTGTTGTATTTCTCCCCACAAGAGTTTGACTGCCAAACCAGATCCAGATCAGAGCAGGGAGACTTTCAGAAACTGCGTTTCTTGGTGACTTCAATAATATCACCATATTCTCATCTCTCAGCCTGATCTAGGAGAAGTCACAGGTCTCCAGTTGGCATTGGTGGGTCCTTCTAACCTGGACACTTCTTCCTCTGACTGTCATTTCAGCTTGAACATTTGTAAGGCAGGGAGCTAGGTTGCCTTTTGACTGTGCTGCTTTCATCATGTTGCCTGTTGGTGGAGGAACTAGATCTCCCAGCAGGAGGACTCTGCTTAACCAGCCCAGACTTCAGTGCAAAGGCCTTGGTTGAAGGCTCTTGCCATCTGTGCTGGCTGAGAGTCCTTGGCTCGGTTCTTTAGCACCATCAATACTTTTAAGTACCAAGCCTGATGTGAGTGTGAAGATGTGGCCTCCAACTCCTGCTGAGTGTGCTATTTTGACATTTCTGACACAACAGAGCTTCCCACCTTGTGTACTGAGGTAATTTAGAGCTGATTCCAGTGAAAGTGAAATAGGCTTGGATGAGTTGACTGCAAGTGAGTAGAGAACTGGCTCTGAGGCTGTTTTAAACCTTTAGGGTCCCATATTGATAGCAGTTAAGGCCAAATGCAGTGGGAAAATAGTATGTGATTAGGTGATGCCTGAATCACAAGGTATGGCCAGGGGAGGGGGTGGAAGGTTGCATGGCCATTTTCTACATTTGAATGCTTGATGCTTAATAATGGTATTCTAATTATACTTTATGTGAAAGAAATAAGTCATTTGTTTATGCACCTCACAGCTTAAAGTTTAGTATGGAAAAGGCTTTTCTTTAGCTCTGGATGTTTAATAATGATAGTTATCATTAAATGTTCATGACATTTTATCTTTAATGGTTAATTTACTTTTCACCTGGAATGCACTGGTAAATTTGCAGGTTAGATACTTGAGTGCTGGTAATGTTAGAAAATACTAATCTGGCTTGAAAGAAAATATACGCTTTTCCATAAGCCTTCAGGTAGTTTCCTCTGGATCAGAGTTGTCAGACAGAGTAATATCAACACAGGAGGAATGGAGGCAAGGACAGATAAGACGACACTGGAAGTGATACGCCCTATGCGTGTGTGCCTGTGAAATACTGCAAATTCAAGCTACAGCAGTTTAATGGATGCTAATTCAGTCACTGAGTTAACCCAGTAGCTCCTTGGTGTTAATGCAATTGTTCTCTTCTTTTGCTCCTGAAAGTGTAGATAAGAGAAGGTAACGCTGCAGTGAAGAGGAGCTCCATGGGGCAAAGATGGTCCTTCTGTCCTCTGGGTCTGTGCAGGACTGGCACAGAGAGCCCTGTTCCCAAACAGTGTTTGGAGATCTTTGGAAAAAACCCGGCCCTTTAACCATGCCAATGTTCAGTGTTCACCAGATAATGCCAGGAAGGCTTGACAAACATGATTTGTTGGAGCAGAAACTGCAGAAAACCTGAGCAGTGAAAAAATATTAGTCTAGTATCAATTATTTATGGTGTGCTGGGATTTCCTGTTGGGCTGTTTCAGGAGTACTTTGCGTGAGCTAGCTTGGTTAAAGACCTTCATGAGTATTGATGAGCTCCTCTAAATCCTGAGAAGGATGAAAAACTCCCCACTGCCGCCTCTGGAGCTGGACTCGCGTCCCCAGCGCTGGGGCCTGCGTTGCCCAATCTGAGCCAGGCTAGGGGAGGCCACTGACACAAAGGCAGGTGTTTGCCCATCCAGCCCAAGGGCTTGCGGTGGGATGGCGGGATAGAAACCAGTTTCTTTGAAAGATGAAATATGTCTTCTGGATCCTACAAAATGGTTAAATAGGCTGCTGAATCTGTGGTGTCTATTTGCACTCTGAAAACATGGCTGCAGCCATCCTGTATTGATTTAATCAGAGGCCTGTTGGTCATGGCTGGACTCAAACAGCCTTCACCTTTAAGGAAAAAAATAGTGATATACTGGATTCTTTCAGCTTGATAGCAGAAGGCAGCCTTTTCACTGTTTCTGTGAGAACCAGCAGTCCCCACCTCCATGTGACAGGAGAAAAGGACGTTTTGAAGAGCAATATTAATAATAATAGCAATATTAAAGCATGGGGAAGGATTACAAAGGTAATTCCGAGATCTCGCTCACTAATGCGGGCTATTAACAAAAGATAATCACCTTTAAGTCAGTCACCTTTAGCCCTGGAGTAAAATGGAGGCACAATTATTCAATTCAGTACAAAAGTTATTTAAATAGAGATGGATGAACCTTAGACTCTCTCAGTTCTTGTTTGGGAAAGGAGCCAGGGCCAAATACTAAAGGGAAGGAAATGCCTGGTTAAAAAAAAAAGGCAGCAGTAAGTAAATAACTCCTGAAGCGGTGCAGAAGAAGGTCTTGGAGAAAAAAATAACAGAGAAACCTGTTGAAAAGCAGGGCTTCATGCTTCTTCTCCGAACAGCATTTAGAGCCTCTTATACCCCAGACTGTTATAAAACATCTGGATCTGTGCTTGGAGGTGCAGTGTGTGTTTTGGCCATCAGAAACTGCGTGCCTTTGTGGCCTAATTGCTAGTGTCACCTGGTGTCACTAGCTGGGGAGCAGGCTGAACTATGAGGTGGGACAAGCCTTGGGTGGAAAAGGCACTGCAGCTATCGAAAGAGGGCTGAGGAGCAAAGGAAATTGTTCTCAGCATGTCCAAAAAGACGTGGCTGCAAGGCTTATTTATGTGCCTAGGAAACCTTCCTATGCTGGAAACGGAAATCTTTCTTTGCAGGAACTATTTAGTAATCCCTTCCCTTATGTTCACGTCCTGCTTTCTTCCTGGAAAGTGTCCAGCCGTTGCAAGGGCTTGTTTGTTTTTGTAGGGTTGCTTCTGAGTGCTACCTTGCTGGGCTGGTTTTTTAAAAGGGTGACTGGAGTTTTGTGCTGGGAAGATGGAGGATACAGACTCTTGGAGCATCCTTGAGAGTAGGAACATATCTGCATTGCAAAAGTGACTTTGAAAGGACTTTCAAGTTGCAAAGTTGGACAGTGAAGGCTCTGGGAAATGCCAGAGGCAGGGTTGGACCCGCAATCTGGTTCTCTGGACAAGCAGAGACTTAGCCATCTGAGCTTGCATTCGGCATGTTGCAGTCCCACAGGCTTTCATTCCTATGGAAACCAGCACTGGAGCTGAGATATCCAAACCCTGTTTGCTGTCTTTGCGTTGCCTCCATTAAGACACAGGATTGACAGGCATGTAGCAAGGAGAAAAAAGACTCTTGGCCTTCTGGCACGTGTCTCCCCCGACCCTTGCTCTGGAGTAGCTGAGGACATCCGGCAGAGATTAGCAGGTATGAGAAATTACAAGCAGAATAAATTTTTTTGGAAACAAAACTGAGAGTTGCGCTGTTATTGCCTGCTAAGCTGAGGGTGGAGAATCTCCAGTCCAGCCCAGTACAGAGTGGAATAAATTCTACGTTTCTGTTTTATGTCCTGCCTGTGTATGTGAGGGGCCTAGCATGTTCATTCCTGCGCTGTTCCCATGTGGCTCCATCTGGATTGCTGCCTGCTTTGGCTTTATAAACAACATGGTGGGAGATCAGTGCATGATTATTTTTAGAAATATTACTGCAGTGTTAGCTCCAGTTACTCATTTTCCATTGCAGAGCCCATGTGCAGGCTCACTATCAAAGGCTCTTGCTCTGGTGGCATGATGGGGTCTAGCCTGTGTGATGGGACAGCCCAAAAATCCTTGTCTGTAAAGTGTTGTTAATGGGTACAACCTGCCAGCTTGTGGCTCCTAGTGCCCTGTGGTAGGAACGGGAAGGTCCTAAAGAGCTTGAAGGACCTGGGAGAGCTGAAATGTGAATGTCCACCACGGGACACCTTGCGTTGCAATTGCTGCATGTTGATATAGCTGCTGAGCATGCTATCACGGAAAAGACCTCACCCTGCAATGATACGTGGAGTATGGGAGGAGGCAGGGAATTAAGACCAGATTTTGCAGTTGGGGACCTCCCATGGCGGTGACAATAGTTTAAGTTTTGTCCATGGATTTGGAGGCAGTGTCTCTTGGAGAGACCTTGCATTATGAGAGGTTAGCAAGGGGTAACACGGCAGGTGGGAGGGAGAGGTGGGATCTCACTGTCCGTTGTGCAGTTCAGTAAATCAGAGGAGGGCTCTGTTTCAGCCCAGATTCCTGTCCCGTCTGGAAATTCTCCGCATGTCCATCAGCACCTGCACCGACAGGAATCTGAACCTCAGGCTTCCCAATAGAGAGGTAAACATTGAGGACCCAAGCCTACGATGACAATAACCAGAGCAGAAACCTTTCTGTTTCAGTGCAAGTCGAGCCCGGTTTAGGCATTTCAATCCAGGCTGTCTCTCCAGGGTTATTAGAGCGGAGCTGCCTGATCAAGGCCTTCCACTTGGCCCCATAAAACCTTGCTCACACGTTCCCTGTCTTTCCACCCCCTTCTTCAGGCTCATGTTCAAGACTCTGGTGGAGAATATCTCAAAAAGGCAGACAAAGCAGGCTGGTAAAAAATGGACTAAATTGGGAGTGCATGTATTGCAGCGCTCTGAAATTAACCCTTGGTGAGCTGTGCTGGGGGCAGGCTCTGGGCTTAATGCACTGCGTGCAGTAGGGGTTTCCGAATGCCCTTGGGCTCCTGCTTTGGCCAGAAGGGTGTTGTGCCTCCTGCACTGGCCCATGTGAGGCTCCTGGAGATGGGGAGCATTGCCTGCTTTCTTCTTGCTCTGGGCTTAGCGGCTATTGAAGCATCGCACCCCTGTTGTGGCTGGTACAGAGTAGGGGAAGGCAACTGCAAATCAAATCCTTTTTATGTTTTTGCTCATCCGAAGCCCCGAGTAATTTGTGGATTCTCTTCAAATACCTATCTGTTAGAGCAGACCTGCTCCTGTAGAAATGACTCCCAGGTTCCTGATCAGCTTGAGCAGGCACACTGCCTTCCCTTGTCAGATAGGCCCATTTCAGCTGTAAATCTGGTGCTGAAAAATTAGCTTTCTCTCCTGCTCCCAAGCTGTCATTGGGATGGTGAGATGAGAGCAATCCACGGGGAGCGCTGAGCGGGTTGTTGCCCTGCGGTGTGTTTGCCCACGCGGATGCTGGGCGGGCTGGTGCTGCCAGGCAGAATTTCCTTGGCTTGCAGAAAGGGAGGTTTGCCCTTCAAATTGTGATTTGATTTGCGATGGATGAGCCAGAGGAAGGGCAGACAGAAACCTAGGGGCAGTTTAACTGCTGAATTCGCGAAGCCAGAGGAGATAACCTCGTTTCTCATGTTACTGGCATTTTAGCAGAGGGAAAAATGTTTTTCCCTTTCAGAAGTCCCGGAGGGGATGGGCTGATGTCTCTTTGGTGCAAGGTGCTAACGTGCTGGTGTTAACATGACCCAGCCATCGAGTGACCCATCTTGTCTGGGAGCCAGAACTGGTTTTAAAGCAGTTAAATAATGAATGCTGTGGACCATCACTTACCATGGCATGTTGAGCACTACCAACTGCTGGTGAGCAAAATAACATGAATCAAGCCCTCAGCTCAAGAGACAGCTTAGAAGAAAAAGCTTAAAGAAAAAAAGAATATTGAGCTTTTTGTTCTGATTTTGATAGGTTTTACAATTCACGTTTTCAAGCTTTTCTCTACATCTGCAAAATTTAGAAGTGTATTTAAAAACATTAAAGCTGAGTCTTTTTTTCTTCCTTTCTTTTTTTTTAAATCACGTTTCCACACGTTAGGGATTTGGGAATAAAAATCCAGATATAATCCTGAGATTTGGCAGTGCTCTTTGTATCATATTAAGTGATGGTCTATAGCACTCGTTAATTACTTTAGTCTGAAAGACACTTCTGGCTCATAGACAGAGCTCTTCTGCTCTTTCTCAGCATATAACTTTCTCCAGTTCTTCGGGGTAAAAGGGCAATAGCAGTTTCTGAAAGGGCGTAGACGCAAAATTGCGCAGTGATGTAACCTTCTGAATTGGGCTGTGACAGTTATTGTGAGTATTGTGAGTATTATTTTTTTAACTGTTTATCCCAGAAAAGAAATGTGGGTGTATATATAAATGAAATTCTCTCGCTCCAGATCTGCGTCTGAATAATTGTACAGGCAGTTTTGCCTTTATAGACTTCTATGCCTAATCCGAAAGCTGTCGAAGACCAAAAGTAGAAAGCAGCCTATCTCTGTGATAGCATCAGTGATCTGGATGGTTTTGATGGGCAGACCCAAGATCCATCCACGTTGTCTCTCCAAAACCTCTGCAAACTGAACTTTGTGGAGGTTCCCAGGAGAGGTGGCATCACCTAGCAAATACAGCACCGTTATGAACACCCTGCCGCTGCCACCAATGGGCACTTCCTGTCCTTCACAGCCCAGTGATGGTCGCTGTCCATAGCAGCTGCCTTTTGCTTTGCCTTTTCTTTTTTTTAATCCCCGCCTTTGGTTTGCTGCTGCTGCCACCTCCAGCCCTGTGTCCAGCTCCCACGGTGGGTGAGCTCGCAAGGCTCCTGGGCCGCGTGGGTGCCGACGAGTTGCAGCGAGCCACCACGCAAACGCAAACATTAAAGGGCTGGTGTGTGTGTTTTCTGAAGTGGCTTTTGAGGTTTGACTGGGCTATAAAATACAGCAACGAGGATATAAAAACAAAGCTGTGATGGACTTAGCAGAGAGCCAAGGCAAGCAGGAGGAGAAATGATGGAAGCGAGAGGAAGGGTTATGGGCAGGAATGATGCATCAGTTCTGTGTCAGGAGGAACAGGAACTGTGAAAAGCATAAAACTGGTTTAGTCATTAAGGGAAAAAAAAAGAAGAAAAAGAGAAAAGAAGAAAAAAACCTGATAAAAATGAATAAAGGAGGGAACTTCAAAGCATAAATTTCCTGACTGCGTGACACTGATGTTTTGAACAGTTGTTCTGTGTGAGATAGCAGCAGTGATTTTCGTGAACTTTAAAAAGCGGTATAAATAGGAGCAAGCAATGAAAGGCACAGAGCTAGGCAGTGAGCTAATTGCCTGAACGGGATTTAAATGGCAGGTTATTATTATTTTTAATTTATGTGTATAAACCTATTTTTATATTTGGGCTTAAGAAAATAGAATAAAATAAACTCAAGCGTCTCAATTTGGATTTTCAAGGGAACCAACTGGATGCTTTATTGCCATGAAGTACTTGGGCTGCTGAGTTGAAGGGCAGAGAGGTGGGTGTAGCAGAGAAAAGGGGAATCTTTTGTTGGACTGTAAGAGGGGTGGGTGGGTAGGAGATTTTATGTGAATGTGATGCACTGTCTGTCTCTGATGTTTCAAATGGATTTCACAGTGTGGCTGCATGGGGACTCAAAGGATCAGAGCCATCAGAAATGGAGAAAAAACAGGTCACCTTGTGCTTAGAGTGGGTCACCTTATTCTCATCCAGGTCTAGAGCTGAGTTTTCCTAACACTTTGGATTTTCAGAGTAGAGCATTTGTTTGTACTCAGTCCTTGTTATCGCTCTTATGCATGCTGTAGCTAAGGACTAAATGGTGGCAGTAATGTGCAGAAGTGCCTGCCAAGGGAGAAGAGGGGTCCAGGCACTGGCCTATTTGAGATCCCTCTGTACCTAGTCACAAAGTGCTTCTATGACAGGGATTTTCACAGAGTCTTGGGGTTTCCCTGGAAGACGTTGGTTGGGACAGATAGTGATCCCAAGAATACCAACTTCCAGTTCCTGGTCTAAAGACTAGCACCTTTTTTATCCCCGCCAAAATCTAGTGCAATTAAGGGGCAAATCACCAAACTCAGAAGAATCATGTGTAATGCTCGTAGGAACACTATTGCAATAACACAGCTGTAGGAAACACAAGAGAGGAAAGTAAAGCTTTTCGTTCCTTGCTATGTGTCTGAGGTTAGTCAAGGGGTCCCCTTCAAAGAGAAAGGAGCTGATGAAGCTTTCAGGATACTTTTGTGTCTTAACATCATCAGTTTGACTGTTGGTACATCAGTAATGCCCAGAGGCCCAAGCAGAAGTCAGGACTCAGTAGTGTGGGCAGCAGTGGCTCTCATGCTGTTTAGGTGGTGGGGGGTCTCAAGAGGCAGTCGTGGTGCATTTCCTGGTCAACATGTAGTGTTGCCAGGCTTAGTGGTAGTAGATGCACTATTTGTGCTTAGCACAAGAGGGAAAGAAGAGTGAGAAATGTTGTAGTGAGGGTTATAAAGTTCTGCTGGGGATGGACCTCCCCAAACCAATGTAGGAGCTGGCTTTGAGTGTGGGGACCACGCATGTGCATAGTAGGCAATGGCTTTTGCCTGGAAGAGTTCCCAATTTAAAACACAAGAGGTGTGAGTCTGGGAGAGTTGTTGCCCCTGTGCTGCAGATGGAGTTGGGGTGCAGAGCAGAGCAGTGGTTTGTCCAGGGTTACCCAACGACACGTGGTGGCTAGAGCCAGGACTTGTTCTCAGAGCCTTGGACCACCTTCACTAAACATATCGAGTAATTGAGTGCTCTAAAGTAAAGACGCCCACTCCTCGACTTGGGTACTATGAGATATCTTTGATGCCTTCTTTCCCAGATGGATATACTCACCTGAAAGATACTCAGCTATACCAGTGATCAGATTAACTTTCAGGTCTAACATTTCTAGTCAAACCTCTCTCACTTATTTTGTTCTGGGTGGACCAAGAGCCACTGCCGTGTTCTGTGGAGATGGACAAAGGAAGCTGGCCCTGAACACTTGCCATGTCAAAAATCTTCTGACCAGTATAATTACATTGTCTTGTTAGAGAAACTTGTGGTTCTTCAAGAACCGTGAAGGAAATAGATTAAAAATTGTAATCTCTAATTG
Organism: Apteryx mantelli; assembly: GCF_036417845.1. NCBI lineage: Eukaryota > Metazoa > Chordata > Aves > Apterygiformes > Apterygidae > Apteryx > Apteryx mantelli. Next base: position 4,027,118 of record NC_089996.1, read on the forward strand.
GCCTGTGACTGGAAAGCCAGCACCCTGTGCCCTAGAGGTGTAGTGTAATACAAATCCATGGATGCAGAAACTGTAATCACTGCATTCAGATTCCCGTCCTGACATCCCCCTTGGAGGCTTCCAAGTTTTGACCCACCTCAAGTTTTAATGAGCTCATTGGATCTCCCCAAAGCCCATCAACACTCTGCAGCTTGTAGAATAGGTTTCTTCTGCGCTGGGGAAGAGGTTCATGCACCATGGCCACTGCCTGTGTTGTAGCATTTTGGCCTGTAATGCAGGCAGTCTAACCCTTCATGTGCCATTTCTCCCTGGAGAGGTACTCACTACGCAGCATATTTCTGTGCTGACCCCCTATGGTCCTTGGGTTGTTTGCCAGAAACCTGCTGGGGAGGAAAATGAGTAGCCAAAGGAGGGAATCGGCTGTCCGATATGCTAACCACAGCTCTGAGCTGAGATCAGAACAGTAGAGTCTGGAGAGCCTCCAGATCATCCCATCCAGCTCTTCCTACTGCTGCCCCTCTCATCATTGTCCTTATTTGATTAAAGAGCAACTTGAATTCAGAATGCCTCCAGCCTTCAGTGGAAATAAGATTAATCCTCACTTGACTCCATATTTGTTTTAAATTAAAATTCTACAGGAGTCTGTGCGCTTTTCATATTTATTCTTCATTTCCACAAGGGGGACTGGCCCAAGACAGGCATTTCTGAGCTGCTCGGGTGGCTATAAAGTAGAGTGATTACAAATATCAGCATTGAGATTAAGGGATTTGAGTTAAGAGGGAGTTGGGGAAGGAAAAAGCAGAGGGAGAGCAGAGGAAGACGGGAAAATGCTTCAGTACCTTCCCTTGCAACCTAGAAATAGCCTGTCTTTTTCAGTCTCTTAGCTCCTGTTGCATGTCTATTCTCAGAGAACATAGGTACAATGCAAAGTCCTTTGAAGCGGATGCACACTTGGAGAGACAAGCCAATTTAAAGCAGAAAGGAGGCCCCAAAATTTTGCCAGCTCTGGAAATGAGCTTGAATTGAATACTTGCTCAAGGTTGCTAAAGGTTCAGAAAATGTAAAGGTTCTGAAAGCCCTGCTGCAGAAGATTTAATGGGTCAGTTTGTTCTCTTTGGCTATGTTGAACTGTATTTTTCTGAGCTCGGCTCTCAGACATTTTTAGAGCCAAACTTCTGATACTATCAGTGGGAGTGACTTTCCCAAAGTGCCCAGCCTTGCTTGAAACTATTGATCGCCCCTCCAAATGCTTCAGGTTGGTCACTCAAAACTAGGACATCACAACTCACAATTGAAAACCTTTGACGAGACATCCAGAGTCTGGAGGCTCCAAATTCAGGGTTTGTGTTCATGTTCACACTGCACCTTGGTGGAGTTTTGGGTGTTCTCATTAGTGCCAGTGGTGAGGAGTAGTTTGGTACGTTTCTGTTCATGAGGACTAAGCACCTTCCAGTCACGTGTCTCAGTGACGATGCACAGTACTGACTGGTCTAACCAGATCGCAGTGCTGCTTGGAGCAGGACCTGTTCACAAAAGGCTCTCTAGCATTTGCCAGTGAGCAGTCCTATGGTAGCAGGTACTAAGATCTTTGTAGGTTGTACTGAGAGACCTGAGAATGAATGGTTCATAACAGGAGATGCAAATAAAGTTCCCTTCCATGTTTATCCAGCTTTCCCGGTCTGGTCTGGTCTGCAGTAGTCTCTGGAGCTACCGCTGGGGAAGGCCAACTCTGCTCCTGTGCTTGGGGCTGGAAAAAAAAAATGAAAAAATTGCTAGAATGGTTTAACTTAGTTGACGCAAAATTATTTTTGCTTCTGTCCTCATCCCAGAAATGGGTAGGTCATTTTAGATGTAAAATAAAGAGAAAATGTTGTTGGAGCCAGATTGTTCACCTGTAAAATCTCATCTCAAATCATTAAAGTTTGGCATAGCTAACTGATGGTGAGAAGTGTTCAACAGCTTTAAAACTTGATACTGTGTTGCAAATGTTCTTAGGCTGTTACATCAAAATAACTAGTTTTAAAGAATATTAAGGAAAGCTGTGATTAGAATAGGCCAGAGTTTAAGCTGTTCCCTTGTCTAAACGTACATATTATTGTCTTTCATTTCGTGGTCACCCACTATTTTTTTCAGATAGCCTATCGTGGAATATTGTCAAGCATTCAATGGGAAGACATGAATAGCCTGGGTAAAGGATGTGCTATCAGATGTTTATGCTGCTCCTGAGAAATACTCCATAGTTCACTGACAATCATATCTTGGGACTCCTTATCAGGAATGTAATAAGCTTGATATATGGCAAAATTCAAAACATATTTGGTTTGGACTTCTGAGAGGTGGAGCTCTGGTGGCCACTGCCAAAGCAAAGCTGTCCCAGAATTGACCTGAAGAAGCTTCCTGAGCATTGTGGTGAAGTCCTGGAAGTTCAGAAGATCAGAGGTGAGAAGAAGTTTCTATTTGCTAAAGGATCTATGCTTTTAAAAAAAAGCAAACCATGAAATTAATATGGAACCCAATGAATTCCGAAATACTTCATTGTCTCATTTTTCTTTTGCAGTGAGTACAATTCTTTTTGCCCCATGAAAACTGGATCCATTTCACTGGTAAAACAAAGCAGCTCTGTATTATTCTGACAGCAAAAGTATAATAATGAAGTGAACTGAAATCAGATTTTCTTCAGTGGATTACTGAGAGGCAAATTTAAAATAGTATTACAAATAATACCTCATAATTACAATAGGAATGATGAGCACCCTTAATCATGCCTTGCAGCTATGTTGTTAATAAGAGAGCATTGTAGAACAGTGTTATGACATTTTTCTTGTTTTTAATGTAGTCTACAGCTTTCAGGCTAGATTTTAAGATGGAACAAATAGCCTTCATTGCCTCCATACAAATAGGCTGACTCACACCGGCCAAATGTCTGACCTTGCTTTGTTTTAAAAAAAAGTTCTTTATCCCCCAAAAGTTCTTGCAGCAGGAATGGAGAGCGGATCTGGGGCATGCTGGTTCGTTTCAATAAAAACCCCATGCATTAATCATATGTTTGACACACTAAATGTTTCTAATTAACGTCTAGCTTAAAACCACATGTGCTTCAGCCTGTGTTCGAATGGTTGAGCTGCACAGGTAAAACCTGGGGAAAACCAGGAGCAGACGGTGGGGCATGGCCGAACTGAAAACCCAACAGGGTATTTGTCCGTGTTGAGCAGAGCAGAAGCCTGAGCGCAGGTTGTGGTTTAAGGGTTGTATACTGCGTGTGGGACTGGCAGCTCCAGGGACAGGGAGGTGACAGCAGCTGCTGAGTCTCTGCACTGGCCTGTTTCTTTTGGGTGGTTGGCTACGATATCAGAAAAAAAGAAATCTGACGTAAGAAGTGGCAGAGATGGATATTTCCCCAAATACTAGATTTTATTGCGGTTTGGATGAGGCATGGCCAGAGCTTGGCGGAGGGGGAGATGCCATCTCAGACCTCTCCTGGCGCGGTGGTCCCTAGCTGGTGAAGGAAGCACGTTCCCATCCAACATGGCTCTTAACCATCATGGTGGCTGACATTAATTTCTCTGAGGGAGAGGGAAAGCCATTACAGTGGTCAGTAACTGGAACAGTGAGATCAACAAGGGTAGATTTGTTAAATGTTTTTTATATAAACTGCTAAATCTCTCAACGCACAGAAGTATGGCTTGCTACATTGAGGCTTGTAGCTTTGCTGGGCATTCGTCTACTCCAGGGGTAAAGTCTGCCTTGGACCCTTTTAATGCATTTAGCGCAGTTCCTGGAACTGCAGTGTCTGGGGAAAAAGCATTTGGAAATTGCACATCATTAGCATGCCAAAGAGGAGGTAATGTATGTAAAGCATCTGACCTCCTCCTGGCTCCCATGCCTGGGACAAATTCTGATCTCATTTGCTGCAACGCAAATCCAGAGCATCTCCATTAAGTACTTTTAAGTTTAGTGGAGTTACTCTGCGTTTATACTGCTGCACCTGGCGAATGGAAGATGTCGCTAACAGCCTTTCGTGACCCAAGGGAAGGAAGTAATGAAGGCAACCTGCAAATGAAAGGATGGAAACAGTTCCCTGAAAACAGGACTTTTGCAGGAGTGTGAAATTTATTGGGAGCTGCTGCACGCTCAGCATTTTTTTAAAACCGGCTCGCACTTCTGGTGCTTAAGTATGGAATTAGGAGCCTTAATGTAGGCATCATGTTTTTAAAACATGTCAAAGGCTACCTGGGGCCTATTTTGAGAAAAGATTGGTTATGGATTGACAGAGCGGTTTGAAAAAAGTTGAAGTATGGGGAAGGCTGGGTTTTTCATTTCCCATTTTTCCTCCTTTTCCTAAGAAGGAAGAGAAATCGGGGAAGAGTCTTGAAAACTAAAGCCAGTTTCATGCAGAATTAGTTTGAGGAATTAAATTTTCCAGAAAATAACAATTGTCACCTTTTTTTATTCTCTCCCAAGATGATTAAAACATCCATGAAACATCCACCATGCATTTCAGCTTGGCTAACCCCCCCCCCCCCCCCCCCGGTCTCCATCCAATATTGCTAACTATTCTCAGTATTAAGGAGTCATTTTATTTTCTCCAAATATACAGAAAATTTGAAACATCTGGGAACCGACGTACTTCTTTGCGTGCAATGTTTTTAGTCTGCATCCTGGCAAGCCTGCAGAACCTGTGCTTTGTCGTTGATGAACCTCAGGGCTGCTTGTGTTTCTTCATTGCTTTTTTATTTCTGAGAGATCCTGGGGTCTGGACTGGCCTGTGCCATTCCCACCTCAGCTTCCCACGGGTGGGCGACAAGCTCACTGTCTTTGCAGGTCCTCTCCAACACTCTGCTCTGTTGCGGTTCCCAGGGAGGCTTGGGTGCTTGTCGTATAAAGCCTCTCTTACACCATTGTTAGGCTTCATTTGGGGAAGACTCTACAGATTGGATCTTGCTTACAGGACCCAGCTGTCAAATAGTTTTAACTCACAAACCAGCTTGTCATTTCACTTGTAGATTCTTAGAAAATCTGTGCCGTATCTTAACACTTGGTGAGTCTGGGGCACACACGCTCTTGCTTTATGCAGCAGAGGCAATGTAACATGCCTGTAGCTGATGAAAATCTGAGGTTACCTTTATTGGTAGGATCTGGAGCTCTTTCTGCATTTCCTTGCACTGGTCCAAGCTAAGATGTATCCAGCTGAAACTGATGCAGGTGTACAGGGAGAAAGGGGCTGTGGTCGAAAATGTTTCCTGAGTGTGGGTGCCGAGCGGGTTCATGCTTGGCAGCACACAGTGCCCGAGTCCTGCAGGGTGCCTTGCCTTGCGGGGGCACGGCACTCCTCAGTGTGAACAGGGTCGACAGTTAAGCTGACCAAGTTAAGGAGGGAAAGAATAATGTTTCTCATTTACAAGTGTATGAAAACTAGTAAGCGTTTGCCATGCAAGTGTTGTTTGACTGCATTTCCTCTAGAATTGAGTTTGACAATCCTGAAAGACGGTATTGCACAAAAGTGCTTCTGTTTGCTCACTGCGCAGCTCTTTGCAGCAGCTGCCAAAGATCTGACAAGCTTTGGGCACAGGTAGATTTTTTCCATGTGCTAATTTGTCAGGTCTTGTACTGCGGCACCTGTCAGAAATGGGGAGCTGCCCATCCAAGGAAGGGCTTGGTGGCTCCTTGTGCAGTCAGTGGGCATTTGATGCTTTCAGAATTGAGATGTGTCTAGGTTTCCCCGTCATTTGACCTGTCCTTTTTTATCATTTTACCAAGTTGATATAATATACTTCTCTCCCCCTAATTCATTCTTTTAAAGGAACAGTTATGTTTCTTTATAAAGAGAAGGAAAGAAAATTGTTAGCAGCCAGGAATGAATAACAGTTTGCCAACACCCTTCCAGTGCTGCGCCATCCCATCCAGGGGTCTGGAGCAGCCCCACAAAGCTGAGCCAATGTGCTCATGCACAGAGGAGGGAGGACTTTCATCTTCAAGCGCATTTCATATTTCTGCTTCCAAGGCGTTATTGCTTAACCAGCCTCATTAACAACTACCTGCTTGTGACAAACTCTGCAAGTCGGAGTCAGAAACAGTCCAGGCTGTATCACGGACTGTGTAATTTTAGCAACTGAATTCAGCAAAGTGTATTAGGAACAAGCAAGCCTGAGACCTTGCTGCACTGCTGCCAAGAGGCCCTGAGTAACTGTGGGCCTTAGGTGAAAGCCAGAGCTGCCAGGACTTTGTGCAAGCAGTTATCACAAGGAAGAGGTTGTCGCTGTCCTGCCTATTTCTGGCCCAAACCCAAAAGTCCTAATGAGAATGAACAAGGAAGTGGGTGACTGTGACCACTTTTGTTATCTTTCCTTTTTTGTCCTCCTTGTGGATTAGCTTAGGTTGGACAAAGCTGTCAGGAGGTGTTGAACCTCTCTGTGCATGTTGAAGGCACTGTTGGAAGGGATGCTAACGCTTGACTAGCAGCAGACTGAAGAGGCTGAGCTTCTGCTGATATCCAATTAGCTGATTATCCCAAAGGGAATTGAAAATGAAGGTTATCTTTCAACTGGTGATGAGCTTCCAAATAAATATTCAACATGCATTTAATAAGACAGTTTTATGCATTATTTAAGTATCAATTGATGGGTAGAAGACAAAACACTATGCTACTGATGCTGAGGTTTTGAAAGGCAAGGGCAGAAATCTGGTGAATGAGTCATTAAAGGAGATTTGTATCACACTCATTTTACTGGATTATTATTTATACAGTAATCATGAAAAGAATGTTAGCAGGATGTTCATTTCTGAATTTCAGTTGTTTGGGGATTTTTTGTTTTTAATGGATGAGATGAGAAAAGATATAAAATGGATCAGAAGATTAGGGGAAAGGGGATGTCAAGGCAGAAGTCACTTACTCCAGCCTCCAGCCCAAAGCAAGATGAGCTCTCCTTAAATCACCCACTGAAGTCAGTGGGGTCAGGGTTTAACCCATGATACTTTCTCCATAGGTGGAGTTTTGTGCCTGATTCACAGAGAGGTCCTGTTTCGTGTCAGAGGCTAGATCTCCTTCCTTGAGTTCAGAGGACTTGATTCTCTTCTTGCTTACACTTCTGGCATATTTCAGGATGGATGTTCTTGGAGACAAACACACTCTCTGAGGTGTCAATCTACTATTGAAGGTTAGTCCAGCTCAGGGTGTGAAGTGGGAATTTTTAATGTAGTAGAGACTCAAGGCAAGTCTTGTTGGCTGTTGCCTTATTCAAACTTTTGCTGGACTGATCTTGGCTCAGGGCTCTGGTGCGTGCTACCCCTAAGAACTGACCCTGCGTTAGTGAACACCTTGCTTGAGTGCAGTCAACAGTAATCTTTAGTCATGTCTTTTCTAGCCCTGAGAAAATTAAGAATTACTATAGAATTGTATAGATAGATCTATGCAAGGATCACATCTCAGTCAATGAGGTCCCTGGCCTGCATACTGCTGGGCCCTGGGAGAGTATGCTGGGGTGACAGCATTATATGCTTCTGCTTGTCTCATAATCTCCTTTAGGATTTAGGCTAGAAGGTGCTTTGGTCTTTCACAATACTGCTGTTCTTATGTGGGCTGCAAGATTTTGTGATCCCTATGAACCAGCATGTCTACTTATGACATCCCAAACTCCTCAGGGCAGCTCAGAATCCAGCCCCAGATCTGACAGCGATACCCATCTCTGATGTGTGGCCCTGGCTCTTCCCTCCCTAATATTTTCCCTTCTCCTATCCAGATTTAGGATTGCCCAAAACCTTGATGCAGATGCTGTAGCTTCTGCCAGAAACACAGGGCTGGGCCCAACCCACCATGGTTTCAACATCATGAAGGTGCCATTGAAACTCCTTCTCCTGGGGAGTAATTGAGAGCAGGATCAGCCTCCAGTCTTGTGGGACACCACTTGGTTAATTAAATAAACCAGTGACCTTTGAAACAAGAATGCAAACAGGAGGGTGGGTTTTCTCCCCACTGTTTCTGCCAGGGCCTCTCCAATTCTTCATTCTTCTGTGGCACAGCCAGGGACTGAACGCCTTCCCAGCAGCTCGCTATTGGCTCTATTTTCCCTAACACCCAGTGGTATTTCAAATATTATTTTATGGAGTTCTTCCCCCTGCCCCCCCGAGTGCTAAAATAAAAACAGAGGGTCAGCCCTGATTTGTGGTACTTCCTTTTTCAGTTCTCTCTGTTAACAAATTTATTAATCTAGTTGGGATTATTTGTCTTTCCTCTTATAAAATATCTTTCCCCCCAAAGGAAAAACTGCCAATGTATTATTAAAGGAAGGTCAGATCCCAGTGCCCTTTTCCTTGTTGATTCAGGGTTTGGAAAGAAAACTTAAAGGGTAGTTTTTTTAAAAGGACACTATTGAGAAGTAAGAGCTTGAGTTCAATTTGCTTTTTACTTTAATTTTCCCCTTTTCCCTCCCTCTTTCACTCAGTGGAACAAGACCTATTTTCTGTATATATGTGGTTTCCCAGCCTAATTTCTCTAGTGCTGAGTATTTGCATTTTCATTACTTTCAAGAAAGATTACATCTTCATTACAATTGAAAAATCACCTGTTTTAGTGGAAACATAAATAATTGTCAAACATTTTCACTGATTTTTATGGATTTTTTTAAACAAAACCTTCATTTTGCATCTAATATTCTGATGCTCCCTTTAAGTTGGTGCACATGGCTATATTTCCTATGTCTTTAAGTGATCTCAAGCATATCAAAAAGGTAGATTTTTTCAAAAGAGCTCGGCACTAGAACTCTGTGAATAATTGATTTTTTTACTTCTGGTTGTTAAACTAAAAAAATGTTTCCTAATTTCTTTCTGGTCATGCTAAGAGGAAGATTATTCAGCAAAATAAATAGAATACCCTCCATGTTTAGTTTGATTCATTTTGCATCTTTTGCATGTTCTGAAACCATTTAAATCTCCCTTTAAAAATTAAATGTTGATGATTTTTGAAACAAATGTACTTAGAAATGAAAACTTTAAACATTTGAAAACATCTTCGGAATGTTAAGTGGAAACGTTATGTCTTTTCTGACATATATCCATTTTTTTCCCCTTAAGGAAGCTATGGCCTCATTCATACTATTTAGTAGTTACCATGGGTTAGTTCCCATCCCTCGTTGCTCTAGCTTCCCTAAAAAATCAGCAAAGAAAAAGAGATGCCTCTGGAAGGTGATTCAAGCCTTCTACCTCTTTATGATAACCATAGGGATTATGCCTAAATTAAGTTGTTTTATACGTCGAAGGTCAGATGGGATCCACCTGGACCTATATACATATTATGGCAAGTGTAGCGTATATTGTGAAATGCTTGAACAGGCTCACTTGCACGTTTAGGGAGTGAAGGTGTTGTGTTATACAGCAGAGGCATCAGAAAACGAGGGGTTCATCAGTGAAAGGCATTAACATCATGAACAATATGTAGATTAGTCTATATTAGCAACCACTTTCATTTAGATTAGGTTGATGAGCCAGCAGAGGAGATTCTTCCACAGAAGACCAGCGACCTTGGGTGGAGGCAGGAGAGGTCAAACACTTGTACTGTCAAATATGTTAAGGACTCTTGTTGCTTTTCAGGTGATGCAGGTATGTGTTGATACTGGTGTTTCCATTAAATTCTAAGCAAGGTCGTTCCTTCCCTCTCAGCTAGATCTCTTTTGCTATTTCTGCTGGATACAATAATTCTTTCTTATGCACAGCCCTAAAGCAGTATGCAGTGTTTTGTCTGGTGCAAGCAGCTCAGTAGTGTTCCTGGTTCTTGTAGGAAATTTAAAGTGTAGGGACAAGGCTATTCTGAGGTATGACGGAGGATATTTTAGCACAAGGTGTTGTATTTTTATTGCAGGATCTTTGTGTACGTGTCTGTAATGTGTGAGTTTGCTGCTTATTTTGGAAGGAGGATTAACAGTATTTTTATTATCTCTGAGCAAGCAAAGCTGAGTCAGTGTAACATAATTAATGAGGCCATCTTCCATTAGAGGACAGTGGTAAGAGCTATTGCTAATTACTTTGCAGACCTCAGCGAAACACTGCTGAAACAGGAGCTCTCAGGGCCCAGAAAAGGGTGGAGGAAGATGTTGATTATTAGCAAGTGAGCAATTGCAGCGTCATATGCTTTCAGTTATTACAGCAGAAACTGTACTTTTGCTGGTGATCAAGAGAGCACAGAGGGGAATGAACATAGCTACTGCTTGGGCTACGTGTGGGTCCCCAGCAGACTCTGCTGGCTCAAGAAGCAGATATTTGTTCATGACACTCCACTGACAGTGCTGCAGTTAAGGAGCACTGTGCATCCACCATGCACAAATGCTGAAGCAAGCCCAGCGTTGCTCTTCCATGTGACTTTCTTGTGATCCTCACGATAGCAGGGTTTTTTCCTTGAAAGAAAAAAGACTTTCTAATTTTTTACCTGCTCAGCTGTATGTAAATCCATACTTCCAGTCAAAAAACAATATTTTTGCAGTCCTTACAGTTGTCAAAACAGAAAACCTAAAAGAACAAGAAAGGTGAAAGGGCTGGGAAAGTATTATTTTAAAGATCTGTGTCCTTTAAAGACCATGTCAAGATTTTGGCATACACCAGCGGCAGTGCTGGTTTTCGTTTGACCGGGCTGGGACGTCTGATGGACTGCCTGGGCTGTGGGAGCAGTTTGCTCCCTGCGCAGATCCTGGGTTCAAACCTTTGCTCCCAGGTGGAAATGCTCTTGATGGAGAATTTTTCCTTGTGGAGGCACCAATGAGACTGGATGGTCAGTGGTGATAACCTGATCCAGTAAGCGCTGAAATGTGATACAGGATGTTGAATGGAGAGATCAGTATTGGCTTAGCTCCATGTCAAACACAGAAGAAAATGCTACTGTTTTGCAAACTTTCTCCAACTTTCCCGTAATTGAACTTATGACTAGAGTGGCCTGCTAGGGACTTTTTATTATTCCTTTGTCCATTTGTTCACAGATACAGACATATTAGTGCCAGAAATATCTAAGACCTTATCTAGCCTGACCTTCTGGATAGCATACTATAAAATTTTGTCCATTAACCTCACCACTGAACCCACTAACTCATTCCTGGCTAAAATATCCCTTCCACTTAGGTCTGAAGAGACCATGCGATGGTTAATCCACCATTTCCCTTAATTATTTCTTTTAATGGCTGGACTGCCTCTCCATTTAAAACAGTAATTATCCCTGCTGCTTTTACCATGTACTTGATAGATGATTGATTGTAGTTCACAGTGTGCTCACCTGAAGATCAGGACTAGGCTAGAAGGTTGCTGTAGGTTAGTAATGAGGTGAAATAGCAGGTTTGGGTATCTGGTGCGCAACCAGAAAAGGGGGGTGGTATATGGGAAAACTGAAGTGTAGGGTCCAGGAACCAGGAGTATGACAATATTTGGAGCAGTAGCCCTTAGCATGGAAGTTTATTGATGGCTCAGTGACGGCTACAGCATGGAGCAGTACGGCTGTTCCTGGACAGATTTGGGGAATGCTGGCAGAGCTGGATGGCACCCTGGGAGAATAGCCAGGAGTGGTGTAGAGGAGGGCTCCTTGCTGCTTCAGCTGTGCAAGCCCCCAGGCCTGATTCAGCAGGGCACTGCTGAGTTGCCTGGGTCAAAGAAGATGAATATCTACAGTGCTCTGCCTGGCTGCGGTGCTGTGCAGTCTGTGTTATCACAAGTCCTAAACTCACTCACAAAATCTTTTGACTCCTTGTTTATCTGCTTTCTTAGGCTCTGTAATTGCAGCTGCTGCTGAGGCAGCAAAGCCTGGTTTGGGAGACCACCAGCACAGAGCCCCGGGAAGCATCAGGTCCTCCCTGCATCAGGATGTGCTTTCCGCAGGGTGTCTGTGTGAGTGGATGGAAAAATTTGCCTTTCTCTGGACTGCACAAATACAGGGAGGTGCAAGCTTTTTCCACACTTCTGTAGTGCTGCATTAGCAAACAAGCAGCAGCACGCTGACCCCAGCAAGGTGAGCAATATTTTACTGGGAAAAAACTGCGGGTGAATACTGTGACGGGCAGCCAGGCAGTTGGAGGCTGCCTTCTGAACAGCTTTGGATTGACCATTTCTGTTTGCAGAGCACATTTTTTCAGGGCTTGTCATTTTTAAGGGCATTGATTTTAATGTATTTTCTTTGGACGGCAATTTGACAGCAGAGAAATCAGCTCCAAGAGGGAATGGCATTCCTTGGACTTTCACCCCAGCATGCATTGACTAGAAGCTCTGGCCGTCGACGATACCCAGAGAGCATTTTGTTGTTGAAACTGTTCCTTGGACCTGTCTCATGCAAGTGCTGAAAGAATGAGCTATTGTTTGGTGAATTGTCCTCTTCCCCATGGACAGGTGCCATTTTGAGTGAAACCATCTCAAACAGCACGCACAACTCTCGCGGACGATACACAGCAGTGAGGCAAAGAACAGACTTGCTAGTTGGCGAACCAAGCAGAGATCGCCAGATATTCCCAAGCTGATGGATAACTGGCGTCAGGAAATGTTTGCAGTCGGCTGCTCTTGAAAGCCTTTGAGGAGCTCTGGAGCCTGCACTCCCCTTCCTTCTGCCAGAAATAGGATGTATCAGGTATCTTTTTGCAGCTGGGACTGTTTCAGTGGGTGATGCTGGTTGACAAGGCACGAAGCTTACGACCCTGTGAGCGGCATGATGGCTTTTGTTCTCTTCTTGGATATGTGCTAGATATATGCATAGATATATGTGCTGGATATATGCAACTGTAATAAGATGAGTCAAGGTCTGGGGAAAAAAGCCTCACAGTGACAAAAGAGCTCGATCCATTTGGCCTCCTAAAGTGAAAGTTCAGAGGCAATGTGATCATGGTGGGTAATTCCCTGCTCTGGGAGAAGATTTCTGATGTGTGACAGATACAGGAAGATCTAGTGGACAGAAGTTGAAGTTTGGTTGGAACTGAGATAACTGTGGAGCAGCACAGTAATTACCCAGTGGACCTGTTTACCAAGGCCAGGGGGAAATTCATTCTAGTTTGGATGCTTTACCTTGAATCTGGATATCTTCCTGGAAGGGATGCTCTAGTTCAGCCATGTGCGAGATAGATAGCCTTACACATCGATGGAAAAAAACTGCAAAATGGTGTCCTGGATCTCTTCACACAGTGGGCAGCCTTCCCTTGTGTTACTGAGCTCACCACAAAAACAGCTATTTCACCACTGAAAGGCAGTAGCTGCTCTGGGTTTATTCTTTGCAACTAGTTTAGGTTATTTTAATTACGATACAGAGGATTACGTCCACATTCCTTAAATGGAGAGAGCTGGTTACCTGTCGCAAGGACAGTTCAGAGCACCTCAGTTTGGTGCTTTAAGTGGACCCATGAAGCCACTCTTCAACATGCTTGGGATAGGCCCAGGCAATACAGATATCTGGTGTGGCTAGCCAACTCAAAAACTGTGAAGGAAGGAATGTTCACATTAACTCTAAACAGGATTTTTTTTCCCCAGGAAAAAAAAAAAAAAACAGAATCGGGGCAACTGAAATGTTTCATTTTTACCCCAAAGTATTTTGCTTAGTTTTGGGGTTATTTCCAACTTGTATGTTCAACCATTTTTCTTTACACATGATCCGTTTTTAGACAAGCAAGTGAAAACGTCGCTTTGAAACAAAAGGTTGAAAAGTCTGTTTCTGCAAACTGGCAAAATGAAATTGTTGCCAGCTCTGGTGGGCTATGCGGGTACTATCAATGCGTTCAGCGGTTGCATGTGCACTTTCTCAGCGTGAGCAAGTCTTGGTCATGTGTGGCAGAACTGTCAACATGCCCCGTTGTTCTCGTATCAGGCAGCAGAACTGCACAGCAAGGCTCGACAGCCATTTCTGTACAGCATGTGTAGTGGTTTTCTCCTGAAAGGCTCAGCTATGATAAGGCAAGGTAGAATGGGACATAAATCACAATCAAATAGCTATGGTATGATGCTGTGTTTTTCCCCTTTCTCTTTGAGATCTCCCTCTCAGTTCATCAGTTTTATAGCAGGGGCTTGGAAGGACTGTGTGCCTGAGTCTTGTTAAAAGTTGCAGATATCTGTTAATGTTGGGCAGCTGCTGTGTCTGTCGTACCATTTCTGGGCTGCAGGTCAGTGTAAAGGGATTTGGATAGCCCAGCTTCATCTGAAGGGCTGTCTTGTTAATTTTGGTATACTGGATGACTCCTGGAAGCAGTTTTCCTAGGCTATTGCAAGGATTTGTAATAAATCTTAATGAGACACCCCTGCTAGGATAACTCATTTGTTTCTCTAGTAGGGTCTTGACTTATGGTCTCCAGGGAGAAGGGGAGGTACCTCAAACCCTCCTTCAAGACAGTGTCAGTGGTTACCTGGCTGTTTATGATCCAGCCAGAAAACATTACTGCAGTCGCCTGCAAGCCCTGGGGGGGTTGTCTGCTGTTTGTAAAAGTCAGTGCTTGCCTCCCAAGGCAAACAACTTTTCTGGGATTAGATGCTTTGTTTTAACCCAAGCCCATGAGACAGAAGGATTCCTCCCTCTCCCAACCTCTCATGTTAAAAAGGATCCTGAAGGGATTATGGCCAAGTCAGGAAAAATGTTGACTCATCCAGAAGTAAAGCCCATCTGAGCAACCGCTCCTGTTGCTGCTCTCATTTTGTAAGCATCTAAAGGCTCTAGCTCAGCTCTGGTGCCCTTGGCGTGCAATTTGGAAAACATGTGGAAGGCAGCAGGCCCTCCTCTTGAGGAGCTCAGAAGCTGAACTAAGGAAAATTGAAGACCAGAGAGTTGACCAATTTCCCGAAGGTGAATGACAGCATTAAGCTGGTCATGCTCCTTCACCACACCCCTTTTCCCCTTCCTTTCAGTGTTACATGTTCTCCCTGGTATTTTCTTACACCATTTTTGCTGTCAGCAGTAACTGGACACTTGGAAACATCCCGTTCTGGGGAGATTTCCAAGTCAGGCAGAAGCAGGAAGCACTAGGTAATGGGCACCTTAGAGAGGCTTGGGGGTCTGCCAGCAGAGGTGCCATGCATGCAGTGGGTCAGCGACAGCCCAGGGATCTCTGAGAGATGTGAATTAACATCACTGCTAATTTGCCTTTCTCTCAGCAGAGACTGCAAAATTCATTGGTGCCAGTCACTGTGGTATGATGGAAGACAGATCCTATCAAAAACATGTCTACGTGGTCTTGCTGGGCAAGACACCTGCAAGGTAGCTTCTAATTCAGCAGTAATGCATGATCTTGCAATTAAAACATTTACATGGTTTGCAACTAAAAAGAATCCTAAAGGACCATATCTAAAACCTGCTGAAATGAACCTAAGTCTTTATTGGCTACAGTAGGCTCTGGATCAAGCCTTGAAGTAACTGTTAATTTGGAACCCTCTAAAGTGTTAATGTAAGTGCTGTGCTGGTAAAATGCTGTTGGTCAAATGCGATGGGGTGATAAATCACAAGGAGAAGAGGTTGCATTACTGAGTGATCTGCATTGCTTAGTTAAATGGGTTCAAGCCAGCAAAATTATCGTAATCCAAGCAAGTGCTTTTGGGTAATCCTGTAAGTAGGTAACACTTGTATGATGGGACCTCTGGAAAAAATTCATCCCATTAATGCTGGGAACTTAACTGTGCCATCTAAGGTAGGAGTGTCATGGCCCTAAACAGCTACTGTAGTCGGTGGAGAGAGAAAGGATTGACTAGAGGGTGATCCAGATCTTAGTAGTCTCACTGCCTTGGGAGTTGCCTTTTGACCCTCTCTGGCTGGAGAGAGAGTTTAGGGAAGTGCCTGGTGTTTGGTGGGGAAAATCTGGGTCTACAGCTTGGAGAAATGAAACTTGGAAAGAACCTGAGGGATTTTGCAGGCATCCCTGTTAGCAGGGATTCTCAGTGCATTGCTATGATTGCAAGGTCCAAGGTGACCCTTGGACTGGTAAGGGGATTGTTTTAAGATAAGTCTGATAATGTAATGGAAGGGATTGTATGACAAAACAAGAGAATTGCTGGGGCTTGAAAGTCCTTTGATATTGTCCCTTGCATACCTAATCTGTTGGTGTCTCCAAAGGGTTTAAAAAGAGATCAGATGACTTGTTATTTGTACCATATTTATATCAATCCAGTGTTCCATGGCTGCTGCCATTCACCTTTGGGGTCAGGAAGGAACAATAAGTTGGCTCTTCCATTCCTCTGCAGCCCTGAAGCCTGCAGCACAGCAGGAGACAGGGTAAGCAGCTTACTTCGGAGCTTCTGGTGATATCACAGTCTATCTGGTGCCTGATTGTTGCATCCAGCTCAAACTAAGGTTTTGCTGGGGATTGTTTGGTGGTGATGATGATGGCATTTTTTTCTTTGGTCATATTTGTTTTGCCCTCCTAAATAACAAGGTATGCTTCCCATGTTCGCCTAGAAGTTCTATTTAACAAATTCCCTGCTAATGTCATCCTTGTGTTTGCTTGGTCAGAGGAGGAGCCCTCAGGGTGGAGAACCTCTGCAACACCATTTCTGCCAGACTTTACATGAAAGATAGAAAAAGGGACATTGGAGGGTATTGGTAAATAAAGCCTTTCCCTAGCTGGTGATGGAGTCCAGGCCTGGGGAGAGGCAGACACATCTCATACTACTGGAATGCAATTGCTGATGTACCAGTTAAATTTAAAAGGCAAGGCCCCAAGCCCAGATGTTTAAGTAACTTCAGCATGCCCTGAAATTGGCATGACAATAAAGGGCTCTTTTTCATAAATAGTTTCTCTGAGGTTAAAAAAGGCATTTAAAGCCAGCTGCTGCATCTGGCATTGGAATTCCTGGGTCCTGGGCGTATAGATCCAACAACGTAGCTGTGGAGTTCCACCATCTTTCAACAGTGACAGATCTTCCAGTGTCAAGAGGGATGCAAATCCTCTGTGAAAGAGTGTGAGTAGCTGCGCTGCTCTGGTTGTAACACAACACCTGGGATGGTGCAGAAGGTGAGGAGTGGGGAGCAAGAGTCCCCATAGACAGAAGGAGGGATGTAGTTAGTGGAGAGGAGTGAAGCCATCGTGTGCATCTAAAGGTCTGGCACCCCCTAATTCCAGGCAACCATGTGATAGACATTAAGTACAGGACAACTTGTGACCAACCACTCTATACCCATTGTTAGGTCCAAACCAGACCCAAGACCACATAACAAACTGAAATTGTTAGTATGGAAGACTCCAAGTGTGAAAAACCGCAGTGTGCTGCTGGAAGAGACCTGGGCCTTATTTTGCCTCCCTGAGATGAAAATGTCCTAATGGTCCTGGGAACCTGGCAACATTTCCTGCTGCCATTTCATAGCAGTTTTATTTTTTGAGGTAAGCAAGCTGAAGCCATCACAGTAACATATTTGAAGGTAAGTGCAAAGCAACAAATACCACTATTTACTCTACTGTGGAGTGAATCATCAATTGTACGTTTACTGCCAGTGGAGCAACTCCTTGGTGCTATTGTAATAGACCTGTAAGATCAGGCTCAACAATTTAGCTTCAGATAAATGAAATTGCAATGGAGGTGGCAGAGCAGGTCAGACCCACCTACTGTCGTTTGCCACAGATCAGCTGACAGCACAGCAGATCTGCTTCAGCAGCCCGCCAACTCCATTTGGAAACCGTAGCCTTGCCAATGTGAGTGGCAATATACCCAGAGTCTTTTGGGGCCTGTACTTTGCCCCTGTGCTTTCTAATGCACAGCTGGATCTTTCCCAGTGATCCCATTAAGGCTTTTCAGGGAACTGCAGGGAAATTATGTTAAGAATATAATTATGGGGTAGCCTAGATAAAAAGCCAGGTTAAGAACAATTTGAAGAGTTGGGGACTGAGTTCAGTCATCTGAAGAGGTGTCATAAGGTATCCGTTCTTTCCAAGACTCACTGCTTTGGGTGAAACTTTGGCTGTAGCTTTGCACATGCTCCTCTGGTTTTCAGTATTTCCCTGGCATAGAAAGCTCTTCTTACTGTATGTATACCAGGTACTGCCAGAGCTAGAGTTAGCTGAGAACAGTTGGATTATAGGATTTAGAGACAGATGGGACCTTTTTCATTATTTTTTTATGATTAGCTCACAATATAACATGTGAGGCAGTCACGTATTTCGTATTCACACAACAAATTATGCATCTAGTATGAAATAGCTCTCGTTTCCTTCTCTGAAATAGAGTATGAATTTCCATCTGGAATATATAATGTGGTTTCCATATGTAGAAACAGAGAATTGTAACAAGTATCAAAGCAGTAAGAACATTTTGGATGATAATATGCTGTGGAAGTGTCTGTCTGGTGAATGCATGAGATCCTTCAGTTGATTCATGAATCCTAAGATACAGACCTAAATCCAGAGTGGGGTTTAAGCCCAGTAAGGTCTATGAACCATCTGTCTTCTGATTAACAATACTGAATTTAGGACATCCAGTCCTGGCTGTAGTGCACTTTGTTCTGCCTGAAGTCTGGTCTACCCAGACCACATGAACAAGAGTTCAAATCCACTTTAAGGTCTGGAGGATCCTTGGTTTCGAATTTTCAGAGCCCAGCTTAGGTCTGTGCCTGAGTGCTTGCTTTCACGCAGATGGTAAGTCCGTTCTGGAGAATGGGCTGCGGTTCATGCTCACACCACTAGCCTCCTATATGATGCGTCATTTTCATTCTGGGGTCAGTCCCCCGTGAGTGCCTAGAGCAAGCCACTGCAGATTGTTTCTATAGGCCTGTTTCGGGCATGTGTCCTGATGCTGGGTTGACAGCCCTGAAATTTGGTGTCTTTCAGTGTGACCTAAGTTAGTGCTATGCTGAGGCTGTTGAGGATTTTTATTTTTGTTACCTACTCCCCATCAGACAGGCAATCTGGCCCCACTGCAAGCTGAAGGTGCCCAGCTACCAATTTAACATCTTAGTTTCTGGCTAGTTTCCACTGCACAAAGAATGTGTCAGAGTTTTCACATTTTTTCTTAACTGATCATATCCTCAAAGACTGTTCTGAAGGGTGAATGGGTTATTTACTGCTCCAAGTACAGTGCAGTTTTGTGACTATCTATGGAAACGGCATCTGGTCTCCAAATGGAGACCTTTTCCCCCCCGCCAGGTCCTTAAGAGAACATGACAGTAATTGAGCAATAATGAAATGTTTCAGGAGGAGCGCTGGGAAGTTCAGAGCAGTACGGGAGAATTATAAATCTGGGCTGAATTTGGTTTGAGGAAGAAACCCTGTTATAAACTTACTAGCTGCTGACACTGTGCTTATCTCACCTTGTGCAAGATGCAAAGCTCACCTCAACACCATCATGCTGCCTTTCACTTGCACCTGGCTCAAGGTGCTCCCTTCTCAGGCATCGCTTTTTGCTTCCCAGGAGATCAGTAGCAGACACACTCTACCTTTGATACACTCTGGCCAGACCTCTGCCTATTGCTCCTATCAACTTTAGACTGCTTCTCCATCACTCCCTCACTTAGACAGTCAAAATGGGAGCATATGGTACCCCGCATCATCTAGACTGCCCAGAAAGTTTTCAGATTGCTTGGTGCTGGGAGAAAACTTCTTCCCAGAGTGCTAGAGATTGGGTTGCTAATTCCTGGAATAAGAAACAGGGCCAAACCTTTATAGATGCAATCAGTGCATTTCCCTTTTGAAGTAATTTGTCTCAATAGAATATTGAACCCTTGGTTCAGACATTGGGTCTTGCAGATGGTGATTCATCCCACCTATTTCAGATACCTCTCTTAGGGTAGGATGAGTCAAGCTATGAAGGTGTGTGTTTCCATAGTCAACAGAGGTGTCCAGGTGATGGGTTTGGTTATACACCCCACTTTGAGACAGTTAAGGTGGCATTCACCTGAACAGATAAAATGATTTGCAGTGAAGGCATCCATATCTGAGCAGATCAGAGAAACAGATACTTGTAAGGTACAATTTATCAGAGCTGTTTCAGCCATCTGCTTCAGAATGCTATGTGTCTAGCTCAGATGGAGAGTAGCATTCAAATACTGACTACTGTTGCTTAATGATCCCTTCCGATGTTAGGTAGGAATGTCATCAGCCGAGGTTTGCGCTGTGATTAATTTTTGAGATCCGTTGTGTAGTCATTTCTTGATCCATGTAACGTGCACTGTAGCAGCTAGTGGAGGACCCTCATCAGCATATTCTTTGTTAGTGTTTAAAATGGTTGATTAAAAGCCTACATACCTGACAGCTTTGCGATTGATCAAACCCTTGATTCTTTCAAGGAATGAAATCAGGTTTTCTTGACAACAGAGGGAATATAACGTGGTGCATCACTTCCAAACTGGGACTTAGCTATCCTGTGTTCAACTGAGACAACTCAGAAATGGGTAAGGAAGGAGACTAAAAGTTATTGGAGAGTTTAGCTTTGATATACAGTTAACTGAAAATTATCTTCCTCATCTGGCTTCATGAATCTGTGAACTCTTGTTTCCAAAATTAGTAGTTGCAAAATACTGCTAAGAAGTATCTTTTGGAGAGAGTTGTGAAGGGACTGCAGGTTTAATTAATAGTGGTTGCAAATGTCTAAATAAATTCCTTCAAAAAGTGATGTTTTTAAGGAGATCTTATGATAAAGCTACTCTGGAGGCAAAGTTAGGCTTTCCCACTTCACATTTAATTAAGTCAGTCTGACTTTTATAGAACTTTGTATTGTGTGTTTTGTTCTTTGGTAAACAAATGGCAGAAAATTAAAGCAGAGCAACTGCCAATGAACAGTAAATTTAATTGAAAAATAATGAGTTGCCATGGGGTGTCTTAGGATTCTGCAAAGATAACGTTGTTTATCTTGGAGAACTTCCACTTGCCTTTGTCAAAATGTGCTATATAAAAGGAACAAAAGAAAGAAATAGGACCTTAGATAGGAAAGGGCTAGAGCCTTATTCCTCATGCTGAATTTGGGACTTGAGTTTGGTGGAGTGAAAAGCTGATTTCCTGTGCTCCGTGACAGCTCAGTACAATTTCCATCTGATGCATTGCTAAGTGAAATGTTGTGTCAGGAAGAGAAGTAAAATGAATGGAATTTGTAAGTTCCGGATGAACAGGAAGGAAGAGGAGCATTGGTATCACAAGAGGGGAGAAACATGTTAAACGAGCTCAGTTCTTTCATGATAAAGCAGAAGGCTAGACCTGAGCACTCTCCCTGGTTTTCACATACATTTCAAGGGAAATTAAGTATCTGGAAAACAGAAGAGTGAGCTCTTGAACAAAGATGCTGAATTAAGACAGCAACAAGATGTCTTAATTTTATCCTAAAATGTTACATTTGTATCACCAGGTTTGATCCTCTGTGTGAGAGTTACTTGAAATGTCAGTTGGATTGAATAACTGTGCAGTGAATGGCAAGAGCAAATTAAAGATAGTGACTGACAGTCAACTGTAAATCCAGCTGACAAAGTAACTGGAGTTACTCTGGATTTGCAGCGGAGTCACAGATCCATAAACTGGGGTGGCTCTCCGTGAATGACCGTGATGTCCTGGGCATCCTGAGCCCTTCCTGGTAAGCTGTGGGCTGTGAACGAGACCCTGTTCACCATGCATGTGTTTCTTTGATTGCCAAGGTGTGAAGTGCAATGTGTAGCAGCTCCTTTTTGCAACATCTGTTTTCTAAGCTCATCATTTCCCAGTGACACCCACTATGGAGCAAACGCCACCTTATTTAAAGCCTTCACATTTGGAGGGCTCAGTAGAGCCCAAATTTGGCTGACATTTCCAAGGTTCCTGCTTTTCATTTCAACCTATTCTTGCTTTATTTTTAGCTGTTTTAAAATGACACATGTTTCCATCTTTTAGGTAATGAGATGCTTTCCACTTAATTCAATCACTAGTTAATTTGATCCTCTATTTAATTTGTTCCAAACGTCTGGAAGCAAAATTCTGTATTGTAAGTGTATGTATATATTACATATATAGCTTCCACCCTTTGCTCTGATCATTCTGGTTCCTCTAAACAAGCATTATAATTCAATCTTAGGCTATTGAAACTCGCCATTTAATTAATAAGAAAAGCCTAAATTGAAGCAAGACAGAAGGAAAAGAAAAGGTTTAAGGAATGAAAGAATGAGTGCTGGTAATAAAGGACTATGTCTGAAAGTTTCATCATGGAGTACCTGCTGTTGGTTAGTACATCGTTATGGGCACTCAGATCTGTGAGTGGTGCTGAGGGTTGAGGTGAATTGATGGATAGCGAGATCTTTCAGAAAAATGTTAAGAATGGATGTGACCTGAACAGCACCTTGTGTGGAATAGGATTCAGGGCTCAGTTTGATAAAACAGAACATAAAACCGAAAATGTGTAGTAAGGTTTCATCAGTCACCCACAGCTTTTAGAGCTGGGAAATAAGATGGTGAGGGAAGAATTCTCCTGCAGCCTGTGCCAAATCCATATTGTCTCCAGCGCTGTCAGGAACGCCCGCCGGCACTCCATAAAGCTTTCACTTCCATCTCCAACAGATCCCTGAAAAAACTTCACCAACCTGATTTAATCAAACACTCACTTCAGTGCTCAACCTCTGTGGTGACCTTTCTGGCTCTAGTATCAACAGATTGGCCTATCTGAGTGTCTTATCCAGCTGGTATTTGGGACGTGGCTCTGCTTTCAGCTTGCTGAGCTATCAGCATGCGTGCAGGAGAAGCCCACAGCCTGGCCCTGCGGCTGCAGTGGCCACAAGGCAGGCAGCTTTGCGTGCCTCTTGCCGGGATGTAGCTCTTGCTGGTCATGCAATGGTGCTTGCAAAGGCAGGGGAGAGCAGGAGGGATGGGGACCTGGATCCTCTTGACTGGTGAGCCATGTGGATTGTCATCCTTGGGTGGCTTTTCACACATTCTGCTCTGAACAGCATGGCTTTGCTGGAAAGAGAAAGGTGCTGTGCAGTAACAGGGTTTGGAAAAAAAGCAATGCTTTTGCTCCTATACCTAAAAGCTGTGTCCTGGCCATGCTGAGGGGAAGCAGAACTCCTGCGTGGTGACTCTCCACATTATTCAGCCAGGAAGTTGCCCAAAATCTCTCTGTGCACCTCACTGATTTTCATGGTGCTGTGCTTTCCAGAGATGCTGAGTGCATGTCGGTGTGAGCTGTACACATTTCCAATGTATTAGCAGTAGCAAATGTCTGGATGTCTGGAGGCCATTGCAAAGTGCCAGCTTCCAGAGTACCTGAGGACAGAGTGGGGATGCCCATGAGAGAGACAGCAAGCCTTGGCAGAGCACCCAGCTTTCACTTATTTTCCATTGAGAAGTGAAGGCAAATGAAAGCCAAGTCAGCAAGCAGTTCTGCACATACCAGGAGGCATGCTTCTTCCCCTGGATGTGTATCCCTCTCCCTCTCTGTCTTTCTGTTGTCCCCAGGAGAATAAAGCACAAAGTGTGTTATTACCTTGATTTAGTTGTGGAGACACAGAGGCTGTGTGAGGACTGTTAAAGGTTTTCTGTACTGGAAGAGGTCTGCAGATGCTGCTATTGCTGGCAAAAAAGATTTTCCAACCTCTGATGGAAGGTGGTGAAGTAAATCACATGTTTCAGTGGCTTATTGATGACTTCAGTCCTCTTGCCATGACTTGGCACCTTCACTGAGGTACAAGAGCCTTTATGTTAAGGAACAGCAAGTAACAAGTGGTGCAAGAAGCCATGAGATAGTTATGGTGATGATTGCAATGCTGGGATAGGAGGAAGTTGCACTTTGCAAGCAACCAAGAGGCAAACTGTCCTCAAGATGAATAAGAAGCAGGGAGGTAGTGAAACCACAGACCTGTTTAGAGAGCAGTGACAAAACCTTGGTGTGAGTTCAGTTCCCCCACGAGATGGAGACAGTGCTGCTAGTTTAAGTTACTTTCCAGCTGTGGCGCAGGAACAATTTGTCTTAATAAATTGCAAAGAATAATGAAATAGGACAGAGCTCTCGAGAGGAAGTGATGATTTTTACGAGAACCGTGGGGTGAATATTAATGAACAGATCATGTTGTTATTGCTTACTCTTGTTTTGTGACCTGAGCTCAAGGCATTTCATGGCCTCTGTGCCCCAAAGTCCAGGCTGATGCCCTTTGGTCTCTGTGGACTGGTTTCTTTGACTGTATTCATGGTTTATGTGTCTGAGATCCTTCCTGTCGCGTGCTCTCTGTGATGTGGCTTGCTGTTGCTTGTGGCAGAGCTCCACGGGGTCCCAGAGCACAGTGCTCTGGGCTCCTTGCTTGACTGGTGCCTGTTTGCAAGGTCTCCTTGTGTAGCTGCAACCCTACAGAGCTGCATTTGACTCTGGGCATATGGATTTGATTCTTAAATGAGTTATTTCAGCAAGACTGTAAAACACTGTGGATAGGTGTGGAGCTTTACAAAAAGTGTTGTACTTCCTTGGGAGGTTTTGGAACTGAGCAGCACCATCCAGTGGATGCTTACATTAGGCAAGATGCTCTGCAGCACAAATAGCAAAGGGGTTGCTCCTGGGAATAATCCCTGTGCTTGGCAGGATGGGTTTCCTGGGCCCAGGCCTGCTAGATTGAGCGGTGTGAGAAACAACTGCATGAGCTGAGACCCCGAGCAAAGATGGTTTGACTTTAAAACCCCAGTGGAGGGGTGTGGGAGAGAAAAGGGCTGTTGCCAGACTATGGTCTAGTAGATAGGACACGGAGTTGAGACTAAGGGGGTGCTCGTGAGAGAGGCTGTGAGTGTGGCATGGAACATGGGCTGCCAAGCCCCTTGAAACAAGGGGACGTTCTGGGCATATTTAACACTGTACTGAGCAGGCCAGCAGCAAGCTGTTTGCACGTCGAGCCCTGGGATTCTCCCAGTGTCTGTCTGAAGGCAGATGTTGGCTGTGTCCCACTTCCAAGCACTCCATCCCTATGGACTGGGACTATAACCTTCTAGGCAATCTCAGGACCTCCTTTATATACAATCTCAACCTAGCTAGAGTGACCGAAGTGCCTCTGCCACTGCTCTCCTCTGATCTTGGTCATGTCACTTCACCTGCATGGAATGGGACTGTGTTTTGGTGTGCCACAGACCAGCCTAGGCTGGTTGTTGGTAACTGTAATGCAGCTGGCAGGGGACTAGGTTTTACTGGGTATTTTGCATGTGCTTTAATATAACTAATAGCTGCAGAACTAGAGAAGCATCAGAGGCACAGGACCAATGTCAAAGTTTGCCTGCAGCAAAGGGACATATTCTGAGAAATGCACACGGCTGCCAGCATTTTGGGTGTTACAGCAGTGCCCAGTTTCAGTATCAGGCCAGTTTGCTCTCATTCTGACCTGATTTTGTCTCAGTTTCAGCTTTGACTTTGCAAAAAATATGCAGGGTTCTCAAGCAGCACAAATGGAGCTGCCATTCTTCTGAGCTGCTGTCTCTTGGAGCCTGCAGACTCCACATGGTCCCCGGACTTATCCTGCACCCACTCCCATCATTGGGACTCTCCACTGTAAATACAATGGCTGCAGGAAGAGACCCTTCGTAAACACAGAGAGCTGCCTTCTATTCATCTCTTCTGTCTTCCCGATCTATCTCATCTACTTCTACCTGAATCTAAATCTCCCTCCTGCTCCAACTGCTTGCAGAAAGTAAACCTAATAGAAGGAGTGGTGCTAATGATCATGACCCCTCTACTATTTTATTTCCAATTGGCAGCTCATGCAAGCAGCCCTATTTTCTGTTCTAATAGGAAACTTTATGATGTACCAAATTACCCTGTAATAGTCTGAGCTGAGCTGCCTCCTGAAAGGTAAATGATTTTGATTTTTTATGATCAGTTATTTTACTTTTTTTTTTTTTGCCTATGTCATAAAAAGGAGGTTTAGGGATTGCATTAAAGAGACCCTAAGGTTGCAAACCAAAGCGCTTGGAAGCCAGATGGTGCCTTAAGACTGCCATTGCAGGTGTGGCATAGCCCTGCTGTACAGTTGTGTGCCAGTGCCCAGTGACTGCATGCCCTCCTTGCTGCTGGATGCCACCAACCCTGGGGGCCTGGTACAGACACACTGCAGCTGGTGGGAAGGCTCACGTTGACGCTGATGGGTTTTTGAATCACTCATATACATTAGCCTTGCATTGCGCGTGACACGAGTGGCTCTGTGGGAAGATGTGGAAGTTAGAAACCATTCCCCAGACACAGAAGGGAGGGTTTGGGGGCCTGCAAAGCCCCAGAGCTGTTCTGCACGTTCTGGAGTGCCATCTCCTGGCCCGAGACGAATTCACTCGGATTCCCATGGTGCAGCCCGGTGCATCTCCAGCCCATGGGGAGGATGCCTGGGGTGGCTGCTCTTGCCCTCCTCATGCTGGTGGCTCAGTTATTATCCAGAGAGATTGGCAGCAGCAGGAGGGGATGTGAATGCTTAATCCAGAGCTGCTCTCCTGTGGTAGTCGGAGAGATCTCATTTCCTGACAGTGGCTTTGTTTGAATTGGAATCGCTGTAGCCCTCACCCAACCGAAGCTGCAATTGAAGGTGACCCCATGCAAGGAAGTCAGGTTAGCATCTTCCTCCACACCCTGCAGCTGGAGAAAAGCAGGGAAAAGTGAGATGTGATCCAAGGAGTGGCTGGATGGGAAACTTCCCATGGGCATCAGTGAATCCACTTTATTTTTGTTGGAATTAGGTGCTTAAATATCTTCCTTCCTCTGTATGAAAAGTGACTGCAGAGACCACACTTGAGTCATCAGTGTCTGCTTGTATTTGTAAAAATACATGATTTTGTTTTTTGTAGGTGGACCCAGCTGGTGAATTGGTGACTTAGAAGTACTGGTGCAGGGATAGATGAAGTCCTAGTTGGCTGGTTACCAACATGTTAAGTGTTGGTGTTCCCCTTTGAAGAATTGCTCTCACGTATTGGTCTGTATCAGATAATCACTACCTGTGCTCATCTGATCTCCATCAGTTGGTGTCAAGTCTGATAAATCTAACTGGAAAGTAGGGAGCCATTTGTATGAAAAAAATTTAAGCTAGGTCCACACTTTCAATTTTTTTCGTTATGTGTTTTTTCCAGTAACTGTAAAAGTTGTTTGAAAAATCAGTTGCATTTATCACTAGCTACTTCAATAGAAAAAGGAAATCTGTCATACATGGTGAAAAAACAGTGATGATTTTGTGAACAAATGATGATCGAATTTCATTGAAGTGCATGGTGAAACCGGTGATTAAAAATACCATATACAGTTTTGTAGTAATAGGTTTTGGCTTTGGTTGAAAAATGAAATTTAAATATTAAATTTAAATGAAAATTCAGTATCTCAAACCAAATTTAGGAGTTCAGCTGTCATTGCCAGCTGCAGTAGTAGCGTGGGCAATAATGTGATTTGGATGATGACGTTTTACCTGGGAACACATCTCCAGAGCAGGGCAGCCCCATGGTGCCCCACTGCTCGACTCACTTGCTCTGTTGTACATAGAGTCATGTAAGAAAGTGAGTGCAAAGACAAGTCCCCAGTCATTTGGATAAAAGCGAGTTTAATGGATATATATAGATATTATATATATATATAAAGTAACTTCTATTGCTTGCGTGTCTTAATAGATGATCCCTAAGATCTAACAGCAAATAAGATTCCAGTTGCACTTTTTTGGCACAGATGCAGCCATTGGGTTGGGTGCCTGTTTACTGCTGAGGGCAGCCTCCTGTGGCATTGGATGCATCGGACAGTTGCCCGGATGAGCCACATCTGGGATGACATTGGCTGGAGAGTGGGTGCAGTGCAGGTGCAATGTGCACCCCCTGCATTACCTCTAAGGGTCTGTGAGAGATGACTAAGAAAGTCAGCATACATCCACAAGCTCAGTGTTGGTTTCCAGGAGTCCACATATCTGCTTGAAAAGCTTTCGGGGTGGCCAGCTGAAAGTATTTCCAAGCCACTGTGTTGTGGATAGTGCAGACAGGACTCCCAGGCTGGTTGCCCAAAGTGTGGGGATGGCTTTGGAATAAGAAATCACTTCTCACTTTTTTACACTGTCTTTTCAAGCAAACATCCCATTTCCATATTTCATGTACAGACCTTCGGTTTTTGACCATTTCAAGCCTTTCTGTGGAAGGTGATGAGCTCCTTCTGCCCATCTGTCTGTCTGACTAGTCAAGAGCAGTTCCCAAAGTGGCCCATGGGAACCAGTTCCTCCTGGAAAACCCTGAACGTCAAATTCAGCTTGTCTGGCTTGAAGATCCCTGCGCTGATGGTGGGCCGGAGCTATCAGCCCGTGTGTGCCTAGCTCACATCAGTGTTTCAGGGAGGCTCTTGCCTGGGTGGGCATCCTCCTTTGCCTCCTTCAAAGAGAAATTTGTACAGCACCTCAGACAAGGTGCTCTGGTCCTTGGAGGAGAACAATGGGACCTCACCGTGGAAAGAAATAGAACGCAGATTCTTGGCATTTTTAAATTACTGCTGAGGGTGATGAAAGAAAGGGCAATTATTCTTTTGGATTCACTCACTGTCCAGCTTTCTGAGATGAGATTATTCGCTCTTTCCCCGTGGAGAGTACAGAAACGAACATCAGGTGCTCTGACACAGTTTAGGCAATTACCCAGCCCCCGGAGTGGCTGTGTAATACGAACATGGGTCTTTTTGCAGTTATGGTTGGGCGGTTTCTGAGACAGTTCTTTTCTTGGGCGAAAGACAGACTGGCAGAGCGGCAGAAACCAGAACGGGCTGGGAGCAGAGCCCCGGCGTGCAGGAATAATTTTGTCCACTTTTAACTCATCTCTTTCCTTAGTCCTTTGCACCTCCCAACACCCTGCTTTGGTTTCTTTAAAAGCTGTCTGTTTATTATATGTGGATGAAATCTGGTCATGCTGTACTGTTTATTAGTCCAAAACTCCTGAGGTCAGGCAGGTTGGATTTCTTTACCGAGTGCTTTTATAATATTTGTGTTAGCCGGGCAGCTAAGTGCTGTCAGATGTAGCAGCAATGGAGCTTGCTGCTGTTGAAATTTTTATGGTTTTATGCGTTTTATAGCATCACCTGTCAGACTCCAGTAATCATGATGTCACCTGTAGTGGAATATATAAATTTGAGCACAGGAGAATGGAGCTAGGGGAGTTTTTCAGTAATCTGTGCTCTTTTCTTCCTCCTCCACCCTGTGGGAGGCAGGGAGGTCTGAGGCATGGCAGAAGGAAAGGAGCAGAGCTCTGTTCTCCCCCAAACTTTGCCACAGCCATTCTGCATGATCTGGACAAAGTCGCTGCCTTCCCTCTGGGCTGTAGCTTCCGTACTGCCCCGTTGCTTTGCCTGCTGTGAGTGTCTCTGCAGAGATTATCTCCTGTATTCATCCCTAGGCTGGCAAGAGCTTGATCTGAGCTGGGGAGTCTCTTGCAGTTGCAGTAAAAGTCATGGGGCCATGTGTGCAGGATGGACATTTTGGATCTCGCTGTAGAAGCGGGTGCTCTGCTGGCTGGAAGGAAGGATGACTTACCTCCCTGGCCCTCTGGTGGCTCTCTAAGCAAAGGGAGTGATGAGAAAGGACTAGTTCTTCATGAATGAGCAAGGACTAAGCATCTTGGGTAGTCTGGTGTGTTCATAAACATTAGACTTGTGTAGCTCAAGAGGGGGAAATACCCAGGAAGCAGAGTCTAGCTCCAAAGACTAAGTATTCCTGTGAGATGCAGGTTGTGAGTCCTTCCTCCCTGACCCTGTCAATTGGTGGAGCCAACTCTCCGGCTTGTGTAAATCAGTGCAACACTGCTGGTTTCAGTGGCCTTTCTTCCACCCTCCCCCAGAGGACATATCCTGAGATTTTTAGGGAAAATGCTGACTGGGGACAATGTTTCACACTGGTACATTGGGTTATTTTGCCTTCTGCCTTGTTTCAGATTGTGTCTATGGTAGGTATTTTCTGTCACTGGGCGCTTCCCAGTTTCCAGTCTCTGCCCATTCTGCGTCTACACTGGTCTCATCATGCTGCCATGCAGCTTTGTTTTCTCCTCCTGAGTAGTGTTTGGTCTCTCTCTGATTTTAGCATCATTGCAGTTTTGGTTACAGTCAATTTATAATGGTGCTGACACAAAAAGACCTGGTGAAGCTCCTTGGGGAGCCAAGAGGCATTTTGAGTGCAAGCTGGTCAAAGCCTAACATAGATCTGAGCTGGGTGACTGAGAGCAGGAAGAATTACTGTGCTCAGAGCATCGTGGCAACCTGCTGTGATGGAGCCGGCTCCATGAGTCATGTATCCTCAGATCACCCATGGTCCCTAGGCTCCACCAAAACAGACCTTCAGAGATTAATAAAAAGGTTTGACAACTGGTCTAATAATGGCTCTGATTTTTGTCTTTACATGGAAGCAGGAAAATGACTACATTTTTTCCTAGTTTCTCATTGGTTGGTATAGCCTTTTCCCTGTGAACACTACCTTAATTAAGTATCAAATGAGCATTAAGATGGTATTCCTTGTGGTTTAACAACCCTAAATGAAGACATGTAGCTCTACTGCAGAGCTATAAACCCTCAGTAAATATGGCTTACGAACATACTGATCAGATTTTAAGAGCCCTGTAACTGATATGCATCTTATGGTATCGTTAGGCCTCAATAAATGTGTTTCTAATAATCACTATTTACTGAGGTTTCACAACTATGCCAGAGGTACATATCTGTTACCTTGTGGTCCAGCCTCAATAAATCTGTTTTTAATAATCAATTGGTACTTCAATAATATGCAATAATTGCTTTATTAAATATGAATTTGAACATGTTCTGCATTTCAGTTGCACTGAATTCACCGTCTTTTTTTTTTTTTTTGACTCTAAAGGAGCTTTTATTGACCAGCTATTGGTACTAGTGTGTGCCAAATGTTACTGTTCTTATATAGCATCACTAACTTCTCCTGATTTATAGCTTGTGACAAATATTTCAATGCTTTGTTTCCACCCTAGCCTAAGCAGTCTATCAGCTGCTTCCAAGCGGTCTTCCTAAGAGAAATGTAGTAGTTCCTCTTATGGATCATTAACTAGAAATGAACTTGAGACCTTCAGATCTAAATGCACAGCTTGCTGTCATACACCTAGGAGACCAACCCTTTTAGTTGACAGTGCAAGTAATAATAGCATTGGACTCTAATCCTTTACAGAAAAAACAGTAACAGAAGCGGAAAGTTGGTTTCTTGCAGTGCCGCTGACAAAGACTTATTGTTTTTTGGCACCTGGCTCTCCACCCAAGTCTTCATAGACAGGAATTCCCATTGCCCAGCCATCCTCGGTCTGCTGGCCCCTCCTGCATGCTGCTGCCAGCAGATGCAGAGGTCTCTGAGGTGCGAGTGCTCTGCTCATCTGTGCAGAGGGTTGTAAAGAAGGGGCCTGCGCCTTACCAGCCACCCACTGCTTCCTATGCTGCTGTGAAGGCTGAGGAGGTTTGGCTCCTTCCCATCAGTCTCTAAAGCAAAGCTTCTTCGTGGGGCGGGCTCAGCTGTTTTGAGTCTGGTTGAATGTTGTGATGTGTTGTCATGCTCCAAGAGGCCAGTTTTGGACAGCAGATGAGGGAAGGCAAGCAGTATCCAGGATTCAGGTAGCCTTCAGGAGTATGGTATCCAAATACTCCTTAGGTTCATCCTGCACCCTGAATCTTCTCTGATAAGATCACTACACTACCCCTTCTGTACCCTCATGCTTGCAAACATTCTGCACTCCCAAGGCACAGCAACTGATTGTGTCTCATTCCCAGGAGGAAGATTGACCCTCCTCATTTGGTGCCTTCCAGTTTCATTCACTTGAGGAAAGATCTGAATCCCAGTCCCAGCCCCTCCTTCTTGAGTGACCTTTCAATGTTGAGTCGTACCACGCTCCCTTCCCCTAAATGGGGCCTTCTGCACAACATCTAGCCACCCAGAGCCATAAATGACTTTGAGACTTGATGTGTAATTATCCACCACTTTGCCACCCCACTTTGCTCACCCCATCAGAATAAACGGAGGAAGCATGTTGTGGCTGGTATGCCCCCACAGATGCCAAACCCCTTTGAGCAACAAGAACCGTATGTGTGCGTCTGTGTTCCTCGTGTATGTTGAATGTCACATCGGATTAAGGCACATCAAGCCATAACTGGTGCAGAGTTCGATGCCTTTAATTAGTTCAGTCAATGGCAGGAATTCCCTTCTGCAGGGTGAGTTTGCTCCCATGACAAGAAGATTAGCGGCCTCAGTTTGTGATCATTGAGCTTGGAGTTTTCAATCTCGCTTTGAGTCATTTGCAATTTTCTCTTCCCTGCACTGGTAGATTTGAGGAGCTATTTTCATTCCAGGAGGGCAGGGGTCAAAGCATTTTGGTGGATGGCAGGGAGCCCTGCTTCCGGAGGGTGTTTGGACAAATCTGCTCCCTCCTGGACTACCTCTAGGCTAAAAATTTTTGTGTCCATCTGAACCTAGCGGTGAAGCTATCGGTGAGCGAGGGCTTTGCCGGGGAACATCTGTGCTGACAGTGGACGCCAGGTGGACATCACCTAGCCCAGGGTGTTGAAGGAGGCAATAATGAACACACCAAGGAATAGAAATCCTTGTGTCTCATGGCAGATGTGAACCATGAGTTACCTGGGAGGAAGAGGAGGCTTGTGTAGCCATCCTTCAGCTGTATGCAGCAGGTTTTCAGTAAAGCGGTTGGTAGGTGCTTGTGCTTGACCAGTCCTGTGTTGCCGTTGGCCCTGCTCTGTGTCATCCTATTCAACCACCCCTCTGTTCTCAGGGCTATAAACACCTGCAGGCAGTGCTAAGCTCCAAATTTGCAGGTCCAGACACCTACAAGAGCTACTCTGGGCTCCTAAAGTCCAGTTCTTCTGCCTGGCAGCTAGTACTGCCTGTTGCTGAATAGGGAGGCAGGACTTGCGGACCTGTGGTATGGCCTGAAATGTCCATTTCTAGGATGTTATTGAAAATCCTGGCTCTAGATATCTTTCTAGTTTATTTTGTCATATGAATCTTAAGAATTTTATGCCATTGCATGTCACCCCTTTACTGTAGTTAATAACAGTAGACTGGAAATCTTCTCTTAATTCTTATTTTTTTCTTTTTCTATCCCTGTGGTTTAAGTTAAGCTCTGCGGCAGTTTGGAGTTTATTGCTTCTCTGTCAGAGCTGAAGAAAAGCTTTTGTGTCTGACTGCTTGTCCATTTTCTCAACTGTATTATGCAATGTTCCTCCCTTGACTCTTTGATATCCTGAGACTGTCTTGCCACAGCAAAGCTGTTAGACTTTTAACTTAAATGGATCTTATTTTGGTAACGTAATGGTGTCATCCCTGAAAAATGAGCCCTACACTTACAAGCAGCTCTACAATACCTCGCTGGTCTATGTGGAAGAGGATAAAAAGTCTGATTAGCAAATCTTATTCCTGACAACTGTAAATAAGAATAAGTTATTTAGGAGTACTAAATGCTGTGGAAATATTTGAGAACTAGATATGCTTGGATTATTGTCATATTAATTGCAGCAAACTGGGATGTCCAGCTAGAATGCTGTATCAGAGAGAAAATGATCGCTTGACAGACCAGAAGTCTTAAAATCTAAGAAATTCTTGCCGTTTTGGAACCAGAATCTCAGGTGATATAAATATATATATCACTGAGACCAACAAGATCTTCCTCAAAGTGGTGTGGGTAAGATAAACACAGGCTGCAGCTTTTAGTGAAGTTGCAAAAGGCAAAATGCCCTGAGATGTTTCTGTGCAAAGTGCTAAATAAATGCTTTGTATTGCTGTTTCTGGTGAGCCTCCTTATGGTTGTTTTTTGGGTTATTCATAACCCAGATCCCCAGATTCGCAAGCTGGGTGTTCTCACATGCCCCACAGGCCCTGTGGCCGTAGCCGCAGAGGGTATATCAGCGTGGCCCTGATTGACGCTTCCTGTCTGCAAATACTGCTCCATCTGCAATACTCAGAGTCCAAGATTTAAGGTCAGGCAGGATGAATTATTTTCTGAGCCTGGCAGGTTTCCAAGTCACCCCATCCAGGATATTACCCCTCATAAAGAACACTCTGGTATGCTGGGTCCTTGGGTTGGAACAGTATTTTCCTAGCAAATTACTCCATGGCGCACCTGGGATGCAGTGATTAATGAGACAGATTTGCATGAAGGATATACGCTGCATATACAAGGGGAAATCATACATGGGCCGTTTCCCTGCTTGCTGTGAGCTGGAAGGAACTCTGCTGGCTGCAGGGCGAGAGGAGAGGAGGGTCGGGGAAACTCTGCTAGAACCATCCAGCCGTCCCAATGGTCTGAGTGTTTAGTCAGGTGCAGCTCAGCTCTTGTGCATAGCCCTCATGTTATCTTACCTTAAATAAAACTTTATTGGGATGTATCAGGAAGAAAGGCTTTGGCTTAGAAACCATGAAAGGGAAGTTTGTGTAAGTAATTACTAATGAGGCACTGGGTGCTTCCTGAGAATTAACGACTGGTCAGCCTGATGGTCTGAGAAGACAGCCTTTGCGTAATCCTCAGCAAACATCCCAAACTGAAGGCCTGATGGCGCATAAGAAAACACAGACGCATAGGTGTCATATGTGGGTGACGCTCATTTTGGTGACTCTCGGGAGAGCAGCTCAGCAGAACTGAGCTGAGATTTTCTCACAGCCTCGGGGGAATTTGTTGCTCATTTGACTGCAGTGAGTTTGAGCTTACGTCCCCAAAAGTCTTTGGAAAGCTCAGTTTTATATCTTCTGCCCTGGTCAGAGAGAGATGGCCTTGATTCTCCCCTAGTCCTTGAACTCTAGGGCACCTGCAGTGGTTTGCTCAAGGAAAGGATTTGGTTTGGTGGTTTTGAGACTGATCTCATCTGGTTTCCAAGCACTCGTTACTGCTTATTGCACATTCTATTAGAGGTGGCTTGATTTTATTCCTGTTCCTTTTTCAGTCCTGTATGAAAAAACACTGAGCTTCCTAGCACTATAATTGCCATCATTAATAATAATACCTCTAAATTATCCTATTCAGCCTCTGTGGAATGTTTTCTTGACTATCTTCTCTGCCAATTGCTTTCCTTCAGCGTCCTGGGGAAACTTGCATTTTCTAGAAGTTATGCCAAGCAAGGACAGAGGGGAGTTGGCTCTGATTTTTGTACATTTTTCCTAAGCAGCCTTTACCCAGTCAGAATAGATAAGATACTTCTTTGATGGACCTTCTTGTGCCCCAGCTGGGGAGATAACAGTCCCAGAACATTGATAATTGATTGAGGCCAGTCTAGCCTGAGATGGGAGACTGGGAGCCAGCACCTGCAAAGGGGAGTGTAGGTCAGGCCCTGCTGCACATTTGCCCAGAGAGAAAGGGGCCAAGGGGAGTAGAAAGTAATGGAGAATTCCCCACATAATTGCTCTTTGCTTTGCTTCAGGGGTGCAAAAGAATCTCAGAGCTCAAATCTGTAAGGCTAGGGTGTTCTACAGACATATGGCAGGGAAGAGACCTGTCTTGGGCTTGGGACTGGGGGCCCTGCAGGTCTGGGTAGAGAAGTACTGGCAGAAGTAGGGCAGGGGAGAGGGGGCAGGGGAATAGCATGGGGTGCCGACTTCATGCTTGGCAGAGGCAGAGCAGGAGAACTTGGAGAAATCCTTTCCTGGAGGCCCCACAGCTGCAGGAATTCCCATTCATCTCTCCACACATGCAACAGCTGTTCCAGCTGCTCGTCCGATGGCTTTCTAACCCTGGCTGTAAACCGGCCATAGGAACCTCTTGCTCCTGCTTCCCTCTAATCTATCCCAGTCACAGGAAATGGCAAATTATTCTGGGCTTTTCAGACCATCAGAAAGGCATCCCCTGTCCCTCACTGGCAAAGTGAAGTGAGGTCTGATGGTCAGATTGGTGGCATTTTGTTTTGCCTGTATGGAGATTTGGCTCTCTGAACCTTTGAACAACTGATTAGTAATATCCAAGGAATCAAAATGAACCCTGGTTATTAACTCATTTGAGGCGATTTGCGGTAGTCAGGAGTAATTCAACCCCTTCCTTCTCTCATAGGCCCAGACAGATTGTTTCTGTGTTATATCCTTGTGCACTAGGGCCTTCTGTCCCTCTCATGTGGTGCTTGGGGTTAAGTAGCCTGGGAGCTGATTGAAAGCAAGGTATTTCTGTGACATTTTGAGCTTTTGAAAAATGCTCATTTTCTCATGAAAACCCCATTGTAATGAAAACTTCTGACTAGCTCTAAACCCAATTTTTTTTTGTTTTTCCACCTAGAACCTTTCAGTCTGTTGCTCCCCTTGGTTTTGTCCAGTCGGCAGTGGGCAGGATGCTGTGCATTAGAGCCGAGGAATTGTTAGCGATCGGGGTGCCCTAAATGCCAACAAAAGATGCAATAAAGGAATGTTCCTTTCCACTTGAAATGCCTGTTCCGTTTGCCAGGCAGTCAACACTGTAAATTCAATCTGACTATTTAAAAAGACCTTTTAAAGCTTTTGAACGGTTCCTGGCTCATTTTGTAGTAATAAAATCATAGTGCCTGAGAGCCAGACATTCAGAATAGCCAGGACCTTAGCAAGTAACTAAATAGAAGATACTTGGAAGCATTGTACAATGCTTAGAAACAGGATAATTGTACTGGCCCCTTCCACCACTGTTTGCATGCCTGTAATCACTGGACTCTGTCCTGGACTCTGTGTAGTGACATTTTGGGTTACTATGAGACACAGAAATAGGGAAGGGATTTGCAAAGTGGGAATCCTGTCTGCCATGGGGTGGTGGAACTACTGTGTAATGAAAACAGGCAAAGAAGCCGAACAAGGTGGGTGAGTTTTCTTTCTCATCCTGCTGCACAGAGCTAGGAGATCAAATGTAGCTTTTCATACCTGGTTTGTGGGATAGATTCCATCCTGTCCCTTCAGATGATTCTTTTGAAGGAGGCAAACATGGAGGTACCTATTCAGTGTTCTCTCCTGCTATAGTTAGGGTGGGACCAGAGCTTGCTTTCTGCTTTTACTGCAAGAATTATTCAGGTCTGCAGTGCGTTCTGACTGCCAACAGGTTGCAGGTGTCAAGCTCCTTTGTTAGGGGCAACTCCTTGGAGGGGAAAGTACCATATGTGTGCTACACTGATACAACTTTCTCTAAGCATCTGTTTTTCTTTGGGTTGGAGACAGGATGATGAGCTAGGTGGACCTTTGGTATGACAGTTTAATCATCCTTTTGGTCTTAAGTTGAGTAGAAATGGCAGATATTGACTCTCATGCTTGAACTGGAGAAATATTGAGCACTCATGTTACTTTGAGTGGAGGTTGTGACTGCTCAGCAGGGTTGGGCCATCAGGACCGGTTGCTGCAGTTCACACTAGATCCACCAGATTTGGTTCACTGCTGCTTGGAACCAATACTTTGTGCCGGGGAGGGTCCATTCGCTCAGGCAACAGCAGCAATGCTTCCCGATGCTTGTATTCCTGCCTTGGTGATAACACCTTGCCTCCACATCTCTCTTACACACAGGAACCCATGACAGTTCAGACTGCCTCCGTCTTGGTTCTCTTGACTTGGAAATGATGCATCCCCCTGGAGGAGTCTAACCATGGGACTCTGAAGACAGTAGAGCTTATCAATTTTACTTAGACACCACAAAACTCTGCCTGTTGGCTCCTGCTCCACGGCATGGTTTTGCCTCTCTCTCACACCTGTTGACCTGGGAACCCTGGGAGCAGGCCGATGGACTACAGAGGTGATCAAAGCATCTTGATGGAAGGTGATTTACAGGTGCAGCCTCAGCCCTCCTCCAGTGCCCCAGCACATGGTGTGTATGTATGTCATGGTACCCATAATGCCAGATGGTTCCCTGGCATATGATCAGTGCTTTTGCATGCAGCAGGGAGGAATTTAGTTGAGAAGTCTGATAAGGGGTCTGTGAAGGTTTGGCTGGTACTGTTTTGGTCCTCTGGGAACTAGGACCTCACTGCAGAACAAATGTCTGATCTCTTGCTGGCGTAAGTCAGCATAACTCTACCAAAGGTAATGGAGTTGTGCTGATTTACACCAGCTGAGTTTCTACCATCAAAAATCATTCATTTGTTCTCTCTCTTCTCCACTTTTCCCCTCTCCTTGGATTAGAAACAAAGTCTATAAAGCTAGCACAGTCCCTGCAGCAGCATAACTTCCACAGAGTGTTTGCTTTAAGAGGTTAAAAGCCCTATAAACTGCTTTACATTCTCTAATAATAGAATGCAGATGCAAAGGGGAAGGATTTGATGGTCAATTAATAGAGAAGCTATCCAGTCCTTTGCATAGATCCTACTCCTTGTCTTTGAAATACAATGCCCAATGAAAACCTTACCCATAACTATACTGAGATTAAAATAATAATCTGCAGCACTCTAGGTAGCGTGCTGCAGTTTTCAGGGTGCCTCTGAGCTGTTCCTCATAAACTCTTGGATAAGATTTGTCTGAGTGTTTCCAATTGCAATTGCTCCTGGAGAAAAGCTGTGAAGCAGTATTCAGCTGGCAGAGGTTGGAGAGAGGGTTATTTTACGGAGTAAAAGAGGAGGGAGTAAGGAAAGTGTTGACAATCCCTCATGCATTCTTCTGAAAGGAAAAGAAAATGATAGTTACTGTAAATGTTCTGCGCTTTGGCTGGGTTATTCTCAGTCCTAGCTGACATACTGGGTTAGGTAATGCCCACAGAGCTGATTTTGGGTAGAGAGGGCTGAAACAGCTCTGGCATATTCCATTAGCTCTGCTTTTATTTTGCAGATGTGTTCAGTATCACTTGCTCCAGCCCTTACAGGTGGGTGGTATTGATGACCTGTCAGGACATCTCTGCCAGTGATGTTTGCTCCAGAAGAATGGTGCAGCTTGTGAGCAGAACTTACTTAGCCGAACAAGAGAGGTTTGGGCTTCAGCAGTGAAACCAATCCGGATTTCATAGGCCAGAAGGTAGAATGAAACCCCTTCTCTTTCAGTAGTCCACACCACAAGTAAGAGCTGAACGGGGAGAAGGCAGTTTAGGCAGTGAGGAGAGCTACCAGCAGTAATTAATCAGGATAGCAGCCAGCCCCTGCTGGGCTCTAAGGCTTACTCGCTGGCAAAAGTCATCAATATGGAAATATGTTGCCTTCTTTTTAGAGCTCTAGTGATTTATTTGCCCTGCAGAGTAACAGGAAGGCAAAGAAGCAGTGCTCTGTCCAAGATGCTTCCCTGAGGTACCTGGAGACTCTTTGCTCTTGCTTGGTCTCCTCCCAATTAATCAGACACAAGGAGTGGGATTCACTTCACCTACCTTAGCCCCCTACAACTTGGGTAGCTCATACAAGCCAGTTGTCTGGACTGCCTGTGTTGTCAGTGCTGAGAGATAAGCCCTTCAAGGCAAATTAATGCCTTCAAAGGCAGAGATCTAAGGAAGGCCACTTCCCTTCTTGCCAGAGTCCCTGTCTATGTACACAGAGCAGATGGGCAACTGAGCAAAGCCTGTAGCTTGGGCAGTGCAATGTAATGGTGACTTCCCCAGGGCCAGAGCAGGAAGCATGGCAAGTTCATCTGTGAGTCATGAAAATCCTGATGTCAGCCCAGAATGTCTAGTTATTCTCTTTCTCTCTCTCCTTTTCATGGTTTCTCAAGATGACTGAAGTATGCAAAATTAAAAAAAAAAACTCCGGAGCAACTGATAGAAAGAATAAATGTAACACAGATGGCCTAAAGCCAGTTGGGAATGGGGAGTCTTCTAGGTGGGACTTGAAATCCTCACTGAACTGCCCCTTCTTCTGGAATCATCTTTGTTCCTCCACTTCTGTGATATGCAATAAATATTTTCTGGCAGTAGGCACTCCCCATCTCTCTTGGGCACCATTGGAAGCAGAAAACAAGAACGTCTCTCTGCTGACTTGCGTGGAGCTGCACTGCTTTATAACAGTTTATTATGTGGCCTGAGAAACTCAGAGGTTTGGCTTGGCTCCCTGTTCAGATATTTTTTTCTGAGCAGTCTTCTGTATCACAAACCTCTCAGGACTGGTGAACCAAGTTGGAAACCTCATGAGAATGCCATTTTTTTGCTTTGTCTTACCAGTTCTGGTTTTGGTCCTGGCTGTTATCAGAGATGCACTAAAATACTCCATGAGAAATGGACCAGACCTTTTGGGATGACAGAAGGCCCAGTTCACACTGAGGGTGTAGCTGTGCCTCTATTTGAGCTCATGCAGCTTCTCCTGCCTGTGGATTTAGTCCTGATCGCGTAAAATCTCGACACAGATTGCCAAGGTCAAGGGGAATTGCCTGAGTTTGGGAAACTAAGACTAAATGAATGGAGCATGATATGAAAGCATAATGGAGCTGATTTTTTTATTGCAGAAAGGCCTCTCTACACCATTCTGACAGCATAAAGGGTCATTTACATCTATTTTAAGCAATGTAAAGGTTTGATCCTCATTTACACATGTTGAAAAGAAAATATAGTATGTACCAAGACTAAGCTCCTTCCTACTGCCAAAGTGATGGAAAGAGACTTTAGTGTAAATAAGGTTCAGGCCTGTTTTCAGTTTCAGCACCATGAACATGCTGGTGCGGATGCAGGAAAGATGCCAAATGTATTTATTTTGGCCAGGCAGGGCATTTCTTCAGTTTTCTGTCTGCAGAAGAAAGTGAATGTACACTTTTTGCCTCTGCCTTCCACTACAGCCACTTTAAATGTCACTTCCCCTTCTGACACAGAGGCAGAAGATGCTATTGCAAAGGTCCCAACACACAGGAGGCTCCTGTCTAGGCAACACCTATAGGACCTATAGGTGCTGAATGGGCACCTTTGTGGAGGGAGTTACAAGTTCTCTGTTTCCAGCTGCTAAGCTGCTCCCAAGGACTCTGCAACAACTTTAAACCAAGCAGAAACCAAGGATGCACAAGCTGACAAACTCCGTTTGTGTCAACTAAAGAGAAGCAGCTCTCTGCCAGCTGCCGGAAATGGACTCCAGACCTTCTTCTGAGGTGGGAGACATTGAGTAACTGTTCAAACATGTGAGTAGTTTCCTAAACAGGATGATGATGACAATTACAGGCTGATACAGGCGCACTATTTACATCTTCTTAACTGGTCAGTTTTTCAACCCCATCAGAGTCTGGGAGAGTGTTGCCCTTCCCTGAGAACATTGAATGAGACTGTGATTTATCATGGGGCACAGGGGCAAGTGGCTGATACTCCACAGAGGTTCAATAATACGGACCATCTGCCTGCAGCTTTTCATGCTGCCTCTCCCCGTCCTTTTTCCTCTCCGTGTAGAACAGGGGCAAGCTAGATCTGAAGGGAGGTGCAATTTTAAACAGGGCTGGCGCGCCTCTGTGCCAGTGTGCGATGGATTAGAATTAGTTTCTGCTAATTTGCTCCACATGGAGCTTTCAGTTTGAATCCTGTCTCCTGAATTAACAGGCAGACCACCCTCTCTGTATCCTGACTGCTGTATTTCCCGTTGTGTAGGAAGAACTGCTCATCCGTCCCACTTTTTCTCTGGTGTGGTCGGAGTCGTACTCCCCACTTGAAGGAAGGGGTGTCTCCATAGCTGTGTGTATTCAGCAGGGCTCCCCATCAGGGCCTCTGAGCTGATCAA
Organism: Apteryx mantelli; assembly: GCF_036417845.1. Taxonomy (NCBI): domain Eukaryota; kingdom Metazoa; phylum Chordata; class Aves; order Apterygiformes; family Apterygidae; genus Apteryx; species Apteryx mantelli. The sequence goes on from NC_089996.1 coordinate 4,068,524, forward strand.
AACCTGGGCAGCCGTGTCTGAAAACAATGAACGTGTTCAATTGGGGAGAAGGAAGGATGCACGGCCCAATGCTTGTTACCTCCTGATTTTTTTTGTGCTTGTCTGCATCCCAGATTGTTGCTTTTCAGGAGGTAGCTCTTGGTAATATCGCTGCTCCTTTTAGCAGAGAAGTCAAAATAAGTCTAGCTAGAAAAGATCCAGGTGCTTTGATTTCTTGCTTGAAATGAAACTGACTGTTTTTGCAGACTGGAGTAAAAAAAGTGCAGGAGGTGCTTTGACAGTCCTTGTTCTGCTGACGAAGACCAAAGCTTCTGCTGGACCCAGCCCACAGGGCTGAAAAAACTTAAGGATACAGTGTAGGCTTAGTTAATTTGACTGTGGGTGATGGACTTGCACTGCAGGAACACCAAAGCACCTCAGTGAGAGGTGGAAAATACCTGCTCAGCCCTGCCAGCCAGTGTGAAGGATTGCACATAGTGCATTTTCTAGGGTTTCACTCAATCTAAGAGAAATGCCCTAAGTGAGATGGCTCCTTCAGGAATGTGTTAAACCAGGCTTGCCGGCAGGAGGTTCTCCTTAAAGTTCAGCCTCCATGTTCCCCTTCTCAGGCCCATCCAGCCAAATTATTCTTCTGCGTGTCACGTGCTGAAATTTTCCATTCACCTTAGCAAGGAAGGGAAAGCTACTGGGCTGGCCTTTGCCAAATTTGGTTTGATTTTCCTCTTGCGTCTTGACATCCTCTGTGCCTTTGAGGAGGTTTCCTCAGCCCTTCTGTGGTGAGGTTCCCACATGAAAAAGGGTATTACTGTAATAACAATCCCTCTTTCATGATTTATGTCCAGAACAGCTTGGATAAGTCTAGCTGGGGAAATGTCTATGCCATAGAAAGAAAATGTGTATGCAATTTCTCAGTAAAGGTCTAGACATCTTCAGTGGCTTCTGAGTCATTAAGATGCTCATACTTGTAATCATCGCTATCCCTGAAAATGTATACTGAGATTGTGTGACATGTCTAGGAGCCCTGTAGATGTTCAGGAGCTCCATACAAACCCTAGATAAAGTGGGTCTTGAAACAAAGGCTTTGCTATCCATAATGCAGGCCACACCAGGCTGAGTGTTCAGCAGTGCCAGCAACTTTGAGGCACCTGGGTGCACAGTGTAAGAGCATACTTTGTGCTCCCAGATTCTGACTATAATGAATGGTGGTTTGTGTGTTAACTGCAGTGCTGTGTTTGCAGGCACGGATGGGGGAAAGGTGGGAGGAACAGAGTTTCTCTGTTTGGGCTGTTCCAAGCTGGTATGTTGTAAAGAGTGCTTCCTGGTTATGGTCTAGATGAAATCCTACTGATGCATCTGCAGGGGTTTTATAAAAACTATTTGCAAATTTATTACGTCTTTTCAGCCAAAAAAGACAATCGCTAATGATTTTTAGTTAAAGGTTTCATTTTGTCATTTCCAAGCCGGCATACCTCTGTTGGTTATTTCAGAACAGGTGGTTTCGAAATTTAGCTACATGAATTTCTCAAAAGTATTTGCTTTCAGGGCCCCAGAATAAAGCTGGACAAAGTTGAATGAAATATTTTATTTGATATCTAAGTATCTATAAGACTTGTTTTTCATGTCAGTGGGGTGAATTGATTTCTGTGTCTTTTTGTGAGGACAACCTGAAATTATTCATCAGAAAACCAAAGAAGTCATTTATTCTCCCAGTTCTGTGTTTTACCTCTTTCCCAAGGTCCAGCTGAGTCAGTCTGGCCTTCAGCTTTTTTACCTCTGTTTGCCCTTCCTTTTAATTTTTATTACATGCTCTTAATGTCAGCAAAATAGACATTCTTAATGAAGGCGTATCTGAGCCTGAGTGTTGATTGTTCTTCCGTGATGACTGGCAGCAAGCATTCCTGTAGTAGGGGTTCAGCACAGAGGTGTCTTGGCAGATGAACATTTCCCCTGTGGTTTTCTCTCTCCTGCCAGCTGGAAATATGATGAAAACATACCTCTTATTTGTACTTTGTCTTATAGTATGCAAGAGAGGGTAATGCTCCTTGAGAAGAGAAAGAAATAGAGCAAATCATCTGTAAGGCATCCATCTGTAGGTCTGAGTGTAGGCTAGAGGGCTCTGAGCGTAGTTGTGTTGGACAAAGGCATGGAGAGAGCTGAACCTTGGCCGAACTGTGCTGGGGGAGGCTCTAGTGGAAATGCAGAAAGGTCAGCAAAACTATGCTTCCACCTGTACAATCTGTTGCTAGACTTCTTATAAGGATCAAATTTTCAGGTGTGGCTGTGTTCCCAGAAGATGACCTCTGCTGGTATGGTCCATTCTCTGTCTCCTTGTAGGTCTAACTTTGTGAATCTAGACCTGGCCTTGTGCTTCTGTGCTTACTTCCTGAGCCTAGTGTCATCTAGCTGAGGGCACTGCCAGGAAAAGACTGGCTTTTGGGGAGCTGTGGGCTATTCTAAAGAGTGGAAGAGTAGCTGTGCGGTAATGGCAGATGATGGGGTTTGAGAGACCTGAGTCCTGTTCCTTTGTACTGCTACAGGCTCTCTGCCTGCCCTACTTCTTAATCTCATGGCTCTTCACTTCTCCATCTTTAACTGGGAACCATAATGTTTATTTTGTCTATTTTTTTTGGAGCACAACTGATGCAAGCTGGAAAGCTTTACCAATAATTCCCAAACACAGAAATATGTGCCTGCAACATGGCACTTTTTAGAACAGCATCCGCTCTGGATTTAAAGGTTTCAGATGGTGGAGAATCCATCACAGCCCGGGGTGAATAATTCCAATGGCTCATTACTCTTTCAATTACAAACTGGCACCTTCCTTGCAGTTTGAATTTGTCTAATTTTGGCTTCCAGCCATTGGATCTTGATATGCTTTTGTCTGTTAGATTAAAGAGTTTTGCTGTAAGAAAGCCTCTCTTTGCTAGGTGCTCTTTATTCTTAATAAGTCGCTTCTTCCTCTTCTTTTTGATAAGCTAAGCTATTAAACTCCTTAAGTCTCTCAGTGCGAGCCAGCTCTCCTCCACCCCACAGTCCTCAAATCATAGTTGCAGCTCCCTTCTGAATTCCTGTGTGGGTACCATTCAGTTGCCAAATAAGCATAAAGTGCCATTTGAGACATCTGTGTGGAACTGGCAGATCTGACACATCTGCAATGGCAGTAGATACTTAGCTTTAGGCACCCGAATCAAGCCCTTGAAGTCCAGAAAAAAAGATATAAAATCCATCTCCCCTAATTTGAACCATCTGCAGATTTGGCAGTAGGCCAAGCTAATCATCCAGTCTCCTTCAAAGGTGAGCTCACTCACCCTCCAGCATTGCCTCTCTCTTTTTATTGACTCCAAAGAGAGCCTAGAAAGGTAACTTAGACTGCGCATCTAAGTTTATCTGGCTAGATTTAGCTGAGATGATTCCCAACCAAGAGTTGGACCATGCTGTCTTGCAGTGGTCTCCTTGGTGCAGGATGCAAATGATATCTTGCATCAGTACAGAGTAGTGTTGGCACCTGCAATCTTTTGGCTATCCAGCAGCATTCTTTGCCAGAGGAACTGCTTTTTCATACTGTTTAAGCTCTCGAAGCTGAAGCAATGATTGTTTGTTACCATATATTTTCACTGAATCAGAATTGTTGAGGTTGAAAGGCATCTCTGGAGGTTTCTAGTCCAAACTCCCATTCAAAGGAAGGTCAACTAGAGCTGGTTGCTCAGGTCCTCGTCCAGTTGGGTTTTGAATATCTCCAAGGATGGAGATCCACAACCTCTGGGCAGCCTGTTCCAGTGTTTGACCACCCTCAAAGTAAAAAAGTTTTTTCTTACGTTCAGGTGGAATTTTCTGTATTTCAGTTTGTGTCCATTGCCTCTTGTCCTGTCCCTGGATACAACTGAGAAGAGTGGTTTCATCATCTTTACTCCCCTGCATCAGATAGTTACATTGATAAGATCCCCTCCAAGCATTCCCTTCTCAAGGCTAAACAATCCCAGCTCTCTCAACCTCTCCAAATATGACAGATGCTCCAGTCCCTTAATCAGTATTGAACTCTCAGGACTGTGATGTTCAAATGGGCTGAGTTACAGGTTTGGTTTGATGAAGCTTGATTCGTGTGGAGGGTTTTCCATAGGTGCAAAACTCCCACAGAAGCTGAAGAGAAGTGTGGTTTCCTTCAGCTTGCCTGCTTGGGTTGCCATTGCAGGGTTCTTGGCATACACTAGCACTGGACCCTGGTGTTCTTCTCTTCAGCGAAGAGGGAGTTGCTTGAGCAGAAGGAGCAATAGAGTAGTACTGATTCCCAGGGACAGCTGCTCTGCTCCAGCCGTTGGGGTCTCTGAGCTTCGGGTAGGACTGGAGATCCAATCTAGTCTTGTGTGAAGGGGAAGTCCCAGCTGAACAAGGCTGGGAGGCCCCTTTCTTCAGCAACTTTGGGCAAGAGAACCACTTTCCTTTCAACCCTGCTTGTAGGAGAGATTGCCTGGTGTGTAGATCCTCGTGGTACTTCATGCTGCAGGTTGATGTTATCTTGTTAGCACATAATTCCTACTATTTTGGTCAGGCCTGTGTCTAGCCCAAGTGTCCGTAGTCTCCTAAGCAGCATGTGTGCAGAGCAGGCAGGCTGTGCTTTCAGCTCTGGCATTTCTCTTGATGGTCTCTGCACTAAATTCCCCTTAGAAGAGGCTGAGTCTTAAACTGTGGCTTTCCTTGCCATCTTTTATGGCTGGAGTTTCAAAAATAGCACTGACAATGAAGGCCAAACTTAAAGCATTTTGTTGTTGTGAAGCTGAGTGTGCTTTACAAGCCCCCTAAGAAAATCTTTCAGAACAGGATTTCGGTAAAAGCCAGATTATATCACAGAGCTGAGAAAGCCACTCGTTAACCATTGCTCTTACAGACAGTGCTCAGGAGTCAAGCCCAGAAGGTCCTGTCTCTGTGAGGGGCTTATTTCTGAAAAGCAGCTTGTGATGGTCTCTTGTGTTGGACCCAAACAGCCTGAGTTACAAAAGCACCTGTGCAAATCTATTGGCTTCAGCAAGGTGCCGTGGGCTGAGATCACCCCAACTTTAATGGATTTTGCAGGACACACATGACTCTTTGTGAAGCTCCTTGGTGGAGCAGTAACTCCTAAAGCAAGGGGAAAGGTGGTTTCTGTTCCTAACTCTTGCTGTTCACTGGATGACCTTAAACAGTTTGTTTTCCCTCTTGCTGTTTCCCCATTGATAAAATGAGGATAAACTTATTTCCTTGGTAAAGCAATATGAGATTTACTGACAAGAAGAGGTAAATCTTAATAACATCATTTCTAAGAGCTACAGTTATCATTATCACAGATACACTGCAGTGTTGCCCTCCTAAAAGGCATCAGCCCTGTCTGGCAGAAAGCTGAGTGGGACCGTGCTGTTGCACCTCAGGCTAGCTCACTGGACTGTGAAGCTTAAACATCTCCCCAGGAGCAGAAAATAAGAATAAGAGTGCATCTTGCTTAGTCTAAGTGCTTATGTGGTTTTCTGGTCTCCAAATCAACACTCACCAAAGTTGTAACTACCCAGAGAGAGACTCCAGCATAGTATGCCTGTTCTACCAACCATCACAGCAGTCGTGGAGCCCCAGGTGTGGGTGTGAAGTCCTAATGGAGGGCACCTTGGTGAGCTCATGGTTCCTCTTTCAGGGGAGACTGGTTTGTCTCCTGTTACTTTTACTTCTGCAGGTTTGGAGGAAAGTGCCATGCTCATAATGAAGACACATGTCCTGCTTGGCCAGTCAAATCTAACTGGGAGAGACTGTTGATGCTGATTATCATTGCCTTGTGGACTGAGTGTTGTGTTATCTTTAGCTGTTTGGCTCTGGGCATCATAGGAATTGCCTCAGTCTTTGTGTTGCAACCCAGGTGTTGGTCAAGGAGAGCTGTTGGCCATGTTCTCAGCTCTTGGTGTCATCTGCCGGCACGTTTACCTTAAGGAAACCTGAAAAAAGCCATCACTTTTCTCTTCAGGGCAAGTTGATTGGGGATGGCCTCTGTTTTAATGACGTCTTAGAGCTGTTTGACACTATCATGCCTTCTCTTAGTGTAATCTGGGTTTATATACAGTGACTGATCATGTGCCAGGAGATTTATTACTGACAACAAATCTCATTCAATCAACAGCAGAGACCAAACCAGCCAGTATTCAAACTAGCTACTTAGGACAATGTTAGATGACTCCAGGCGCACCAGATGGGACCTACCACCCTCACTCAGCTCTGTCTGTGCCATCTGCAGCCCATCCCCTGGCTGATTTCCTATGAGCTGTGCTGGGCAGGAGCTTGTTCCAGGCCCAGCTAGAGAACTCTGCTATTTATTTCAGGATGTTAGCATGGGAAGTCTTTGGTGCAGTCTCTGGTGAGTTGGCCAAGGGGAGACTTTATATCAAGTCTTTCCCATCATGCAGCCATTAGACTGCAGTAGCTGAGCAGTTAGAGTTACTCGCTATTTCATGAAACTGGATTTTTCTGTGTGCCAAGGGCGTTTTCAGTTGAACCAACTGTATAGAGGTAGTTAGTCCTTTGGGGCCTGTGGATCAGGATATCCCTCCCTTGTATGCTGCTGATAAACTAGTGTGTCTTTGCCATCTTAGCCCAAGGCTCAGAAAGATGTTTTAGAGACATTCTGCTTGCAGACTCTCGTTTCATGAGCAGCCAAGCTCTGTGGAGCATATTAGTGCATGCACAGCTAAATGAGACATGGACAGCCTGATTGTAGCAGAGTAAGATGCACGGATTCATTGCTCGGGTAAGAAGGAAGTGTGGCAGAGCACTGAGAAAGTCTGAAAGAGCAAGCACGAGTGTGTATAACCCATGGTGTGAAACCAACGCTATAAATAACAGTCTGATGGAAACCAGATCTGTTGGGTGTATGCTTCCCATTTCACCTCCAAAGCAAGAAACTTTGTTGCAGTGAAACGTTCATACATGGCCATGCTTTGGCCTCTGTTCCTCCCCTCAAGGCACGTGCTGGTCCTCCTGAGACCTTTAAAAGGCGGTTCTGGGTGTGACCTGGGAAAGGAATGTGCAGATCTGGGGAAAGGTTTCCTGCTGACCACTATGTGTGAGGGTAGGCTAGTATCATTCCTTTCGTAATAGGAATTATCTTTCTCACCCATCCCTCCCCCTCTATTTTTACAAAAGAAAAATGTTGGGACCCAAACAAACTTGTCTGAGGACAGATGATAGCTGTAAATAAGCAGTTCTGCTCTCAGCACCCGAGGCTCCCCTATTAGTACTTAGTGTTTTGGCCTCTTCAATCTGCCAGTCAAATAAAGTAGCAAAGGCAGGAGTTGCCATATATAAATGTCCACAGTGCTAAATCCTGAGCCACCTAAGTAAATAAGTTTGTTCCTCTTTTACCTTGTATTAGTGTAAATCAGCAAGGTCAGTGGCATCGAGCTCGTACATGGCTATTGTGAGAGGGAAGTAGCATTACTGCTGGCTTCCGGGAACATTAGGAGAGGTGAACTTTGGCTACCAGGTTTCAGGGAGTTAAAGAGAATGAAACATATTCCGCAAGGCAAATAGCAGAGACCCATTTGGAATAAATCTACTTGTTGGCTGCACTTCTCGTTCTGGCAGTCAGCTCATTTACAATTTGGGCCAAGTTTTGCACTATGATCAGCTTTAACTAATAAAGATCTAGCATGGTACCTTGCTAATCTCATTAGATGGAGAGGTATGTTTTGGTAGTGGTTTCTGGGGGAGGACAAAGAGAGAAATACATTTAGCAATTCCAGCTTGAGCCATTTCTGTCCAATTTTTTAAAGCGTATATATATGTTTCTACTGACTATTTCTACTTAATCTCCCACTTAAAATAGTGGTATCAGAGGCCCAAATTACCCATCTCCAGGTATAGCTGCATTCCAGACTACTGGCAGATACTTAGAAGAGTTGACTGTGGCTGGGTACTAATCTGCAAAGCTCTTGGGGTCCTTTTTAATGGAGTCATATATGCCTTGTCTATTTAAGGGCCAGACATAGACTTGTACCTTACTTGGAGGTAGACCTACTGAACTTTTCCATGTTGGCAGTGTACAAGCAAACTCCCAGAACCATCAAAGTCCATGAGAAGTTTTAGATGTAAAGCCTGCTGATTTCAATGACTTGCCCCATGCCCCATTGTCAGCTTTATTTTCAGTGACACAAATAGGATTTTTTTTCCCTCTGAACTAGGCTTTTAAAAAAAAAATCAGGAATTGGGCCAGTATTAATAAATAGCGGTTCTCTCACTTGGAATATGAGGCACCGCCCGACCCCACTGAGCTGAGCTCCTTGCAGAGTAAGGGATGTCTTGGCTGAGGAAGAAAAGTAAAGTCTGGCTCCCTCTCCTTTTCTTTTTTGTTCTCAGACCGTTGGTCCCCACCAGTTTTGATAATGTGCTGGTATGTGTTAGCTTTGAAGTGCTCTGTGGATACACTGGCCTTCTACATTGTTCCTTGGGACACATCTCCAGGCTCCTCGCTCTTTCCTGGTGCCTTCCACGGTAGTATCTGTCAAGGACGTCTCAGTTGCAGTTTCAAAACAGGTCCAAACCATACCTGTCGTTGTCTTCCTCCACATTTAGATACTGTAACTAATGCACGCAGAAAAACATACTGACATTGTGGGATACACTTGATTAATCAGTTGGTTAAGGGAGTAGCACAGAGGCTTTGCTGCTCCTTATGAGGTCAGTTACTTCCCCTTCCGTGTGTCACAAGGACGTTGTTGTGTTTGGCTGAATCCTTCCTTGCTTGGGGCCAGTCATTTATCAACAGAGATTTCCATCTTGGACTAATAATTCATCTCTTATTGCAGCACTCACTGCTCTGAGGGCCCATTCGTTTCTTCTTATCACAGTCTAATTATTTTGTGAAGGAAAATTTCTGACTATATTTTGGGGACGGTGGCTGAGGGTTCAGGAGAACCTGGGCTTTGGGTAGAGGTGAGCTTCTGAGTGTGGGAGAAGGTTTTCCTGGGGGTCAGCCCTCATCTGTGGGACCTGCTCCTGCAGAAATGAGAAAGGTGCTGGACTCTGGTATGTTTGAAACGAGATGCAAAGTGTGTGTCTTTGACTTAACTTTCACTTGGTATATTTTTCACAAATGACTGCTTGCACATGCCTTGCACCCCCTCATCTCCCACCACCCGCTTGCTCACTTTCTCACACACAGACACACTCACCCTCTTGCACATACTAATAAAAAATCCTGTAAATTAAGATTTTGTTTCCTGGCAGACTGGGAACAGTAAGGGGTGGGGGGAAGAATTTGTATTCATAAATACTTTGCTGGTGCTGGGATTGTAGAAGGAAGGATGGGTGGATGGATGAACAGATAGTAGTCACAGCAGCATAATTAATAATAATGACAGAAAGGCATCCTGCTCCTATTAATAGTGTGCTCACAGCTTTAATCAGCCCTATCCACCATCCGATGGAAGACTTTAATTGAATCAATCTTTAGTTTCTATCAAAAAGGTTGTTCTGGCCAGGCTGATGGGGGGGATCCTTGAGGTTCTAAAAAAGAGAAATTATTATTTTATTATTATTTGATGCATCTTAATTTGCTTAAAGAACCCAGGACAATTTCTTCTTTTTCTTTAACGAACCCGGTGCAGTACTCGGAGCGCAGGGAACATGTCCAGGAGCTCCCCAGTTTGCTTTGTCCTAGTGAGGCATCCTCTGCTCCTTCATCCTCTGCCTCTTGAGCTCAGGGAAAACTCGTGTCGCCTGCAGCAGATCGGGCCCTGTTAGCAAAGCCAGGGAGCGAACTATTAATAAAGGCAGTGTGGCAGCCTCTGCAGTCACTGTACTGCTGCCGTCTTGGTGTCACGCTCATTGCTTTATAAAGCATTTTGGAATCACCTGGAGCATGAAAGGTGCTCTATAAAATCAAATTCCATTTCATTCTGTTTTGCAGCCATTCCCCTACTCTGAAAGCAACAATAAATTCTGCTGGACTAGTAATGGCTAGTTGTACTACTTTAGAAATATACTTTAAAGAGAAGTTCTAAAATGTTGGTTTATTAAGCATATCATATGTATAAATTGTCCATTGATGTATTGCATGCAAAAGATGTAGTGAATATAATAATAACCTTTTCCAACATTTCATTTTGAAGCCCCATTTACCTGAAATGAGCTGCTTCCAATAAATATTTCACAACATGTTTCTCCTTCACAAGTGCGCTTACAACTTATGAAGCAAACACAAATGTTTTAATTCTGACAAAATGAGTATCTTTCATGCACCAGCCTCTATTCGGTGCATAGTTTTGTGGCTAAATGGCTTTCTGATTATCATGTCCCAGGATATTACTTCAACTGAAGTGATATGAAATGTCATTAAAAAGTAATGTTCCTCTGCTTTGACAATCATATTAGTAAACATTGGAGACTCTGCAGGTTATATGTCAGGCAGGCCGACACTAATGGGTTTATTAACATACACAGTAGCACTTTGTCAAACCTTCTTGTTAATCTAAATTTTCAGATGACGAAAAGAAATGGAGGGGAAGCAAGAAGATGATATTTAAATACTGTTCAGTTTAGGCCACAACGGAAAGAAGCCCGGAAATCCCAAGCAAGGTCAGCTGCTCCCCAGTGTGCTTCACTGCGGTGGGGCCGTCCCTTGCTCCAAGGCAAAGGGGAAGGATTAACTTGCTCCCTGGGGAGGTTTTTTCTGAGGTGATGTGGACCTGGGATGCCTCTCCTCAGGAAGACCTAGTGCATGTATAGAGAAGGGCACAAGGGGATTTGTTTCCAGGTCAAGGATGTATAGCCAGCTCCTCATCTGAGTCATCTGGGTTATGGTGCGGGAGTATCCAGGGTAGGAGTTTGCTAGGCACTGTGCGAAAGGCAGGGGTATCTCCATAGCAAATCTAAGGGGGCTGATGGGGTGACAGGGAAATCCAGGTCTGCTCTGCAGTGGGTAAAGATATTTGAGCCATCTATAAAATAACTCCTGGGAGGGCACAAGCAATGCTGCTGCCTAGCCTGGGCTACTGTATAGCTCATCTGTTTGGCTTCTTAGCAGTGAGGAAGGGCTGAGGCCAGATTTCTGCTGGCATTCAGAAAGGGGGAGGACAGACACCTGAGGATGAGGAGAGGACGTGCTGATCTTGATGTCCCCAGAATATGGGATGGGGCAGGGGGGAATTTCAGTTGCTGCTGCTGAGAGCAGCTGACCCTGACCCCAGCACTAGCTGCGAGTGCCACCAGTCCTGCAGCCCTTGCCAGCCCATCGTGGGCCATCGTGGGCAGTGCAAACAGGGCTAGACGCTGCAGGGAAAACTGACTGTCTGCAGAGAAACTGCAGTCACAGTGATGCTGCCTGTCAACACCTGAGCAACCGGATCCCACAGCAGGACATCAGACCTGTCCTCCCCTATCCCAGCACCAAGATGTGTCCCAGGGCCCTGAAGTCCAGTCGTCCCTCGTTTTCCCCCTGCCACCTGCTGTGCTGCATGCTGGCGGCATGGCATGGGAACCGTGCCCTGCTCCCGGCATTCCCCGCGGGTGCCCATTTGTGCCAGCACTTCCCCTTGCTGGAGAAATTGGGCCTTCAATTCCCTGCCTGTGGTTTTGGCTCCCGTGTGAACGGCAGCGACTCCGCGCTCTCGCTTCTTCCCGCAGGGGCCGTGTGGGGGGCGCCAAGAGTTGACTTTGGCCCAGAGAGAGTTATTTACCCAGCAGCTCCAAATATTACCCCTTGGAAGGTTAGCTGAATACATATTTCCCATTTTGTTCCAATGGCACCATCTGCTCAATAGACCAGAAGCCATTCCAGCACGGATTGGATGAAAACGGATAGCAGTGCCAAGAGAGCCTGCCTGCATGGTGGGCAAAGGACCCAGGAGGGCCGCGTGGAGCTGCCCCAAGGGGAACTTCAGGGAAAACCTCTTTCCATGTTGGAAACGAACTCCACCCCCACCCCAGAGCCTCCTTTACCCGGCTGGCAAGACTTAGAAAGGGGCAAGTAACTGAGGCAAAGCTTTGCGCAGTGAAGCCGAGGGTTTACTGCTGCGTGGATGCCGTCTCCCCTGCATTAGGCATTGGATTCTTGTGTATGGCATTAGGATTCGTTATGTATGTTTTTCTGTGTTTTTTCTCGCATGGTGGGACAATAAAGGTCTATATGTGGCACTGGCATCAGGCGTATTTGTAAGTATGCTCTAAAGGAGCAATTCCCCCAAAACATCCCAACTCAGTAACGACTGCTTGAAGGGAGTGCTGGCTGCAGGGGTCCCAGTGCTGCGTCCACCTTTTGGTTCTGTGTTTGAAGGGGATAAAAGCCGAGTTGGGTGTTTCCTAGCAGAGGCAGCTCTGTGTGCTCAATACAGGGTAAGTAAAGTCAATGACTTGCCATGATTTTTATTTTGGGAGCTGGGAAGTGTAATTACAGTGGAACCTATTCTTGTCCCAATGACTAAGCCTCAGCCAGCCCAGAACTCTTCATCTTGGAAAACAGATGGTGCGTGGAGTAAAAGCGATGCTATTCACTGCTATGAAAGGCCTTTTCTTTCTGGAGCAGTGCCTTAAAGGTACAATGGTTTGTTTTATCAGGCTGAGTGGTACTGTATGTTCGGTTGCCTTTCTGGGAATGACACAGCCAGGAATCCCAAAATAGGGCAGGGTTTCAAGTGCAATCTCAGATGAATTCTGCCCCATGGAGACAGCAGGGGGCCATGTCCTCTGCTGATGTTACTTGGCTTCACTTCGACGCAGGCAGCTCAGTTCTTGTCCAAAATATTTCTGAAAAAAAGAGCACTCTGTTGTGATATTCTCATTTGATGTCAGTCCAGGCTTGGCTTGTAGCTTCACTTCTCTGCAGCATGAGCACCTTTTGTGGATGAGCACAGGAGAGGGCTGCTCACACACGCAGAGCAATTTCCACCCAGACTGGCAAATCCAGCAATTTCTTTTCCTGTGTATTGATCTCTGCCTGGCAGCAGCATTTCTGTTTCACTGCTGCCACTGCCTGAGCCCCCTGAGCCACTTCAGCAGTGGGTAAAGCAGGGGCTCTGGGCAAGCCCATCCCTTTGCCTCTGGGAGTAGCGCAGAGAAATTCAGCAACAGGATGAGAAACGTCACCGCAGACAGCGTCTCCTCCCCTGCTCCTCTCCCTCCAGCCCACAACCTCCCCCTGTGCTCATCTTTCCTCTGCAGCTCTTTTTATGACTCCAAAAACAGAGGGGAAGTTAAGCTTTCCAGGGCAGGGGAGCGGGGCCCAACGCAGCCCAGCTACAGGTTGGCCATGCTGCAGCGACGCATCTAGCTACGGTTTTACAGCTCTGAGAGTAACAGAGGAACGTGCATTATAAACCACAGGATTGGAGCCTGTCAATCTGATGATTTCTGCTTCATTAGCAGATAATTACAGCACAGAAAGAAAAAGTATTTGCTCAAAGCAGAAACTTAATGGGTTATATAAAGGATGCTTTGTCCAGGCAGATACTGGACTCAGGAACAGCTATGTTTATATGGTAACTTCGCCTGGTCTCCGTAAAGATCCCTAGCTCTCCAAGACTGAGTTTTGCTGAGTGCTGCTTGGCTGGGAATTTGGGACCAGTGTTTGTGATTACTGTCCTAGTAGTCCTCGGAGAGCTGTGGGGATGCAAAAGGTAACTGGGACTCGAGCCTGAGCAGAAACATCTCCTGATCTTCTCCTGTCCACATGGAAGTCAGGTGAACAGGCATGGCTGTTTGTGCTTCGTGGCACCGATCACATCTGTGGTTTGTGACAATACTGCAGGCTCCCAGAGGTTTTCTGTTTGGGAGCTCATTATTTTTAAAGGCTTGCTACATTTGTCTTCATCTGATCTCTTCCAGCTCAAAAGGTCAGCAAAACTCAGCAGCAAAGTGCTCTGGAGAGACAGAGGGCGCATGAACTTTCATGGCCATGCTGTTGCCCCAGGGTGTGTGGTGCTCGTGCCCAGGGGGAACACAGGATGCGGGTGTCCCACACGTACTCACGGTCTGCTGGGAGCAGCTGCAGCAGCGGGGCATGCTGGCCGGGCTGCTCTTGCCTTGAAGCCGTGCTGGGGCAGGCTGGACTCGGTAGAAATGTGCTGGGGGAATAGCCGGTGCCTTGGGGATGTTTTTTTTGCTGTACCTTGGAAGGAGGGCTCAGCCCAAGACAATCTCAGTCATGTCCTTCCCCCAAAGCGGCCCATCCTAAAGCAGCCCAGTCCCCCTTCTCTGGTGGCCGGGAGCCAGCAGGACTTTCTGGGTCTTCCTGAGCAGTGCAGTGGGGACTGAACCCCTCCTTAACTGCAATGCCGTGGGGATGCCAGCACCTGCCTGGCGTTGCCAGACTGGTTTCCACACCACACAACTGCTTGTCAGCCCTGAAGAGGAGCAACCAGAGATAAATGTGGTGGGACGTGGAATCACCTTATCCTTGCAGATGACTCCTCACCGTGAAGAGCTCCTGAAGCCACCTTGGTAGGGACAGTGGTGGACATGCTGTGTGCCAATGCTTGCAGTAATGAGTTGGTGCTCGTCCCAGCTGGTTTGTCTCATCCTCATATTTGATGCTTGTGAACTCTGGATTTCTCAGTGTAACACAAGGGTGGTGGGAACTGAATAGCTGCTGAATTGGTTGTTTATTTGGGGGAGGGAGAGACTTTCTCCTTTACTGTGTTTTCCATCATTCATTCATCCAATAGCTTCAATGGGGGAAAAAAAAAAGAAAAGAAAGAAGGAACAGGAGGCAACAGGTTAGAAAATAAATACCAGAAGAATGAGAAATAGTTATTTGGAGGAGAGTTATTTGTTTCAGGATCCAACTTTTTTTTCTTGGATTATTTTCAGAAAATGCAAAAAAAAAAAAATCCATTTCTCAAAGTGACCCTTTCTTTTCATTTAAAAATTTTAAACAAACTTTTCTTGTTGTCTCTTCTCAGGATAGAGTTTGCAGTTTTATAACCTTGTTATGTTACATATTCTGAGACTTTGTGACTCCTGCACTAGTCCATCTGCCAAGCAGAGAGCATTTCTTGACCTTTTAAAGAAAGCCTGAGATAATGAACCATTTGGATTGTAGGATGCCCTAACCACTTGGAATAAAAACAATGTCTCTGTAAAATTTGGAAAGGAGAGAAATTCTGCTTGCAGCTCTGAGCCAGCAGTGCAGGCTGAGAGTTTGCAGTGATCTCGGACAGAAGAAACATCCATAAACTCCCTTTAAAGCAGTTAATAAATTAGAAAACTTGGGCAGAGTGAGATCTGGGCTTCATAAAGGCTTTAGATGGTGTTTGGAAAGGGCCAGAGAGGGAGGATTCAACTGGCTGCCATTGAGTTGGAGGTTGTAACTAATGACTTTGTGCTTCAAAAATCTCATCAACTCTTGAGAAATGCAGATAGTGAAAAAGCTGATACTTGTTGAGGGAGAGCTGGATGTCGAAGGTTCTGGCTGCTCTCTCTGTTACGGATGCTGCTGGGAACGTGCAGCAATTACCATACGTTTTGCACTGGGGATGTTGGAGTTGCAATGGTAAAAGGTGTTGTTTCCATCAGTATTTTCCACAGAGAGTTTTTGGTTGTTCTCTGAAGTGGAAACCCAAATTATTGTGGCTTCACACGGGTTATCCCGGCTCAGGTGTCTCATCTGCACACTGAACTCTCTGATCAGAAACACCCTCTGGGGGCACTGCTGATCCCACAGCTCCTGCCCTGCTCTTCCCTACTCTGCTGCTGTGGCTGGGCTCCTGGCGATGTTCCTGGGTCCGAGCCACGTGCCTGGTACGACACCACACACCCCTGACACAACGTGGGGCTGGCACGGACCCTGCTTCCATGACCTCCTTTCTGTTGCATCCAGCTCACTCTGCAGGTCCAGCACAGAAACTTTGTGGGTGGAGCAGGAGAAGGGAAGGCCCTTGCCTTGCTGGTGTCATGGAGAAATGCCTGATTAATTTGTTTAAAGCTTCACTGAGGATATGTGTGTTTGCAAAACCAGACCCACGGCCAGAGCCTTGGTCTGTAATTCTTTTCGGTGAAGATGACATAGTTGGTCTTGATTAAACCGTGGTTAACTTATTCGTGGGTCTAGCTATTCATATGCTACATAAGGAATTTGTTGTAATGGGTTGGGTTGCCGTGCCCCATATGAAAAACTTGCTGCTGTGCTCACTAGCAACTCGCCTGGCAAATATAAACAAATAGGGTGGAAGGGGAAAGTTTTTCTACATGAACACCATGATATAACTGGAGCTGTCATTTGAAGTGAAAGAGCATTAGGTTTATGGTGATTTTTAGCTGCAGATCCCGCACTGTATGCCAGCTTTCCCACCAAGGAAGAACGGGCAGTCTTGGTCTTCTCTGATAGGGGAGGTCCCAAAGCAACGCCAAGTGTGGCCACCTCTTTGGTGGTGGCGAGCAGCCAGGTAGGACAGTGGCTAGTGCCATAATAAGCAGTTGTTCGGCTGAGGGAAACCCCCAAAGTCAGTGCTCTCAAGAAAAGTCCCATGACTGTTTCAGTGTCTGGCAGAGCAGATGAAGCACCAGGCTGAAGGGATTCCTCTGAGATGTCTCCTCCTTTCCACATGGTATTTGTTTTTTTTTCCTTTGAGGGCAGAAAGCTTGAGAACCGTAAGATGTACTTTGTGCAGGCTGGTTTCCAGGCCCAGGCTTGGAGGGCAGTGGAGCTGAACAACAGCCTCGACATTGGTGACCTGCAGAAAATCTCATTGGACGGGGCGCTGGCTTTGCGGTTGTCCACCGGTGAGTCATTTGCTGTGCAAACGTGGAGGGCTGGGGAGGGAAGGAAAGGAAGGAACAAATATCCTGCCTGACTTGGGCATTGCTTGTGACTATTGCGGCCTGCCCCGGGCTGTGGCTTTATGTAAAGTCAGTGCCGTGATGGGGAAGGTGGTTGCTGAGGCTCTGGCGAGGAGAGGGCAGAATTGGCACAGAGGAGGAGTTTGGCCTATGCAGGTGAAGAAGGGATCAGTTCACTTTGGCTCTGTTAAAAACCAGTTGAGTTGGCATGTGGTCAAAACTGGATGATTCCAGGTATATTTTACGTGCAAACAAAAGTATTCTTTTGGAATATGATAAGTTAAGAGAAAGGATGATGGCATATGTTGGAGGCAGCTTCTGACTGGTCCTTCCTGCCCTGCATTGCTGTGACAGCCTCCAGGGAAACCTTTAAAACTTTGACAAAGCCTCAGATCCTGAGATTTTGAAATGTCATGGTGTAGCACTGCCGCTGTGATGGGCTTCCCACCTGGGTTGTACTGCCTGAGCTCCTGTCTTCCTGTGGATCTCGCTTTGCCCACACCCCGATCCTCAGCAAGAGGGGTCACCGATCGTCACTTGGGCTCTCTCCCCTTGCGTCATTGCAAATGTTGCTTCTTCCCCCTCTGCTGGAGCTGATTTTCCTTGCTTGTGTCCTGCTGGGATCAAACTCCTGACCAGCTCTCGTGCACAAGTGTGGATGGTAACAGCCGTAATCCCTGGTGACCTGTGGGCAGGGTACAGAGCCCATTTTTTTTCTTAGGTGATTGCTGGTAGATGGGAGGAAGTTAACGCAGCTACTGTACAAAGAAGCGTAATGTGAATGGTGCCTAGGGAGGCATTTGGTTCTCATTAGCCGAAGCTCAGTAGCTGTTTTGTCATTTTTCTTGTTTGTCATAAAAAATAAATACAGTTTAATAGATGATCTTACAGAGCAGGTTTTGGCAACAAAATAGACCGTGTCCCATTATAAACTTGATGTGTATAATTTAAAGCAAGATGGAATATAAAACCATTTCCAGCTCATATGAGGGAGGGAGAGACACAGATTTAGGTCTTGATTGTGCTGAAATGAAAAACAGCACATTCTCGGATAGTGTATTAAATCAGGCATTCTGTTTTATGGGGTCCAAACTATAAACAGCCTTTTCCAGAATAATTAATCATGTCATTTGTTTTTCGGTTTGAAAAGTTTGCAGAGGGGATTTCTTTTGTTTCTTTGTTTGTTTTTAGAGATATCCAATGTAAAAGAGTGGCCCTAAGCACCTTAGAAAATCATGGGGAGACCAGGGAGGAATTTAAGGGGATGTTCCTCTCAAAATCCCATCCATTAGCACAGATTTAAGAAAAGCTCCAAGGAGCCCTGGGGAATGCCATGGCTGATGGGGAAAGCTCGGCTTAGGAACCAAGGGCACGGACTTGGCACAGAGCCGTGACGGTGGGGGAAGGAAGTAGCGACAGAGCTGGTTGTGATAAACATCTCAGCTTTCACAAAACAGCAGTACGAGCTGGTTAGCCAGGAGCCGAGGGGCTGGTGGGAAAGTTTGTTAGCAGAACTGCCCCTTGTCCAAGCTGCTGAGACGCGGCACACTTGCCTTTCATACCCAGCTCGGAAAACCTGCTCGTTGCTCTGGCTTATATCGAGCAGTTAATTCGTCCTGGGATTAGAAGCAGCACTGAACTACTCTGTCAGCGCTGCCTCCATCACCCTGCAGCACTGCGAGTGGGACCCCTCTGCAGTAAATCAGCGCAGCTCCACTGGGGGCTGAACTGCTGTGCTGATTTTTGCCAAGGAAAGACAGAGACCCAAAGTACATTTCCTAGATCCTCCTTTTGCGGCAAGCCATCCAGCTCCTCTGGTTTTAGAGAAGCGGGGCTGGCTTGCAGCAGCGGCGTCTTGTCTGTCTGGTCAATTCAGATTTCAGCAGAGCCAGTGTAAATCCAAAACAGCTCTAGCGAAGTCAGTCGAGCTGCTTGAGACTCAAATAGGCTAGATGAGATAGAAAACTGTTCACAGCTTGTGTGTAGTTGTCGACATGATATATAAAAAGTTGGCTGAATACAGCAACAATGTGTTAGAGACAGGGCGCTAATCTCTGTAGTTATTAAGTTTCCTGACATTTCCTATTATCAGGCCTCTTTGCAGTTGCTTGTAGCTTTGCCAAACTTTAATCTTTCTGGTTGAAATGTAGCACCTGTGTACCATCCATGATACAGGTAGTGCCTCCGGATGAAGTTCTGCGTTTTCTTAGTTTTGCTAAGAGCTGGAAAACTGCATGAAAAAACAACTTAGTTAAAAATAGTGTTCAATAAGGCTGCAAAGTCTCGCAGCCTTGATGAGGTCAAGCCAGAGCAACCTTCACCTGTGCCGTGTTGTGCAAATTGGCACAGTTTTTAATTATGTCATTAAACACTGCTTTCCCTGTGGGACCCCCGAGTCAGTAGGACCTAATCCAAGGGTAAACTGCAGTGGAGGGAGGTTTAGGAGACATGACCAGAAGAGCATGGGCATGCAGTGGCCGAGGCGGGACTTGCTTCTGCTGGGCCAGCTGTCTCCTGCCATAACCATGCTCTGTGGTTTTATCCACTCAGCCCTGGGAAAAAATGGCCCACTGGGTCCTATAGAAAAGCTTGTATCTGTAGCAAGATGCCGTACACTAATGCACATGCAGGAGGCAAACCAACCTTTTTTGAGCTGGGAAGTGGTGTATTTTACTGGAAAACCAAATCAGTTTGCTTTAGTTGTGCTCTGCATGTCCTTGTGACTCCTGCTGCCATTCCCTGGTTGGGGTGCTTAATGCCAAAGGTGTTGTGGCAATACATAGGAGCTGAAATACATTGGCTTTCTGCCAAAATGATTCACTCAGGATTGTTTGGGGATTTTTCCCAATGAAAAAGCAAAATTTCCTGTGCAAGCTGAGACATGGTTTGGGTGGGGTGGGAGAGGATTGTGTGTTTGGGGAGGAGAGGGGAGCAGAAATAACTTCTTTAAAAAGAAAACTAAAAAACCACAAACCCTAAAAATGATTTTTGCTTTGTAAACTAAATTTTAATGACATGTTTTTCTACCAGCTCTAATTTTGAACAGGGTTAGTAGTTTGATGCCAGCCTGATGAGCCTTGAAGCAGCTCACATTCCTGCAGAAAACAGGTATAAATCCTAGTACCAGATATCCCAACTCTGAGGCCAGCAGTGGGCCTTTCTTACTGGGACACAGTGGACCAAGGTGCCCAGAGGCAGGAGAGGAGACCATCTCAGCAGGATCAATGTGCAAAGCCGTAATCCTCTCACAGCTATATTAGAAATAAGAACCCCGCTATGAACTCTTTAAGCATAGAAATGCATTTTGGTTGTCAGATGACTGCTAAAACAGTTGTGTAGCTTGACAGCTGGGTTAGCAACGGGATTAGATAAAAATCTTGTTCAGAGAGAAATTGTTCCTAAATGGTCTGCTTGGGGGTTGTCGTGTTGCGAAGACCCAGGCGTCTGCTCTGGGCTGGCCACCTCGTGTCACCTGCGGAGGCTCCTGGTGCCATCACAGCAGATGGATGGGGTCAGGGCACCCGGGTGTGCTCTGAGCCTCCCTGAGCTCCAGCTAGTTGTTATCCTTGAGTCCAAAGAGGAAAAAACACAATTTTCAAGAGATAAAGAGCAGAAAAGGTTTTGCCACTTGCTGATTTGTTTCAAGCAAACGGATCGATAGCACTTGATACATAACTAAATAAAACTGAGCCAGACCCTGGCTCTTTGGGTCTCCAAGGATACATTTTGTGGCTGAAAGGGTAACTTTTCTCCGCAGAAATGGCACACAGCTATTTTCCTTTTTCTGTGGCTATTAAGGAAAGAAATGGGAATTTTTCTCTTCCGTTCCTCTTTTTGGCTTGATCGGGCTTTAGCTGAATAACGGACAACCTGAATGCTTGGTTATTAGCACTCGAGCTCCTCCTGCCCCTGTTATATAACTGGGCAGTTTCACTATAGTTGCTTGTCCGTGGGCAGATTTGATCCTGGAAAGTAACAGTGGATACAGGATTTGCCATTTGGCCTTGCTGAAAGAAGAGCTGGTAGTTTGCTGCATTCCCGAGCGAAAATTGTAGGGAGAGGTGGGGAGAAAGGAAGTAGTGGCCAGGTGTCTGCTGTGGAAAGCATCATGTGAAATTGAGATTTTCCAGCTTGCTTGGTATTTTTTCGTAGGGTTTTTCTATTCCTTGAAACATTTTGAGGAGTTTTGGGTCACTAACCAGACTTTCTCCACCATGGTGGGTATATTCTTCTTGGTCAAAAAAAAAATTTTTCCTTTGGGTTACGCCTTTTCAAAGTGGTGCCCAGAGCATGGCTTTCTCCTAAAACCTGTCCCGGTTAAGGCTATTTAATCTCATGCCAGAATGCTGTTTGAGGATTCCTCTCCATGCTGACCTGACATGATGTACAGGCTGGTTATAGAAAGTTATTACCCAACTTCGAAAAGTCCTGCATTGATTGAGATGGGACAACACCCTACTAGGACACAAGAAACCTGGAAGCCTTCTTCAATTGCAACCTCAACTGGTATAAATAACTCAATCTAAATGCTGCCTGTTTGAAATGTCTCTTGGCCGTCTAGGAACATAGCTCTAAACCTACTTCTCTCCCTCAGTGGAAACACTGGTCGTGACCACTGCTCTTTCATCCTGTTGGCCTTACTGCTGGAGACCTGACCAGTGCTTCTCAAACAGCACAACGGCTCCCTGACAGAGACCAGTGTCCTATAGCTTCACTGGCAAAAAGGACCTACGTGTTCCTGGTGCAGCTGCTCCTGCTGGATCACAATGGAGGATGGTTTGCCACCAGGTGAGCATCTCTCTAACACTTACAAATGTGGCTGGGTTTTGGTGGATGAAGGAGACCCTCCTGTTGTGACAGAGCCTCCAGACTCCCACCTCCCCTGCTAGCAGGCCACTGCTCAGTCGCTTCCCCATGTGCTAGCTCTGCTTACCCCAGCCACCAGCACAGAGCCAAGTGGGCCAGTGAGGGGGGAGCCCAGCACTCCAAGAGGACAGGGACAGCTTGGTTGTTCTCCGCTCTCATTGCCAGCAAGCTGTGCTTAGCGAGAGGAATGCAGGAGCAAACCACTGATGGGAACTGAATGGCTGTGATGAATTAACGGCCATCCCTGGAGTATGATCTCTGAAGAGCTCCTCTTTATCTGCTCTGCCACCAGAATGAGTAAATAAAAGCCTGCTCAATTATTGATGATGCAAATAGCAACTGTGCATTCAGCTTTAAGACTTGTTGATTATTTATTTAGAGCCTCTTGTCTTGGAGGCACTGGCTGTTTGTGTGCAGGAGGCGTCTGTCTGGGTTTATTACCTGTGGACAGCCATTTTGCTTCTTGAGTTGTGGCTGCTAATGTTTTTGAAAGTCTGCTGTAGGAATGGAAAACTTTCAGAGTCAATAGCACCTCCCTGGTCCTGCTGCTCCTGCTCCCCCCAGCTCATCCAAAAATCCTGACTGCAGTCAAATCCTGAGCTCCTCTGGGCAGGAATGTTTCTACTGTGGTAACATCCAAGAGCCTTTGTCGTGGCTAAAATCCTTTTGCTGTAGGTTCTTGGCCTCAAAAGGCTAAATGGAAGATGGGTAGAAGATAGATACATGCAGACATGAAAACAATGAGGCAGTATTTGACCTAATATACTAGTGATGGCTCTTGGGGACCTCCTTCCTCTCCTACCCCTTTGGGTTTGCCATAAAATGCAAGGCAGAGTGATACTGTGTGCTGGAAGTGTTGGATTTATCTTATTCTTCAGCCAGACAAAACAAGAAATCTTGCCAGTTCAGTGATGGAGACCCAGGGAGTAAATTGGTTAGGACCATTGCCCATAAACCACTTTAAATATTCCTGGTTCTTCTGAAGTTGGTGGCTGATACAGTTTTGGCTTTAGGAAGCTAAAGACACTCATGCAATGCGTGCATCTTAGCTCATCCCTTTGTCTTTTACAGTTGATAGAGTACCAGTGCTTTTCAGAGGGTGCCTGATTAGTGAACCATGACACAGATCAGGCCTCAGCTCCAAAGATCTGGTAAGTAAATACAATCTTGGACAGCTCTTTCAGTGAATACTAAGGCAGAGAGAGAAGGGCTTGTCCCAACAGACTGACGAGCCCGGGGGTTTGGATTACGACAAAGGAATTGGATTTGTCCTCATTTGTAGCAGTCGTGGCACCATCATGGGATTCCAGAGGAAAGGCATCTGATTGCTGATCCTGGCCTGCTGCCATTATCTTATTATCAACCAAGTTATTCGCTACTGAAGTGTCTGTCTTTAATTATCCCATGCAGGAATTCCTTTCTTTGTAAAATGATGCCACATTCAGGGTTTTAGAGGGGAGATTTCTTTCTTTCTTTCTTTCTTTCTTTCTTTCTTTCTTTCTTTCTTTCTTTTTTTTGAGATTTCACTGATTTCAAATGGTTGTTTTTATCCTCTTATTTGACTGTGTGTCTCTCTGTCTTAGGGCCCATGGGTAGGAATTGTTTTCTCAATCCCCCTGTGGTGTTTTTTTAGAGTAGAATTATTTACATTCGCTAAGTCTTAGAACTGTGAAGTGGATGTATAAGAATTCATTCATATTCTGTAGTATGGCTGACCAACCTGCAACAGAGGAAGATTAAATCCAGATTTAACTGATCAGACTTAGGCAGCTCAATGAATGATCAAAGGCTCTGCCCCAACCTCAGATCCAGTATATCTTGGGTCCCTTCTCTTACAAAGAAAAGGTTGCTGTTAAGCTAGAAAGACTTTCTTGGCTCTTCCACTGATGGCATGCTCTCCAGGGCTTTCCAGGGCTTCAAACATTCTCATGGGTCTTCCCTGAAACCCTCTTCAGTTTTCCAACCTACATCCCAAGCTGTGGAACTTCCTAGGATATGACACATGGGATCCAACCTAGATTTTAGATACCTTGTGGAGCAACTTGCCTCAGTTGATTACTTAACTCCCACACAAAGTCAAAGGAGAAAAGAAGATGCCTTTGAAGGCCAGAAAAAAAAAGTCTTTGTGTCTAGGCACACAGAATTGACTATCTGGAGAACTTAGAGATTTCAGATCTGTCAGGGGAATTGTCTTTTGAAGGCATTGCCTGCGAAAGGAGTTTAGCTCAGGCATAGAAATCCCTTGTGGAGACATCTGAAGTTGGGGTGAGAATCATTCCTGCCATATTTGCTTGCATTCAACACTCCTGTAGCAAATAAAGCAGCATGTTTCCTGTATGGAAAAGAGGGGCCAGATGTCTAACCTGAAACGCAATATCAGCTAAAAGGAAGGTGACCTGGAGATGGACCCTCACTACCTCGAATACATGGCAGAGTCAGGATACAGCCTGCTAGCGTGATGTGGCTGTGGCCGTGGTGCACAGCCAGGAAACCCCTTCCTGGCACTGAACACAGCCAGACCCAGCTGCTGGGGCTAGTGGTACATTCTCCAGCCTCTTTGCTCTCTGTGTTTACACTCATGCCATAGTGAATCTCATCTAGGGGCTGGGACGAGGAGGTGGGTAGAGAACTGTTTCAGGAGGCCATGAATAGCAGCTTTCATCAGCTGTCATTTCACATTACCACTGGCACAACATGGAAATACACTTGGAGTGGCCCAGCAGCTCAGGAATCCAGTGGGGCCCTGGGAAGAGAGGTTTCCCTGGCCTTCTGAGTTCCAGAGATACTGATCCACATTCTCCTTTTTGCTCTTTTGAGACTGAACCTTTCAGGCACAATGATTGCTAAAGGGCTGGCTGGAGATCTGAAACCCACCAGCTTCAGGATGCTAGCTTGGCCTCTCACTTGAAGGCATGGAGCGGGGTTCAGGAGTGACTGGGATCTCAGTGTCTTTGATGTGGGTTGGTGTGGATGATGCACAAATACAAACCTTGCAGACTTGAAAGAGTTCTGCAGCACCTAACCTGAGTGCAGGGACACCAAGTGCATGAATCTTCAAATGAGACCTTATATAGAGAGCCTTCTGCCAAAAGGTAGCAGAGAATTTTGTGTAAAAACAGAAATATGCTTCAGTTGCCTTGGAATATAATATTCTCCTGAGCTCACTTGTATATCGCTTTACAAAGATCAGCTGTCCACCAAAATACCAAAATCCCCCAAACTTGGCTTCATTTCAGTGCTTGGAGGATGTAGCATATAAAGGAAAGGAAGATGACTGAATGTCTCTGTTTCCAATTGACCATGGTGCAAAGTGCCTAAATCTAAGCCTGAGATTGGAGGTACACCCTCTATGGATGGATAGTTGAAGGACTTCTTGGTCTCATTTCTGGTTGGAGATGGGAGTGGTGGTGCTGAAAAGAAGGAAAGCTGTCCTTCACCTTGGAAAATGACTTTCCAACTGGGAGTAGCCAAAGGAAAACTGATTTTACGATAATAAATGGGAAGGAGGATTTAAAAGTACAGAGGCAATTCTAATGCTCTGAGCTCAGTAGTTTGCTTAATTCTGAGTTCAGGTGGTTCATGCAGGAAAGGATGGTGGCTGTAGGTTGAGCATGGAAATTCCCCAAACCTGCATCTGACAGAATTGGCAGGTTTTCTTAACTGAGCAGGGTGAGCGGCCAGCTTTGAGCAAGTGACATGCAGAGCGTGATGGCTGGTCCTTACAGGTGTACGGAGACGCTGCGTTGGTGCATGGAGGGGCAAGAGCTGGGGAGGTGTTCAGAGCTGTGGAGGAAACATAGGGAAGCTGCATTGCTCCAAGGCAGAGCTGGGGATGGAGCAGAGAGGAGGGGCATGAAGGGCTGGTAACATGTCTACAAGAGCAAACCCTATAGAAACAGCTGCCACACTCCAGTTATTTGGTATCTCCCCACCTGCAGCTCCCTTGGACCTTCACTTTCATCCTTTCAGGCTTTGTTTTATTTGACTAATAAAAACTTATTTCCTTCTCTCAGCAGAGATACTGGAGCACAGCCCACAGGTTGGGAGTGGAGGAAGGGAAAAGCTGCAGCTTGGCTTCTTCTCTCTGACCACCAGCCAGCTCCGTATCTCAGGATGAATCCAGCAGGAACATGGGAGCTGACATCCAAGAAGCCCCAGTGCTCTGCCAGGGCCACACAGGTAGCAAAGAGCCTGATATAAAATCAAGTGCAACATCTGGGATTCTTTTTTTTTCTGTTGACTTCTCTGTATTTCAGAGCAGTAACTCTCTGATGTGCATGGAGGGCTTGCCAAAGCTCTAGTCTCCCGCATGAACACCCCTGTATATGCACAGATGCATGCCTGTGTCTTTCTAGGAAATCTGGATCAGAAGATGGCAGCCATATCCTTGGGTGTTATGTTACCTATGAGACCCTCTGAGGTCCTTTGTAGGAGGAAAAGGCAACTGCTCGCCTTTGCACATTATTCTCTCTCAGTTCTGCTGGCTACAGGGCAGAACAGGTTGGGGGCTACTGACTTGGAGACTTTCTCATTCTCTCTCCCCGCTCTTCTCCTGCCTCCCCCTCTAAGAGCCCAAAGCTGCAGCCAGCAGATAAAGGAAGAGGGAGCCATAAGATTCGTATAAGGAGGAGAAGGATGCAGGAGAGGGGAAACTGGTCTTCCTTGCTGTTAATCAGTGATGCTCCACAGACTGCCAATTAATTTACTTTGCCATCTGCATCCTGGATGGTCTCACGAAGTGGACAGCTTAGCAAGGGCTGGGAACGGGCACTCCCGCCTCCATGTGATACACTCTGGGCAGCTGTGCACCCTTGCTCACGCTCTCCTGTGCTTGCGTTCCTGGGTGAGTCCCTGCCTAGCAGTGGGGTTCTGGTCTGGAAACAGTCAGCAGCACAAGAGTGACACAGTCCAGGGACTGGGCAGCTCATCTGCAGAGTTTTTTCCTGGTGTGCCTAAGAGCTTCTGAGGGTCTTGTGGTGATGGTGAGGAGCAGAAACCTGCCTGATAGCCAGTACTTGAAGGAGGGAAGCAGGACCAAGCTGGGAAGCAAAGGGGGAAACAGTGCCAGTGTGGGAGGAAGGAAAGGGCCAAGGCAGACTCAAGATCTGGAGCGTGGTTAGAGCAACAGGGTTGGTCATCATGGTCAAGGATAGACAGGCTGAATTCTAGGGCCCATAGGGCCCCATTCCCACCATTGAGTATTTTGGCCCATATTTGTATCTTACATCATAAAAAAAAATTATTTAGTTCCCACTGACTTTGTGTCAGAAATCTAGAGCCTAAGTAGAAGCCACAAGCTTGGAGGAGGGCCTTAACTCCCATTTTTTTGACCAAAAGCTGTTCTGGTGATAAAAGCATTAATTCAACACTCCCTAGTCTGGCAGGTACAGGGCTGTCTTCGGCACAGGGCTCCCTTGCTGTGCAATCTGCAGAACTGTGGGTTCCCAATTTTGTCATCTCTTTGGGCATTCAGGAAAACAGAGCAAAATCCCTTCTTTGTCCATTTAGAGTGCAAGGATTTGAGGCCAAGGCTCATATGAAACAGCTTCAATTTTGGTCATGGTTCCTGAACTCTGCTCTCGTAAAACCATCAGTAATAGTGAGCCTCTGCCACCAAACAAATATAGCAATGAATTTTGAGAGTGGATCTGAGGCAAACAGTTGCAAACCTGTATTTGTATGCTGCATGGTTTGGCATTTGCATTTCTTACTGGCGCTCTTCCTCTTCCTGGTATTACTTTCCATTATTTATCCCAGTTTTGGGTGACTGTACTTGGGACTGGTGGCTTACAGAGATGACTGAATAATTTTTAAAAAGTCTAGCTCTGCAAATATTTTCAGGAATACAATTGCAAAGTAGAATTTGGTGATTGCAAACTGTTAACTATAAATACTGGCTAAGGAAGTGAGCATATACCCCAAATCTGATGAATTTTAGGAGTGACAGGTAATCATCCAAAAGATATACTGTAAAGTATGTTAGTAACCATTTTCTCATTCTTTCTTCCTGAGAGATTTGTTATCCAGCCTGGGATTGGGTATACTACCATGTGACTTGACTGAGTAATCACTAATACTAACAAATAGCTTAAATAGATAATTCCCTAACAACAGAGCTAGCAAATTATGTTCCAGTAAGCCATCCAGTTTAGAGGCAGTGACTATATTTGCAAAAGTGAAAAAATTGTTTCAGGAATTAATTGTAAACAGAGAAGTCCAATGTCAATGGTGCAGGCAGGGTCTCCCTCCCCTAGGAAAGAAACAAGAAAAGGGGCAGGGGGGAAACCTAAAGCAAAATATAATTTGAACATTCACTGAAGAAATGCAAATGCAGATGTTTTCTCAATAAGGGGCCTCTGGATTTTTCCTAATGAACTCTAATGCAAAGAGGAAATTAAAGAACTCTGTTTTCCACTCTGTCCAGTTGCTAGGCATCTGTTTTGGGAGCTGCAGTGGGGGCTAATGTCAGAGATGAACATTTTAATGTAGGCTGACAATCAGAGGAGGAGGCCAAGGAAGAAAGTTTCAGCTCTCAGGCTGACAAATGTTGCTTGTCAGGAAGTTTTTTTTTGACTAAGTGTTCCTTTTTGGTAAAAAAAAAAAAAAGAAGCTAATTCAACAAAACTGAAACCTTAAACAGGAGCAAATCAGCCTTGACAAATTTCTTGACCCAGTGTTGTTTTTGAAAGAATGCTCCAAGATTGTCCAATATTTGAAAAGCTTTCTTTTTTTGAAATAAAAAACATCCATTTTTCTAGTTCAGAACAATTTTCTTTTTAAATTGTGAGCTAAGTAACATGAATGGGTTTTCTTTTACTGAAGGTTTGGAAGAATTGAAACCAAATGTTAAAAAATTATCTCTCCAAAATGTTTGGCTTCAGTGAAATCAAAAGACTGTTGTTCTTTTAGACCATAAACAATACTGAGATTCTGACTGTTTATGCCTGTTTGACATGAAAATTGTCTACAATGTTCAACAGCTTTTAGGCACTAAAAACCTGTTTGTCATGTCTATTTATACTGGCAGCTGGTATCTAAAGGACAGCTCAGCCCCCTAGAAAAGTAGAAGCATATGACAATTTTCTCTTTCATAGAGCTAGTGAAAAATGGGGTGTCAAAGCAGGAGAAATTCCTCCGCTCAGCGTGGCCGCTTGGGCAGCAGTTGCTGCTCTGCAGCATTTCCCTCTGGAGTTCGGATGCGGCCATGATCCCTGCACGTGCCCCGGCAGCCCTGCATCACCGGCTCCGGCGAGCGGTATGGCTAAGAAGGGCTTGGGTTGTTGAAATGTGAGACTCTGGCTTTGGCCGGGGGTTCCCATGCTGCTGTGCAAACGAGCCGCAGCTTCTGTTTGGCCGAGGTGGGATTAGGGTGCTGGCATCGCACCTGCTCCCTGGGCGGAGGCTCCTGGTGTGGACGCCACGCGGTGCTGGGGTTGGGCTTTTAAGGAGTCTTCGTCAGGCAGGGAAAGCCTGGAGGGGACAGAACCTGATATTCAAATCAAAAAAAGTGAAATACTGCAATGACGTGTGTGTACTGTCCATTTCTACAGCAGCAGCATCCTCCAGTCCCCCCTTACACCAGCTGAGCACGGCTGGCTAACCTTGGTGTACTATGGACCAGGGAAAGCTCACACGCCACCCCTTGCTAGCAGAGGGGTTCAGGGTTAATAACCTATTTATTCGGCAGACTTAGCCTTTTCTGGCCATTTCTGCACTGAGCCAGCGAGTCCCATCGGCACTCGTACAAGTACCAGCCTGATGGGCTGGGTATCCTCACGGCCATGCTTGGGCACAGAGCGATGCTCCCGGGGTTGTCTGCATCCTGGGTGGCTCTGGCTGCTGTTGGGCCATCTCGGGCATGGCTGGGAGCTGGCCTCACCAGGGCAGGTGATGCTGCCGAACCGGGCAGAGCAAAGCAAGAGGGAGACATCCCCAAGGCAGCAAATAGTGCTCAGCGCTGCTCCGGCACGTGGGGAGGGATGGGGCTGGCAGAGCGCCCTGAGCTTTGCAGCACTGTCTGGGCCTCCTGCATGGTGCAAATGGAGCTTAAAAACCAGCCATGAGGTGGCATCTGCTGTCTCTGGCAATGGTGGAGGAGGAAGTGCTGGAAAGGTGAGTCCACCCTGGGAAGCCAACGTGCTGCTGCCACTTGGAAATGACCCTGCCACAGGGACTGTAGAGCTAGTTTTGGAAAAATGCCCTTTGCCAAGCACTGAAACGCAGCCACCTCTGGAGAGGCAGATGTAGAGCAATGGTCTCCGCAGCAGCGCTGGGCAGAAGGACGTATCCAGCGGAAATTATCCTGGCAGCCGGATACAGTTAGCTCAGCTGAAATCTGGCTCAGAGACAGAGATCTGCAGGAGTCCCTTGTGTGAGAGTGCCGTGAATCTCCCGAGACTGCAAGCGAGAGGGACACTGCCTGCCACGGGGGTCCCACCAGCAGTGCTGGGACATTTACTGAAGACTCCAAGAAGCAGAAAGGGTGGTATAAACCTGTGGCTGCTTTTGTAGTCTCCCCTCTGAGTGCCAAAGAAGCTTCTTTTTGCTCGGTAGGTGAAACACCGCACGGTAGAAGTGCAAACATTTTCGTGCATCCCAGAAGTGTGGATCCAGTGAAGCTGCAAGGGCCATTTTGCTGAGCCGTGCAGCCACCAAAGCCCCAGTGGGCTGGGGATGAGGCTGGGGACAGCTCCAGGCATTCAGAGAGCTGGGTAATTAGATTAGTGACTCCGTTTGCCCTGTCGATGGGATGCATTCAGCCGCGGTCCTTTGTGCTCTTGGACTTGTCCTTCTTGGGAGAATTATTTTTCCTCTGTTTCTGTCTCTTATGTGCCTAGCCATAGGGGTTTTCTAGGAGGGAGCACTACAGAAAATCTATTGATTCTGTCCCATAAGCCCAGGACGTGGGATGGTAAGTGCTCCCCAGCCAATACCTTTCAGTTATTTCCTTTAGATGTTGCTCGCCTGCCCTAAATCACAGCTACTGGTGGCAGAACAAAAGAAATGAGCTGGAGAGACTGTGGCTGAGCCGGTCTAATCCTGATCCTTTCTGAAACATCATCATTGCCCTGAAATTAAAGGAGGAGATCACAGGAGCCAGATACTATTATATCTGTGGCAAAGGACCTTCAGTTATTAGGGCTGTGTCTAAGTTGCAAATTTTAAACTGCTAAGCAAAAAAAAAGAAGCAGCTATAGCCACGATCAGGGTTTCTCTGCACGGGCAAGAGGCTCGTTGAAGGAAAGGCACCCACCTCGCTTATTTTTTAATCCTTTTGAGGTTGCCATTCCCCTGGGGGAGAGATGGGGAGGAGGGCTGCGTACATGGCTATTAGGCAGCTCTTCTGTGACGTGAAATGCCTTTCTTGGGTAACTTGCTTCGTTCTTCTAATGAGGCCCACAAATTAGGGGCCGTGACTGACGTGGAGAGGAAATAGCTATGAGGTTTGGCAAGGGACCGCTTACTTGTATCTGATAAGCTGCATAGAAATTCCTCTGTTGCTCAGTCAAACGGCATCAGGTAATGCTCAGACCAATGGATTTGGCCTCCAGAAATCACACAATTGCCTAAAAAACCATGAGAGGATTATTACCATTATTATTACTATCTAAAGACCCTGAAAGGCACATGCTGAGTCTTTTTGGAAAAGATCTTCTAGACTTCCAACAGCTTTTGAGGTGAGCTGGGTTGTCAGTGGGGTGTTTGCGGTTTGCCAGATTTGTCATTTGTCCAAGATCCCGGGCTGAGCGGGGAGCGCGGGCTCCCTGGCTCTAACCGCAGCGCCGCGTTGGCCCTCGCTGGCAACTTCACACCCTCCTGGACGATGCGTCCGAAGGAGTGTTTGTGTGGCCCGATGCTGAGCCAGAGCACAGCATCAGACCTGGATTTACGAGTTGCCCCTTGGAGCTACGCGGTTCCCAGGACCAAGCGAGCTGGAGCAGCTCTCCTGCCCCATGTGCGGCAGTGTGGACAGGAGCTAAGATGAAGGATGCATGTCTGCAGGAACATTGCTGGCCAATCTCTTAGGTAATAACAGCTATGAATTTGAGGAATGTGGACATGTTACTGCCTGGCTAAGTGGAATTCATTCTCCAGATTGGCTTTTCCAGATTTTTTCCGCTGAGGCATCATTGACTTCTTACCACCATGTAGTTATTTCTGTATTTCAGCAAAATTCCCCACTTCTAATCTGAATAGTCCTCACTGGGTGGAGTGCAAAACCCACATTGTTAACTCCGGATAACAATAATTAAAAGAAAATAAAATCAAAGGTGCTCAGAAAAGAAATGGAACATTTTTCTGTTGAAGCCAAAACATTATATTAAACTTCAGCTGTTTAATAAAATATTATGAAGTTTGGGAGCATATTTTTCCTGGGACTTAATCTGTTTATACATCGAAAAAAGTAAATAGAATATCACTTTACTTGACCACACAGAAAACCTGATATATGGTGGTGCTCCACTGTATATATTTCTTGGTGAATTGCTTCCACCTTGGGTTTCACTTAATGCAACGTGCGTGGGGTTTGTTCATCTTCTAACAGGTCGGGGGGAACCATGGCTTTGCCAAATTCGCAAAGCACCATGAACGTGGCTGGGCTGGCAGTGACGCAGGGGTGAGTGGATGCACGAAGCACAAAGGCCAGACTTTCAGAGGCATTTTGCTATCTAAAGAAAGTGGTAAGGTGTTAAATGCTGAAGAGCTTTAAAATCCTTTGTGCGGCTCTTCCCCAGCCCGGCACTGGTGCCCTCCTGCACCGCCGGCACCGTGGCTGCTGGGGAGTGTGTTAGTTTGAAGGGACTCCATCAGTCATAAGTGGATAATTTCGTATTTTTCCCCATTTCATAAAGTTTCCTGCTCTTTCCAGATTGCTGCCGCCAGCAAAAAGAGAGCACAGCCTCTCAGTACCTGTAAACTTTATTCAATGATGTGTGCTTTTTCATTCTTAAATTAAATTAATTCGTACTGAAATAGCACCAAAGGGGGAAAGATGACAGTATCACAAAGCAAAGGGGAGGGAGGAGAGAAAACCCAGAAACCATTATATATGAACAAGAATTTTTTTAATGGTTAAGAAAATGGGCATTTTTTCCCCCAACCTGGAGACTTAACACTCTGTGTGTGTGTGTGTGAGAGAGAGAGAGAGAGAGAGAGAGAACTGAAGAGGCTAAGAATTAACATTAGTCAAAATAACCAACTAAGTGTGGTGTAGGCATGACCAAATAAGCGTATCATTGCTTGAAATTTAACTTATTAGTGCTGCACCCCAAAGACCATCCTGAACAGCACATAGAGGAGTCTCGTTCACTGATCTCCATGGCATATTGATGTTTATGTTTCTTTTAACTGTATAAATTAGTGGGCAACAGCAATTCATTAGGAGTTGATTAAATCCCCCCCTCCCCCAGCACAAAGGCAGCCCCGTTAGCTAACGTGGATGCAGCAGTCCATTCCTGGCCCTGCCAGCTCTCTCCAGAAATCACAGCAATGCACCTCCTTTTAGTACAGCAGCACAAAGGCCAATTTTTGTCTTGTCAGACTGGTAAAGAAAACCCCATTTCTCTGAGATTTTCCAGGTGCAGCCGGTTGAAGCAGGGCGCAAAGCTCCCTGCTCCTGGCGCCAGGGTTTGGCTGACCACTGCCGCCGCTGGGGACTGAGGAAGGCTTGTGGGAGAAGCGCCTCCAGCCCCTCGAATGTGCAAGGAGAAATGTGTTGGGTTATTTCTGGCCCATCTAAACCAGAGCTGGGTCCTGCCTTGGGGAAATGCTGCTTATGTACAAGTCCTGGCAAAAGCAGTCGGGGCGATACTTGTGCTCAGCACCCTCGGTCTGAGGGTCAGGGTGGCTGATGCAGTGCTGCAGAAAGTGCCTGTGGCCATGTAACCAGAAGATGAATTTGGCCCTTGACATGGACATGATGCTTTATAAAGGGTGGATTTTTTTTTTTTTTTTTTGGAAACGAGTTCTAAAATCTAAATGTTGCATGGCATATAATAAGACCAAGCTTCATCAGTGCCGAATGACACATTGCATTATAGAAACTAATACACCCAGTTAGTTGCTCATTGTTAATGTATTGATTTTTCTGCTTTTTAAGAAGAATCAAACTCTATAGGTCACTTTCATTTTTATTTATAGCCACTTTCGCTTTCTTGTCCTACTATA
The DNA here is from genome assembly GCF_036417845.1 of Apteryx mantelli. NCBI lineage: Eukaryota > Metazoa > Chordata > Aves > Apterygiformes > Apterygidae > Apteryx > Apteryx mantelli. The sequence continues at coordinate 4,102,337 of NC_089996.1, forward strand.
TATGCTCAATACTGTAGGCCTAGGAAGGATCCAGTTTTTGGTACAGGGAGTAGTTTACGTCCAATCGCTCTTGGGTTAAAATAATTTAAACTTCATGGCTGGATTTTAAAATGAGCCTAAAGGGTTTAGAGGCTTAAATGTTATTAGAGTTCAAAGTGATTTTGATTGCATGGCCATGCATTTAAAAGCCAAGTTCATACATGGATGGATTTTCAGAAATACTTACTGCCCAGATCAAAAAAAAAATCAATTACAGTCTCAGATCCCTAAATAGTTTTACTAGATGTGCATCTAGGGATTCAAAGCCTTAGAAATTAATGGATGTAAAGCGTCCATATTTGGGGAAAGTGTGCCTATGTGGTTGAATTCAAAGTGCCGGGAAGATTTTTTTTTTAAAGGCACATAAGATAGTTAGACCTGTGTACGCACCGAAGCTGTACTGATTTAATGAGAGTGATTTGGTGGCAGTTGTAGAAGCTCATTTGTATGAAGGTGCTTTATATCATTACAGTTAGTTCAATATAGGAAGAACAATCTGTAGCAGTATAAAGCAGCTTTATACTAATCTAAATGTGACCATATGAGAGACAGTAGCAATATCATTATATTGATTTTTTTTTTAAATCATACACTTAAATGATATTTATACCTGTCAAAAACACGTACAGATTAGCCCAACCTTAACTCTCCTTGAAAGACCAAAGAAATTACATGCTCAACTCTTTTTTTAAGTGGTGCCGGCACTGTTCAGTGCGCCAGTAGATCAGCGGGTGATACTGCCTCCCTGCCACTGCCCTGGCTGCCTGCTTCGCTTTGGCAGTCAGAGACGTGGAAGGATATGGCACTGGAAGGGGCGGCTATCATCCCCCGTTTATGCCCCGACAAGTGTTCCTGTTAGAAAGGTTTTCTCTAATAATTCACTCCCTACATTCTGCTGCACCTTAAGCCCATTCCCCCTTGATCTGGCTGGCGTAGGCAAAGAGCAGGTAGCTCCCCTTGTCCCTGCTGATGCTTTGGGGAGACCGTCACCAAGATCCTGTTGCCTTTCTCTTTCCAGCTTGCTCTGATTTGGGACCTTTGAGCTCCAGCAGTGAACTCCAGAGGTGCTGGTAGGGCTTGTACCCCTGGGAAGCCAAGGCAGTGCTGTGTGACTGACCTTTCCAGCTTTCCCACCTGATTTCTTGCGTGAACCCTGAGGAGGATTGAAGGGAGGCAGGTAGGAGAGAGGGCTGTTTGGGGTCTGGCTGCACACACTCATGTTTGCATAGTCCATAGCTGCTTCCCATGCTTTGTTTGGAGAAGGTGATTATGTAAAATATTTGTTCAGATTTTTATGTGGCACAGGATGCATCCAAAAAAGGGGCTTAAAACCAGTGATGGGACATACTGAAGCAAGGATAGTGGAAAGGAGGTGAAAATGCCAGTGAAGGCAGAGAGGCTGACACCCTGACCTGCCGTGGCACGGCAGATTGCTGAACACAGCCCTGGTTTCCTGCTGCCAACGTGTCAACCCAAGCATGGAAACCTGAGCTCAGGTAAGGCTTTGCGGGGTAGGAAAAAGTCCTGAGGCCTCACAAAACTAATGCAGTTATCTTAATTAGCTTGGGAAATGGGCCTTGCATGTGAAACCACCTGGGGTTGTGTCTTCAACAGGGGTAGGAAAGCAATCATCCCTGGATGCTGTGTCCTCAGCAAAGGAGAGAGGAACGTAGGGGTGAGCAAGGAGGTTCAGGGGAGCCAGGATGGATATAGCCCATCACCTGCAAAGTAAGCTGGTGCCATGAAGTTGCCATGGGATTTCCTAATCCATTGGGCAGGAAGACCAGTATGAAAATGACTTTCTGTAGGGTTAAGTGGTAATTTCATATATATGGTCTAGGTCTTAATACAGGCCTTTTTGGACTACTTGAAGTCTCTGCTCTGCTGTAATTTTGCACCCGTATTGGCCAGAGTGTGGGCAGCCACTGAGCTGGGACCCCAGACTTCTTCCTAACCAGATTTACCTGGTGATCCCCACCTAAGTTTGTTATACCCTGTCAGGGGATTTTTAAAATCAGACTGAGGAGAGGGAATATCATCATGATCTGTGTTTTTACAACACCAAGTGGTAATTAGGTGCTACTATAGTCCAGAAAATACTGAAGCTAAATAACCAGCAGGTAAGTGCCAGCTGTAATACACGAGCTTAAGTAATAGTTTTCTGTCACTGGGACATTTCTATTAGCCAAAAAAGGTGATGAGGATCAAAGCAGAGAACTTAAAGCTCCTGGTTATTACAAACAGAATATTTGTTTTCCCTGACAATTTTTAAGGCCTTGGAAAACTGGCGATCTCCTTCCTATTTTGCCCTTGGTTCTCCGGTAGGAAAGGTCAAGAAAACTTTCATTGTTTCTCCTTGTATGCATTCTCTGCCCTTTCTGAACATGCTTTTTGTTCTTTTTTTCCAAACAACCCTTGCTCTGCCATTTTTCTGTTAAGACTGGCCCAATCCAAAGCATTCTTCAATATGGCATAAGTATCATCTGCCAGACACCTCCCTGCAAGCTTGTTTCCTGCACAGGAGAAGCAGGATGGTGGGTTGCCCATCCCCTCCAGGACAGGCGTATCATGAGTGGTTATCATAGCATGGACCCTCCCCTGCCCATCACCCAAATCCCTTCTGAAGGGGCCTGCTGGGCAAAGTGCTCTGTTGTCAAGTGTAGAGAAAGGGGGAGTGTTCCCAGAACGGGGACACTGGTTTAGAGCCAAATCCCTTGAATGAGGGCTTTTGACTACCTGGAAATTTTAATCATAAAGTCAACAGAATAATTTATTTTCTTTTACTTTTGGCTACCAAAAGTGTTTTGTTTCAAAACAAAACAAAGGAATATTGGTTTTGGCCTCTATAAGATGAAAAATAGCTAAGTTTGGTTGATGAGAAAAGTTTGATTTGAGGGGGACCAAAAGTCAAAGAAAAATTGGGTAAATTAAAAAAAAAGTCACCAATGGTTTCATGCAGTTAAAAAAAAAGACCCTACGGTAAGATTTTAAAAGCCAAATTAGGTATTAGGACTCCTTTGGTTCAACTGCCAAAAGTGACCAAGGTCTGGTCTAAAATGGCATTTGCAAACCAAAATCTAGCTGACTTTCCAGTAAGGCTCTGACCTCCCCCAAGCAACCATGTACTTCTGAAAATGGAACTTGGAAACATCAAAATTTTTGCATCTGCCCTTTTTTACAGAGACCATGTTAAACCTTGGACCCATCAAAGGAAACAACCGAGCTGCAGGTGATGTCAGTAGGACCAAGTTGCAGTTCACAGCCTCCTTTGTCCTCTGCTAGGACACAGCACCTCATCTCCGAGAGAAGAAAGAAAACAAAGCAGTGTCAAAAGAAAAAAATCAAAACAAATAACATTTTCAGCACAACTATTATTTTTTCTGTATTTCCCCCATCTCTACTGATATGTAAAAAAAATATATATTATATTATATTTTCCTTTTCTTAAATTATTTTTTTTGAGCCTCAGTCCCAGCCGAAGTCCTGCCCCGTCATCTGGTAGAACTTCATGTTGAAAGGCCGGTAGAAGTCCCGCAGTCTTTGCACCGCCTCTTGGTCTATGTCGGGGTGGGTCCTGCCTTTCGTCTTCCCCAGGCAGTGGGGTTTGCTGCTGCCTTCTGCCTTCTTCAGGCACGGGAAACCCTTGGTTTTGTTGAAGTAGAAGTGTTTGTCCGTGATGATCCTCTTGAGGCCCAGAAAGTCCTGGACCCTGCCCAGCTCCCCCGCAGGGTCACTGATCAGCCTCTCCCCGCTGACAAAGAGGATCTGCCCGATGGGGAAGTACAGGAGCCAGTTCTCCAAGTGCTTGGCGTAGATGCCAATCTGGATAGCGCTCCATGAGGTGTCGATCAGGCCCGTAGTCCTGTTTTTGAAGGTCAGGCTCTCAAAGGTGGGGATATCGGGCTTCTTGGAGAGCGTCTGGGTGTAGTCCGATATGGCTCTGGTCACGGGGTCCCGCACGACCACGATGAGCTTTGTGCCCTTAGACATGGAGGAGATGCGGGCCGGAGCCTCCTTGGTGACAAAGTAGCTGGGAGTCTTCTCCATGGTGATCTGCCCCTCGAGGGTCCTGGGCATGAGGTCCCTGTGGGAGAGAAAGAGAGAGTGAGTGCATTACCAGCTTTCTCTTCTTTTTGCATGGAGGGTTATAATGCCCTGATCCAGCAAAGCATCTGAACATACTCCTGATTTCCAGCATATTCGCTTACTGTGCCTGTTTACGGAGAATTAGACTCTGAACCTAGTAGACTCTAAGCATATTCAAGGCCTCTGATGGGGCTTTTTGAGGGGGACTGACCTCCTTTCTGGCAGTGGCATGATAAGAACAGAGCAAATCTAGACAATCCCAGTGGCCTATTCCTTTAAATTCCTCCCTGCCCACACTGGGATTTCCTGCACACTGGCTTAAATTCCCTGGAATAACAGTGAATTTCTTGAGTAACAACACTCCCTTCCTGTAGGGCACGAGGGATTTTTCAAGGGCCAGGAGGTAAGACTCTATCTTTTGGTATTTTCAAGGTGGCAGCAAGCTGATGTCACATAAAAATGTGCGATATCAGCCTCCTGACCTCAGTGATTTCCTTCTTCCATCCAAAGAAATCCTACACTCCTGGCAGCTCTGGGAAGTTCTTCCAGATAGAGAGCTGGAGCGGGACGGGAATTTATCCTGCCCCACAGATGACTTGAGGATTCAAGTGCTCTTGGTTTTCTAAAGGACCAACAGATTTGGCTGCTCTGCTTAGCTCATCTGAGCTCTTCAACAAGGTAAGGCAGAAAGATACAGGAGCCATCAAACTAGCCATTTGTCCTTTTGCTGCTGGTGGAAGTATTTTCAGCTTGTTCCTGCTACTGCAGGGCAAATTCCAGGCAGTGCCCCAAAACCCAGTCCTGGCACGATGTGCCAGTGAAGCAGCATTGTCGCCCAGCAGAGACCTCGTGGCTCTTGAAGTGATGCCAACCTGTGTGACACTTGTCTGGGAAACAACTCCAACCAAAACACCTCCCACTAGCTTCCCACCCCTGGGAAAGGGGCAGCTCTGAATCAGGCGTTGTATAAGCCCCCCCCCCCCAAAAAAAAAAAAAGTCATCACCCAACACATGGTTTCACAGCTTGTAAAGAAAGAAGGAAAGCAACTCTCCTATCTGCTGCTGGGGAAGGGGACATGTGACCTGAGTCACTTGGGCAGCCCCCACGCGCCTGCACTGCAGGCAAAGAGGTGGCTTTAAAGGCTTCCCTAGGGAGGTGCTGCCTGCCTTGCTGCTCCCCCATCCTCCAATATATCACCCCTGAACAGGAGCCAGCATCTGCGAAACACCAGTCATTCAAGCTAACATTATTTGGTTACACAGATCCATCTCTGCTTCTGGGCTCATGGCAGAGTTTTCCTAGCTACAGCTTGGTCTCCTTCAAACGATCCGGTCCTTCCCAGAGGAAATGAAAAATAAATGGGAGGTGGTTGCTTTGCTAGCAAGCTTTGCCTCCACGCGACTAGCAGTTCTCATGGCAACTGCACCCTCAGCTCCTGAGAAGCAGGGACCCTCATCAGACCACTCCATGACCCCTCATCTTTGACCTCACCGCAGCATTAGCACCAGTGTGCCATGATGAACTGTTCCCTGCCTACATTATTGTTACTGTCTTGCAGAGGCAACATCTGGTTTGCAAACCTGTGCAATATGCCAGCAAAATTAAACTCATCTATCAAAAAAACAACAATGAAAATCCAACAACAGCTAAAAACACCAATAACAACCCAACCCCAGGCTGAGTTGTTATGTTACAAATGAGGCAGTGAGGATTGACCCTTCCTGAAGCAATTCTTTCTGTTTGAAACCATGCTACACATAGGCTTAGCAAAGACATGGTCCTACAGAAGCCAAATCTTCCCTGGTCTCTGCTGAGGCTATCTGTACAGGGAAAACTCAACAAACTAAGAACATTCAGGCTGGAGAAGTGACAATGTGAGGGGTGTGAGAGAGCTCTCTAACATCCTGAATGACATAAAGACATAAAGGGAATCACTTTTGACAAGAGAAGAAGGATGGAAGCAGGTCGAAAAGCAGCACAAGGAAGGCCTTTGCCGAGCAGATACATAACTCGGCAGTGGAATTTGCTGTCACCTGATGTTGCAAAGGCCAAAAGTGTAAACAGTTCAGGAACAGACTGGACAAATTCATGGTGGATGAAATCAATCAGTGGCAATGAAATGTGAAAGTCCCAGAGACCCCTCAGATGTGGAGAGTCCATAACCCCTATAAGCTGGGGGAGATAAGAGGAGAAGGACCCCCTGCAAATCATCTGCTTTCTTACACTCTTATTTAGACACCCGATACTGGCCACTGTCTGGAAGAAGAGTCTGGGCTAGATGGCTCTTTGGTCTGGCTCGCTACAGCTGTTTGTACATTTTTATGCCCAGGGTGGTTTCATGAATGACTTTTCCCTCACATGCCATAAACCCACATCTCTCAGGTACTGCATTGGTCCCTGCTGGTTCAGAAGCCATGGCATGACTGCATTGTCTGGAAGCACCTGAAGCCCTGAAAGGACGAACTAACCGGGCTGTAGCACCATCCCCTGCCACCTGCCAGCTCAGCACGTGCAGCGCCCTGCACTGATGACAGCAGTCGTGCGACACGTTCCTGCACTTGGGCTGTAGCTGCCTTCTGCATATGGGAATTTATGCAATGAACAGAGAATAATAAGGAATTATGAGGGAGGGAAACCACAGCCACTGCAAGTGGACACCCCCACACACTCCAACCACAGTGGCTGGGTTTTAGCGGCTCCTTGTGATGTAGTTATGATGCAGAAAGTGAGGGAGAAGGAAGAGATAAAGTGTCAAGAGCAGCTGAGAACAGAGGAACTGTACTTACTTGAAGGCAAAAGGGAAAGTGCCTGGATTTTAAGTTACATTTTAATGGGGTTTGAAATTAGTGATTGAGAGAGAGAGAGAACAGTGTCTATCCCTCCATTCAGAGTATGTCTGCTGTACCATGAGGAGGTGCAACTGTATCATCACCCAGCTTTGAAAATGTAGGTCTTTGCTGCTCTTGGGAAGTAGTGAAGTGCAATTACTGCCTTTCCACAGCTGGGAGTTACCTCCCCTGCACCCTCAAGCTGCCCAGTCCCAGGCAGGGCCTGCAGCCTGGGACATTTTCAGGATGGTGGATCATTCACCTCCAGCTGCAGCTGTCTTCATCAGTGGTGAGAAACCACAGGGCCAGGTATGAGTCATTTGACCAGGTTAAGATTTTTGCATCAGGCACATCCAGAGTGCCCATGGCCCCATTTCTCATGGCTGTACTTGGAGCTTGGATGGAGACAGCTGCACTGCAGACAGCTGCCTTCAGCCAGAGCAGTCCAGGCCCTCCAATCCACACTAGCCCTGGATGCAGCCTCAACCTGCTGGCAGTCCTTTCTGGAGCCAGCCTGGTGGCCTGAGGCCAGGCTTGCTGCCTGCTGCTCCTCAAAAGCCTGCAGAGAAGGTCTAATGCTGCTTTCTCCTTTCCTAAAATGTACTTTGGGCACCTCCGTCCAACCAAAGGCCAGATGGACCAGCCTCAGTCTGAGCCCCATTCAGGTGTGCCGAGGATGAGATCTGCCCAGCCTGCAGGAGTCTTCTTAGAATCACAGAATGGTTGAGGTTGGAAGGGATCTCTGGAGATCATCTAGTCCAACTCCCCTGCTCCAGCAGGGTCACCTAGAGGAGGTTGCCCAGGACCCTGTCCAGATGGCTTTTGAATATCTCCAAGGATGGAGACTCCACAAGTTCTCTGGGCAACCTGTCCCAGTGTTCTCAGGGATGTGCATGCCCTTGTGTCCAGCACACTGACAGGTAGCATGGCTGCCCCTTTTTGGGACACACACACCCAGAAGTAGTGACGTTTTTTCAGTCTTGCCACTCGGCCCTGAGCTGCGCCACTACCGCAAGTGGGGAGACCAGGCAGAACGATGTCAAAGAGACTTTGTTGCAGATTTAGAAACCGGAGGATGCAAAGGGGGTGAGGAGAGGTGCTAAAGCCATGGAGGTGGAAGTAGGAGAGATGGGCAGTGATTCATGGAAATACTGAGTCCTTCACTGTGGGAGCAGAGCCCAGGCATAAGGGAGCGTGCTGTGCTCATGCCAGAAAAGCAGGGCTAATTGCCACCATTTGTTAATACAGCATCCCTTTAATGAGCCCAGTAGTGGTACACTGTCCCAGGGGGCTGTACAACAACACACATTTACTCCCCTGTTGATGAGCCGCCAGCCTCCCAAAAGGAACCAGAGCAGGCATACATGGGGCAGGCACCAAACGCCTATTGGCTCTTTCTGCAACCTCAGGCTGACGGCTCCAAAGCAAGGCACCTTCTCCAAAAAAGAAGACCAAGCCATGGTCAGGCAGGGACGCCCCAGCTGAACCTGGCAAGACCAGCATAATGCAGCCTCCTGCCACTGTGCTTACCGCTGTTGGGCAAGAGAAGGAGCCATTGAAACAGCAGCCCAGCACAGTGCTGCCTCTTGTTTGGCTTTTGATAAATGCTGAAATCTCCGCTGTGTCTTCCCAATGAGGAGATTAACCCCTTTTGTGGCCAGAGCCTGCAACAAAAAGGCTTTCTTCAGCGGTGAGGAATCAATGCGCACCTCTTCTGCCAGCATCGGCGGGAAAAAATGTGCCAGGAGCCGTTGGGAATGTGCTACCACAGCTTTCGGGAGATTAATTAATTACAAAGGGCATCTTTCATGGACGTAAACAGCTGCCTGGAGGCCTCCCTGGACTAATGGCATCTGGGTTTTATTGCAAAAGAGCCACTTGAAAAGATGAGAACCACAAAAATGTTTTTGGCAAGAGCAGTCAACAGTGGACTCTGCCAGAATAAATGGATGCTGTTATTTTAATTTTAGTAGAGCTCGGAGCTTTATTTAATTACTTAATAGGAGAGAAAGACTTTCCTCAAAGGGAGCATTTGGGCTATGCATGCATATTCGCATTTGGCCTTTTTCAAGTCTGCACTTTCTCCTCCTGTGGCACCCGAGATGGCCCATTCTCGCTGCGGCCCTGGAACTGCTGCATGCAGACGAGGCTGTAGTATAGTGCAGAGGGCTGCTGCTGAAGGCGAGCACACACCCCACCGGCTATGCATGCTGCCCATGGGATGCTCCAGGTGCCTGTGAAGGTGTCCCCCATCCATGCCACCAGTTGTCCCCCTTGGAACGTCCTTTCCCTGCTCGCACAAGTTACTTTCAGCAGTGTAGAATGGGCATGAGCTCACTCTCTCCTTTCATTTATAAGTGCTTCCTGGGACCTCTGGGGCCAACAGCCCCAGCCAGGACCACCAGAGAGTGGAGAAAGTGTTCATGTTGGTAATGCAACAGTTTGGATTTATGCAGCATCTTCCCTCTGAGCTGCTGCAAGCAAACCCGCAGGTGTCGGGTAAGGAGGGAGAGGCCCAGCTGCACCATCTACTGCCCTGGGTGCCTCACTGGTATGGTAATTTTGTGTGAAACCCTAACTGTTTGCAGGTCCCAGCAATGCACAGGGTGCTGCCAAGGGATTTTCTGAGGTGCCTTGGTGTGTGAGTGCTTGAAATCTACCCTGAAGTACCTGGGGTCACATACAAGTGTCCCAGGAACAGCCTAGCCCTATCCTGGCTCCCTGGACAGGCAATGCATGCAGGGGAAGGTGAGGCTAGCCTCAGACACTCCCAGTATAGGAATTGATCTTTGGTGTCATGCTTATTATTACTTTTATATCTCCTTATTGACAGTACAATGATACCTGTAAAAATCTTTCAGAAGTTCCTAAGTTTCCCAGGCCAAGCAGGCTGTTGGCTCAACTCCAGACCAGAGCATCCGAGTCCCCAAAGACTCCGCCTTCCCTCAAGTCTGCATTCTTAGCAAGAGCATAATTCTGGGAAGAGCATCACTTTATGTCAACAAACCAAAATTAAGTGTTGGGCTCAATTCTTACAAGCCTGAGCACCCAAGAGTTGAGTGTTTCTGAACGTTCAGCTTGCAAGAATTCATGCAATGACATGTGCTGCTGGCGTTGGCCACCAGCCCTCGGCAGGTCCCCCCTTGGCACTGCCAGGGGCTGGAAGACTAGTTAAAACAGCTGATTTGCCTCAGGTGATTCGTGCTGCTGCTTCTTTCTTTTTGCCCAACAACTGCAAGCTTAGCAATAAAACAGGCAGAAGCATTAGTCGTGCAAGAAACGAAATCTTGCGGGGTGACAGCCTGTTTCACATGGAAGGGGCAGCCCCAAGGCCACTGCGCCTTTCTCGCAGAGGTCATAGCTGGTATTGGCGCTGGGTGCAGAAAACTCGAGGTGGGATTGATTTTTCAAATCAAGCCATTGGAACAACCTGTCCCCTGCCTCAGGACCTCCTGGGCTCCCCTGCAGCATGCAGGGTGTGAGGAGCAGCCATGGATGACTTGCAGAAAGTCTTTCCCACATAAATCTAGTGCAGATCTCTCCCGGAGGGAAGCTGAAATCAGAAGATAAAGGCAGCTCTTCCCCAGGCCACCATGCCTCCTGCCTTTTCAGCCCAGAGCAATAAATAAAGCTGCTGTGATTACAGCTATCAGCTCCACACCAGTCTCTGTCCTCTAGTAAAAACTGCCCCCATCATGTATCTGAAGGCAGGACTCATCTCATCTAGTTTTAACCCCTGGAAGGTAAGTGTCTGGTTGTACAGATCCCTTGAGAGAGCTATTCATCCTCCCGGATTTCGGATGTAATGAATTGCCATCTGAGGGTGCCTGTCTCCCTCAGCTGTCTGTTGAAAGAGCCTAGACGACCAGTTTAGACTAAACCTCTGACTTGAAGATGGCTGAAGTTAAGCACGATGAGCTTCCTCTTACCTCCGGCGCTGGAAAACAAAGCTCAGTCTTTCCCTGGCACTCCAAGCACGACTTTTTTATCATCTGACCGTCTAGGTTGAATTTACTGAAGTGATCATCTAGCACAAGACGTGCCAGTCCAATGACACAGACAGTAGCGATGATCTCTGTCACCTCCTCCTCCCTGTGCTGCTGCTGGCACCAGCAGCACCCTGCTAGTGCCCTGGTCGATGCAAGCCGCCTAGTGCAAGGCACCAGTCACCAGGGACTCGCACCCTGCTCCGTCTGAGCATGCTGCCAGCTCTCCCCTCGGTCATCTGCAGCATGAAGGTTAGCTGGGGCACTGCCCAATACAGAAATTGCAATATAAGCGAGGCGGAGAAGGATAATGAGACTTGGCTGGGGCCACAACAGGGGTGTTGAGCTAGCAGCAGTGAAGCTCCACAATGTCTACACCAGAGCATGGAAACACTCAACATGAAGCCACCTGCCCTGCTGCCGGCAGTCACTGGACACAGACCCGTGCCTGGGTGAGTCCAGCTGCATGTTTCCTCCAAGCCTTTAGCTGTAACAAAAGGCATGGCCAGGACCTCTGCACTGCAGCGTGGGGGCACTGCCAGTGCACCTAACCCCCCCGTGCACTATGCTGGGTTGGCACAACAGCCACACATGAGAAACAACGTGCCTTATCTAAGGCCACTATAGAAAATGGTTGTAAAGCCTACCACATCACATAGCTCCATGCTGCAGCCAAACCATGAGGCTCTGGGAGTGATGGCAACCCAGAGGGGGCTGAGAGCCCCTCGGGGAGAGCAGCTACAGCTGCAACTGCACAAAACACTCAGGAGTCCCTGCACCTCTCCCCTGGGTATCTCAGCTGCTTTGCAGCATCCTGCTCGGCTGCAGCGGGGCTGGCGTGGTGCTGGCTCCATCCAGTTGCCCCCTGCAGCAAAGCCCCCTGTTCCTCTGCAGATGACCTGGGCAGGGGAAGGATGGGCCAGCATACTCAGGAGCATGCACCGCAGGGCTTTTTGGCAGCCCCAGAGGCCAAAGCTGCTGTTATGCTCCTCTTTGGCTTTGTTCCCACTGAGCTGGCCACAGCCCCGAAAGGGCACACAGGCTGTGAGCTATCATCAGCCAGATGCACGACGGGTATGAAGCAGAAACACGAAGCCCAACTTTCACACAGCCCATTCACGCAGAGCTGGGCTGTCTTGATGGTACAAAGCCATGAAGACTCTGGTGATTTAAATATCAGGATCTCTGAGTTACACAGGCTGCAAGTCTCACTGGGGTTACGAGACACAGCAGAAACATAAGGGCAGTGCTCACCCCCTCGCCCCAAGACATGCCAGCAGTCCCGGGCTGCAGGCACCTTGCTGCCTAACCGAGGAAGCGCTCCACTCACATCCAGCCTTTTCCAGCTTGGCAACTAGCCTAAGCTGCTGCTCCAGGCACTGGGATACATGCAAAGAAACTGGGGGGCAGGAAAGCCTGCAGGCAGGTGTTAGAGCAGCTAAGGAGTCTCCCTGGGATAGTGCTGCAGACCTGAAATTTCTGACTTTTTGTGCAAGGGGCGGCAGAGCTGAGGAGCCGTGGGGCCAGGTCACCCTTGACAAACCTGTAGCAGCACAGTGGGGAAGCAAAGCTGAGCTCTCTGCTGCTGGGTGTGGGTATCACCTCTGGCTCAGTTTGTCCAGGATTATGCTGTGGGGGGACATAGTTCCCTGGCTTTAGGTCAGCTGTCATTGAAAGCAATACTAAATGTCGTAGAGCAATTGCCAAAGAAGAGCCCAGGCTATTTTCTCCAAAGCAAACAGCATTTCTAGTGCAGCAATGGAAACTGGCATTTCCTTCTTTATTTCTTCCACCGCTCCTGCAAAATTATAATATGAACCTGCCATTTCTGCAGCACCCGCTCCTGTGAAGGAGGGTCCCAGCCCCATGCTCCTGCAGCACCGCCAGCCCCAGGGTGGCACCAGGCTGCAGTAGCCGCACAGCCAGGCTGCACAATGGCAGAGGTAGAAAGCACCTAATGCACCGGTGCCCTCCCCTTTGGATATAAGTGGGCCAAGTCGGAAAGGAGCATGCAGGGAAAAGGGAAGTGATCCCAGATCAATGAAGAAGGTCAGCAAGGAAGAGCCACGCAGGGAAGCTGCTCAGCTGCTGCCTGGCCCAAAACACATGTTCAAGAGGAGCCGAAATGCCCCCTTGCACGATCGCATTGGACTGACGAGCACTGTCTTGGGGATATCTGCACGCTCCTGTGTGCATGCCTGGCCTGTGCCTGTCTTGAATTTAGGCCAGTTTGCAGAGGAGTGGAGCAAGCACACAGTTGTGCCCCAGGGGTCCTTGCAGAGCCTCCATCTCTGCTGCAAAAGCCTTCCCCACCGAGGTGGAGTGGAAACAGAGCTGTTTGGCAGTGGGGCAGGACGGCAACCTGCCTTGTCTCCCACCTTTGCCCAGGGCGTATGCTCACATGGGTGCCGGGGCAGTCTGGGAGCACTGGGACCTCTCAGCCGTCCCATTGCAGCCCTTGATGCCCCATCGGCATCACCTTGACATACCACCTCAATGCACCCTCAGCAAGCTGGCCCCAGCCCAGCATCCTGCTTACAGCAGTGCCTCTGGGGCCACATCCTCAGCCCTTCCTCACTCTTTGTCCTGCTTAATGCCGTGGCCAAATTAAAAACTTGAATTTCATTCTAATCCCAATTCAGTGGGCACAGCTTGCCTTGATTTTAGCGGGCCCAACAGTACTGTGTGTGGCCACCCAGGCAGCGGGGTGGGAAGGGAAGTTTCTTGAGGTGTCAAGTTGTGTTTTTAAGCAAGTGCCACCAAAGAGGTCATTGCAGAAAAGCTGTATCAAAGAAACGCAGCTCTTTCCAAAAAAGTCCACCAGCTTTGCATCATCTCGAATCCCACAGAAGAGCTCTTCCCGCAAGCAACAGCCTAATCTGCTCCCACAAATGTACCACTGGGAGCACGAGAAGGACTGGAGACTCTCCCACCAGCAAACACCCCATCCTGCATCCTGTTTGCCCCAGCAGGGAGCCGCGGGGCTGAGCACCAGCTGCTGTGTGCCCGCGCTGCATCAATGCTGGCGTTACAGCTACTGCCTCGCTGCTCGCAATGAGGTTTTGCATAGCTAAGCTCCAGTGTGGTTAAAAATGAAACCTGCTTGTTAGCATCGAATTATCTGGTATATGTGAGGAGGAGGAGATAAAACAAAACACTTTGCCTCGACACCAGCAAGGTGCTGACTTCGGGGAGCCCCCTCCATCAACCACTGATGAACCCAGCAGTGATTGCGATGGGCACTGGCACTCTCCTGCCCTGATTCACATTTTATGGGGTTTTCTGCCTCTCTTGCTTCTGTGTTGCCTTTTTTATCTCAAGTATTATGTGTCTGATAAAGATGCTATTACTGTGCTAGCGGAACAGATCGGAGAGGGAAAAATAACTGTCTGATGGGGGCTTATTTCACCTCTCCAAGTACAGAAATGTTGCCAGCTCAGGCAAATGAGATGGTTTTCTCAGCATACCAGAGGTGTGTAAACAGAGCCGTCATGCCCAAGGACCCCTTACATGACACTTCGGGTTCCCTGGCATTTCCCAGCCAGACTCGGAGGCCTTTGAGCAGAATTTGTGACTCCAGTGTGGTGCGATCAGCACGCGTGCGGAGTCACACACGCACCCGCTATCGCGTCTCTTGTTGCTCCTACCTGTCTGACTGATCCCTAGGTTTGGGCAGAAGGCCTCCCCTCACTTGGTTCATCCCACAGCTGGCAGTCCTGGGGGGCAGCCAGCAGCAAACGGAGCCTTCCCCAGCAGGAGAAGAAGCAGGATGAGGAAACTGAGGCACAGCACACACCGGGGCTTCATGCAGCCTCAAGCCCCAGTAGCATGTGTTGCTACGTGTGGTAGTTACTGCATCCATTAGCAAGTTGTCTTCTTCCCTTTTGGGCTCCTCTCTCCTCCCCATTTCTCTTTTTCTTCCAAATTGTTTTAGCAGCAAAAATTCCTTAAAATCCCAGCCCTCTAGCACAAGCGATTCCCTCAGGCCCACGCTCCCACAAGTGCCATTACAGCATGTACAGCACCAGAGATTGAAAAGAAAGATGCTCCGGCACAAGTGACTACTTATTGTAACCAGCGGCTTCTACATATACATAAGTAAAAAAAACACTGCCTTTAAGATCTGAACCTGTGCCTCCTAATAGGCTGGTGTGTCTCCTATCAGTGACTCAGTGACTCTGTGCTGGCCTGAAAGATCTAGCAAGGCTCTAAAGGCTCTTTGATGAACTATGAGGGCATGTCTGAGTTACTTGAGCCTACGCTTTGCCTTCCTTTAGATGTCAGATGAAATCAATAAATGGAGAGATACATTCCTGGTATTAAAAAAAAAAAAAAAGAGAGAAGGGTGGGAATGAGAAAGCTGAAAGGAGTGTGAAAAATGATCACAGACATCTAGAAGAAGAAAAAAACCATGCATTATATTGCTGGATGCAAAATCAGGTCCAGTTGACATTAATATCAATCCTGTTGATTTTAATGGTGGTTGGAGGCCATGGCTGAAGGTATACCTGGAAGGGGATGGTGGCTCCGATGCTGTGGCTGATACCCGTCAGCAGCAGCATGGGATGGAAGTGCGAGGCCGGCTCGTTAGGGCTAACGAACAGCCAGTCCCAGCCACAGGCTCTGTTGCAATAGCGAAACACCTCATTGCACATTTCAGATGGTTTTATACCTTGCAGTGACACGGTGCGACAATGTCTGTCCTGACATCCCAGCAGACAGGGAGAACCAGCATTTCTGCATCACAAACTGGAAATCAGGACACTGGCATCAGTCTGCTTTTTAATCGACTCCCCCAGCCAAAAGTGGATAAAAAGCTCTGCCCATCTCCTGAGGTTTGTGATTAGACCAAAGTAAGCAAATGGAACCATTTTTGTGGGACTGAGCTACCTGCTTTCACCCCTTTGATGCTTAGCTCTTAGAGCGTGCCTTATTGATTGAAAGCGCCCTCCAAAGGTCAATTAATCCTCTCAAGACTCCTGGAAGACAGGTAGCATTGCACAAAGAATGGCTTGGAAAAAAACTGGGAGGAGATGGAAATGACTTTTGTTTAGTGTTGCACCTGGAAATGTGACATAGTTTTTATTGCCAAATTTCACCCCTGCACTAGCGACCTGAGAAGCAGCTGTGGAAGGGAAGGCTGAAAGGATCTGAAATTTTGAAAGCCTGCCAGCAATGCACTGATGTCTCAATACTCCTCAGCCCTAAGTCACCAATCATCTCCCCTGGCTTCCTGCATAATCCGTTTCGTAAATGATCCACTGGAGAGTTGTTCAACGTGGGGCACATGCTCATGGGGGTTTGTCGCGGTTTGACCAGTGCATGATCCTCCCACCCATCCCCAGTCTCCAAAGAGGACTTTTCTACCATGTTGGTGCCCTAGTGCTTTTGAGAGCACTGAAGTGCCCTTCGGACAACTGAATACTCTTAAAGATTTGGCCTCAAGTGACTTCTGCTTTAGGGGCTGGAAATCAGAGGCTCAAATCCCAATTGCAGTCATCAGTGAGTCTGTGAAGGACCCCCATTTCAGGACAAATTTAGGTGTGCACTCAAGCAGGTCACTAAGCTGAGGCCAAGTTCAGGCTTCAGGGTGTTTCCCCATCTCCTGGACTGGGCTCTCTGGGGCTACAGATCTGCCCTGTTTATTGACATCTGTTCTCCACAGTTCTCTGGTGGGAGATCTCAGCTGGCATCATTCTCAGTTTTGGATGCATCTGAGGCAAGATTTGGATCTGTGTTTCAACTTGTAAACAGGGCTCATGTTTGTGTATGGAATTTGGCTCGGAAATTTGGCACTGATGCTTTCGAACTCACCAGCCCTTTGCCAGGCACTGACTGAAGGAGAAACAGTGTGGGGAAAACACTCAAATGGGAATTCAAATCACATGCAAAATAAGAGACGGAAATGGCCCTAGGAGGGGACACCAAAGAACCTGGGCAAAGATGTCTGTGTTAGTGAGGGGTGGTCTCTCCCACCCCTGACAATCCTGCTTTTGAGGCATTTTCTCTGGGTAGTGGCAATATTCAGGGAAATCTGAGTGTTATCAGAAGGTGTACACAGCACAACTGGCATCTCCCAGAGGCCATCTACACACTCGAGAAGAAAGTGCAATGGAGGACAAGTCAGAGGTCTTGGGTCTTCTGCCTCTGCTCTTATGTATCCGCTGAACATAGCCATCATTGCAAAATGTGCAAGATGTGTATTCACCTTGGCTAGTATAGCCCATGTTTGTTCCCTTGGCTGAGGATGGAAAGACATCCTTATTTGCCAACAGGATTGTTTCATTTCGATGAATGGTAAATGGGCTCCGTGTTATTTGTTTCCAGGGATGATCTGTGGAGATCCCTGTCATCTTGGCACGCTCACTGCGCCCAGCTCAAAGATGTCATTCTCAAGATGCATTTTTTTTTAAACTATCACTAATATTCAAGAGGGATTTAAATACAAAGCATGCATAAAAACAGTGGCTTATTGTGCTGGTTTCTTCTCTGTCTGTCCTGAGTCGGAGCTGTGTTTGACACGGAGGCAAGTGTTTCTGGGCCCTTGCCTGGCAGACGCAGCTCGGCCAGGGGATAATCAGCAAATCCAGCCCAGCTCCAGAAGTGGAGCCCAGGCAGTGCTGGGCTTTGCACTTGCTGCAAAGCATGGATGGCCCTGGCACCATGCGCCGGACTCCTCACAGCAGGCAGCATTATCTGCCCGCACCCCTCCTCCGCCAGCAGTGCTATCCAACCCCTTTGGGGGGTCCAAGCAAGGCACAGAGAGACACAAAGGCAGATTTTTTTTCAAAGCACAAATGTCTCCAGTTGCCTTGGATGTGGCATCTTCACTTTTAACCACTTAGAAAGCACCAAAAAAAGAGACCTGTTGGGCCGGCGGCAGGCACAGCAAAGCACCCGGCACCAAGCTGGGGCCACACTTTGCCTGGCCGCTGTTGCGGCTGCAGCCCACGCTGCAATGTGCCAGCATTCGGGCAGGCTACAACAGTGGCCTCGGGAATCACTGCCAGGGAATAAATGTAAGACGCTATTCAATTGCTGGAATTGCCCTTTCCGAAGCAGGAAGCAGCATTATATGCTGGGTTAATTTGCCTTCTGCCGGAATAAAGCGCACTCTCCAGGGATGGCCTCTCTCTCCATCCTGCCCCCAAATTAAGCTGATCTGTGGCTTGGTGCCGGTGCCCGCGGCCCTGAGCACCAGGAGCTCCTGAGGTCAGCGTACAGAGGCTGCCTGCCTGTATTTGAGCAAGCCTCGGTATTTATGTATCTCATTACATCTGCAGCCAGTAGCATCTGTTTCCACGCTGTATCTGTCAAGCAACATCTTATCAGCAGAGCTCCCTTTCCATTCACTCCTTCCTCTCCTTTTACCGCCCGGATCAGTAACCCGATGCTCACTTGAGCCTCTTTTTAAATAACAGAAGGGAGCCAGGACTAAGCAGAGCACGGGATTGCTGCACCACGGAGGGACAAGGCTCAGCAGACCTCGGGGTGCAGTCAGCCCCAAGAAGGAAGCGAATTATGTTAAGAATCATATTGTCCGCTCTCATTTACAGAGTTCCTTTCAGAAACAACCACTGAAGTTCAGGAGAACTTTGACACTCTGATCCCAGATCCTGCCCTGTCCTGGGGGCAAGGGGAGGCTCTGGACGGCGGAGGGATGAGGCAGCCCTGGGGGGGCGTGCTGGCAGCCCCGGGCTCCTGAGCCATGGGTGCACGAGCAGGGGTCCCCCAAGAAAAGGTGCCTGTGACTGCAGCCACCGGGGCTGTCTCCCTGAGCCGGCGGCGGTCACCCCAGGGTGTCCACCCTGGAGGCCGAGTGCGCTGCATGCTGCAGCCTGCCACGCTGCAGGTACCCCAGTGTGGACACTGGGCTCCGAGGCCGTGCTAGCCAAGCGCAGGGAGCTCCTTGCTGGCAGCCAGGATTTATTGGTCCAGACCAGCGCTGGTTATGCAAAGTCCTTCTCCAGATTTCAAGGGCTTGTGGCCAGTGCCTTGAGGCTTAAAATTGGCCTGGGTCCCCCTCGAGCTGCCAAGACCCACACACCGGTGTGCTGCAGTGGACAGGGGGAAGCTCACCAGGGAAAATCACCCCCTTTCCAAAGTGCTATCTGCAAATTGGCTCAAATGGAGAAGAAATTGAGGTGCTGTGGTCCCCAGAGCCCCAGGTAAGTCTGGCAGCGCTTGATGCCAACAGATCCCCCGCCTTGATATGCACCCTCCCATCATAGGTAGGTGTTGCGAGTAGGGAAACTGAGGTACGGGGATGGGGGGGGGGGGTTGTGAGCAGCTTACAGAAAACTCAGTGATAGAGTCAAGAAGAAAAAAAAGACATCAAGAAACCAACCCCCCAGCGCCACTATCCTGTTTCTGTCTCTCAAAAACTTTCCTGATTCTCTTACATGGGATAAATTTTATCAAATCCCTGCAGTGTGCCACCAACACCCACCCCCACCCTGCATGCCAAGGCCGCAAGCTCTGCTTTTCTGTGATCCCAGGGTTTTTAACCACTTCAGCATTTAAGAAAATAACTCCAGAAAGTTTTTCCCCGCAGCCAAACCAGGGCCTTGAATACCAACCTCTTGCCGCAGCATCCCAGGGAGGCAGTAACCTGCTTCACCCCAGCCCCGAGGTCAGCACCAGGAAGCCTTTTTCTTTCTGAGGAGCTGGGAAACCCATCAAAGAAGTGCCGCAGAGAAAGTGGCTTGTTTGCCCAGGCTGCTGTTGATAACTCCGCAGCTGGATACTCTCTTTCCGGACCACGGGCGTGTGACCTCACTCAGGAAGAGCAGGAACAATATCTGGCCGCACCGAGGTTTGCTGCACCCAGCAGAAGCGACCCAGGCAGGAAGCATGCAGTGTCCTCCAGATAAGGCTTTTTTTTTTTTTTTTTTTCTTCTGCTACCCAAGAGCCTGGCAGCAACCGGCCGAGCAAGTGTGTGTGTTACTTCGGACTGGCTTCCCTGCCCATGGAGCTAGGCCACTTTATGCCATGGCTCGCTGCATGGAGCTGTGGGTGCTGCAGGAAGGGGCAGGGAAGCATGTGCATGAGACATGGGGCTGCATTGTAGCCTTTGCTCAACAGTACTGTGTTTTCAGTATGGTCCTCAGCCGGAGTTTTAAGTGGAAGCAGATTTGGCCTGGATGGTGCTTCCTTAATTTAGCGCAACAATGGGAAATTTTCGCTGCCTCCCAAGAGAAACAGGTGGGAAACGCTTTGTCACCTTAAAAGACCCAGGCAGTGCCTTCAAAATCATCTGCAGGCCCACTGGACATGCTAGACACCATGACGGGAAGTCCTCTGCCTTCCCTGAGCCTTCAGACACATCCCTGTGGTGCTTCCCTCCCCATTTCCCACCCCATGTCATGGGTTGGGTGCTGGGTTGGGTGCTAGGCCAGTGCCCGAGCAGCCGGGGAAGCAGGAGGCCCGGGCAGTGCTTTCCTGCTCCTGCTGCCTCACATCAATGGGAGATGCAAATAAAACCCTCCGGGGCACATGATGGACAGGAAAGGAGATTGCATGGAGAAGAGCTAATTACAGAGTGTGAGCCCTCTGCCTAATTGCTCTGATTAATTATTGATGGTCAGGACTGCTCCTCTGAGGACGGCAGGTAACCAAAGAGCCCTGCAATCAGGCAGGCACCCGGTTGCCTCCTGTTTCCTAACAAAGGTATTGCCGGTAGCCAAGAGGCGATGTCGACAACTGCCTTGGGAAAAGGGACTGCACCAAGATGATCCTGCAAAGCAGCAATGCTGGGAAGCACATCTGGGCACCTCCCAGAGACTGTCAGTGCCTAAGTGCTATCGACAAGGAGAAACTCTCTGATGCCATTAGCTGTGTGAGCCATTGATTTTCTTTTCCAGAACAAGAAACTCATTTGAGCTTAGGCAATCACAGGATGGCACAACCACTTCCTCCTGGCTGAGCAGCTGCGGGTTGGAAAAGGGCCGTTTTGCAGTTGTTTTTCCAGTGACAGCCCCCCCACCCTGGCCAAAGTCATTGTGGTATATTTCTGCATCCTTCCAAAAGGACTGCCAAGTCCTGCCCATTGATTTTGCTGGTAAATCACATCTGTGAGCCATCCACGGACCAGAAGTAGATGACCTAGACCCTAGGTGACCACAGACCTCCAGCCCCTGTGCCACATCTCCATCCTTCATAAGGGAATGGAGACAACACCAAGGACCTTCTAAAGGACATTTCTCTGCTGGGATCGGGGATCATGACCACATTCTTTGGCTTCATCAGCACCACCCCTGCAGCAGAGGAGGCCTGGGATGGTCTCCCAAGGCCCCAGCCTCATGCCTGCTGTTTAACTCAGCCTTACGAGCACTTCTGCAGGCACATTCCCAAAAGGCTTTGTAAGTGTAGCAGTTTTTGGGATATGCCTTGCTCCAGGGAGGACAAACCCTGCTCCTCCTCATCAGACCTGAATCCAGTGCTCATCTCCTCTGGCAGCAGCCGAGTGCACTTTTTGATCAGCTGTGATTTACACTGCAGGGACCTCTCCAGCAGTGGGTCCCAGCACCAGAGACCTTCCCTGGGGTGAACTTAATCCCATTAGCAAGAGGGAGGCAAACCCCACCTTTGGCAGCCTAAATGATCGTTTGGAGCTTAGACAGTTTCTGTCTACCATCAGCTCAGCCACAGGGTTGGCACATCACCTCCTGGCTGAGCACACACTACAACGCACCTGTAAAAGGTGATGGCAGAGGGAGCATTTCTGCCCATGTCCAACATCATGCCATGAGCAGGCCAGGCTGGGGCATGAGCCATTTGTTAAATTGGTAGAACAACAGCTAATTCTTACAAGGACGCAAATCAGGTCCACTGTGATTTCATACTATTTCTAATGTAGCTCCCAAATGCAAAGTGATTTCTCATTTCCCTGATGGATTTGCTTGGATAAATTCATGCTCCTGGTAGTTTGTTCTGTTGGCTTTTTGGTACTGGTTTTTATTTTAACTGCGGCACCTCTTAATGAAAATTGACACTCGTTTGCCTCTCTTCTACAGATGCCTCTATTATTCTGCAACCTGCTGATTCCCACTGCGCTTTATTATGTTGAAGGAGGATTTTCCAGCTGAGACAAGAGGCATGAGTCTTTCTCTGCGTCGTAGCCTGCCTTCTTCCTTTGCGCCGGTACAAAGTGCAAATCAAGATATCATGATGCCCCCCGCACCGCAGGATGGGGGAGAGCGCAGTGCAGGGCAGCTGGCAGAGGATGGTCAGGCATGGGATTTCTTTACCCAGGACAGGTTTGAAAATGAATTCAATGGATTCATCATTTGCCTAAAGCAACAGGCGCTCTGCGTGCCTGTTTGGTCACTGCCTGCTGATGCTGTGCGAAGGGATTTAACAAACTCTTCCCATCACACAGAGTGATGGAGAAGCATCTGTAGGGACCAGCGTGGTCGGCAAGCCGGACCTGAGCCCTCCTTGGCTACGATGCTGGATTAGCCGGTTTGGGGATCTGCATTGCGATTCTGAACAGTGACTGCTTCTTTTTGTCCATATTAAAGCGGTGCCTGCGCGCACTGATCTTTATGTCCGCCTAATACCTGGGCAGAGCAAGATACAGCGTGTGCTCTGAAACACTTACAGTGCAAAGAGAAAATTCAGAGGAACGAGAAAAAAAAAAAGGGTGCAAGCAACTCAGCAGCAGAACTGAATCTGCTATAATTAAACCTCAAGGCTGTTCTTCATCCTAAGGGCACCCGTGAAGTGTCACACCTGCAAATCCTCCTGGACATCCTCCAGGTGCCGCTGGCTGAGCCCAAATCAGTTTATGGGGACCGGCGCCTACACCTTCCCCTCTCTCTGCCCACGTTAAACTTATTGATGGGATCATCCTGGCTGGACACTGTGGCACAAGGGCTTGTACAGGTGAGAGAATGAAAAAAAATACCCCCCCCAAACCAAAACCCACTTCTCTTCGACTGAAGGATCGGTAAAGACCATACATTTCAGCCCTGACTAAGCAAATCACCTTAAAGAGGAAGGTTAAAGAACAGTTTATTATTTGAAATGTCTCTCGTGCTCTCTAGGCCTCATTTTTTGATAAATTAGCTTCAGCTTCATTACTTCATGATATATTTCCCTTGACATTTAATTATACTTACCCCAAACACATTAAGCCAATCAGTCTGAACAGCTTCTTATTAATATGCAAATTTATCCTTTGAAAACCCATGAATCTGTCGAAAAATCTCTTTAGGCTTCAATTAGGCCCAGTCAGGAAGCCGGGAAACACAAGCGGACACCCGAGGGCTGAGGCCAGGCACTACTGGCTGGGCTTAGCCCCAGCAGCACCGAGAGCCTGGAGAGGTCGGAGGCGCCGACCTGGAGGAGATCAGTCCCAAAACCGGACCCAGAGGAAATCAACCCTCAAACATGGGTCCTCTGGATCCATGAAGACACGATTGAAATGGGTCAAAACCTCCAGGGAGATGCAGCAGCTTTTCTTTACATTTAAAAATTCCACAAAGACCATTCAACTTGTGAACTGTTTTCAACCCTGTCTGATCGGATGCATCTTCGAGCAGGTCAAAGAGCTCCCCTGAGCGCCAGGGTAACATCTGAGGTGACGGCTCTTGTTTCACCCATGCCATTCATTCGTCCTGCCTTCCCTCCCTGCTATGCCAGCTGTGCCCGGCACACACCGGCTCGTGGGAACGGGGCTCCCGGCCTCGTAGCACTGCACCCGTGCAGCAGCTCACCATGCTGCCGTAACTATAATGCCACTTTAATGAAACAATCCTTCCCAAAATAATAAAAAAAAGTTTTTCCTTGGGCTGGGGGACCCTGAGCAAGCAGCTGCTGGCGCTGCAGGGCTCTGACCACACGTGGGGCACGGCTGGAGAGAGGGAGGCTCTGCCGGCTCTCCGCTCACACCACCCTGCGTTAGCTTTCAAGACCTCCTTCGGGCAGAGCGGGTGCTAAAGATTTTGGCATCCTGTTTCCACAAGCACAGAGGGATGACGTTGTCAGCTCGGGGCAGCAGATGTTGCTTTTCTCCGCCGGCCCCAAACGCCACGGTACTTCGCTTGGGGCTGCAAAGCCTCCTTGCTGCAGGGGAAACGTCCCGCGGGCGCCGCAGCAGACGGGGAAATCTCAGCCCTGCTCTTAGCAAAACAAACAGGAATCTGGTTCCCCTGTAGTTATGGGCAAATGGGATGTGATTTGCATTAGGCAAATAAATCGAACTGCACAATTAACCATCTGCCCTGGAAGAGACTGAGACTTGACTTTAAAGCATCACTTTCAGTCTCTCTCTGTTCATGTATCAGGCCGAACACAACAGTGTTTTCTGTTCAGAAACCAATGGGGAATAGGAATTCATTGAATCATTCCTATAAATAATAAGAGAGAAACATCAGCCTCGGTACCACCACCCTTGTACCCCTTGGCCTCCCAAACATGTTTCATGAGGCTTATGCCCATCAGAAAATGCTGACTAAAACTGCTTCAAAATCTTTCAGGGTTTTTCTGTTCTCACCAAAAAATCTTTACTTTGCAAAACTGTAACATTTCATGGGACTTTGCTGATTGCCACCAAGAATTTTCAAGAAGTTGTTACTCATTTCATCTTATTTCAAAACAGGTTGTAGTTTTTAAAAATATGTTTCATAAATTCATGATAAAAAATCAGCATTAGTTTTTTTATTCCCTACAGTAAGACATGAAAACAATAAATACATTGCAATCAGTATAGTATGTAAATAGTCCAATTTTGTAAAATAGTTCTCATGGGCAACAAAGAATCCCAATGCAAACTCCCTGTAATAAAAATATCACTTTTAGCAGATAAATCAAAACAAAGTGGACAGACAAAAAAAAAAAAATCAACCTCAGGTTTTACCCCAGTGAAATATCTCAGCAAAACTCTAAAATGTGCCCTTAGGGAACGAAACGTTTCAGCGATCCCAACCTCTGATGCCAGGCCAGTTCAGCTGCTGGAAAACCAGGCGAGGGATGCTGCAGCTGCCTTGGTGCTGAGCACACAGCAGCTGCCCAGATGTGCGGGAGCGCCCAGCCCAGCGCGCAGCCAGCCCTGGGGACGGGCCTCGCCTGCCCTCTGTAAATATATGCAAGAGCAAATCTGTTAAAAATTGTAGCCACCACTTTGTTTGCTAAAGGTCCCAGTTTATCCTTCGGCAAAAGAAGGAGGACTTGGGAGAGGCTGGCTAGAAACATGATCCTTTCCTGTATAAACAGTATAGCTGGGGCTGATTTTAAGTGCATCATATGGCATGTATTTCATGTGTGTATATATGTATATACAGAGAAAGATTTTTCAAACCAGCTCGAGACATAAAGTGATCTCATATCATCTAAAAACAACAATCTTACTTGGACTTCTGGCAGTTTTCCGTGCAATCATCTCTGCCACCACCCCCCTGACCCTTCCCCCATGGGCTGCCAGTGCGCTCTACCGTCTGCCCCCATTACTTTCACAACGGCATATAAATCACTGTGGGAACTCTTATTATCTTATTTTCCCTCTGCTTCCCTCTTGTCTGTTTTGAGAAAAATTAATGCATTTGTCTCCAGAAAAATGTGCAGTCTCTATAATTCAGTTTTAAAACAAGCACAACTAGCAAATGGATAGACCTCGGTTAGGAGACTCATTTTTCATCCAAGTAATTGAACCCTTCCCTTCGATTTTCCCTTTGGGTGTTAAAGACAACTGATGCCTTCCTGGAATTTGCTGAAGTCTAAGAAAGACAGAAAGAAAGACACAGAGAGGAAGAAAAAGAGGGAGAGAAGGAAAGAAAGAGAGAAAGAGAGGAGAGAAAGAGAGAAAGAGAGAGAGAAAGAAAGAAGGAGAAAGAGAAAGAGAAGAACAGAAAAAGAAAAAAGAGAGTGGAAGAATGAAAGAATAAGAAAAAAGAAGAAAGAAAGAAAAAGAGAAAAAGAAATAAAGAAAGAGTAAGAGGGACAGAGAGAGGGAAAGAGAAAAAGAAAGAAAAAAGAAAGAGAAAGAAAGATAAAGAAAAATAAAGAAAGAAAAAGACAGAAAGAAAAAGAAAGAAGGAAAGGAAAGAAGGAAAGAAGAAAAGAAAAAGAAAACAGAGAAAGAAAGAGTAAGAGAGAGGGACAGAGACAGAGAGGCAAAGAAAGAAGAAAAAGAAAGAAAGAAAAAGAAAAAAGGAGAAAAAGAAAGGAAGGAAAGAAAGAAAAGAAGGAAGGAAGGAAGGAAAGAAGAAAGGAAGGAAGAGAGAAACAAAAGGAAGGAAAGGAAAGGAAGGAAAGGAGACAAGAGGTTAGGCAAGGGGACAGGACAGGACAGGACAGGACAGGAAAGTCTGAAGCAGATCTCAAGGAATCAGCTGCCTCTTTGCAGGGAGTTTTGGGGAGCCCCCAGGAGAGCATTTAGGCTGAGATTTTTCAAAAAACGAGCAGAGATTCGGTTTCCAAGGCTCTCAGCTGATGCCGGCTAGGGAGGAGCCACGCTCCTGCGGCATGTGCAGTCCGGCTCCCGCAGCCGGGCAGCCTCCGACTGCGCCTGGGCTGTGGCCCCCTGCTCAGCCCTTCTGCAAAACTCCCCAGCAAGCTGGTCCACCCTGAGCACGCAGGACTAAGAGCCATGTCAGGCATCTGCAAGCATCCCAAACCCCACATACTTGGTGTGTGGAAACACCATGCACGTCTAACGCAAATTGTTTAATCTTGATGTCTCTTTCTGCATATAAAAGTCAAGGAATCTTTTTCTGCTTTCCCTGCCAATGATAATAACGCTTATGACCCATGTACTGCAGCACTGTACAGAAGCACTGACCCTAAACAGGAGCGCAAATTAATATAGTTCTCTGGACAAAGTCTCTCAGACAGCAGCAGGTTCTTCCAAACCACAAAAATCACAGCCAGATTTAAAATAATCTGCATCCCTTATGCTGCTGGACTCCTGAGCAGATCAGGAATCTCTCTTTGCTAATAGCAATAAGTATTATAACTGCTCCAGAACGAAATGATGCCCATCTCTGTCACAGCCCCCAGATTATGTCCTGATCGCTTATGAGCTTTTAGGCCTGATTTGCCTCTAGCACCGGTGGAGTTAAGAATAATTCCAGAAAAGCCACAATCAACACTCAGGCCAGCAAAGTCTACTGTGCCTTTGTCTTTCACTATATTAGCTCTGTCCCCTGGGAGCTACATTATTGCCTGCAATGTATAATGTGATTTGCTTGTTTTCCATGTCTGTCTCATTTTTCTTCGGCAGAAACACACACACGCATATGCACTCAAACATGCACACTCACATAAGCACACACATTCTTCATATGAAGGAAAGAGCCCAGGAAACTTCACAGCATGTTATAGTTAACCCATGAAAATGTGAATTAAACGCCTCATGCTGCTACCCTGGCACCGCTGACGGTGAACACCTGACTCTGCAGGCCTGAAAAGGGAGATTTTGCTGTTCAATGGAGAAAAGTCAGAGCTTATTGTTTACTGGGGAGGTGGGAGTCATGCAGGAGGGGATGGGAGAGGAAATAGGTCAGGAAGCAGAATGGGAGAAAGAAGCTTTGTTTGAGAAGATGCAGGCAGCTCGAGGGGGAAAGAAACACTGTCTTCAAACTAGAAGGAGACAGAAAACCACTGAATGAAGGTGATTCAGGGAGAAAGGTGTTCCTCCATCCTCCTCCTCCTCTGGAGGAGGAAAAATCCCTCCAGACCTCAGAGACCAAAAATGAACATCTAGTGCACGGAGGAACAGCTATGAGCTGAAGCCTGAGGTAGGGAGACGACGTCTGAGCTGGGCAGAGGATGGACTGGGCTGAGACCGTTGCGGGCCATATGCCTGCTCTCGGGAGTTTTGGCCGCTCCTGGTCCCTCGCAGTTAGTGGGCACAAGTACCGGGGTGTCTCACGGGCTGGGGAAAGGGCTTTCTCCCTTTTCTGCAGGGGGACTTTGCAGGGGAAAATGCCAACTTTCTTGTCCGCTTGGCTCACTGACAGAGCAATATAACTTCTGACGAGCCATGATCTCATCGAGACAAAAGGATCTGTCCTCCAAGACATTGTTCCAGAGCCCTAAACAACTTCATCCCAATTTGCAGTCTTCAGAAAATACTGTGACATGCCCTTTACTGCTGGAGATGCTTCATGTACGTGCGTGTGTGTGTGTGTGTGTGTGCCTGTACTCATCAATGGACAGCTTTATGATAAAGCCAGACACCTCAAGGGATCCCTCTTCAGAGAACAGAAGTTGTTTCTTAAATTATGCTGAGAGGTGACTTCTTTATATATCACTATATATTTTCTATTGCTGCAAGGCCAAAAAATCCTTTATCAGTATTATAAAAAGAGAGACTGACCGCAGGCTATGATCTAAAATATATAGAGTCACATAAGTTTACCCTTGCAGTCATTCTTCATATTTCCAGTGCCAATTCTTTGTCCTTTTGCTAAATGAAACTTTAATGGCTACTAAAGGGCTCCCTACTTTCACTCCTGGAGCAAAGCAGTCAAGTGCAAAGAGGGCAAAAGTCTCCAGAAAATAGAAAGCTTAAAAAGATTCTTCATAGCCTAATTTGCAAATTCTGGCCAAGGTAGGAGCTAGTGCAGAAGAAACTGTGCATAGCAGCCGTGCCCTGGCCTCCTCCAGCCCCATAGTCTATTAAAGGATTTTAGCCACAGCTCAAAAGTTCACGCATTAAGAGCTCTTTTCCTTGCTCAGCTATTGCACCCTCCTTCCAGAGAATGCATCACTATCTAACCCTGTATCTGACAGAGTCATCTTACATATTTCAGGAATTTTTAGTTGAGAGCAGATCTAAATTTCAAGAGTAAATTGTACAGCAGCCAGAGGAAGAGGAGTGCCCAGTGTCCACTTAAAGACCAGCTTGTATCACACTCACCTTCACATTATTGCTTGGGGGAGGCAGAACAGACTTAGAAGCTGTTGCTTGGGTGATAGTGTGACACCATGATTTCTAAGTGTGAATTCAGCTCATTAGTATATATATTAAAAAAAAAAAAGGAAAATGAGCTCCAAAATATGAATGGATGAAAATAAAACCAAGTAATGACCTTGGTTTTATGAGTCAACACGAGTCATTTGGATCCAGGCCAACAAATTCTTATCTTCCTCACCCAGCACTGCACTGCAAAGGGCTGGAGAATTCAGATGGGCCCCGGCAGTGTGACCCATCACCTCTCATTTTAAAGGACTGCCCAGCTAAGAGCTTCTCAAGGTGGATGCTGCTGAGTAAGATAACCCTCCTACTCCCTTCACTTCTCAGCGTCTGCAAAGAGGAGAAAACCCAGCCTGAGGTGCACAAGCAGAGGCTGCTGTTGTACCCCAGAGGCAGGCAGCAGCTCCTGAAGGAGCTACCTTCTTTTGTGGCGCTCCCGAGGGAAAATGTAGGAAAAATGGGCTAACAGTTACTTCCCAAGCTGACACATTTGACAGTGGTGGGGATTTCAAAGCCATGCTGACAGCTACACCAGTCACCAGGACCTCACAACAGGCGGGCACCATTCAGTGACTGGCGCATGGAGTCCCATCTTGCAGTGGGTGGCAGTGGGACCATGGGACCCTCAGCAGGGTGGGATTTCCTTATCCCAATACGGAAGGGCATGGGTGGGATTTTCAAAGGAGATTCTGCTTTGGGAGCCCAAGTATCCCTAAAAAGCAGCAAGAGTTCTGCTCTTTAGACACTTTGGAAATCCTGGTCAGAGTCCCTAGAGATGAAGATTTTGAAGTGTGATCAAAGAGACTCCTAAAGATAGCAAGGAGGATTAATGCTCCTGGCAAAAGCACAGCAAAAGCTCCTTAGTTATTCCAGTGGGGCTTTTTCAAAGGGGCCTAAGGGAGTTAGGCACTTAAATCTCACTCAGATCCTTTATTTAGCTTGCAAATCCTGCGCTGGAGTAGTACAGAAGTGTGACCCCTGAAGCATTACTTGCCAAGCGGGTCTGCTTGAGTGAAAATCTGAATTGATTTTGGCTGTGCTGGTGGCCTCCTGCAGCTGCTCCTTCTAAGTATCTGAAAGAATGAGCCTTCTGGTGGAAATGCTTGAGGGTACAATGAATTTAAAGAAATAAATGCACGACCAAGAACAAAATGGAACAACAAACTGTGTGTTCAAGGAAAACTCAGCTGAGAGTGGCTCCAGTTCTGACTCCTTCCACACTGCTCGGAGATGTGGTGGAAGCAGTTGGTGAAGGGCAGGATCCACCCAAGAGGTGCTGGGCCCAGGACTGCTGCGCTCTCCTCCAGCCCAAGCCCCTTTCCAGCTGTAGCAGCATGGAGCAGAAGCCCTAACTGGCATGTAACGGGGGACCACTGTTGTGCTATAGGACAGTATGTGCTGCAGATCTGGACTGCGAGAACTTTTATCTCCAGCTGGGCAAGCAACATCACTAGTCCTCCCTGCTGTGTTTCACCACAACCTCTAAGAAAGCTACAGGAAACACTTAGTTCCTGGGTTTGGTTATTTTTTACTGTTTGTGTTTCCCTGTAATTTTTTTCTCCATGATTTGGGTTTTAGAGCCAAAAAAAAAAAAAAAAAAAAGACCTGTGGGTTTCTGTTCCCCAGATGGTTGGATGTTCATATTGTCTTAATCATTCCCACCACCCCTGCTAATGTTGTCATGGAGGGTTACAGATCTGGGAAACCAATAAGAGGAAGCCAGAAAAAAAGGTGCAAACAATAAACAAAGAACCTGTTCTCATGCAAATATTCTTCATGACAGTAATAATAATAAAAAGAGAAAGGCAGATGAGAAATGCAGGACACAGTCCGGCTGCAAGGTCTCTAAAGAGAATGCTTTCTGAGCCTTCCCACCAGGGTCCCCTGGCTTTCATTTCTTGTCCCTGGTCACCACAAACTGGAAACAGAGCCCCATCCGTTAAGCCCCCAGCACAATGGAAACTGGTTTGGTATTGTTTAGAAACATGGCACACATGTGACGTGCTATTGTCCCTAATTTGATTAATGAAGCGATCACGCTAACGGGGCATTCCACACACACACACAGCACCTTGTTACTAACCCAAGCCAGGAAATTCCCATTAGAGCATTAATTCCCCAGTACTTGCCTTTCCCAACCTTGTCAGGTAATTGTTTATGAAAAGATGAATGTATACAATAATACCGGGTGAAGGGAGCTGATGTATGTGGTGTTAATGAATGAAATAATCAGTTTGGTAATAACTGGCATGTGTATTTGTCAAAAGGGAACCAGCAGGACATTAGCATTCGACAGCCACCGAACCTTTATCTCCCGGGCTCGCGTCTGACAACCGCCCCGAGATAGTCCATGAATAAAATACAGAGTAGTACCCAGACATAATTAAACTGCCAATGTGGATGTACCTAAATGAACTTGATATCTTAATGACACTAGATAGCATGCAAGTAATGAAGGCCCTATGAAAGGCATGCGCATAATGAACACAGACATCAGGACTGGCACTGTGGAGTCATCCTTCAGGAACAGTGGCGCGGAGAGTGGCTTGTTATTGCACCGGGCCCTGCCTTCACCCCCTCCTGTGCTCCTACACCACGAGCTGCGTCCACCTGACGCCATGCTTGCTCGTGGCCGAGGGCTCATCTGAGCCGCATTGAGCAAAGGCAGCTCCCGGCGCACGGCTTCCCACCTCTGGGGCCAGCGCAGGTCTCCTGGTGGACAATCCCATATCCTGGGGCACAGGGCTCTCGGGTCTGCCCACTGTCAAGTCTTGTCCTCCTTCCTCCTTAAATCCATCCTTGGCCTCAGCTAGCTGGACTGAATCCTCGTGGCACAGACATCACCTCCAACCACACAGAGCGCCCTGCAGTTTCCTGCCAAGGCTGGTGGTCCCTCCGTGGACCACCTACGGCTGCTCAGAAGGCACCATCACAGCCTCACACTGAAGACAAAAACCACACTCCTACCCACACTTGTGAAGGCTTGAAATCACAAATCTGAATCACATACAACAAAGTCAGCATCTGTAGGAAACATCACAGACAGAGTCATGCTGCCCTGGCCACTCTGTGCCTGTTTGCAGGGGATATTCCTTGTGCCCATGGCCATTCACACATCTGTATCTGAAAGCCTTAAAATGATTAAAGCTTTGTGTTCACACGAAAAATAAGCCAGTAATGACTCAATGTAAAGGGAACAGGCCAGCTCAGTCTGGCCTCCCACTGGGCTCAGAAACGTTCCCTCTCCTCCCTGCAGCAGGACTGGGGGCAAGAAGCATCCCCCAGCGCCTTCAGCAGGAATTTGCCTCCCCACTTGCACACTGGGCTCTCGGATTAGAGGCTGACTTGTCATCCTGGGGTCCACTTCGCTAAGCCTTATTAGAACTTATTCAGGGTGCTGAGTTCCAAAAGAAGATCAGGACTGCCTGCTCCTTGGGAGGTGCACACTGGGTGATGAACCTCCACTGCCCGTGCAGCACCCTGGTTGGCCGAGACAGGGGAGGGCACGGATGAGCAGAACCAGCTCCCTTGGCTTTGCTTTTCCTGCTCTCTACCACAAAAGATTTAACATTATGGCAAATTTTATGGTGGGAAAGCGAGAGGAGACAACCGTGGCAGCACCAGCCTCGCTACTCGATAACTAGCTGTGGTGCACGGGAGCCCGAGGAGCGCGGTGCAGTGAACAGGTCGTGTGGCCAGGAGAGGGCAAAGCTAGAAAGAGAGGCTCCAGTGGAGATTCCCTGAAAGCAGTTTTTTCGCTCAGGGTCCGAGTTAGTGCCTCTGCCTAAGAGGTATCATCAGATCCTGCTGCATCATCTCCCACAGAGACCTCTGGCACACTAACTTGTGCGGCACAGACAGGCTTTTAAGAGCACTTAATATCATTAGATTATCAGATATGTCCCTTTTCTTTTCAGCCTGGAAACTGTTTTCTTGGGGAGAAGCCAGTCCACTGGGACGGCAGGTATCCAGCTGCTTCCTGGACAGGGAATGTGTCCCGAGATAGCTCAGCCACATGGGCAGTGCCTCAGTCTGTCTGCATCGGGTCCGGCCATGCATGTCTCTGCCCCGCATCAGCCACCTGGTTCAAGCCCAATAAAGCTCCCAGCACATGCACTGTATGGTCCATATTTCTCTCGGGAAGATGCTGGATAGACTCTGAAATATAGCGCAGCTGTCCCTAAAACACGCTCCAGAGTTACCCTGCAGCTTGCACACATTTGCTCTTAAAAGATAGGTTTCAGCCCTCTCCTTCTGGGGGGCAATGCTCCGAGTTCACACGCCACCCTGCTCAGAAGGTAATTGCCACTTATTGCTCTAATGGTTCCAATTTTAGCAGCAAATGAGCAATGTACAGTAAGTATCAGTCTTATTAAAGAAATAATAATGGGAAATTAGAGCACACGCTACAGGGAAGGAGCACTCCCCCAATTACATGAGCTACAGCCACACTGACATTTGACAGCAGCAGAGTCCCTGCCTGCTGCTGATATAACTCCAATATATTTAAATACAAAAAGTTCAGAGTGTAGGAAAGTAGCTAGCTCAATATGGATCAGCTTGCTCTGTAATGAGTGAATTGACTGGTGGCTCAGAAATTGCTGCAAAGCCAGCATGGGAAATTCAAACTGGAACAGGTCCTATCTCTCCCTGAAAAGGAGATAAGGCAAAACTGCTTGATGAAAAAAAAAAAGAAAAAAAAGTACAGCAGATCTGAGGGGAAAAATATTTAAAACCCAGCAGACAAAACAGCCCAAATCACTGCAGGGAAGGCAGTGCAGAGAGCAACCTGTTGGAAGCAGCATAGCAAATCGTGACACAGAATTAAATAGTAAGATGGGTTAAAAAACATAACTACTGCTTGGAGTAATTATTTCCACCTTTGCACGAAAGGATACGGGGATCTGGAGACCGAGGGCAAGGTGGATGATGCTGGCCAGCACAGAGGGCAAAAGGAGAGGACTGCGGTGACCGGGCAGGAGATGAGCATGGCTTTGCTCATGAACACGCCGAGAGCAATCCCAGGGAGGTGACCGCCCAAGGGGAGCAACATGGAGCATGTACCTCTGGTCAGAGGTTTTACGAGTATGAACAGTTGACTCCTAACAACCCTTCTGAGATGGAGGGAAGCCCCCGTGCGGGGCTGCAGCTTGCGTGCCCCCAGCCTGCCGGGCTCCCCCGGGACGGACCAGCCCTGCCAAGAGCACGCGCTTGCCACTAATACGCGTTGACAAATGACAGTTACTATTGACTAAAAAGATGTCAGAGGGATGCAGCGAAAGAGCTCCCGGTTCCTAGAGGGTAAAACCCTCAACTTCACTGCCGCTCTGACCGTTTACCCCAGCTGAATATTCAGCCCTGGCTGCCAATTATTTAACTATTGCTTTCTTTCGCTGCAAAGACATCCCTGTGGTGCACCCTCGTTAGACAGTAATGGTGATTTCATTAGATTAAATAACTCCGACGGTCCCCAGAGACTAGCTGCACTTTAAACATAGAGCCTCAGAGTTAGAATTATTGTTATTTAACATTGATTAGATTACAAGGCAAATCCAATTTTTCCCCTAAACATATGATGGTTATGATTTGCCTAGTGGGAGAGGTTAAACACAGCATTCCTGGAAACCCATATGGAGGGTGGGAGCCTGCCCGAGCCGGCAACACCAGCGTGAGCGACTGCCCCGGCCCTGCAGGAGCCCAGGCACCCGAAAAGCCTTCTGCCGGGAGCCAGGAACGGGCCGCGGTGCAAGGAGGGTGCCCCAGCGCCTGCAGAAGGCCCTTTGCCTGACTCCTCATCGGCCTTGTCCGCTTATCACCACTCCAGCAGGAATATTCCCAGGAAATAATTGGGCCTCTCTGAACCCCAGCCCTGCCTTTGCTGAGCCTGTTAATCACTCCTTAAAGCTGCCTCCTTTCCCAGCTGTAATCCTCACTTCTGTAGCCCCACGGCCCCTGGCAGCTCTCATCCTCTGGAAAGGGTCATGGATCTTTGCTAGGTCTGTGCCCTCGGAGCAGGTCTGGGAACCCGGTCCCCCCGGCTGGCTGCAGCTGAGATGCCTCTGGACAGAGGAGGAGATGCGAGTGTCTGGGTCTTTCCCATCCCTGTATCCCAAGCAGACAGTGGAAATAATTTTTAGGGATCTCAGGGCTTTCTGCAGGTTTGGAGCAGGCTGGAAATGGCTGGTCAAGGCAGGAGCAGAATCATCTCTATCTGAGATGTTCCACTTGTGTGTAGGGGCTACGGGAAGCGCCTCCCTCCCAGGAGAATAAACCAGGGAACGGCTAGCTTGCATTGCACCATGCCCTTTTCTTCCAAGCCCTTTAATAGGGTACGTCATGCATTTAACCTCTGGCTTAGGAGATCAGATAGGACAGAGCTTCCTCTCAACTCTTTTGCTGACAGCTTTTGGGGAAGCATTTATCAGAGGAAGCCAATGGGCTCTGACAATTCCTAAATGCATTCCCCACATTGCCCAGAGCCTCCTGAGGATCCGGGGCAGCAAGGTAATCCTAGCAGCCGACGGACAGGCGAGACTGCAGCCCATTCATGAGAGTGAGCTGTAACGGGGGGAAAAACACAAATCTGTATCCGATTCCACTCCTAAGGGTTGTAATTACAAGGATGGGAGATGAGCAGCGCAGAAAGGGCTATGTATCAGATGGCAGGAAAAACACTGTTTTCTCTTTCAGAAGTTCATGCCACGGCTCACGGCAGGCGCAGGACTCAAAGGTGCAAGGATTCATTCCAGGGAAAGCTCAAACGCTGCGGTGTGGAGATGATGGGAGCAGATAGATATGCAGAGAGACAGAGCGACTGCAGCAAGAACATGGGCTCAGCTGTTGGGGCAAAACTCACTGCTTGCTCTGTCCAGCGGGAGTTGGAAGAGAGGTGATAAATCTGGATTTACACAGGTGGCATCTAGTGAAAAGGGGAGACTCCAAGAAGGGCTGGCTCCAGGTGGCCCCAAGCAGGTTGGACCTGCACAGCACCCATCTGGGCCTGACCAAAGGAAATTCAGCAGAAGCTCCTGGGGGATGGAGGGGAAGAGAAGCACCAGTGTCTTCATCCATGCTGAAAAGCCCAGCAGGGCTCCGGCAGCTCTGTCCACGGGGCCAGCTAAGTGCCTTTGGTTAGACACAGCTCATCCAGTCACCAGTGTGACCACCGAGGCAAATCCAGCCAAAGGGGAGAAAGAAACCTGAGCCACAGCCTCTCCTGCCTCCTCAGATCTCCCTTGCATCCCAGGATTTAATGCCCTATAGAACTGCCCCGTGTGAAAAACATATTCAAAATTGGAGGAAACACAATCTACTCGGGCAGCTTTGTCTTTGCTGGCCCTCTGCCATCCCCTCTGGTCGCCCGCGGCCCAGAGTCTGCGTCTATCCTGTGGGTCCCAGTGTGCTGGGAATGACTTCCAGCAGGCCAAACCTCACCCAGAGCCCTGACTATCACAGCACAAAATGGAGCTTCTTTGCTTAGGTGTGGTTTTACACCAGCCTTCATACTACCTCTGAGTTTGGACAACCAAGCCAAGTCCTGCTTTCAGGGACCTTACTAAATTTCAGAGTCATTCCTAATTTTAAGCCAGATTTACTCCATGGTAAACATACCCAGATCTCTTCCTTGCCTCCGAGCTTGCCACCACTCATGCCTTTCCCATCTGTGTTCCCAGGGCTATAACCAGATGTAGCGCAGAGTCCCGGCAGCTTCCGGATGAGATTTGGGCTGGAGGGGCTGGTCTGAGGTCGGACCTGGGAGAGCAGCACGGGTGGGAGCTGGGGCAGGGCTGTGGGCACGCATGCTGGGGAGATGGTTGTATCGTCCCCCTCCCCCCCCCAAAATAAAATCTTCTCAGTGTTGTAAAAACATTATTCTCATACACCAAAGAATCCAGAGGGAAAACTAGGAAACCTGCAGTTTTCTGTTTGACTTGGGAAGGCTGGTAGGTCCTAACTGCTGAATCAAGCAAATGGCTTTTCCTCTTTGCTGCAGAGGGAAACCATCTGCTAGCGATCTCGGGGCCTGGTTCAGGCATCTGAACTGCTGCCCTGCTCCCCGGACTGCACCTCCCCGACTGGGGAACGCCTGCTTTCGGGAAGTGCCAGTTTCTTTTTCACACCTCTGTTCTGGGGGCAGGTTGGAGGGGAGGGCAAGGGCCATTGGGTTTTACTGGCACTACTGAAGCCAGAGACCCTCGAAGAGCAGGACGATGGAGCCAGGAGAACCAGAAACAGGGACCCGTCCAGACATCGGCTGCAATCTGAAAGTCAGCTGTCGCTTGGCCAAACAGCAAAACTACTCATTAGGAAACAACCAACAGACAAATCCCATAAAACTCGCATGCACAGCCCCCTAGAAATCTGTAATTATAAAAACTGGGCTTTTCAGAGGGTGCTCGGGGCTCACTCGGAGCCTTGCAAGCCTCCGTGGCTGCTGCCCGCCGCGCTGGCCCCAGGGTCCCCATACTGTAACGAACATCCCCGACCTCAGTGCTGGCAGGGCAGAGCTAAGCCTCTACAAGGTGCCAAGTGAAGCAGCTCCAGCACCTAAGGCTGACCCCGACCCACGGTGTTCAAGCCCATCAAGCTCAATTAAATGCATGGCACTGCATTTGGGTCAGGCCGTGGAGTGTTCCCCCTGGTCGGCCCCTTCAGAGGCTCCTTGGCTCGCCGCTTGCGTGTCTTACTAAATTCTTTCTTCCTGAAAGCCTTCCAGTGGATTTACTGTTCCTGAAAGGCAGGGACGCAGAGCCAGGCACCGCACGAGCGCGAAGCGGCAATAGCTGCTGCGTGCTAACGCAGCTCCCGCCAGCTTGGCTGCAGCATGAGGGCCAGGTCTTGCTCCCGCGGAGCCCCGCTCTCGTGCCGGGCTGAACAGTGGGTTAACACGTGCACACGATAACGTCGGGACATTTCTGGCTTGGCAGCTCGAGTGGCTATTTAAACCCAGCATGACTTCACCTGACCCTCGGCACTTCCTGACCCTCGGCACTTCCTCTGCCCCGCAGTCCAAGCAAATGCCATCTGGAGACAGAGATCCTGAAGGGAGAGATCCCAATGCTCACTGATTCCCAGAAATCAAAGCCCCAACCCCTACAGGAGTACCTTCAGCAACAACTAATATTTTGCAGAGAGGCCAGCAGCATAATCCCACTTCACAGATGGGGAAACTGAGGCAGGGGAAGGTGTAGGCCCTCGATCACAGTCTCCCAGCCTGAGCGAGCTTCCTTAAGCCTCTTAGGTGCCCTGCAGCCATGCGGGAGACACTCACAGGCTGCACGCTGTTCGTGCCACAGCAGTGCCACGCTGGCACCCAACAACAACAAAACCACATCTCCTGCCCTACGGAGGGTCCAGGACACACAGAAATAGGAACACTTGGCAATAACGAGGTAAGAACCGGCCATCCTGGCTCAAACGAGGAGCAGAAACAGCCAAGCACTGTTTGCTGTTTGGGTCGAGATATTTAACATCCCTGCTTTCAAACCTTCAGCTCCTTGCCAGGAAATTCAGAGCTTTGTCTTGGGAAGCAGGTATTCCTATTTTCATTAGCAAAACCAGTTTTAGGAGAAAGTTTTCTTTCCGCCCAGGTACACACCCAGCTCTCCAGTCTCGCCCACGCGCGCCTTCTCCCAAGGATAAAGTTTCCCTCCTTCATGACGTGAGCTCCCGCCACAGGAAGCCAGGTTCTGGTGATGCAGGTTTCCTTGATGCTTTGCAGGATGGCATGGATGTCCCGGCGCTTCTCCTGGGGATGTATCTCTTTCCAGCCGGTCCGCGCAGATGGCTGCGGGTGGAGCTAGCAGCATCCCAGCCACAGACCAGCCTTTTTCCAGGTGTTTATTTACTTTGAACTTGACCATGAACGGGGCCTGGCCACCATCACTGTACCGTAGGGTAATACGGTACTAGCGAAGCTCCAGAGCCGGGAGAGTTTGGTGTACCTGCATGGAGTCTATCAACATCCACGATTTGGGAAGCGTCACAGAAAGGGGATCTTTTGCTGGTGGCGTCACCTGCATCCACAGGTGAGCTCGCAGAACAAAGCCTGGGGACGCTCTTGGTCTCCTCCAGTGTGAAGTCAGCCCACCTAGCCCAAATCCCTTCAGCAACCATCTAAACATGGGTGGCTCCATCGACAGAAGTGGACAAGCAGAGCTCGTGTGCGCCGCTCAGGCAGCCCAAGTGGAGGCAGAAACTCCTGGCAGAGGGGGAGGAGGAGAAACTGAGCCTTAAAACTACACAAATCTGAACGGCTGTTTCAGAAGGTTCAGCCGTGTTTACCCAGCTCTCACTTGCCACAGGTGATAAGGGATATATATATATTT
The DNA here is from genome assembly GCF_036417845.1 of Apteryx mantelli. NCBI lineage: Eukaryota > Metazoa > Chordata > Aves > Apterygiformes > Apterygidae > Apteryx > Apteryx mantelli. Next base: position 4,141,526 of record NC_089996.1, read on the forward strand.
TTTCTTTTTGCATCTGTTACTATCCTTCACCTATTTGAGCTCGGATGAGAGCTACAGGCCGTTTATTTGCTCAGCTTGGTGGGGCTGGTCGGATAACATGAACTGCCTGGCTAATTCCCAGCCAGTCATTTATCACCTGTGTTACTTCACCTGTCTTCCTAATCCCAGCCAGATCACAGCCTCCTAAAACCTTGTTGTTATTCCATGGCTAGAGCAAGGAAGTGGCTCTTTTCACAAAGCAGAAAGCATACTTCGGTGCAGCTGAGTTGATTTACTTCCAAGAGCAAACCTCTAATACCAACATGCTGCACTTGCGTGAAGTGGATGGAAACCAGTACAGCCCACCGTGATCCAGACTTTGAGTTTGGCAACAACTGAACTAACATAGTAACACGCACATCCAGGCTCTTTGTTTCAAAAAGCGCAATTCCAGCAGGATTTATCCAGACTTTTTACCGTGAACTGCAGGACACTGCCCCAAGGCAGGAGCAGAGAGAGGTTACAGGGATTTGATGTTCATTAATTCTGCAATGACCTAGATGGTGGATGCAAAGTGCAACTCTCCCTTCTCTCCTAACAACCACCAGTCATTCGAGTGCCAACTGGAAAATTCATCCCCTTGGAGAAAATAGATTTCTAACTAGATAACACAGATCATATTTTTCCGCAGATAACGGTTCTGTCTAAGCTGTAAGACTAGCCTGACCGGGTCACGGCAAAGGTTCATCTAACCTCAGTGACCGGCAGCACAACTGGGCGCTGTCTGGGTCCCTTCTCCCCACCACGTGCTGCTCCCGCGCCCTCCTTGGTGCTCTGGATCCCAGACGAAGAGCCCTGGCCAAGCTAATCCCATGGTGCCAGGAAGCAACGTGGAGCTGGAGACCCACATGGAACAGCTGTCACCTCCCCACTGTGCAGGGCCAAAGGTCCTGCCGCATCCTGCTGGTGGCAGAGCTTCGCCCCAGCGCTTGCTCCCGTCTCCTGCCAGAGCCCTGTGGATGGGGCACCCGGGCTTCGGGGGGATCCTTGCTCTCTGCAGCGCAGCAGGAAAGCAAAACCTGTGTAAGGTTGCTGCTGGGCAGCCTGTGGTGCGTCGTGCCAGCCCCTCCTCCGCGCGGTCGCCGTGAAATCTCTCTCAGCATCTCCTGGCCACCAGCCACAGATCCAACGTCTATTGGAGCCCTTCCTGGAGCGATCACACAGCCTGCCAATACTTGGTAACACAGCACATGAGTGCAGAAGAAGGAGGAAAAGATGTGCAGTGAACAACCCCAGGAGATAAAGATCCAGCTAAGCACCTTCATGGACACAGCTGACCTTGCTACAGCCGGCGAGCCGGGAGAACAATGTCCCCCGGCCCAGCACCAGGTAGAAAGGAGCATGCCAGCTCCCGTAAACTTCCGCCACCCCAAATGCTTCGGCAAACTGAGAATCCCAGTTAAAAAAAAGAAAACCCATCTGAGTTGGTGCAGCGGGGAGACACACTCTCGGCCCCCTCCACTCCCAGGTCCACCAGTGGTGAGAGCCTGCAGCACTGTGCTCGTCTCCCTGGACTTGGACAGCCTCGAGCAGAGGGACCCAGCGATGAGCACAGGGATGTACAGAGGCTGAGGAGTTCTCCTGTGCTACAGCACCCATGAAAGCAGTGCTAATAAACTGGCTGAAAGGAAGAAGGTAAATTACTTATACCTATAGCAGCGTAAGTTAAACTCTAGATTGCAGCAACATGCCTTTAATGATCTCATTAATTACTTCTACCAGGCACAGGGCTTTGGTATCAAAAAAAGGGATGGAAAGGGCTTTTTCCATCAGTGCACACTGACTGCAACATCCCTAGGCACCCTCCTAGCAGCCCCCTGAGAAAGTGGTCTTTGGTGGCCCAGAAAGCCCATGGCATGGTAGATCCATGGCTCTGGCCCAAGCCCTGGCTGGCCAACTGCAGCCAGAGGAAAAGCTACAACCAGATCTTCAGCTGCGGACACAGGAGCATATCACATAAACAGGTATGTGCACCCTACCACACGTTGTGTAAATGAGTGCGTGGGCGCTATGGCCACAAGAGGCAGGCAGCACCTGCTAGAGCAATCTCAGGGCTTGATCGCTTCACGCAGCAAGTGTTTTATGCAGAATTTGTGCTCTGGGGCTTCCACGCAGAGTATGAGGTCATGCAGCAAATGACAGGTTAAAGAAAACCCTCTGTTACGTTAAAAATGCACTGACCACAGCTGTACCTTGTACCTTGCAAAGGTCCAACATTCAAAATCCTCTGAGAGATGGATTGGCTTTTCTCCTGGCTGGCTGTAGTCACAGTCCTTTAGGATCGGCCCTCACTCAGAGCCTTTTTCGGGAGAGATGAACAAAAGCCATTTGTTGTTGGGCTACCTGGCAATAAAGCTTCCAGCGCTACCCTGGAGGAGAGCAACTGCAGTCAATTAAGCCCTGTAGGCTGTGCTTGGCCTTCTGGTACTCCCCGTGCCTTGGCTAGTGTTGATTGCCCTAGAAGCTGTGCTTTGCACTGCTTTCCAGATTGCAAAAAGCGCTTCTGAAAGTTGCAGTCTCTCTCGGCTCACCCGTAAGGGAAGCAGGCTGCTGGACGAGAGTGAGCGCCGAGTCACTCCGGTCTGCCAGCGCAATCATATGTGTGTGCTCAGCATCCCTGTGGCCTCCTCCTCCTCTTGGCTCTGCCCTGCAGGAGAAGCAGGTTGGGGCCTGGCCACTGAGCTGGGGCTGCATCCAGCTGAGGAAAGCCAGATGGGGCTGGGAGGCCCTGGAGATCCTGCTGGCCATGGGCAGGAGGTACGAGAAGCAAAAGTGGGATGACCGTGGGCAGAGCCAAGCCACAAAATGCCTGGAAAGTGCCCATCACAAGCAGTCAGCTTCGCTTTCCTTCAGTGTTGGGAGGCTGAGACACTTTCCAAAAGGTTAACAGGAAGCAAGGGAAGGTTTTGGGATGGCTGCCACAGGAACGCTCTACTTCCTAATGCCAGCTCAATTGTGGGGCTCGGGAGAGATTTTCCGCGCTGCAAACCAGGAGTGCTTGGGCTTTTCCTCCCCAGCGCGGAGCTGCTCCCTTCCCAGGGCACTGAATCTGCGTGGAGGGGTGGTCTGGGGCCGCACGTTGGTGGGAACAACATGCACAAGCCAGGTCCTGCACAGGAGGAGGCTGAACCAGGTGCTCCAGCAAATCCCCAAGTTTCCCTCTGCTGAGGCTATCACTCCTGCCTCTAAACCTCAGGCCACCTGGGTGTAGCCCGGTGCCAATGCAGATAATTCGCCTCAAAGAGAAGACATTAGACAGACAGATGTTGAAAACAGCTTGGGGAGGGTCTAGCTCATGTGAGAGGGAGTGCACAACTCCCTTACAAATCCCTGATTCTACAAGCCACATTTAGTTGAGTCTGGCCTGAAAGTTTTTCCAAAAGTACCAAGTTCAAGCCACTTAACATCCTTTTAAATGAAACTACCTAGCCTTTCCTTCCAAAACAATGATTTTGTTTTCCAGTTGACATGTATAAGGAAGACAAACTAGGATGAGCTTTAAATCACACATTTTGATTGATCAAAACTATGATTTTCACCCCATTTTTCAACAAGCCATTGACCCAAAAGTGCACTCCTCTCCCACAGCTATGTCTCAATACCTGTGCTCTGCTCACTGCATGCAGTGAGATTTGGCTTTTTTTTTTTTTTTTGTTCCTTCTTTAAAGATGATGGAAGAGCTAACAATCACTGTCATACAGGTAAAAGACTGATAAGTACCAGGCAAATACTTATAGGCAAACGTTAATATTCACACACACTTCTGCAGTACAAAAAGCCAGGAATATTCTATAACATTAGCTTTATCCCTTGCCATGACACAGCTTTTGCACTGAAAAATCCCAAATCATTTTGCAGATCATAGGAAAGATCACTTCCCTGCCACTGAAAGTCACAACCGCTCCTGAGCCAGAGCTCAGCAGTGGGTCTCTGCCAGGAACATGCTGCCCAGAACATCTGTGAATGGGGAACAAAGACAACTGAAGCCAATTGAAACTGTGGAGTTAATTTTTAGGGACCAAGAATAGAATTACCTGAACTGGAATTTAGCCCGGACAAGGGGATTAACACCCCCAAATCTTGTAAAAGGAGTCAGGAGAACTTTCCATGACCTTCAGCGTGAGGACCAGTTTCAGGTGTAGCACAGGGCTGGCCATCCATGGGCAGCACTGGGATGGAAAAGGGGTTGACGAAAGTGCAAGTTCAACACCTGCTGAATCCCCACCGCTGATACTTGTATCAGACAGTCTCCCGTCCTACCACAGTTATAGAAGATCAACAGCAACATGAAGCAAGATATCAAGAGGTTGCACGTGCTAAGCCTAGATCTGCAAAAGCCACTGAATGCCTCTGAGCCAGTAAGCTTTCTGCCTCAGTTTCCCCACTGGTAGAGTGGAGATTCCCCCACTCCACCAAGGCTGATGATGTCCATGGAGTTTTCTTAACCAGTGGACCTGCATCACCAAGTACTCATGGCAGCGTTCAACATGACCACTAAAACTGCCTGCCAAGCCAGGCAGAGGCAAGTGACTGCTCTCCCTCACGAAGACGCTATTACTGTTGTACATCAGTTGCACCCATGGAGTCAGCTCCTGGAGGAAGATAGCCTTGAGCCTTGGAAATCCCAGCTGAACCCACAGCCAGCTGGGGTACCTACAGCTCCCACCTTACCGCAAACACTGGCAACAGAGCAGAGCTCAGGGCTGTTTCTAACAAGGAACTTCCCAAGGCAGGTTGACCTCTGGGGACTTCCTGGTTCAGTTTTGCAGAGCTGAGAGATTCAGAGCTGGTGGTTGGGGATCAGGAGATTGACTCCTCTACTCAGCTCAGAGGGTGGGAGGTGGAATCTCAGTCCAGGATGGCGGCAGCAGATCCCAGACCTTCCAGACCAGATCCTGTCAATGCCAAAGTTTCTCACGACTCCTTGTGTGTCCTTTGTACCAAACAACTACTGGAAGAGCTGGTGTGTTTGGAGAAGCTCATCCTATGACAAGGCCTTTCAGACAAGCCGTGCTGTATGGACCATGGTTTGGAAGCTGCCAGACTCAAGATGGACAACCCTGCTACAGGCTCTGCCAACAAATCTCAGCAGTGCCCTCACTGTGATCACTGGTTTTGTCTACAGAAACCAAGGCCCATTCACTATGTGTTACTAATTACGCCCAGGTAACCTGCTGCTCCCCAGCGCTTCGGGGACAGGCCTGGGCGTTCCTCATCCCACTGAGAACAGGTCCAGCAAGAGAAGGGGAAAGATGTGTCCTGCCCCTTTGGGTGGCAGGGGAACCTCAACATGGGGATGATCTTCAGGTGCATAAGTTGCCTTAGAAATCCCAAGGGAAAGAGCAGTGTCTGGAGCCCCTTCAGCCGCCATAAGGGGCAGACAGTCTCCAAAAGCCACCTGGCCCTGCAAAGGAGGAGGCAGAGAGGTGTGCAGCAAGCATGAGCAGAACCAGGAGCAGCTGGGGAGCCTCCCCAGTGCAGAATTAATGGGATTTAGGAGAATAATTGTGGCTCCTAGACACGCCCATGCCTCTGCACAGAGTTTGCTCTCTTGAGAGCCTGCACAGCACCACAGCTCACTTTGAAGCAGGTCCCCCAAAAGCTGCAGGAGGACGCTCAAGGCGCTGCCCTACTTGGTGACCATGGGGGCCCAGCAAGCCTCTTCTTCACCGTTTCAAGCACTGAGGAAAGCTTCAGAGCCCAAACTTGGTGAGACCAGAGGGAGCCATGGCCAGGAATTGCACTCGCCCTGGCCACTCTGCTAACACTCAGGAGAAGGACAGATCATTCAGCCACCAGCCCTTGGCCCAGGCATCCTCCCAAATGCCTCTTTACTGAGGCTTAAAGCAGAACTTGGCAAGCCGCAAGCTGGCGCAAGAGTCAGTCAATGCTTGAGCTTCCAAGATTGAAGGAATTTGAGGTGAAAATTTCCAGGCAGCAGGAAAAACTCCTGCGCCAACAAAGTTGAGACCCAAAACCAGAGAAAACGGCACCTCCAGCCGGTGCATCACATGGGGCTCTGAGCATGCTGGAACCAGCGGACCTGCAACGTCGCCCCGTCCCCAGCGCTCAGTCCTGAACTGCCTCTGCCTGTGGTTGCAGGCTTGCAGCTTGGCTGAGAAGTTTGTTCCCTTTGCAAATGGGCCCCTTGTGTCTTCAAAAGTAAAAGCGTACAAGACTCCCCTCACTGTGGGCAGTCTCAGAGGAGCCAGGCAGGCTCCCCAGGCTCCCCTTACACCCCTTCCCCACACCAGAGGGGTCAGGACATTTCTGTGAGATGGGAAACTCTGACATTTCCTCACCTGTTTTATTCCGGGCTGGAACATGCCAGTATTTGGGGATTTCTCCTAAAAAGAGGATTTTCTAACCATTTCAACTCAGTTAGTGCAAAAGTGTTTAAATAATGTTGAAGCATTCTGATATATGATACTAAATGTTATCATACAATATCATAGAAGTGGAAAGGAAATGTTATGGATAAAATGCAATGTTTTAAAGACCAAAAATGCATGTGTGCATGTATGCACACATATATAGACTATCAGATAAACAAGGAAGTCAAAAAAACTGTTTTTGATATTTTCCCATAAAAAGCTTACCCGGAAAGCAGGGACTCCAGGAGGGAATCCTTTTCCAACAGGAAACGTCAGAACAAATCATTCTGACCTTCTGAAATTTTCAGCAGAAAAACGCCCTGTTAGTTGAGGTGGGGGGGAGATAATTTGCTGGCTTCTCATAGCAAAGCTGTGCTTGAATTTGACCGTCTCTCAACAGAGAAATGCGTGGGAAGGGGAATTTGTTTTTCAGACCTGATCTGGGCGATCAGCTCCCTGTTGACAACCATTGGCTGGGCTCAGAAAATTGGAGCCACCCAGCCTAGCGAGGCTGGGGCAGGGGACATCACTCCAGGACCAGCCATGGCCAGGGCTGGATGGGATCTAGCTGAAACTTGGTGGAGATGTAGCCAAGGCAAGGAGGGAGCAGGAGCTGGGAGCCACCTGCAAGCTCCAGCCCCACCGTGACATCGGGCACCGGGCCGATGCAGTCTCTGGTTTCCAAAGCAGTCCTGGGACGGAGAGGGGAAGTTTCTCTTCACAGCCTGCTGGGCTCCGATCTCCTACCAGAACCGCGTTCGGCAGCAGCCTGGAGTTTGTGGGAGTTCAAGCAGGGATCTTTATATCTTTGTAGCAGATGGTGTTGCAACAGAAAGAGCATATTACGAATCTCCTCGCTTCTAGGAAGCGAGAAGGATGATCTTGCCATGCATGAAGGGAACCAGTGATTTCTTTTGCTGGAAAATTTCTTCCTACAGAATCGCATCACTTGATGAAAGAAACACCAAGAATAATTCACTTCCTCAAGCAACTCTATTTATATTCCAACTGCGGGCCTTATCCCGCCAACACGCTCACACGAAGTCCTCCTGGAGCCAACAGGCTGCTCTTGACTATGAGGGCTTAGGAGAGTGCAGCTTGGATGTTAACGTGTTTAACTCCAAACCATGAAATGGATGTCCCAGGAAGTGGGTTACATAGGAGAATGGATGGGCTCAGGTAGAGACACTGGCTGCTGTCACAGCCCTGGAGACCCCAGTCCTACAAACCTTGTAAGAAGCCCCGTTCTGGTTGGTGAGGCTATATCTAACAGGGTAAGAGCCACAGTGTCCAATGCCAGGAATGTAACTTTAACTGCAACCTAATCCGGTTCCCTTCCATAATACCTGTACGTAATGAGAATTTGCAAAGATTTATGGCCACAACAATCGCCCTTTCTCCCCCTAGCCAGCCTCTTCTGTTTCACTGCAAAAGCAGTTTGGGTTACCTTGATATTCTCCAGGGGGAAAAGCGTAATTAGCAGCTAAGAAGTTTTAATGCATACATAAGGGAGAGAGAGTGCACGGTGGGGGGTTATTCTTGTTTTTTCTGATCACTTGTTTGATGCTCTGAACTCTATGGAAAGGAACCAGCTCCCTTCCCCCCACTAAGACCTAACTACTTTTATTATGGACTTCAAAAGTTTGGGATGAAACACTAGCTTGGCAGAGGTGATGCATTGGTGGGGCTGGTGCAGCCAGAACTTTGTCCTGAGACCCCAGACTCAACATAACTACCCACAGGGGACCCCACAACGGCAGCAGAACTGATCGCAGGACAAAAGGCTACTCATCTAGGTAGGAATTTTGTAAGATAAGGCCTTAAAGGAGGACTAATGATTTAAGTGGAGTAAATCTGCTGCTTCCCCAAAGAGCAACAGAATTTTTGCCATAAATGGGCTCTCACCCCAGCCAGCTGGAGCTTCATACTGCTTTCCACAAGATCCAGCTCTGTGAATTTAACTGACAAAATCTTGGACAGTCGAGGCCATATTTTCAAGATTGCTCAGCACCGAAATGCAGGGCCAGAGGAGACCCAGCTTTCCAAAGGCACCCAAGCATCCCAGGGCCCAGGCAGAGCTGGGCAGAGTGGTGGCACCGATCCCTGCCACCTACCAGCACCTCAGGGACCAGGGCAGCACGCAGGGCTAAAGATAAAGACGGGACCTGCTGACTTCTTAGGATCCCTGGTATATCCCCCCCCCCCCAAGACCACAGCAACTGCCAAGAGTCCAATAAAACCTTAATTGCCTATTTTGATGCTTTACAGTGGGAACGCGGTTGCCTGAACTTCTCTCCCTTGATAGCCTCCCTTATACTCCAAACCGGGGGCTCACCACTTCAGCAGGAACGGACACGAACCTCAGATACAAACTTCTCCACCCAGCAGAAAACAAAGGTGATACATATATATACAAAATTCTTAAAAGCACCACCAAAAATAATAACCCTTCGGGGGTTATTTATGGAAAAATTGCAGGGGGAAGACCCTGACCCGAGCTCTTTGCACAGCTGGCCCAGACCTTGCTGGGATGCGTGTCCAGACGGTGCCGCGTCTGGATGGTCCTTCAGGTGTGTACACTAGATGGCACTCTGCCTTGCGCGGTGAGGGGACAGCAAGCTGAAGCTGTCCCAAGGCTCCCAGCGCTACCCAGCTGCGAGAGCAAAGGGAACGAAGCAGGTCGTGGCAGGAATGACCCCTTCGCGGCTGCCTGCCTAGTGCCCCCGCTGCCTTGTGTGCCCTTTGCTCTGCTGAAAAGATGGCTGAGACCAAAGACCATGTTAGTTCTGCGCTGGAGAGAGGTACCCCTGACCTTGCAGTCCAATGCCTGCGATGCAAAGCAGGGCCATCCCTCCCGTTTTACAGATGGGAAACGGAGGCACACCAAGACTTCAGCCCAAACTCCACAAGCAGCAGGGTGCCTACCTTCCAGCAACTTCAATTTTTTACCCCGATGCCTCGGAATATCCGAGTTCAGGGACTTGCCCAAGGTCACACGTGAAGGCAGTAGCAAAGCAAGTTAGCATCAAAACCAGTTGGTCTTTTTATAACTTACTGAGTGGCCCCAGGCCTGATCTCATCAACTTTTCCAATGAGCTCCTTCATCTTGCCCTTCGCCAGTGAGAACAACTCCCTTCACCCACCCATAAACCCACCTCATCCTCTACTTTCAACAGCTCTTTGGCCAGGACACCCACACCACACCGAAGAGCCACGAAAAAGCCGGTCCCCAGACACTGCCCTGCCAAGAAACACACTCTCATCTTCCTTTGCGCCTGCCTCAGCCTATCTCCACCTGTTGTTTATAGTGAATTATCTGTGCTTTGGGGCCAAGACCATCTTTTGTTCCTTTCTTATAAAGCACCTGGCACAGTGAGCTTGGTACGGGAAGGTATCCAATTACACAGCTAATAAATAAACAAGGACCGTCATCCACTTCAACTTCTGGCTGTCCAAAGCGGCAATTTGCAGAAACTGCTGCAGGCTGTACTCGATGCTATTAGTAATGCAGATGTGCCTGGGAGACGAGGAGTTCCCAGAAGCAGGTACAGGCCTTGCTAACCAGAGCTTCCTACGAGCATGAGTGCACAGAGCAGCAAGTGGAAAACTCCAAACCAGCTCAAACTCAATGCTCAAATGCAATTCTCCAGTGGCCCAAGTCATGTTCTGGGCTGGGCACATTTGGAACACTCACTGACTTAGTCAGCTAAGCTGCAGAGACTGCAAGGATGGGGTGAGGAAAGGTGGGGAGAAACATCACTTTACCCCGAGGAAATGTTAAGGTATCCTCTTGTGGACACAGCCATCCAAGAAGGGCACTGCTGGCTCCTGCTATGGCGTCTCCCTCTTGCAGAGGGCTTTGCACCACATCATTTCTTCCCGATGGCTGCGGCCATCCGGTCCTGCTCCACCTTTCACAAATTGCACTCGTTCCTCCAAAGCATCCCCTGGCATCATCCGCACACTCCTGTCCCCCATGCCACCACTCCTCTGCTCGCTTCCACAGTAAAAAACACCCCTGGACAGCACTGCTGAATTATGGTGGCCACGAGACCTCATGGACCTTCAGGCCACCCGGCTCGACAAGAGTCGCCAAATTCCTCCAGGCCCTGGGGTCAGGTTTCACTGCGATTTGAGGCACAGGGGCTGGGAAACTGCACGGGAAGGTGGGCTGCAGCTGCGCCCAGCTGCTAGGGGCATGTCCCCCCATCTCCTCCTCCACCCCAGGCCCTTCAACAACTGCAACATTTTCTGTTCCCTTTGACTCAGAAACATCACCGGGTGTTTAGACTAAAAAAAAAAAAAAAAAAACAAAAAAAAAACCCACACACCAAAAAACGCGCCTTAGAAAAATCCCACGAGGACATTAATTAGAAGGAAGAACTCCCCAGATCTGGAAGCATCAGGGAGGAGCGGTACTTAAACTCCCAGCCTGTTGGAGTAACTTTGAATCATCTTTCATCTTCCCCTGTATAGGGTGTAATCTAATGACATTAGCTTGGCTTCGCTCTAGTGGAATTGGCATCAGTGCTACAGAGGCAGGGAGATTAAAACATATGAAATAAATGTTGCTGGGGTGACTGACAGTCTAATGACATTCCAACAGGCAGCTCAGTCAGCGCGAGACCAACAAAGGATCAGAGGGAACCAGCGAGACTCGCAATATCACACAAATACAGATTTTTATTTATTTATTTTATCGCAGGCATTTTTCACTTGACTGGATCAGCCCCCACTCCTGGCGTTTTCCCCAGGCTGTATACAGCCGTATTCTGGGTGGAGGATGGCAGTTCAACTCTATTAAAACACACGCTCACCTGCTATTGAACTCTGATAGCTCAATAGCCTTGTTCAGGGCTTGAGCAGAGATTTCTGTGCTGGAAAGTCAATGAGACCATTGTGGGTTCGCCCCCTCCCTCCTTTTGTCCCCCTGCAAACAGGGGACTTGCAAAAACTGAACCGGAGAAAGCTGCTTCAGGCACACCACCTCCCTCAATATTCAACCCACACAGGAGCATGCATGGAGGTGTCGCACCTCCCAAATTAAATCACTCGGGTTGTTTTTTTAAAAACAAGCCTCTCCGTAGGACAGCTGCCTTTTACGCAGACACAATGCAGGCGAAGAGGAGAGCGATCATTCCACTTGATTTAAAGGACAGCATTTTCGAGTGGGTTCGTGCATCGCTGGGCACCCCAGTAGGTGACATGACTTTCTTGTGCCCAGCCTGGCCTCAGGGGCCGCGGCCCTACAGGTACCTCCATCCAGCCAGCCGCTTCGGGAGCATCACTGCTGCCACAGCCACTGTTTATCCTCCTGTTTCTAAAGGTTCGGGCAATAGCAGCTGCTGCCGAAGCTGTTCTTTTGTTTCCAGGAGGAACCGCGGTCCCATCTCGCCCAAGCCCCCCGCGGACCCTTGGGATTGAGGGTGGCATCCTTGCGACAGCCCAGCTCCGCGCTCCCCAGGGATCCCGCTGCCAAGCCCAGGCACCCACAACCCCCCCCCCCGGAGGCTCTTCGCCAGCTGCGCTGTTTATTCACAGCGGCACCGACCCACCGAGGAGCCCGCGCTTGCCCTTCTCCATTTGCAAGTCTGTGTCGCTGCAAACAGCCACGAGCTTTTTGTTGCCCTAGACAGGGCACTTGCTAACCGTGCCGATTTCCTGCAGGCGCTGAAAGCAACCCAAAGTGTTTATACCTTGTAACGATGCTGTTTAGTCTGACTGCTGAGGGGAAAATAAATAAAATAAAATATCGAAATGCATGAGAAACCTAAGACTGATTCCAAAGATAAGAAATCAGGACCGCTGGCAAACATCTGGCCATTTCCCCAGCGCTGAACCCTAATCAAAGATCACAACCAACCCGTGGAAAGACACAGATATTTTTTAAAAGATGATTTACAGCAGGCTGTTAACTGGTTACCTGGGGCTGACACCGCAGCTCTAACATCACTGTGGGACTGCGCGTGTTAGTAAAGATTACTCATACAAGCAAGGCCTGCAAGATTAGGTCTCAAAGGAATAGCCCCATACAAAGAATTCACTGTACTTCAGCCTCCACAGGGCTAATAAAAAAAAAAAGTGAAATTCAGTACATCAAATACCAGAACAAACAAACGGCACCAATTAATGGGAGCGCTCATGTACCAAATGGTAACACATAACGATTGCACAAACAGCCTGCAGGGCAGCACCTCAAATGGGTAAGAGCTGCAAGATCAAGAGCAAACCTCTGGAAAATTAAATCCCCTATGCTACGGGCTGTGCTACGCTCTAAATGCCTGTGGCTCCTCCTCTGTCGAGGGCTGCATTCCCTCCTCAGGCACGGTTTCCCAGAGTGAGGCTATCTCAATGCTATCTGCTCCCTGGGGATTCAAGGGCACCCTCCAAAACACAGCTTTTCTGAATATCCACTGTAAACTTCAGCACCTGCCCTCCCAAAGCCCTGTTTATTTTTCACGGTCAAGACTCGATTCAAGTTCTTGAGGTTTTCAGGTTTGTTTGTAATGTTTCCTTTCTGTTACAGGGTCAGCATGTGGAAACTGGATAAGCACACACTAAAAATATAATTCTGTAGACAGCTACAGCCCACACAAAAGGAAATCTTTCTTCTCAGAGAACCCACACTCAGCAGCCTGCAAACACCCAGCATATTTCTAACACCAGGTGATACACAAGGAAGCTCATCACTTCCATGTGTTAAGACTTTACATAAACACTCGGACTGTCAGTACTATCCTACTCCACATTTCAACACTGTCACCGCAGTCTGAGCTAAAATCCTCTTCCTCTCAGCTAATAGCTGGGCTTAGCATAAATGTAAGACAAGCTCTGGGGGTACTCGAAATCCTTTTCTTTTTGCTCTTTCATTCAAGAAAACCACGGACACAGATGCACTTTGTAAAAGAGCAGTTTCTACCTCACTCTAGCCAGTCCTTTCCATAGGAATCTGCCAGAAAACACTCCTTTATTAACTTCGAAATATATGAGAAAAACATCTAAACGAAACAAATGAGAATTCTGCCCCTCGGCTTTAACGTTTGCTTTCTTGTTTTAAAGGGGATCCCTTTTATTTGGTTTAAGAAAACACTGATTAATTGAAAGAAGAATCACATCCACTTTTTTTTTTTTTTTTTTAAGCAAGGTGAGGGCATGGGCTGTGCTCCTGGAACTGATGTTTTCTGGTAGCCATTACTGGGCTGCTGAAGCATTTGCCTGCAAAATATGTTTTCTCCACACGGAATATAGGAAAGCCGCTTTTAACAGCTCCGTCGCCGGGCTGGGATTTGCAAGAGGCGACGAGGCGGTCGGCGCTGCACCGAGCCAGCCGAGACGCTTTGCGAGCGGAGGCAGCCGGGGCTGGGGGAGCCCCCCCGGCAGAGCCCGGGAGCGGCAAGGCGGGGACCCCCCGCCCTCCTGGGGGAGCTCGGCTGGCCCCGGCCCCCGCCCCGGGGCCCCCGCAGGCAGCGCCGCGGCGAGCCGCGCCCGGCCGGGCCCCGCGCCCCCCGACGGCTGCCCCGGCACCTGCGCCCTGCCCGGGGGAGCGGGGACGGGATTTGGGGAGGGGGCGCCGGGGAGCAGAGACAGGGGTTTGGGGAGGGATGCGGACTGGGGGGGGAGCGGGTCTGGGGGATTGGGGGAGCGGGGCCGGGGCGCTGGGAGAAGCGGGTGGGGAGGCGGCGAGGCGAGGGTCGCGGGTGGGCGGCGGAGGGACTCGGGCGGCCAGCGGGGGGCAGTGCCGGCTCGGGCATGGCCGCGTCCACGTCCCTGTCCGTGTCCCTGTCCCCGTCCCTGTCCCCGTCGCGGTCCCGCGGCCTCCCGTACCTGTCCCGTACCTGTACCAGGCGAGGCCCCGCTCGTAGTTGCGGTCGAAGAAGTGGGGCTCGGCGCCCACGGCGCGGACGTCGGGGTGCACCCGCAGGAACTCCAGCAGCGCCCGCGTGCCCCCCTTCTTCACGCCGATGATGATGGCCTGCGGCAGCCGCTTCGTGCCGTCGCCCAGCAGCGGCGGGAGGGTGCCGGGCGCCCCCGCCGCGCTGCCCCCGCCGCCGCCGCCGCCCGAGCCGCCGGCCCGGCTCCCGCCGCCGCCCCCGGCCGGCGCCTCCTCGCCCGGCGCCGCCTCCTGCCGCCGCCGCCGCTGCTTCAGCCGCTGCAGCAGCCGCTTGCGCCGGGCCGCCGCCGCCTGCCACGGGGGCAGCTCGGCCGAGCCGCCCAGGTACCCACCGCCGCCTCCCTCCTCCTCCTCCGAGGCGGCGCCCGCGGCGATGATGGGCCCGGGCAGGGTCTGGCAGCGGTCGGCCAGGCAGTAGAAGACATAGAGGGACATGAGGAGGGAGCAGAGCATCACCAGGAACTTCTTGAAGATGCTGCGGGGCAGGGGCTCGGCGGCGGGGGGGGCCGCCCCGCTCACGGCCATGCTGCCCCGAGGCGTCGGCCGGGCGCCCTGGCCATGCTCAGCATCCCCCCGCGCAGCGCGGCCCCTCCGCGCAGCGCAGCGCCCGGCCCCGCGGGGGGCTGCGCGCCGCCGCCGCCGCGTCCCGCCGCCCCCCCCGGCCCGGCCTCAGGGGGGCATCGCCCGCCCGCCGGCGGCGGGGGGAGCCGGAGCCGGAGCCGCCCCGCAGCCCGCCGCTCCCCGCCGCCGGCGCCGGGGGCTCCGCGCCGCTCCCACGTGCGGCGCCGCTGGAGCAAACTTCGGCGGAGACATCGCCGGGCGCGGGGCGGGGCGGCGGCCGGGCCGGGCCAATGGCGCGGCGGGGGCGGGCGGGGCCCCCGCGCCGCCCCCGGCCCCGCCGCTCCCCCCCGGCCGCGGCCTCGCCGCCCCCGGCCCCGCCGGGGCCCCGCCGCACCCGCCCGGCCCCGCCGCTCCCGGCCCCGCCGCTGCCGTCGGGCCGCTCCGGGGCCGCCCCGCGCACGGCGCGGGCAGCGCTCGGGGCTCTGCCCCGGGCAGCGGGCGGGGGCCGGGCCGCAGAAGCGACCCCGCGGCTCCACCAGCTCTGCGGACTTTCCTGCAGACCCGGCGTTACTTCCGCGCAGCCCGGCCGCGGGCCGCCCGCTGGAGCGGCAGGAGCGGCTGCATCCCGGCTGCCCCCAGCAAGGCTGAGTTACCAGCCCGGCTCCACGGGAGCTTTCCCCAAAGCATGTGCGTGGTGATGGGAGTGCGGTGCCCACCTGACCGCACTCTCCCTGCCTTTCTGTCCGTCCGTCCGTCCGCACAGAGTTTTAGAGTATCCCCGTCACTCTCGTATCTGAGCACAAATTCCCCATTTAGCTCATAACCGGATCAATACTCGCATACATGAAGGTCTTTACACAGAGGAACAGTCCCCCTTGAAACCAGTGAAACTACTGACGTGTGTATAAAACATAAATATATGTGCAGGATTACAGCCAACAGTTACACTAAGCAGGGCACTGAATACGGCATAGAAAGACCTGAAGCCAGATCTTTCCCCGCTCACTTGGACAAACTACCCGCAGGCGAGCTGCAGAATCAGGCCCGCAGTTGGTAAGAAAAATACACAAACACAACATGAGATTGCTCTCAGAATCTGCTCTTCTCCTTTGAGAGTACATAAAATGTGGAAATAGCTATCAGCTTCATGCCTCGGCTGCGTGATTCTAAGGGCTTCATTATTTCATTGCCTGTGGGAATGCCCTTTTAATTTGAAATGTTTGTCATAGATTACAGAATTTTTAAACAAACTTGCACATGAAACACTTGACTTAGATCTTTTTTTTTTCTTCTATTTGGTGTGGACCTAGCTAAGGAATTAAACTTCAACTACTTGGAAATAAAGCTGGTGTATCTGCAAATTACTCAATGAAAAGGAAAAAAAATTTCAATGAATAATAATCAGCCATCTGCAAAGCTGGCTGACTAATAAAAATATGTTTCCAAATAGTAAACAGGCTCAAATTAATAACAAATGTTATTTGCAATGAATTATTCTATTAGATCTCCTCCCAACTTCACAACATTTTTCCTCTCTAAGCAAAGCAACTTATCTTTAATATATGGATTTCAAAATCTATACCCACCCCAGCTGTACTGCAGCCAGATCGCTTTATCTAAGATTAGCGAACATAGTTTCAACGTGGTATGTTTGGTGACTTCAAACTATTTTACAGTTTCAGGTATTTCAGTGCTTCAACATGCAAGTAGATGCCTGGTGTGATTTACAAAAGGGTATAAGCAGGTTGGGCCCCTAACACCTCTAGGCAACTACTTACATCATTAGGAACCTAAATGCCTTTATAAATCTACGCTGTGATCCCAAGCGCATTGAAGTCAATGAAAAGCCTTTGCTTACATCAATGGGCTTTGGAGTAGGCCCTATAGAGGGAATGCGATCAGTGGGAAGTGGCTTGACTTCTTTATGCCGGTTATTACAATACTTTTCTCCTAGACACTTGGAACAATGGCACATTTTCTGTTTGAATAAATATTCGTTTCAAGCAGAGAAAACAAGGAAAGAAGGGAAATCGGTATGAGAGAGCACAGAGTGAGTGCGTGCCTGCCCTGAGCTTGCGATTGTATCCCAAGGCTTGGGATGTTTGGTGCTTTTCTTTCCCTGAATGTTCCTGGAAATACTGGTGAGAATCTCAGTTTTCATTTTAAAAAGTTGCTAGTTATCTAGTGAAAATATGACCCGAGTCTATTTAAAAATTGCAGTGTCTAGAAAGCAATATGCCAAATATGTTTGTATTTAAAACTGTCTTATGGTATTTAAGGCAATCTTGTTTTTTTGTTTTTTTTTAGGACCTGACTCCATCATTTCTGAATGCTTGAGCTGAAGATACCAGGGGCTCTTGCAGTCTGCAACAACTCTCCGAGCAGGAGGCTGTTTTATCTGCTAAAAAGGGCAATATGTGGAAATCCAAAAAGTGCTCAGTGTTGTTTCATTCCTCTATACCCCATAGCGCCGAGGACTCTGCCCACCACTGCGTGCTCATCCCAGACATCATGTAGGCTAGTACATGTGTATAATGAGACTAATTAGAGGTTTATTAGCAGACTGTTTTTGTCCTTATGTTTAGATCAACAGCTCTAGATACAAAGACCATTTGCTGAATGCTGTGCTTCTAAAGTTAGCAAAATTGGGTGGATGATGTCATTATAGCCAGTTCTGAGAATTTATGCCTCTTCTCTGTTTTAGCCTTAATACAAAAATAGCCGTTCTCAAGGATAATGGGTGTTTCTTTCCCTGGGATTTAGAGGCTTGGAGCAAAAGGTGCTTTCCATTTTACTCAGGCTGAACAGCACTCTTACACAACCGACTTAAGATTTTTACTGTAGCCTCCTTCTCTTCCCCTTAAATTTCTTCCGCAGTGATCGCTCCATCTATCTATTTTAAAGTCTTCCACTATACTCCACCACCATAAAACCTGCGCTGGCAATAGCGGGATGCCGCCGGATGCCAGGCAGCCCCTCGGGGCGAGGGAAAGATCTGTGGGCTCTGCCGAGGCACGTGGGTGTCCTATCACCACCTTCGCAGGTGGGATCTGAGCAGCGGGAGGCGAGCGCGGTTGTCCGAGCTTGCTCGGCTGGCGGCAGGGCTGCAACAGCGCCCGTGACTCACGATTCCCTGGCACCGGCCCTACTATGGGCTCGCACGCACCCGGCTGCACAGCGCGCTGGCACGAAGGTCCTGGCAGGATCTCCTACGCTGCCCTGTTTGCACTTGTTCGGTACTTCCCTCGCTTGTTCCGTTCTCCTTTCACCTATTTATTGTTTTATTGCTCAAATCCCCACCGCCTTGCCTCCCCCTCCCCACCCCCACCCCGAGGACTTCGCCACCATGCAAATTTTTCCTGATGCTGCTTCTGCCCGCGAGCGAGCGGGGCTCTTCCCCCAGCACAGCCCATGCAAAACTTGCCCCCACCTCCCATGGCAACAGGGGCCGGGCCACTAGCAAGGTTTCCATTTGCAAATCGGCCGATTTGAGATGCTTTGCTTCTGGGGGTCCCTCCATGCGACACTGACCTGGCTGCCGGGAGAGCACTTGGACAAGCAAGTCTGCAAAGGATTAAATTCAGCAGCCAAAATGCTGTCGCTTTTGCAAAAGAAAGAGCTGAGGACTTCCATCATATGATATTTCCAGGTGCTTCCATGCAGCTGGGGAGCGCACAGCAAAGCGTTTCAAGCTCGGATGCCCCGTGAAGGCATAGCCTGCTCCAGCCCCCACGGGAACGGCTGTATTTTTCCCCCTTTACTGGTGACCCGTAGCGTAGACGGGATCAGGGGTTAAACTGGGAGTATGGTGGAAAGGGGCTGGGGAAGCCCGAGGCGAGCATAGCTTAACAAGTGATTATAAGGTTGGAAGCCAAAGGGAACTGCTGCCTGTCAGGAAGCTGCTGCAGAAGAAAACATCCCATTGTAGCGGGGCGCTGGCGGATGGGATGGAGGAGAGAGAAACAGATTGATAACCAAGGGGCAACGTGACCCCGCATGGGCTCCTACAACAAAAGCCCCTTCATCTCAACTGAATAGGGACAATAGCTAATGGGGACAGGCCAGCAGCAGCCCGAGGATTTGAGAGCCCAGAGGAGAGGGAGGAGTCAATGGAGGGTCCTGTTTTACCCAAATCCTCTATTGATCTCGGTAATCTCCTGGGCTTTCCCCTCTTGAAATCACACAGAAAGTTCAAGAACTTTTTACCTTCAATTGTAGGGACATGTGTATTGTCCCCAAGAGTCCCCAGGGCCGTTGGACGCATGGGCAGCCAGCCCCAGCCCCAGGGAGGTTTAAACCTAGGCAGGCGAGGGGGCTGCAGCCCCGTGGTCATGGCTTGCTCTTCCATCCCGCTGCTTCATACTGGCATGGGCTTTGTGTTCACACTGCCGTCTGTGCGTAGTGCGGGGATGGTGGTGGGAAGCACCCCAGACCAGGACCATGGATGAATAGCTGCTGTCAGCCAGGGGAGCTGCAGGCTGTCCCCAGCCCCAGGCCAGCAGGAAGGCTGTGGCTGGCTGGCCTTGTCCTCGGGCTGCCTGGCCCTCTCTGGCTCCCGGCTCCGCGATGGTGTCAGCCAGGAGAGCATCCCTGCTCCAGCTCTCCTCTGTGCCTTGAAGGGGATGCCCAAGCCTCTCTCACCTTTTTCCTTGGGAGGAAGCTGTGATCCAAGATGAGCCACCATTTTACTGGCATAACTTCCCGCTGGACGTTCCCTTGCCAGAAGGAAATGAAGAAACCGAGGAGGCCAGCCAGGATTACTCACTGCTGGAGAAAGACATTATTTCTCCAAAGATCTGGGTCTGAACACCCATGTAAGGGGGAGAGCACAGCTACAAACCCGATCAGTGCAGCTGCACTGTGTGTCGATGCCTGCTACGACGTGTTGATAAAACAAGCTTTTGGGGGCAGAGTAGCTGTGAACACACAGAGCCTGGCACAACGAGGCGCTAGCCAAATGCTCCCACAGTATTAAGAGGAGGAATTGTGGTCTTGCTCTGTCTCATGGGATTTCTGCAGAGCCTTCACTAGCCGTGTCCTGGGGCGAAGGTGTAAAGTCAGGAGAGCAGCTAAGCCCCAAGGGGAACAGAGGTCCCCAGACAAGGCTGCGGCGAGCGTGGGGCGCAGGGAGCTGCAGCCCCAGGGGCAGCACCTGGCTGCAAGTGCTGGAGCCATGCTGGGAGAGACGAGCAGCGTCTTCAGTGCTGGGCCATTTCTGTTGAAAATGTATGCTAAAATATGCAGCACAGAGACTAAAAATCTAGGGACAGGATTTTTTTTTTTAATACTGAGAAAAGTTTTAAGGGAGTATTTTCAGCCTGCACTCACTTAGCATGATAAAACAACCCAGATTATTGCAAAATATGCAGTGCCTGCACCCAAAAAAGCAAACGGATCAGTGAGCGGAAAGCAGATGAAATCTTACCCGGTCCTGCTTTGGCGGAGGCAGGAGGCAACATATCTTTATACCTGATGCCTGGCCTTGGAGCTGGCAAGCAGCTCCATCCACCTTGTACCTGATACCTTCTCCCCAGCGGGGATGGAGAACAGGCCAACTTGATTAGAGAGCTGGCACAAGATGTGAGGACATCTGGGAGGCCTCTGATCGGGAGCATGAATTAATAAGAACCGGTAAGAGGAGGGTGGGATTCAAAGCCTTTCCGCAGCTCCCCGACATGAAGCTCCAGGCTCTGAGCCTTGGTTAGCCTGCTTGTTCCAGGCAGGGTCCCGATTTCTCCACTGCCAATGGCGGGAGCCTGCCCTCCCCAATGCAGCCATGCTGCAGGCAAGAGCTTGGCCTCAAGTGGGGCACTTTGTCATGCCCAATATAAGCAAGGGGGCAAAAAGGTTGATGTACAAGTGACCCATTTGTCCTTCCCCGAAGTATGTGGGCTGATGATTTATCGGGGGGGGGGGGGGGGGAGGTGTCTCTACAGCTCTTTATTGGCTCGGCCTCCTGTGAAAGTGGCCGCATCAGTATTTTCCAAAGACTTGAGCATGCAACGGACCCTCCAGGGCCAGTGGGACCAATCACATCTCTGCCTTGATTAAAGAAGCTGCAGCTTCCTTTATTTTTTTCACAATGCCAGGCACTAAAACAGGCTTTGAACGCCTGGCCCCTGGCTGGAAGCATGCAGAGACCCAGGTAAGTGTCCCCTTCCTCAGCCATGCTCCTTGCTGGCAGCAGCCTTGCATGCACAGGCTGGTCTTTGCTACGAGCAGGGACAGCACCTTGGAGTCCGGGTGGCTCCTGGACTCCTGCAGCGCTGTGGGAGCAGCTCCCGGAGCCTCTCTCGCTGTCAGCAGGGTGCACGGTGGGGTGGGATGGGACGTGCTGCCAACGAAGGGAAAGGCGCAGAGCGAGGGGGTTCCCAGCACGGCTGCGGCTCAGCAGGGGCATTGCTGCTCCTTCCAGATCACAGCCAGGACTGCAGCTGTGAGACACGGCATGGGGCAGAGCGTGGGACGGGCAGGGGCTCTTTGGCTCAGGGATGTGGCCTGAATTGAACTGTAGCTTCCCTCCTCATCAAGTCAAATCTGGGCCATTAGGGATTAATCGCGCACACCTTAACTAGGCCTACTGAC
Organism: Apteryx mantelli; assembly: GCF_036417845.1. Taxonomy (NCBI): domain Eukaryota; kingdom Metazoa; phylum Chordata; class Aves; order Apterygiformes; family Apterygidae; genus Apteryx; species Apteryx mantelli. Next base: position 4,162,976 of record NC_089996.1, read on the forward strand.
ACTTCGACTCTAGCCTTTGCTGTGACAGTGAAACAGGCTGAGATAGAGCAGAGCCAGGCAGATTAAACACAGACAACCTCAGACATCTCACCGAGATGCCAGATTCGGTGTATGCTCATCCCAACACCTTCTGCAGCATATGAAGGGAAGCCAGTGCATTCCCTGGCCACCCCCTCCTGCCCTATTTACTCTTCTCTCCTGACTCAGTGTTCCCACGTGCAGAGTCCTCCAAACTCACAACACTGATGAATCAACACAGCTATCGAGGCAATCCCTCCCTCTCCCATGCGTGCAAGGCACAGGCTGTACACTGCCAGCCATTCAGGCAGGAGCACTTGCTCCTGCACGAAGCAGCAGACTCATCTTCAGAGCGAGGACCTCTCCCCACAGCACTTCACGCACATCATGCAGTCACAGCCATGCCTTGATGGGCTGCTGTAGGGAAAGGCACAAGGGTTCCCCCGGCCTCATCCTTTCTGCAGCCCAGCAAGGCTCACGCTGAGGGGTGCAGGTGCCCTTGTCTGCACCTCATTAAGGGGCTCAGCACCAGGCCTGCCCCCATCTGTGCCCTGTTGCGGCTGCAGACCCAGCAGGTCCCCACCTGCACCCCAGTAAGAGACACAAGGGCCAGGAAACTCCCATCCTCGCCACATGAAGGGGTGCTGTTGCAGGCATGCACTCATTTGCACCCTGTTAATGGCTTCAGGCCCCCAGCTGCACCCCTTTAATAGATGAATGAGCAGGCAAGACCCCCCTTTTCAACCCCGTGGGGGTGTTGCTTGTCTGCACAGGGCTGTTAGCATGACCAGCAGGTGCATCTAGTGGTCTGGAGCCCAGCTCTAATCTTGGCTTTTGTTAGATGAGAAGAGGCACTATGTTATTCCTGGTCAGCTCAAGCGTGTTAGAGATAACAACCCCTCCCCAGGTAGCCGGGGGCTGCGGAACCTGCAACATTCCCACCGGGAGATGCTGGTAGGAGACAGAGACGCGGATGTGCAGCGCTGAACATAGTTATGCACACAGTGAAGCTCTGCACCTCTGAAGCTGGCTGTTACGCCTAAGCACGCTTGCGTTTTAGCTGCTGTAGTTCACAGAAAAGTCATTCTCCAACTAAGTCCGCATTATATACGTCTTGAGAATAAGCGCATAAAGCCCCGCGTCCATGCCCGCGCGTACAGCCGCGGTGCAGGGCGCGCTGCGGTGGCGCCCCTGAGCAGTGGGCTTCTTAGTGTGGCTGGCAAAGCAAAATGAGCAACACATCACTAACATTACCAACAGTCCTCCGCTATTGCAGGCAAATATTTACAAGAGCTCTCCAAGGGAAACCCATAAACTGCTCCCTGGTATAGCTTTCTGAGCATCACTCCAGACAGCTATATTAGCTGGAACATGAAGTAGTTACACTCCTGCTGCTCTTCCAGCGCTTTGGAAACAGATACTTGTCTCTTTTATTACCTTTGTTTGTGTCTCGTTTTATTTGTGTGCTGCATGCTTCATTGTGCTGGGTTTGATACAGTTGTGACTGGCTACAGTTTGAAGCAGCAATAAATACCATCTAGGCCTCTTGTACTTTTCAATATCATTCCCTGCTTAAAAAAATGCCAAACCAGACAATGAAAACAATACAGAAAAATTAAACCCTAAATCTGCATTTATGGTTCCATATTAAACATACAGGGAAGGCTGGTTTCAAACTGTTGTCAACACTTTTTTTTTTCCTGTTAAAATAGTACTTTTGGTGAAAACAAAATATTTTGTGGAAAATGACAGGTTTTGAAGAAGATATAATGGGTAAGGTTTCCCTTATGGCCAGAGAAAATGACCCCAAGAACTGGAATAGAGACTGGGATCACCCAAAGCAGAGGCGGCAGCTGCCCATGCTCATGTCCCTGTTGGCTTCGTTCAGCAAAGGGTCTCCAAGCTGGACAAGCTGGCCCCCAACTGCCCTTGCTGGCCTGGTGAAGCTTCACAAAAAAAAAGTGCAAAGAACGTAGAAATACTTGGTGTTCTCAAACAGCCTAACCAACGGGCACTGAAGTTAAGGGCAGTCTTTTCATCGACTTCACCGGATATCAGGCCATGCTTGGAGAGCACCTTGGACTGAATGGGGCTCCCAAAGAGCTGGAACAGGGCAGCTGCACTGGACAGAAGAGCTGGAGACCCACTGGTGAACACCTGGGCCACGAACTCCCTTCACAGTAGGGTTTTAAGGAATAATTTGCCATTTGTACAAGGATGGCACACATGGGGATTGAAACGGGAGGTGCAGATTTGAACCTCATGGCTTGCTCTCTCCATGAGATCCCTTGGAAATATCCTGCTTTGCCTCAGGAGCTGCAAAACTGCAGCTGGAAACGGCTGATCCAGAGACACCAACTGAGCTTGGGGCCCCACAGCGCTGCCAGGGCACTTGCAATACCCGGAAAACACAGTGTCCTATGGCCTAAACAGAAAAGCCAGGCTGAGAGGGGAAATGATTCACCCCCAGCAAACCAGTGTCAGAGCCGGAGAATCACCCGGGTCTGCTGGGTTCAGTTGATCTAAGAGGAAGGGCGCAGGTTCACTGTGCAAGGAGGTTTTGCCTTTCTCCTTGGAAGATATTACACTGGCGCTGCTGCGCGGTTCTGCCTGAGGAGAGCTGGTGACAGCTCCACTTATTGGCTTTGCTGGGCTGAAGAGAGCACTTTAAAAGGAAGCAGAGCAGCAACACAGCTTTAGTTCCTGCTGGAAGGGGGAACGAGAGATGCACATTCCAGCCTTGTATGGGAAATTTGGCCTGCTTACATCACCCTGGGAGTTTGGGCTGAATACTGTACTCTTAGCATCCCGTCCTGAGGCAGCGTGCGCTCCTGCTAGGCATTGCTAAAAAGCGCTGCCAGCTCTGAGACGGCTGCGCTTCAGCCGTGGGTGAAGTCATGCCTGGAGAACTCTCCGAGGCTTCGGGAGAGTGAGGGATGATAGGCGAGGAGCACAGCAAACCCGCAAGAGAAGTCGGGGGGAGGGGAGGGACACCTGCCCCGTTGTGCATGCGGCAGGGTGCCTGCACTTGCCTGTGTGTGCGCACACGGCTATGGGCAGTGATGTACGCCAGCACCTCCTGGCCGGCTAATGGACAACCCCGTTTCCTCCCAGAGTGAGGCTTGGAGACCCGTGGAGTGGGCTGTGACTCACGGGACTTGCACAGGAATGCCCAGCCTGGAAGAGCCTCCCAGATGCCGGGGCATTTTGGAAGCAGTCCCAGCACTGAGATTTTAACAACTTGGGAGCACAACATCCCAGTGTCATTTTAGGTCTAATCCACATGTACACCGTGATGCCAGAGTGTATAATTATGGAGCTGCGCAGGCAGTCGTCAGCTCGACTGTTGCAAAAACCTGATCCTTATTGTTTCACAAAAAATAGGCAGACACCGTCCCATCGACACAGCTGTGTGAGCCTAGGCTAAGAGAAGCGGTGGGGTTAGATCTTCTGTACCCACCTCAGTCAGCCTGGTCCAGGGAAATGTGGTCACCTCCTCTATGCATGGAAAAGGGCTGAGATGAAGGCAGGTTAGCTTGAACATGTTGATTATCCCTTCCTGGCCTCCGTGCTCACCTGTGAGCACTTCCCACAGCTCATCTTTCCTAGCAGGGTGCAGAGTGTTGGAGGCATTGCTGCAGTACATTGAGAGGCTTCACTTGCTGCTAAATCCAGGAGAAGTTCAGCCTTGAGGCTCCCCTTCTTCTTGTGAGTTTGTGTCCTAGCTCAGGGGTCTCCAAATAGGCAAGGAAGGGAAAAGCCAAGCTCAGGATTCAGTGTGTGTGGGTGCACCAAGGGACACTTCTGTCTGCCTGTGAGCATTTGCATTGCATTTGTACACCCGACAGCAGGTAAGGGTGTGCATGCCAGACTTTTATATGTTGTGTGTAGGGTGGTATCTGTGTGTTTGTAATGGGCAAGCTCTATGCATACGTGTGCGTCAGGCACATTTTTCATGTAGGGTGTTGCGTGGGATCACAGACTCCTCCGCATGGATGTTCACAGAAAAATGGCCTCGTACGCGTCTTTGAACATGCATCTGCGTCTGGATGGGTGTCCCAGGCTGCGTGCCGACAAACAGTAATAGCACTTGGTAACTGCAGGAGCCAGGAAAAAAAGCGGCAGAGGAGCCTGCAGGCATCTGTGCACCTCTGTGCCGTTACCAGATTTCGTCCTTCACCGGCCCTGCCCGCGCATCCCGTGAGCTGAACGAGCTATGCGGGTGCGCGGTGCAAAGGTATGGCCACGCCGGGCTCCTTTCAGCCTGGGCTGGGGTCTTCTGGAGCATATGTTGTTTTTTCGGCTTGCCTGTTTCTTTGCGCCTGCGGATTTTTTTTCTCTCCGGCTGCTAATATCAACAAAACCTGCCAGGGCACCTCATCACCGGGGCTCCTCGAGAGCAAACGCGACATACTTGGAGCATGCAGTCAGCTTTTCCAGCCAGTCCGCACGGCCGGAGTAAACTGTCTAAGTACTGTCAGAAACCACTTTATAAACTTAGGATGGGGAGGAGATGATTGATGGCTCCGCACTGGACATGACACAGCTTCTACACTTCCCTGTATTTATAATATTTGTGTATTGCCCCTACCTCCAAGTTTGACAGGCCTAGTCCCATTCACTTAGAGATATGAATTTGGCACAGCCTGACATAAACTCCAGCGCTTCGGGCCACCAAGGGAGAACCATTGTTATAAACTTTCTCCCCCCGCACCCAGCTTGGCCCCTTTTCTTCCCCCCTTCCAGTCGCATTATTTCTTTACAAGCCAGCAAGAACAGAACCAAATGTTTCACATCTGTTCTCACCGTCCGGCCATTTGCATGAGAATCACCGGTCGGTGTTTCAATGAAGCGCAGCTCGCTGGTCGAGGACAGCGCTGGAGCCGCCGACCGCGCACCCCTCTTGCTTCTGCCAGATGTCCAGGCTTCACACAAAAGCGACGGACCCGGGGCTTTAACAAATCACCTTCTTTCGGGGTCTGATCGCTCTCGAGAGATGTTGGGTGCTTGTTCTTTGCGGACGGTGTCATGGAACTGATCCTCACCCTTGGGTCAGCCCTTTTTAACCTTGCGTTTCAGGGTTTTGTCGGCGGCAGTCCTGTTTTCTTATGCTGCCTTCTCGAAGGGACTTCACTTCAGTGAGTCTTGAGGAGAGGGCAGCTTTTGTTTAATCAATCAATAATGGTAATTTTTAAGGTAGAGCATCTCCTCTAGGGATTTGTCACCACAGGGAAAGGTACCTGAAGAGAATGCCCCCATTTCTCAGGAGATGCCCATTTAAACATGTAACAAAATTGCCAGAAACTCTCTATTTTTCTGCTTGCCAAAAGCATCTTATTGCAAGACTGCTCTTCCCTTGCACCCCTTCCCCTGCCTCTTCACCAGGCCGATTTGGCTCCTTCCCCTGCCCTAAAACCAGGGCTCTTGGCTCTGCGCTCCAGGGCTGACGGCAAGACTAGGGGCTGGGACTTTTGGAAGCTGTTTGTTCTCTTTCCAGTTTGGCTGGGCATTACGAGCTGCTATTTGACTGACACAGCAGCAGATGAAAGACTTAGTATCGACATAAGCTAGCAAAACCACTTTGAAAATCGTAGCAGGGAACTGTAATATTTGAAGTCCCTTTGCGCCCTGCACATGAGCTGCTCTGAATCTCAGTCCTGGTTTAGCTGATGCTCTTATTAACCATTCAAACCCTGGCATTTTCCCAGGCAAATGAAAGGTAAAGAAAAGTTTTTGCATTGCTGCGGTCTGCAGGTCCATTTGGGTTAGTGCCCCAACTCTGACATCCAAGCAGGTATGTCAGCCCATTCAGCCCAAACATGAGCAGGTCAGGCCTTTGCATGGGGGTGCTGGCTGGCAGCTCTCCTGCTCCTCCTGGGTATCGGCCGTGCGAGAGCAGAGCCCATCCAGCAGCCCCAGGAGCTGTTCTGACTCTGGCTCATCCCTGGAAAAGATGTGTTTTTCCAAACAGAAACCATGTTGTCATTAAAAGCTGGCTTGCTGCTTTTAACTCCACTGCAAAACGTGTGTGTCTTCACATGCAGTGTGACTTCAAGGTGGGACTCACACTCCACAGTGTGGATTATCCCAAGAGATAGTCATTGGATACAGCCCGCTGAGTCTATGCACAAGGTTGTCTTGCCTAGGGATGGAAAACTGATATTTGTGTGCTGGCATTCCAGTTCCATCTTCGCGATTTGCCATTGTTCTCATGTGCTGGGAATCCCTCCGTGGTGCTACGTGGGAAAGGCAGGGTGGTCCCAAGGGAGCAGACACCTGCCAGGATCATGTTTCCCAGCTGCAAAGTCCTCCTTGGTCTTTTCCAAGAATTTAACTGGGTTTTGGAGTGGTCCCAGCTGCAAAGGCAATACAGACTGTGTATCAATCCACCCCCCTTCAAACAACAGTGCAAAATCACCCATATCCTTGTGAGGAGAAAGAGAGGATCAGCATTATTAAGAGATGGCTGGGATGGGCCACAACCACATTAAGGACTAGACTCTAAGCCCATTGAGGTTGGTGGAACCACCCACCAATTTGCAGAGGGGTTTGGTAGGAACCAAGTCTTCTCAGTGAGTCTCGGCATCTGCTCTCATCATCAGACGCTGCAGTAAAGCAAAGGGGCCTGACTCCATATCCTCCTACCGGGGGAACAGAGCAGGAATCCTGCTTGGGGGTGGCCGGGGGAGTCTTCTTCCCACCCCAGGATGCTGGCCAGCCTTGTGGCTCTGTAGTCCCACTTCCAGTGGAGAAGTGGAGAAAGAGAGTGGATGTCCCACATGTGACTCCCCAGGAGCCTGGCAATCTGGCTACGTCCCTGGAGGTGGTGGTGGGGCTCAAGCCTCTAGCTTGAGGAAGGCCTGAAAGTCATGTCTCTAACTTCAAAGTCATGTGTCTACCCTCAAAGTCATGTCTCTAGCCTTGAAAGTGTCCATGCAGGCAGCAAGGGTTTGTGCTGAGAGACCCTTGGATTGCATCTCTATCTGTAAACTGCCCAGGATGAGGATGTGGGATCAGGTCCAGCTCAGATTGCTCAGCCTGCTGAATTGCCACCAGCTCCCTGATGGGTTTTTGGCCCATGCCAGACACTGTCCCAGGTCACGCCAGCGCATGCGCTGAAGGCTAGCACGGGCCAGGGGCTGGAAAACAGGCAATTTGAATAAGTCTGCCCTGTACGGGAGGAAAGAACCTAGGTGGACAGACGCGAGCTATGCTGTGCCCCTTACCCTCAGGCCCAGACTCAGCCCTGGTGGGCTTGACTCCACCATCCCAGCTGAACAACTGATGTTGACTTTCTGCACCATCTTGAACTCCAGCCCATGGTACAGTCTTTGAAAAGGGACATTTTAGCAGCGTGAAGGGCTGCATTTGTCAGCTCTGCAAACCAACATTAGAACGAAAAAAACAGCTGAAGACCTGGCATTGCTCTGCTCCCAGCAATCTGAAAATGCCTCCATCTCCATAGACTCTCCCTCACGTGGGGCAGAGCCCCAGCAGCTGTTAACATGCTGCCATGGGGAAAGGACAATGCACAGGAAAAATGGGCAACATCACGTTTTCTTTTTAAAAGTCCCACTCCCTGCTGTTCAGGAGCGGATGGCAGTGGAGATGGGTGCCCTCAGGACCTCCAGGATGCTGGTCTGGTCTCTGCATGGCAGAGTGCAGAATCAGGCTCTGAAGAGCCTGGGCTGCCTGAAGGGGAGGAGTCCTCATGTTCTTGCTCTCGTTGTTCAAAAGATACTTTTGCCATATGTCTCACAGTCAGGACTAATCCATGCTTATGGCAAACAGCCACTTCTAGCTCTGCTTGGAGGATCTCAGCACCCGAATCCAGCACCCTTTCCTCACCATGCTGTCTGGGAGGATGGAGGGCTTAGAGGGAGAGTCGTGTTTCTGAGCCGATGCTGCTCATGGGCTCTCACTGCGGACTCTTCCCTTTCTCCAGACTTTCTCCATTGCCTCAGCTGAGTGGATGAGAGAGCTGCAAAGTGCTGTGTGGCTAAAGGCACATCAGCGGGATCACAGCCTGCTGGGCTTCACGTCACAGCAGCACGGAACATGGACTGGGCTTCCCTGCTGGGGTGAACCCCCCCTTCCCAGTGCCTGTGTGACTGGTTGAGTCGGCACACTGGATCCAGACCCTCTATTGCAGCACATGAAGTCTGGATCTAGATTTCGCAGCTTGGAAGCCATCCCTGTTGGGCAGAACTGGACCAGTGGGTCAGAACCAAATCCCCAGGGTGGAAATGTGCTAACATACGCCTTTGTGAGCACTCCCGCATGTTACTACGACAATATGCCCAGGACAGCCTTGGGAAACACAAGTAATCCTCCTGTGTGTCTAACTTCCAAGAGGTGGGACAGGCAAGATGGCAACTGGCATTGACTCTGTATGCTTTATATCCAAGGGAAGGAGAAAATCTCAGAACAGGACATAGGTGCCATGCCAGGGAAACTGAGAGGGGTAACACAGAGACCCAGGTCACCTCCTCTGCACAGCCAGGGCTTATCAAATCCAGAAGGCATTGGGTTACCCCATGCTGCTGTGCTTCACCCTGGAGGGTTCAGGTGAGCAGATCCATGGCACTTGAACACTAACCACTGACCAAAAACCAGGCAGTGGCTTCTCTCTTAAGGTTTCCTAATTCTTCCAGCGTGAGCAGCCTCTCACTGCCTTCAGTGCTTCTGCATTTTGAGCCCAATTTACTCTGCGGGCTGGATGTCTCTGGGAGACAAGGGAGAACAGCACCATTCACAACTGGGCTTTTTGTTCCAAACCACATACAAAGGGAAAGGAAAACAAACTACGCTGAGTTGTCAGAGATGCTTTGGCTGGGGATTCCTGGATTCTGGCACCTGTGGCCAGTGGCAGGGCCTTCTCTGGAAGGCCCTCAGCTGTGTCCTTCACTCCCCAGGCAGGGCCACCAGCACTAAGCATGCTGACCTTTAGAGACTGTCTATTTTTTCAGGCTGCTGCCTGACAGGCCAAGTGTCTGGAATGTGCCAGGGCAGCAGGGTGGAGGTGGGGAATCCCTTTGAAGCTGACATTTCTCAGTGAGTTGTGTGTTCTGCTTTTCCTCGGAGACACATGTTCAGAAAGGTTCATCTGTCCTGCCCGTGCCTTGAACAACCCTTGCCACATGTGCAAAGTGCCACCAACTTCAAAGGGTTGTGTTCACATTTGATTGGGTATAAATGATGGCATCAAACCGAGGGCATGGGACAGTCAGCGCTTGGTCTGGCTTGCTTCTTTGCACTTGCAGTGTTGCAGTGGGAGTGGCCATTCCTAGTGTTGCTGCTCCAGGATGATGCTCAAATGGAACATCTAGAAGACTGCTATAGAGGAGACAGGAACGTGGAAATTTCCACAAGGGTCTTGGGCAGAGTTTTGGGCAAGCACATTTGCAGTTTGGGCTCTCTGGTCCCATCTGGCAATTCAGAGTCTCTTTTGTCATGTTTGTAGCTTGTAGCTGGAGGAGCTGAGCGTGCAGTGGTCACGGGTCTCTGTGTCCTTGCACACAATCGCTAGAAACATCCTGGGCATTGGAGCCCCCTTGCCAAGAAAACACCTCCACCCACCTGCTTTCCCCAGTTCCTTCTCTTTCAGGTGGTCTGCATTTTGGAAATCCTCCTTGTCCTAAGAAAAGCCAGTAGAAGCAGCTAGAAGAATCTTTTACTCCACAGTTATGCTGACAGTGATGTCTTAGATGGCCTCTCGGTACCTAAATTCCCCTGTCTCAAACATCCAGTAAGGATAGAACAGTAGACTGTAAAGTTCCCAAATATCATAGTAAGGTAGGCACTTAGGTAAAAAAAAAAAAAAGAAAAAAAAAAGGCAGATACATTATAACTAATGCTGGCTGGAGGCAGGAAAGAGGAAGTGCAGTAGATGCTTGTGAGCACAAGAGGGAGAGCAAGGAAGGAAGAGAGATGAAGGCCAGAAACGAGGGAAATGGACTTGGTACCTGTTTGTAAACTAGGTCAAGATTAAGAATGGTTTGGATAGTCTTGCATCTGGGCCCACTTTTACAGGTTTTGCAAAGGCACATAATGAAAAGACAATCCCTGCCTGGAAGAACGTAGTCAATGGCTCTGCGCCGGCAGTGATTTACACATGGCCTTCGCTTTACACACGCCGGGAGCCCAATTTCCACCTGCATAAACCTAACCACATGAGGGAGGCTTTGCAGGTACTGGACCTGGCGGGTTAAATCAAGGCTCTGGTTTAATCTTGCTTAAGACAGTCAAGGCAAGTCTTACCCAAGGGGGGAAAAAAAAACCCTTGGCTTGTGAACAGACTATTTTTATTTCACTGCTTTATATTTTATCTGCTTTACTCTGCCATTCCCTCTTATTACTATATTCAAGCAGACATGAAAATGATTGCTCCGATGGTTTAACTGATCCAACAAAAGTAATATGAAAGATGAGAAATTGAATGCTGGGGTTGGTACCATGCAAGACTGGCTTGGAATTTGCTCCCTGCACACAAGATGCTTAAGAGCAACTGAGCAGAAAAGTCTTGCAAGAATCCTCTTGAAAATGGAGAGCAGTGGCCCAGACACTAATATTGCCTGTCAGCAGCACAGGGTTGGCATCAGGCAGACGCAGGCAGAACTGCCCCAGCCGCAATGCAGTCTCGCGACAAAACTCACCAGGCAGCGCAGTGCTGGGTATCCTGATGTGAGGTTTTGAGAGCTATTTAGCAACACTGGATTGGGACTTGAAGCAGAATTAATTCAGCTCAAATTGCATCCTCCTAGCAATCTGCTAATCTGCTCCAGCAGGAGGATAATGACATCTTGGGAAAATGGCTTCAAAAATTGAAACTTGCCGAGTTTTAATAAATGGGCTGCTTAAAAAGAGGATTAAAACTTGCATATAAAATATCATCGCATCAAGACTTAGGTTCATATGGGAGACTTTTGCCTCCAAACGGCAGGGAGGTCTCTGGAGAACTGTGAACTACATGTGCACACACACACACACACACACACACACACACACACACGATTATGTGTCCAAAGGCACACAGAACCAAGCTGCTGTCATCTCCCCAAATTACTTTTCTTAAACCGTGTTTATTAGTCCTAGGCAGTTCTTAGCATGCAGGAACTTTAATAAAAGCTCCTTTCAAGCACAGTCCTCAAAATGCTCTGCAAACAGCAACAAATCAAGGGTCACATCATCCCTTATGATATGGGGGTGGCACTGCTGCCATTGTGAAATAGGTGATATGTAGCAAATATGTGGCCGAACCAGGAATAGAAAACAAAAATCAATCTTGAGTCCAGCACCCTCAACCAGCTCATCTCCCTTCCCCTGTTTTCTGCGAAATGTGCTGTCACTGGGAGATGGTAGGTGCAGTGTGTAGGTGCAGGGTGGTGGGATTTTCAGGAGGGACAAATGCCATCACCCAGTTCCCTCAGTCTCTTTTCATAATCTCAAACTGGAGAAAATGGGTTGAATTTCTGGAAAAACTTTTTCTAGCCTTATCTCTGGCTCCCATTTGGGTGCGGCTGGTGGAAAAGCTCAATGCCTTAAATGCTAAACAACTCTCTCTGTCCTCCTGATTGTCCCTCAGAGCAAAATTTGTCTCTGCAAGCTTACTTTGTTTCCTAATGTCTGCCTATTTACTTACATTTCAACGTTGATCTAATAATAGGGAGGAAAGACTCTCCATGAAGTCTTATCCATCACCCTCAATTTACATTTTGTGAGCATGGATACCCACAGCAAAGCAAATAAACTGTAGCTGGTTCTTCTCTCTGTTGCTGCCAATAATATTGTTGTTGCCACCGACCCAATTAGAAGCATTTGTCAGCCTTCAGTAATAAGCTCAGACCTGGTGCTGAGATCTCTGTCTTTCACCGGGTGGCTTGCAGTCCGTTATGAAATATTTATGAACGATCTTGGATGACATCTGTTTGCTATTTTGCTTACGATGTTCCCAGCGAGCGGACGGGCTGGGGAGCACACACCGCGCCTGGCGATGCGGGCACCAGCCGAGCCCTCGCTCGCGACAGGGTGGGAAAACAAACAAAAACAAGGCTCGGCTGCTCCAGGAGGAGGCATCAGCTGCCGCGATCAGAGCCCAGCCCTGGGGTGGCCCAGCCACGTGCAGCTGGAAAAGTATCGTTCAGGATTACAACTGCTGCTCACCGAACAGAGTCAGGGCCCCTGAGACTCCAGCTGCCCAGTGTTTTCCACCGGGGCTGGTTTTCTTCACAGTAATGCGTTTTTGCCTAAATATATTTCTGGCGTGTGTGAGATGTGTCTCTTTCTATGGACAGTTGTGGGCGGAGGGGGAATTTTATCTCAGAACCGAATACTTGAAGGATGAGCTTCTTTTCAGTTTTGCCAAGACACTGAAATATCACAGCCAAGCACCAAAACGTTTGGGTCGGAAATTGTGGTTGTGTGGTCTTTGAGCATTTGTGTCTCTTGATCCCGTGTGTGCCAGGCTGCAGGAAGGTTGCCCGTGTACAGAGCAGCAGTGGGTGCTTGGCCCTTGCGCCCATGAGGAACGGGACCTGCAGCAAGGCACCTACTTAGCCTGGGCCAAGGAACAACCACCGAGGGGACTTTGCATCTCTGTGGAGCTAAGCCGAATCGCTTGGCTGACCACGCAGTAGAAGCCTCCGTCCCAAATAATGAACACTCTTGAACATCACTGTAATTGCCTGAGCGCCATCACTCTGAGATGATTCAGCTCACTTCATTTTAAGCACTTCAGGTCCCTAAATAGGAATTTATTACTCTGGGCTTCTTCTACAGTCTGCACAGAGCAATTTGCACCTTAATCTATGCCCAAGATGTGAATTACACTCCCCAAATGCCTGTTTCTCTTTGAGGAGCTGTGCTCCTCACAACTTCCTCAGGACCTAAATTTCAGTACAACGAACTCCCTGACATTTAGCAGGATCCCCAGCTCACCACACAGTTTGTCAAAGTGCAAAAGTTGCCAGGCATCTGATGTCTGTTCTGCTCTAGTCTCTTCAAAGATCCATCTATTATTTAGCTGCCTGTCAGTTATGCTTAGCCCCATGACTGACAGCTGTCCCGGGTGGCTGGGTGGAGCTGTGTTGTCAGAAACCACTCGTGGTCCTGCCTCACCAAACCCCTTCAACCCCACCGCTCCCTCCGTCCCACAAAGCCCATACGGGAGTATTTATGTGTAAGCCAAGCCATCGTACAACTTTGCTGCCCTGCTGAGCTCCGCGAGCAAGCTCCGGTCGCCTCCACTGAATGCCGTATTGCAGTGTGGGGAGGAACGGAGCAACGGAGGCAGTCTGTCCTGCAGCTGGAGAGGCAGGATCGATACACGCTGCAAAGGGAAAGCCAGGCTTGGGGGAGTAAATGTCTTCCCAGCAGGGAGGCTGGCTGTGCACATGATTGAGGAAAAGCCTAGGAAATCCCTCAAATTATACCCTTGCTGCTGCAAGGAGAAAACAGAGGCTCGGCTGAAGCTGTAATTTGCACAGGAATAACAGGGTGGTTGTATTTATACCACATCCCGCGGCTGAGCGCAGCTCATTCCCCACAGCTCCTGGTACCACCTAACACTTTCTCCCGAGACCTAGTCTGAGCCCAGTGAGTTTCCAGGCCCACACGAACCCTTCCCTAAGGTCACACTGAGTTTGTCAGCAGCAATACTCGTTAGCAGGGGGCAGTTAACAACAGAAGACTGAATCTTTGATCTGGCATGTTGCTGGTGCTTCAAGTGGGGTGTTAATTGTGCACCAATAACCCTGTCATCACCATGGCTTGGACACAGAGATATTTTTCTGCAGGACAGTCCCCGACAAGCCCCGCACACTGCAGCGTGTGCAGAGTGACACTATGGCAATTTCTTCCAGCAATATAAAGACCAAGATCTTCTTTCTATTTAGTTGCACCATCACTTGCAATCTCTGGTAAGTATGGAAGGAGCAAATTGACAATGCTGGAATTAAGAACAAGTGAAATGGCCTAGGAAAAGGTACTAGTCCCCAAAACTTTGGCTATTCCTTGGACTGAATCAACTGCAAACCTGCCCTGGGAGCCAGAAAATACCTTGGTTAAAGACCTCCCTGAAGCACCTCCCCATGGTCACTTTTCTACCCAGGACTGTGCTGTTGAAGATACTCTTGCCCTCGGTGTTTGTCCCTATTTATCCACATAAATACCAGGTTTAGGCTTCGACCAGCCCAGGGACCTGTGTGGGTCCTTCCTGTCTGCATTTGGAGGCTTTACCTTGGAAAGTCTCTGGCCATGCCTCAGGGGGTTGGTAGGGTTCAAGCTCCCACTGCTGGGAGCTCTTTGAGTATCAGTAAAAAATCAGGAAAAGAGAAAAAAAAAAAGAGTGAAAGAGAGAGCCTTTGCTGCAAAGTCACTTTGGGCATTTCCAGGCTTGGCAGGAAGGACCCATGACCTTTTTCTGCCCCCCCCCCCCAACAGTTCCAAGAAGCTATTTTGATTAAAAGCCATGTAGACACCTTTTCATGTCTGGCTCTTCAGCCAGGCACTTCCTTGTGGTGACTTTGCTTACAGTGGAGGGTGCTGCTGTTAACACTTCATACTACCTGAAGTATATGAGGACATAAGATAAGTGGAAATAATTTTCTGCTGAAGGACATCAATAAAATGTATGAAAACTGCCTGTCTCTGGACCATCTGGCTGCTGATAATACAATATTAATAACCACACTCAATTAAGCCAGGCCTCCCTTGGGGAGCAGGGTTTCAATTGGGCAATGTCACAAGAATTGATGTAATCCAAGTTCTGATGCCATTGATAGCAGCTGGCTTGGGAGACAGGGTGCCGGGGGCTTTCCAGGCGCACTCCCCAGGCTTCCCAGGAGGGCTGCTGCAATTGGCAGCTGCTTTGCAGGGATCCTTGGAAGATGAAGCGTTAAAGATGACTTGCCTGTGCTTTGGTGCCCCAGCTTGGGAAAGCCTCATGTCTTAAGAAATCCCAGAGAGAAAAAGTGTACTGAGAGGTGATGCTGGGCACTCTGCATAGCACTGGAGGGGAGACTCGGGTAAAGAGGCAGGTGGCTGGGAAGGTTTGGTCACTCACTGAGACCACCTGAGATGAAGATCTACCTTGCTGTGTAGATCTCCCACTATGAGTGTAGACATGCCCAGTGGTGGAGTCACAGCTGCTTCATAGAAGATATAATTTTTTCCTTCTGTCACCATTTGTAAAACCCCAAACCAATTTTTTGTTTCCTTTATGGCTTTGAAGGGGTTTAGACTTGTGACTTGGTAAGGTTTAGCAGGCAGGGGAGAAGCCGACCAAGGAAGATTTCCTTTCATGGTAAGGACGTGTCACCTTCTCTCAGCACCCAGCAGCATCCCTTACCCCAATCCAGCGGTGGTTTGGCACACAGTCTGTCCCCTCATAAGGCTCTCACCTGCCATCCAAAGCTCTTCAGGACTCCAAGAGCCTCTTCTGCTGCAAGATGAATTTTGCGGCAGCTCTGAAAGACATGTACCAAAGAAACCCTGGGAATACCAAGGTGAGAGGCAGTGTAGGTGGCTGACATGGAAAAGTCCTGGGAAGTAGGGAAAGAATGGAAGGGCAAGTGGGAGATCATAAGATGAACAAGAAGGGAGATGGATAAACTTGGGCAGTATTTTCAAAGCAAAGCCTTGTAAACAAGGGCGTTTGGATGGAGAGCTGGGGACTAGAAACCCTTGGGTCTGCACTGGAAAATATTACAGCAAGAGCGGCCTGAAGAAAAGAATTTAGATCATGTCACATTGTACTAAGGGTTGGAGGAGGATTAAAATACTTTACACACTAGGCCACCCAAGATACCAACAAATATCCAGGATATATACATATCAGCAGGATAATATCCAGGTTCCCCATTAAAACAATGTCAGTCCAACAGCAGCTCCTCAAAGTAGCTCTTTGGCTTGTGAAGAATCACTATGCAAGGAGTCACTCTGGGAAGTACCTCTTCTAGGGAGGACAGTGTTTTCCAGCTGAGCATCCCTCAAGGATTTTGCACATAGGCTCCAGGAGCAAGTTTGTGGTACAAAAGAATTCTCCATATCACCTCCCAGGCAAGCTCCTCAAAACCAGAGATACTTGCCATAAATTTGACATAAAAAGCAGAGTAATTTAAAATTTTAAGGGAGGTTTAGCTAGGTGGGGTTGGATTTCTTTTTTTCTTTTTCTTTTTCTTTTATTTTTCACAGTTCATGACAAATTTGAATTGGGATCCACTTGTCTGGAAAATCCACACTGTGAGAAAATTTGGGGCTTTCAAATAATACCTTTTCCAGCAGCAAAAGCTCAATGTGATTGACAAATGGTGTCACATGTTGATTTTGCTCAAACTTTGATATCTGAGTTTTTACCAGTTTTGGCCCAATTGCAAAAGTACTGCAAAAACGTGAGGTCTCAGGGGGACAGGGACAGGAAAACCCCCAAAGCAAAAGGAATCAGGAAAATTCTCTGAGTAATACGGCAGGAAATGTGCGGTCTTTTTAGTGTAATTCCACATATAGCATTTCTGGCCATATTTCTGCCCACAGAGTTTCTTTGGCACAGTGGAGAAGTAGTGCTGCAGTACAAATGAGAGGCAGGAGCTGATACAACCGGCAGCTACCGGCTGGGTTAAAAATCCTCCCAATGTGTTTGCCATGCAGCAACCTCGATCCCACCGCACTGAAGGACTCTGTGGGGGAGCACTGGAGTAACCCAGTCCTTGGCAGCGGCACACAGAGCTTCCCGTCAGCGGGGAGGCCAGAAGGTTTGTGTGCCAGCCTCGATTTGGCTGCTGACCTTGTGCAGGTTGGCCTTCTCCCTCTTGCCTAATTAGTCCGTAATTACACACTTCCGAACAGAGGTGCCATTTACAATATGTGTGTATAGCATCTACCGCAAGGAAGCCTGGGCCTGGCTGGAGCCTCTTGGTGCTGCTGGAATACAAAGCACAGCCTAACAATAAACAAGAGAAAACAAAAGAACAAAACCAGTTCAGGTGAGTCTTCACAGACACCAATTTTCTCAGCAGTACCTTCCAAGAGAGCTGAAACACCTACTGAAGTCAGGCCAAAGAGCTGTTAAAAAGAATTTAAAAGCTGCTTACATTGAAAAATTATTGTGTGGTTCATTTAGCAATGGTTAAGGCAATTTAAAGCCATCCGTAGGATCACAGTGTGGGATTTGCTCTGTTTGATCAGACAAATAAGGCATGACGTTGGATCTCTCTGCCTTCAGAAGTTCAAATGTTGGTGCTTCTTCAGAGAAACCCTCTTTGCTCCACCAAGAGTCTGGACACATCCTGCGTGGTGCTCAGAGATGAGCATTTCCTTCCTGACCGCCCCAGGCAATCTGCTGCTGTTATACTGGTACTCTAAAGCATGAGATCGGATTAGGCTTTTCTCAGCTTGCATCCTTCCGAATGTAGCGTTGCCAACTTGTACAATTTTTATGCCAAGCCTTGTGATATTTGGGATTTTTCATAGCATATCAGTTCCTGGAATAAAATGATTACAGAAGAACCTCATCTTTGCCTCTGTTAAAAAAGTAAATTCCTAGCCCCCATTTTTACCAGAAGAGTTGAAACTAGAAAGGAAGTGCATGTGAGTGGGGGAAACTAAGAAGCAAAGACTTCTCTTCCACCAACAACCTTTTATTATTTGTTTTAAAGCACTTGTGTGTTTTATGCAATGATCTTTGATCTCTGAGCATCTGGAATGGTTCTGATTAAATTTACCTTGGAACTGCAGATAAAATTTCTACCTATCCTGTGCATTCAAAGTGGAACCTCATTTCTGGGATCAATAGCATAAGATCATCAAAATGATCCTGCTGGTCCTGACCAAGTCCAGCTAGTTCAGTGTCCTGCCCCTAACACAGTGACACTTCTCCAGGTACCCTGCCAGCCTCAGTGATCTCTCACTCAGGGGAACTCAGAGCCTTTGCCTTAGACCATGTCCTACCAGGGACTCACGGTGCAATGACAGCTGTGCTTGAGGCACAACCTTGCTGGACACAGCTGGGTGACAGTCCGCTAGTGGCTGAAGACTCTGCTGCGGCTATTCCAGGAGGGTGAGGACTACCCAGAACTTGCTTTACTACCCAGTAAACTTGCTTTACTACTACCCAGAACCTGCTTTACTGGGGGTGACCTCCATGTAGTTATGAAGATGCTGAACCACTGGGATAAGCTCTATTTCTGGTGAAGTTATTTCAGCGTTTCCTTTCAGACATCCACTCTTTTTCCATCTCTCATCATTAAACAAAACACTCACTATCCTTTCAAGACGAGCATGTTTTTCCCTGAATCTGAATCACCTGAGCTAATTTCTGGGATTTAGCAGCACTGAGTTAGTGACCTAAAGGATTCTAGCTAATCACTTCAAGGTTTCCTCTCCAGACTCTGATACTGGTGTCTTGAGCTTTGTTGTTATGCAGCAAATGGGCAATGGCAACCATGGAATCCCATTTGAAGATGGGTCTTGTTATTTTTGTACCAATTACAAGGTTATGGATCAGGCTAAAAGGTGTTTAATATCTTGTAATATTTAGACACACTTGGCTCCCACATTTATTGGGGCTGTTTGTAGCAACATGTAATATGCGCTCACTGTGGAAGTATGTGGCACTCACATAAAAAACTGCACAGATGTGTTGGGAATTGAGAAGGAAGCCAGACTGACCTGCGGAACGGGGAACAAGTGCTCCTGGCTGCACAGAGGACAGCAGGAGAAGGGAAGACAGGGGAGGAAAAGAGATAAACTCTTACCTGCTGTGTTTCCTCTGCTCAGCTACATCTTACCTTTATACAGTGTATTCTTTTGAGGTCTCAAAATCCCATTGCACAATATTGTAAAAATGTCATAAAATATTTTATTGCACCATACAACTGTATTGCTGCCAAGAGCCTTAACCCCTGAGTTGCCTCCTTCCTGTGGATGCCCAATATATGACAATCAGGAACTGGCTCACTTAATTTTGTGGCTGCGCTTTGAAGAGGGTGGAGGGGGGGGTTGAGGGCTCGCATATGACAGCTCCTGCATCACCACTCCAGAGCAGTTAGTCTGTAAGGCTCATAGTAGCTAACTAAA
Source organism: Apteryx mantelli (assembly GCF_036417845.1). Lineage (NCBI taxonomy): Eukaryota > Metazoa > Chordata > Aves > Apterygiformes > Apterygidae > Apteryx > Apteryx mantelli. The sequence continues at coordinate 4,182,065 of NC_089996.1, forward strand.
GGCCTTCACATGCCTCTGTCCGGGGATTTCAGCTCGATCAGAATTAGAGATGAGATCAGTCCTGCTGCTTTCACTCTCCACCTTCTCCACTCAGAGCCAGTTCTGCAAACCAATGGGAATGTGATCACTGGTGTGCAAGTACCCTGGCTGAGTCCCTCCATCTCATTTCATGCTGAAGCCATCAATGAGCCCTGAAAAGGACTTTTGGGAGCAGCTGGAATCAAACCAAAAACTAAGGGAGGGAAAGGGCCAGCCCTTACAGGGAGTCTGGCAGGTGGTCTTGCATAAGCCCTTAGGATATTGATCCCAGCTTCTGGGCTGCGTTGCTTGGGAAGTCACTTCCCAGCATTATGCCTCATTTTCTCACTGTGCACTTGGGGATAACCATCTTCATTGACCTTCTGTGTAAAGAACTTGGAAATTTGCTGGTGAGAAGATCATGGTGTCAGTGTTTGCAAGACTGATTGATAGTGGATCCTTTGAGCCAAAAGCCCTTCCCTTTTACTGGTTTCCCAAATCAAGGAGCAAACTGGACAAGGACAACATTAGAATAGGAGACTCCTCTTCCTCAGAACAGCCTCAGAGCAGTTTCAGAGGGAAAGCCTGACCCCTTGGAGCCTTGTTCAGGAAGCCCTGCTCTGCACAAGATTGTTATTTCTTTGGTTAGACACTTGCCTTGAGAATCCTCACCGTAGGGAGAGAATCAGAGTATGTATCAGGATGGGCCACGAAAATGGTCACCTGACTACCCCATCCCTGCCTTGATAGACATTGTACTTAGCTTGGGAAATATTTTACATCAGCTGGAAAATTCCAGTGAGTTTGAGAGGCCAGAGGCCTCTCCATTTGCAGATGTTGGGTCTGTGCTTGCCAGCAACCAGATCTTGGCCTCAGTTTGTTATAAAGAAAGAGCAAAAATTAGCCAGCTGTTCTCAGTGGAGATTTTCATCTCTTTTTTCCCCCCTTTAATCAAAGAAATAATAACTCCATGAAAGGGTCAGACAGAACTTATTATAGCCCAGGGGAAATTCACCCTGCTCAGAGGCATAGATACCAATTAATTCTCACTTAAAGCCTGTTTTGAGTGGTACTTCATGGGTGTATTAGCTCTCTGCTGGTGTTCATATAGAGGCGAATTTTCAACCGAGTTGTAGCCCTGAAAGGCAAAATCCAAAATATCACTTCTTTTATTGTTCCCAAGAACACAGTACAAGTGATACCACATTTTCTAACCTTCCCGGGCTGTAAATAGGCTGTGGTATTGAGTCACGGGCCAGAATAGTCCTTAGGAGAAGCATTTATCTGCTGTAATGAATCTCAGGACAACACTTGATTTGCAGGCTGCGTTATCAATGGTACCTCCCACCCTCTCCTAGCTCCTAAGAGAGCCTGTGGTGCCCCACGTCCCAGTGACACGCTGCCAGTATTTTAATAAGGCACTCTTCTGAAAATTTCCCTTGAGTTTGTGCTAAGTCTCCTAAACCAGAGGCCTATGAGCTGGCTGAGATGTGCTGGGGAGGAATGCAAGGATCTGCTCGTTTGCTTCTCTATCTAAACAGAATGCTTTCCCATAAACATGAAGGAGGAAACCCCACTTGGCCTAGCCCCTCGGAAGAAGTGTCTTCACTGGGAATGTTTATATATTGTCTCTGAAACCTAAACTAAATCCAACTGAGGTTTACAGCGGAAAGTGCCCTGCTCATGACCAGTGTCCCAGGACCTTGGTACGCAGCACAGCACCATGAGCAGCCAGGGCTGAGCCCTGGCACCCAGCACTAGGTGCTGCCAGCCTCAGGGTCTGCCCCATAGCAGGACACACAGCAGGCGTGAACCCTGCCTCGAGCACGGAGTGGCGGCAGAGAGGCCTGAGGAACAGCTCGCACAGGGTTTCCAGGAATGAAGTTCATAAGTAGATCCTGCTGGAGCTTGGACCTTCGTTACATTTGGGTAGCAATAACAGCGCTTGGAGAAGGAAGCCAAGGCTCCAACTTGCTCTGTTTAGTGTTTAAGAGTGACCATCACACAACGTCTTCCTGGTGAATCCAGGGTAGCCAAGATCCCATTGTCTTCTCCACTGGGAACCCAGAACCTTTTGAAAGCTTCAGGGTTTGACTGGCCAGATCCTGGGTCCTGTCAAAGAAACCCAAGTGCCCACACCTCTGTCTCTGACACACCTAGGTACACAACAGCCTCTTTTCCTTTGGATAACTAGACAATCACTTTAAGAATGACCAGTTAATTCCCATCTTTGGGGTCTGGGGGCACTCCAGGCATGGCTATGATGGGATGGGTGTGTTGTGCAGTCTGGTCTTACCATTGCAGTTCCTCAGTTCGCCTGTCTGTAAATCAGAGATGATTCCACTGACACACCTTGAGGGAGCATGGCAGTGATTCTGGCTGGAGAGCACAAAATGGTTTTTATTACACTCAAAAGCAAAGACCTTTAGGATTATTTGGAGTTAAGGAAAACTGGATCAAGGGCAGAAATCCCTAAGGAGATACAGACATTAGTGCTCAGAGCAACCAGGCCTTTCTGGGGTCACTCCGGCCAGCTGGCTAGATAGCTGGACTCCCCGCTTGACGTCAGGACACTGCTGTATCACACTTTGTGATAATAACATTTCAAGTGCTTGAAGAGTAGTACAGCACCACGAGTGCCGAAGGCGACACGCCACACTCAGTGCATTAGCCAAACCATGGCAACACTGATTCACGAAGCCGCAGCAGGGCCACAGGTGAGCTGATTCTCCAGCATCCCGTTCCCCGGTACCTGGGACACACAAAACCTCTCTCCTTCCACAGGGGCGTGCACAAACGCTCTAAAATATACACAAAATACTGCTGTATGCCTACATAACCTTTCCTCAGGCTGCAGGCAAATGCTAATATGCTGGCAACTATCCTCTCCTGAAGTCTATATTCTTCTTCCCTAAGCTGAGAGGAAGGAAAACAGGAATACAACCGAGATTTTTCAGGCTGCCCCACAGTATGTGAACCCTCCAGCCTTTTGCTGCTGAAACGTCTCTGCCAGGCTGAATGATGTGACCAACAGACAGGACTGTGTTCACCGAAGCCCCGGCACACAGGCAGTTACACCAGCAAGGCTGCAGTTCCCATATGGTCCCTTATATTGCAGGGAGTGGTTTGACTGTACAAGTACGGAGCATAGCTGTACCAGAATAGCACATTAGGAGAGCTCTGCTAGTACTCCCACGCCATTACTGCTAAGCCAAATGCAGACAAAATCCACTGAGCTTGGAGTCTCGGTTCCCAGTAACATTAAAGGGGACAGGCACCCGGACTTTAACGCACATCTACCGCTGAGACCTTCACATCAGAGCTGGAAGGTCTTTTGCAATGACAGTTTCCTGTGTCAGAGCTAACTGTGCTGTTTAGACCAGACCCTTCTGCAGGATAGCAATCACTGTGGATTTCAATAAACTCTTCTCTATTGCTTTCTCCTGTTAGCTCAGCTGGAAAGGGGTATCTCCAATACATTTTCCTATCCCGAGCATTTTAAAAGAAAATTTACCCCCCTGACATATTAACAGCTCCTGCCACCCTCCAAACTGATGGGGAACTGTGCTCTGGTGTTATAAGGATAAGAAATCACTGCTGGGCCTGGAGCAGTTAGGGCACACTGCGCTACACACTCTGCAAAGAAGAGGCAAAAGCATTGTAATAAACAGTGCAATTGCTGCTCAGTGTGACGCACCTGCAGCTGGGCGGTGTGCTGAGACCACTCTCTGCTGCTCGGATCAGCACACAGACCACAGACCTGCACTGCGCATGCAGCCTGCTTATACATGCGCAAACACACGTGCGAAGTGAGACTGGCTGGTATAAAGAGGCTCTAACCTTCAGCAGGAACAGGCACAAATCCATGTATAACACCATGTAAAAAGAGCACATGAATTCACCCAACATGTTTTAAGTGTCGTTTACATTCTCAGAAGTATACTGCAGGTGTGTTTGTACTCACAAAGCAACAGGATCAGAGTCATTGGACTAGGATGCACAATGGCCTAATTACTTGCCTGATGAAGGGTTAATATGTTTGCAACCACTGCAGGTAGGCACTATCAGTGCAGAGGTTGTCATTTTTATAAGTATGTATACAACTTAGGAGGACCAGTTCTGTTAAAGGGGTTATGAATATATGTTTGTATTCAACAGGAGCTTCTAAAAATCATCTCTGGCCATGCAGTGCAAAGGAACAGTGCCCTCGGCAGCGCTAGTCAGTGCTATGCTCATTCACAAATGAGGAGCACATGACAGCAAGGGACATCTTTGGTCTTGAGGTTCATTCCTTGCTCCTGCAAGCACGTGTCATACAACACCCTCATCAGTAATAGCACAAATAAAGGCATAAATAACAACTATCTACTGTGCTGCACTTGGGCTGTGGTATGGAGTGTCCTGTCACATTCTACACAAATGCACACACACACTCCTGAGAGCACATCTGCTTGCAAAAGCTAACACCTCTGCAGTCAGTGAATCAGCCACAAACGTTTATGCATATGGCATAACGTGCAGGGACACCAGCTTCAAAAGCTGAGCAAAAAGAAAAAACATCAGCTGTAGAAATACATGAGCTCCTACATGCCAAACACTGATAGAGTCTGACGTTGTAATCAACATCAAAGTTTCCATCTTCTTTTCCTGCAAAGTTTATTTATGAATTCCGGAGATGAAAGCAAAGTCCGATATGGGATGCATAGCACAACCCACACAGGTGAAACCAGATGGTAGCAGCTAACACAGGCAAACTGGTATGAGCAACACATAAATATAAATAAACTCAAGTTTTTAGGAATTCATCACAGATTCACGTAGTCATAATAAGGGACAGATAATCAAGGAGGGGTTAAAGCAACACAGTTTTCTTTGTTCCTTGCTGCTAACTGCTGTGAAATACTATGGATTTCTCCTATTTGGTTCTTTATTTCCTCTCCAGTGGTGTTGCCACATGGAAGCAAAGCTGATCATAAGGTGATTTTGAGACTGTGAATTAAAACATGCTCTGATTAAAACGCCACTGCATCTTGTTCTCTCTCTGTCTCGGTCTCTAGTCATATTGATGCTGCGGCAAGACAAAACATGCATGAGTCTTTCAGTAAGCAGTTGCATCTTCTCTTCAGCCTGGTGCCGTGCTACTGGTGAGCAGTTCCCATCTTCCATCATGCAAGGTGAAATGATTAAAAGAGAATTACTGGAATTCCCCACATCTCCATCAGAGAACAGGCTTGGTCATTTGGAAAGTAAGTAATGAACATCATTTGTTAGTGTCACCATTAAGTGATAAATTTTTTTATGCTTAACATACCAGGCCTATTTCCTCTTCATTTCCAAGTTTGTTTTTGAACCTGTTAATTTAATTAAATCTCTACTGTTGAGGATCCATTAAAGGTGACCAACCGTGAAAGATACCTGGTGTGTTGCACCAGATAATTAAAGTGAATGGGAGGAGGCTTGGGGGAGAGAGGAGCAGGTCTTGGCAGAACCCCATCTGAGGCTGGTGCAACCCGGACCCTCGTCTCCAGAAGCCTCTGCCTACTTCCCTGACGGCCACTTCGCTTCACAGACATGGAGTGTGCCTGTGGCCCTGGGTCCTGGTTTAGCTCAGCAATAGCTAACATGATCTGATGCAAGGGTTGCTCCAGCTCTACTGGTTTTAACTTAAAATACTGAATTAGGAGAAGGGGGGCAGCTGAATCTGGGGGGATTTAATCCAGGAGGATTGGTTATCTAAGGACGAGGTTCAACAGGCCAGTCCTCCTTGATGGCCCCAATTCCCACGTCATGTGAGAGAGGAAAAAAAGAAAGAAGTCAGGGGTCCATTTGGTCTTACGCTGTGCTATACCAGGGTAATACTGTACCTGGATTTATGGAGTTTGCCATCATTCGTGCTATTCCAGAATAAAAAATAAGGCTTACAAAATGGCACTCACCTGTTCACACAGGGCCACCTACCCCAGCAGACATCGACAGCACAGCACCAGCTTCAGCCTCTGGCTCGGGGAGGCAGGGACTGTGCCAGGGCCCCCACGACACGCTGGGGCAGGAGCACGGCTGCTCCGGGGACTGAGCCTTGAAAGAGCCCATTCCTCTCCTCTGGCACTAGCGTAAGCTTGGGGCAACTACTCCAGGGGCAGGCTAGGTGAAATGACCCCACCGCACCACTGAGACCTGGTGCACATGTGTGTATGTCTCTGCAAAAGGCATTGCAGAAACAGGAGATATTTTAACACCTTGCACAGTATAATCCAGTCCGCTCCGAGTCCTAGCACAATGGTCTGAAAATGCACCCTGTAAGTTTTAGACCTTAAATATATTTCTTTGCAGCCTTTTTGTTTTATATGAAAGATTATTAAGTGTCTTGCTATATACGATGGGCTTTTTATCTTTTTCATCTAAAAGAAATATATCCAGAATGAACCAGAAATGTATACCGCTTTCTTTGGGAATCTTCTCCACAGAAAGGTTGGGAGAACAGCAGAGGGAAAGGGAAGGCATCAGACATAGTCAGCTGCTGAATTCTCCTTTCCTCTGTTCCCTGACTACGTATTCTTCCAATTACCTGCTGCTTTGAGGCATGTCGTTGGCAAAAGTCTGAAAGCACTGTGCTCCCAAACCCAGGCTCAGCAGCCTCACACATCTTATTTTTCATAAAGAGTGAAGCATTCACCTTATAGACAGCATCTAAGCCTCCCAGTAATTCATACCTATTTGATCTGATTTGCCTTTCCGAAGGAATTTCATCTGTGCCATGACACAGAGACCAGCACCGCAGATTTGGACTCAGGGGAATTTCCCTTCAAAGGCCTGTGAGAGACTGATGGCCTCTGGGTCACGTACGTCCAGCTCACACTTGTGCCTCCGGCTCAAACAAGGGCTCCGTTTGTCGAGCCCACGGCGGCGGCCTGGGGATGCCACTCCTCTGCGTCCGCCGCTCGGAGCGGCGCTTTGATCTGTGCATTTCAGCAGAACACAGTCTAATTTGTTCAACAGCATTTCCAGAGAGAGGGAACACTTCTGCACTGTTTTCCCATCAAGCAGGCCTGTGGGTGATTTTAATGAGTCACCGACTGATGCCTTCATCTTTTTCACCGAAGAGGATCTCACCCTGAGTTTCCATCTGTCTTAAACCAGCTCTGCCAAAGAGACGAAGGGCGGCTGCACAGCTAGGTGGGGTGCTCTCCATCACTCCCATGAGGTGTTCGGCACTCCCAAAGGGGGACTAAGGTGCTGGGACAAAGACTGTACTAAGGCATCAGGCATAATGTAAATGTTGGACACACTGATTACGCAGCTAAGGTAAGAGAGAGAAAAACCACTTTCAAATCTGGTGTCCTATGCAGAAGGAAGGGGGAGAGTGTGCCAAGTCATGGGGAAGGACAGAGGAGCAAGGGAGCAAAGAGGCACCTGACCCTGTAGGAGAAGTGAGACAACAGAGAGGCACTTGGCCTGGCAATATCCCAGGGAAGATATCCAGGGGAAGAGCCAGGGATGCTAACCCCAACAGCATGCAGCCTCCTCTGAGGTGAGCGTCAACCCAGGAAGACATGTAGTTCTCTGTCTTTTTTTCCCCTCATAACATTTTGGCAAAATTGCTTCTCTGGGCAATTAGAAGTCATCCAAATGAACAGTTAGTAGGTAATGGGATGTGGTCTGTGCTGCTGCAAGACAACATTAAGCAATGAAAGACTGGAATTATCACATACCTTGCATTAAAAAATACTGTTCTGCGGCGCCAAAAGTCCACACAAAGCCACTGGACAGTGTTTTCTTTGATCACATCCTAAGTTCAGAAACTATTTCACTACTTCTCAGAAAAAGCAGATAAGAGCTGAGCTATGACTATGTCTGAGGCCATTTTCTGTGGTTCTTAGCCTTGAACTATGTTGAATTATGTCATGAACTCAGGGCAGTATGTGAGATGTGCTTCCTACCCGCTTGGGTGAGAGGTGGAAAAGCGCTGGATGAATATGGGCATTCAGGTTGTGCCATGGATGGCCATGATATAGCAGCCTAAAAGTGTCCTCCAGAATGGACTGTGGACCAGACAGCCCATCACGACTGTAAAGTGGCGGTGTGTCTGTTTTCGGAGGGACAAGCAAAGAGAGAGACTCATTCATTATCTTGTAAAAACAGGTCAACTTCCCGCCTAGCAGAAATGAGTGCGGCTGTGTTGACTTCAGGGCAGTGCAACCTCTTTGCACCAGTCCTGGATTTGGCCAAGTTGCTGCAGGAAGTTAAGAGGCATCCAGAATGAAAATGTAAATAGATGCTTTAAAAAGCCCTGGAATATATACAAGCTTCATCAGGAATGCAGGGAGCAGCTGCTGTTTTTCTCTTTGGACCTCTGCTGAACGTACACACACACATTTTGTTGGTTGTAAATGTTTAGAGAAAACAGTTACAATTAGTCTGTTGGAGGACCACTTTATATCAGCTGGGCACTTGTCTGAGAACTGTCGCTGATGTGCTGCACACATACAGTCCAGACGAGGAAAGTCTTTGTCCCGGAGCATGCTAGACAGTTTCTTTTGCATGCCGGTATTTCAACATATGATACAAAGAGCAAACACAAAGAAAGCCATCAAAATTATTGCTCTTACCACTAGCAAGAGCATCCCCAAGCTAGTTATGAATCCATTGATCATCCCTCGCTGCTGGTCCAGTGTCAGTGGAACTGGCCCCACAGGCAGCAGCTGCAGCCCTTACACTGACTTGCAGTGGCTTGGATTCAACAGCTTTCCCTAAGTGGCTAGCAGAAAGCAGAGGTGGGCTGAAAGCAAAATCTCTAGGTCCAAACAGCCTTGGATGCTGCTGCAAAAAACTCTGTTTCTAACCCCTTCAGGGATTACTGGGGAAAATCTGAGGATTCATTTTAGTTTAGAAGGTCAAAGAAACTAATCAGCCAGCTAAGGATAATATAGAAACTTAATCTAGGGGGATAAGAAGGAAGGAAGGAAAGTCATGGGCTGTTCTACATAAAGATAATGAAAAAAGTCATGCACCTATTTTGCCCTGCCTTAGACTCCTGTCTCCGTGTCTTTCCATTGACTATAGTTGGAGCCTCATGTACCTTGCTTAGACTTTAAACATGCCTGAAAGTAGACATGATCGTTCCATCCAAAGAGTTCAGAGAAGCTGAGGATGTGATTTTTGGGACCAAAGGAAGACAAATGAGAGATGCAAGGGAAGAGAGAATGGGCTGGGAGCATGCAGGAAAGGGAGCAGAGGAAAGACACTGGGAGCTTTTGCAGATAGACTCTGGAAAACTGTGTGGCCCTCCCTTTCCCTGGGAGCAGGTTTCTACCTTTCCACCTAGAAAAGCAGAAGGCACTTCAGCCCTTTTGACTGAGGCTTCTAGCAAAGAGCTTTGCTCACATTTCCTCCTGACCATGGCTGGGCTTGGAGCTGGGTCAAAGTCAGGCACGACAGAAAACAAACATGTCCTAATTGCAAATGGCATCTCCTACTGCGGGTGGTCCTCTGGCCACAGAAACATGACATTGTTTGGGAGCCTCGCTGCATGGCAGGCAGGCAGGGTAGAGGGGGCAGCATGTCTCTGCCTCTGCCAGGGGTTTCGTCCTGCTGCTGGGTAATAAGGGCTTAATGCAGAAAAGGACGCACTGGGTTGTGTAGCAATCAGCCAATATCTGCTGGAACATTCATCATTAAAGGTGCACAACTGGCTCCCCGAGAACAAAACCCCCGTCTCTCCTACCATCTCTCCCAGTACAGTTTTGGTGCTGGGCCAGGACATTGCAATTGTTGTTTTGATGGATTCTGATTCCAAACAAGCCCTCAGTCAGTAATGAGGCTTGTTCAAATTGCCTGGGACTCCATTTGTTCGCCTTTCAATTAACGCTTTCAGAGGAAGAATGCAAATTATTTCCCAAACTGGGGGATGAGGAGGGGGTGGGGAATGGAAATGGTATTGAGTGGGGGAGAGAGGGTGGCTGGTTCATCGAAAGGAAGGATGAACCTCCAGCTCTTTGCATCCAATCCAGCTTTGCCACTTGGATTGTAAAACAGTTTAATGGTGACTGCAAGTGAGTTCAGAATTAATAACCTTTAACTGTGTGTCATTAATGAGCAAGGTTATGGCAAATTCTAACCCCATCAAGCTACATTATAGTGGTGTTCATCGGTCATTAACTACATGTACTGAGTGCTGCTTCCTGGGTAGCAGCTCTCTTCCAGCCTGGTCCTCTGCATCGGGAAAGGGGGGAGGCAGAAAGCTGCCTCTGTGGGGACAGTTAGGTGACATCTAGTGGCACGGTGTTTCCCTGGATGTGTCAGCAGAGAGTCTGACTAGTCCTGATACCTAAGTGGGTCACAGGAGGAATTTTTGTCTGGTTAGACAGGGTTTGAAAAAAGCTAAACTTGTTTTTCCCTAGCTGGCATTCAGTTTGGAGCAAACTGGCATAAATCAGTGCATTTCCACGGAGAGCAATGCAGCCACACTGACTGATGCTGAACCCCTGATACTGAATCTACAGGCCATCCCTTCCTACCCATTTCACCATTCACATGCTGTCTCCTATGTACTATAGCCAATTCTTCCCTATTTCAGCTGGTGAAGTTCATACCCATGCAAAAGGCAGCTCAGAATTATTGACCATAAGTTACACTCGTGCCAAGGCAGAGCCGCACTGTGTTGGAGCTGACCAAACATATTTTTAGCATAAGAAGACACCCTGAAATGTTTTTACGCATTTTACTTCTTTCATAGATGGCTTTTGTCTGAATGAAATGTGTCCCCTTTCTCACATTTTCACTCATTTCAGGTTCTTTTTTCCAAACCTCTTTCCCTTTCCCCTTTTTTTTTCTCTTCTTTATCAATATTAAAAGAGAAAAAAAAGACATGGAAACATGGAGAACAGCTGAGAAAGAAAGAAAAGTTCCTGAAAAAGCAAATGCAAACAGAAAGCATTTTCCCCAAAAAAAGTCAGAAAACCTTCCCTCTTCGAAGCCTGCAATAAGAGTCATTTCAGTCTTCGTACTCAAACTTAATGTACAGGAGCAGAACAGACCTGGGTTCCCAGCGTGTAGGGCACTAGGATGGCAAATGTGCCGTGGGGTGTACGGCCTGGATGGTGGGATGACGGCATGTGGAAAAGGGGGCCAAGCGGGGCCCAGCCCCACAAATGGGCCCCAGAAAAGAAAATGGTATTCAAAGAAAAGAGTAAGGAGCACAATTTTGCTTCTGGAGTGAAAGATAAAGGAGTGTAAATGACTCACAGTTGGTTCAGTTCTTAAAACTGACTCTCTTTGAAGGAAAAAAAAAAAAACCCTCTTTGGGTTTTTTTTTAAGTTTCTGCTCGGAGCTTTTCTTCAAAAATGTTCTCTGCACTCTGTACTTGATTGTCATTTTCTAATTGGGCAAACGTTTTTTGTTTTTTTTTCCTCCCCCAAAATGAAGGCTCAGTTCTCCTGGATAATTTAACTTCCTATAAAATATTAAGAATTAAGATCTAATGGAAAAAAAACTAAAATAAATATTTTATGGCTTTGAAAAGCTCCCAAACTCCAGCATGGAAAGCTGTTAGATACTGTTTTTCTTTAGGAAAAAAAAAAAGCTTACTGCTTGGAAAAGCTCATAACTAATTTATTTATGCCCCCAGTGGCTGCAGGCAGCAGACTGTGATGAGGGGAGGGGATGGGAGCTGGGTAGTTTCAGGAAAAAAAGCAAAACCAAAGAACTTTTCCCCCTTAAAAATATAAAATGTTAAGCTGCCTCTATGGACACTTTTGTTACACAACCCACTTTTAAAAATCCAGATTACGTGAAAGCCCAGCTCTGCCCCTTGTCAATAAGATGTGCAAAAAGGGTCGGGCTCCTTGTGTCACCCAGCCGAGCGCTGGACCCAGGCCAGAAGAGCCCAGGAGCTGGAGAGCTGCTCCTTGCATGGTGCCAGGCATCGCTGGCTCCGAGGACAGTAAGCAGGTGGTGGTGGGGACGTGATGTTGGAGCCTTTTTCCCCATCCCACTCCTTCAGCAGCCATGGGGAGAGCCGGGTCCATCAAAGCGACACCTCAGACACATCTGGTTTAAGAACTTAGCTGCTCTTAAATCTCCTCTCTGGAGTCTCTGGAGAGAGACAGGCCCCTCCAGAAGGCAATACTACCAACTAAGATGGGAATTAGCTGTTGGTGACACCTACATCTCCCTGTGGGGGATGCCAAGGGTACCAGTCCTTGCCTTAGGCAAGGGTACCAGTCCTTGCCTTAGGCACCCCAGGAAAAGGCCTGCAGCTGGGATGGGTGAATCCATCCACATGAACTTGGACATAAAGAAAGATATAGGGATGTTTTCCTGCTTGAAGTGGTTTGGACTGTTTGGAGTTTTCTATCAGATTTTAAAGAAATGCAGAAAATATAGCTATTGTGAAAAATTCCTCTCCTGTACCATTTCTTGGCTAATGCCAGCTCTGGCTTTCACTGCTTGTCTTTTCAGGCTGTAAAGGGGAACTGGTCCAAGAGATGACAGCGTCAGGGAGAGGGCAAGAAAAGTTTAAGAAGCGCTGCAATTAGGACTAGCCCATTTTTCTTTCTATCCAGTCAATCAGGGTTTCTACAGAGATGCATGTGAACCCATTTCCTACAAGAGAGATTTTAACTGTATCAGGAACCTGGGTTTTGATGGATCATCCTATAAGAAGGATGCCTCTTCATTGGCCCTTAATAACTTTTCTGTGCTATGACATCTGACTGATAGATGGCAACAAGGAAACCCCGAGAGAGGGAAAGTGAAGGATATTCCTATTATCTGCAGACATGTTCAGTAGACAGGATTCTTTTTTTTTTTAATTATTATTTTGAATCTCTATTCAGAGAGGGTTGGTTATAAAGGGGAAAACTGTTCGGCTCATTATCCTTTAATTATTGAAGTGAATGATTTGGGTAAAATGGAGGAAACCAAAAACATAGAGATTATATTCCAGTCCATTAGGCAACCTTAGATTTTCTTGCAGTATCTGCGAGGCTGACAGGAATATTTTTTAATTTATTCTGTCATCTGTGGACAGAGAGAATTGTGCTATTATGGAAAGGACTTTTCAAAAGCTAGATATTTTATCCGCCTGTTTTGCTCATTTTAGCAATAATCTCTCCATGCCTCCACCTCCGAGCTGCTGGATTCTCTTTTAGTTGGGAAGTAATTTTAAAAAATTATAAGTTTGGCATTTGAAAAGTCTGTCTGACTGCCCACTCCACTACTGATCATACTTTACCTCTCCAGAAAAGCAAAACGGGGGGGGGGAAAAAAGAACTTTCATTGTGTTTTGAAAATGCTCGGAAAAAAACCCAATAGTCTGAGTAAAATAAAGATGTTTCACCAAAAATAAACTGGTACTGTAAAAATGTCCCAGATGAAGAACACGGATGCATTTCAAGGGGTGACTGTGTGCTTACAATGAAGACAGGTAAAGTATATCCACACCATCTCTGACGTCATTGCAACCTTCTTTTAACCTTCTGGTGAAGGAGCTGCATGCTGCAGCCCTAACAGTGCTCTACCATTTCCCTACCCTTACAGTTAGGAGCATGATATTCAACCAAAATCTTCTTTACTGCAAATCAGCTGATGTTTTCTTTGTCTTCCTGCAGCACACAAGGAACCAGCAGGCCAGTGACCTCCTACATCTCCTTGTTGTTCCTGTGTCACCTCCCATGTCTCTTTCTTCTAGGTTGAACACATCCATGCTCCTTGGCCGCTCTTCACCATCACCCTTTCTGCTCATCACATCACTCTTGCTGCTGACCTCCAGGGTCTAACTTGTCTGTGTCTTTTTTTGACAGTATCGTATTCAGAGTGGGACACTATTTTGGACAAGATCTCAAATGTGCTAAGAATGCAAAGGAATTATCTTCAGTACGATATTCCTTTTCAAACATCCCAGAATGAGATTTGACTGAGAAACAGCATTATATTGTAATATTGGTTCATATTTAGCTCCCAATCCACTTTTATGCTATTCTGTTCTTCAGTCAATTATTTTGATGTTGTACTTGTGCATTTGTATTCTTCTTATATGTACCATTTTACAGTTTTCTTTACTGACTGTTACATTGCTAGATTACTAATCAGGTACTTGTTTTGTTAAGATCATTTTTGCTCTCTGATACGTTTTTTTCACCCAAGCATATGTCCTAATTACATCTTTCAGAGAGTGAGTTCCTCTAGACAGCATTGTCCTAAGTTATGATAACATCATGCAAATACTGTCAAAAGCCTCCTTACTCAAAAAACAGCACTTGCCTCTTATTCCAAAGGAGGAAAATAATTTGACGTGTCAGCATGCATTTAGGTAAAGCTGAGTTTTTTTGTGGGGGGTGCAGGAGTTGTTGTGTTGTTTTGGATGGTTTTTTTGCACAAAGCCCCATTCTTTAAGTGGGCCTATTCCACCAGAGTAGAAAAGTTGGGATAATTCAACAGAATGTTTATACACTGATGAGTTTGTCCAGTGTAGACAACATTTAAATATGTCTTAAATAGAGAGAGAAGTTCTTGGTAAAATTCAGCTGGCTGCTGAGTGTTGGAAACTCGAATGCCATAAAGTTTTCAGCAAATCTCTTCAGCCACTCTCCCCCTATAGTCCTTTCCGTTCCTCTCCAAAATCCAAACAGTTTGATACTTATCTCACGTGAAACCTAACATATAGTTTGCATGTTTTTTTCTGAGAGAGATTTATTTAACTTCATCAGTCGTATTGCTGTTTTTCAGACAGTCACTTTTTCTAAGTGGCTTAGTTAAAGGAGCTGAGTTACAAATATAACATTACTATATCTGTTGTTACCTCAATGTATATATTGCTCATTCTCAGTCTTATTTCCCTTTCTTTCTTCTTTATCTGAAGGGTAGTATCTTCCTTACTTCTGTTCATTACTTCTTATATCATTATTCTTAACTTGCATATGTATTTGTGAGATTTTTTTCTTGTGTAGCCTGACTCAAATTCAGTTTGAAGCAATTTTATTTTGTCTTTGGAAACCCATGAAAGATTTCTGAAAGCCAAACTTGTCCCTTGTTAGTTGTATTACTGACAGATCAAACATAATGATACTATAAATAAAAACCTGATCTTCACAACTCTGATGGGCGGTTGAGGATTGAAAACTTGCAAAGTAATGTATCTCAGTAATAATTATTTTCGACTAATGTGTTTCTTTTTTGCTCAAGATGACTAAGGTGCAGACTGCTCCTGGGGGTTACTGTACCACTGAGCCTGAGAAATTTCAAGCTAAGAATAAAGGTTGTGTCTTTGTGTAGACACAATACAATGTTCATGGAATTTTGTTTCTATCGACAGTAAATCATGTGCTCCAATCTTAACAAGTGCTTTACAAAGCAAATTCTTAAAACATATGATGGACCAGCTCCAAAAGTTGTGAAAGGACCTTTAGTTTCCCTTGTGCTAGCAAACCACTGTAAAAATATATACAGAGTTGAGACAAAGTTGACAAATTTTTTCTAATATGTAAAGAAAACATGCTGCAGTCAAATCCAGCAATGAGAAATACAGAGGTTTCATAAAGGGTTTGGATCTGATCCACAGTTGGTAAATTCAAATATTTAAGAGACCAGCTTTTGATAGTTAGCATCCTTGTGACACAAATCTCCAAACAGTCCCTCCTTTCCTTTTCCACTTGTTCTTCCCATAAGAAGGTACAGACTTTTAAGATCTATTTTTGCATAGCAAAATTAGAATGATAACGCAGTTCGCGGTTGGTTCTCATCAAGGAGAACTGACAGTAAGTCCCCCAGAATACCTGTTGAAATGCTGCAGGCTCCAAACCTGGGTGCAAAATACTGATGGAAGCATTTGACCTTCTTCTTGAAAGAATTGGGGGAGGATTCTTGCGGATCTTTCAAACAATGTCAGTCTGTCAATTTTCAGACTCTTTAATTTTTTCCAGCTGTAAATCAATCATCTTATTAACTCTTCTCTAAAGACTCCCACCAAGTTATCTGGGACTGGCAGGTTGACAGGCCGTTTTTGCAGAGTCTTGAGAATAAAGTTTCTCTTGTGCATTGCTGTGATGTCATGAGCACTCACTCCTGGCTTTAAGTGATCCTCTTTCACAAAAGCCTCCTTCTTTGCTTGTAGAAATTATTCAGCTATTAAAGCACATTACGTTAGGTTTCTTATTTTAAGAGTGATATCACTCCCTGCTTTAATGTCCAGCCGATGGAGCAATTTGCATTAACTTCCCCTGACACCATGTTAGTGATTAAGTCCTTAGGTTATGTTGCTGCCTGCATAAAGCTGCTATTGATGTGATCTACATGTGGAGAAGGCAGAGGGGCTGTGACTGATTTAAATGTATAAATGTGCAATATTATGTACACCCTCCTATGAAACAGGATTACCAGAGCTACCATTGAGCAGTGCTTGACTAATCCATATCCCTTTCCTGCAGGCTTCTTCATCTTGGTTTCTTAAGAGGATGAAGCTCATGAGAGCAAGGTGTGTGTGCACATCCATGTGGATGGTGCGTGTGAATGTCTCCTCCCTGCTTCTGAGCCCGGATGAAGACACTACCGCCTCAGGTTTGTAGCTCCTACCGGTTCTGCAAAACCTGATGGCCAGATAGGAGAGGAAATCGTACAGATGCCCCCGCTGAGGCAAAAGCTGGCAACAGGAGCTCAGCTTTCCTAGCAGAGAGCTGCCATTGAAGAGAAGCTCCAGAGAAAGCTTCACTTGGATCCAGCACCTCCTTATGCACCAAAATGTGTGTACATAACACTTTGGTGACCCGTCCCTTGTCCTCCTCCAGCCCACGACCATCCAAACTGCATTCAGGAAACTTCCTTCTGGAGCAGACCCAGAACAAAGCGAACCCCAGGCTTGTGGGGATGATGGAGTAGATCAGAGGGTGGCATGTGCCAGGGCCTGCACCCTCATGCCTACTGAGGGACCTGCAGAGGCCAGAGACCGCCGGAGGCCATCCATCTTCAATAAGCCACAGGAAACTAAACATCCTAATTTCTGGTACTCAGAGGACCAGCTGCTGACATCCCCCCCACCTTTGATACACTCACTCTTTCTCCCTCTCTGGAAACTTGATTTCCTCCTCGCTTATGACATGTTAATTGCTGGCTTTCAATCTTCCTTTCAAATGATTCTTTCTCTCTCGCCTTTGCCACAATGTCACCAGGGGTGACTGCAGCTGCTAGAGCTAAACCTGGGTTAGCGTGGGGACGGAGGAGATGCAGGCACAAGGCTCAGCTCGTGCTGGGCATGTGGGCACCTCGGCAGGCTCACAGCTGGACGCTGGGCTTGCAGAACCTCCCGAGCTCTGTTCCTGCTGTCCAAGCTAGGTGGTTTACAGCTAGCTCAGGCACATGTGCACAGCCTACAGCCCTCTCTGACCACATTGCTGGCTTGACCTGTGTCTGTCAACAATCAGAACCGTCCCAACTGCTAGTTGCATGTCAGACACTTTCACCCAACAGTGACCAAGGAACTCTGCAGAAATAAGAGCCGGTTTGGAAAAAGGCATCTGGAATTTGGCCCTGAAGTCAGAACAAGTATAACAAATTGAGAAAATAAAATCAAATTCTACGAAGTTTCAGATCAAAAAGGTTGAAATAAAAATGCCTGGGTAATGTCCAAATGAAACCTTTGTTTGGAATGAAGAATGTTCTTTTTTTAATCCAATAATAGAAAAAACAAAACCTGCTTCTGTTCTCCCACTTCAAAACTAGAAGAATGACTATAGCCTCAGACTTTCACCAGGAAATGCTGACTTCAGTTAATCCTCACTTTCCATTTTTGTCCCTGATTTAGGAGTAGCAAAGGAAAAGGGCTGAGGCACGAGAGCTCCCTGCTCATTCCAGCTCTTAGGATCCCCTGAGGAGCCTTGTAGCAAGACCTACAGTAAGGCAATGCAAGGTTGCTCTAGAGGTGCATGGTGGGACTGACGCTGCAGAGGCAGCCACAGGAGCTGGGTGGCACCCGGCCCCCTCGAAGCCTCTGCACATACATGCACTTTGATGCATATACCCTCATTCCAACTGGAGCACATTGCTCATCAGCTGCATCCCAATGGGAGCATGCAAATGGTACCCGTTCCAACCCCAGCGAGCCAGCAGGCACCCTGGCCATGAAGCCTGTGGGGCAGTTAGGTCACTTTCTTCGTGGGGAAAGGGAGGCCTGGCAGCTTTGCGCTGCTCACGGTGTCTCCTTAGAGGTGCCCAAGGTGTTCAGCTCCAGCTCTGGTTTCCTTGCAGGTGGTCCAGTGTTCAGGAGGCACAGGTATATGGAAACCCTGCTATTTACAGGTCTGCTTAATTCCCCAGCTCCACTCTGTATTAACCACGACCAAGCAAAATGTGCAGCAATCTGTTATTACTGCTGTGTCTTGTATGCAAGGTGTGGAGCTCAGAGTCAGCTGAAGGATTTCTCACTGACAAATGCCTATCTGGTGTGGGAAGCAGTTTCTGGTTTAAAGAGCCAGTGAGGGCTTAAAAGCTGTTTTCATGACCTGATGTAAATGTCACATGAATTCAGTAATGCTGATGGTATGATTCTGAATTTATCATGGCATAACTAGGGAGCAAAATACTTAATAAATTGAAGGCAAGTGCCTACCACACAATGTGGCTTTCTCAGTCTCTCTCAAAAGCCTGAGTTTGTGATCAGAGCAACACCATCAGCATAAGTTCATCATTACTATCTTGTCTGGCCTTAATTAAGAATTATTGCTATTGACATCACTGTTCAAAGTGCAATTCTTGGTGCACTAGTGTATGCAAAATAGAGGAGTCAGTGTTCAATGAACTAGTGGACTGAAATTTTCAGCCTGCCCCAGTAGGCTGAAAATAACAGAAGCAAGAGAGAAATAGGGCCTTTTCAAAAAGTGATTCATCCAGTCCTAAAACATTTGGGATGAATTGCTCTCTGGAGCTCCTTTTTCTCTTCAGTAACTGAGTGAATTGAAATGACTAACTTAGGCAATTAGCAATGAGAAATCTTAAGTTAGGTGAGATTAATTCAACATGAAGTGTTAATACTGTGCTTGTAATAAGTACATTCTTCATATTCATATGCTGCTGAGGGTAATGTCAAGGTAGCTGGCAGTCGCTTGGGAGGGAAGTACAGGGTTGCATGTGTGGTCACATCCCAGGGTAGGATTACAGGGTAGTCATGAGGTATGGGGCAGTGCCTCTGCTAAGCCGCACAGGCCAGTCTGGGTCCCAATAATGCAAAGAGTCAGTTTTATATGACCAGGGTATTTTTAGAGTGTCTTGGCATGTGGTAGGGTTATGGAGGGAGGGCCTGAAATTCAAGGGCCTCCTTCAAGTACGTAACTGAGATGAAAATGCATTAACAGTTATGAAACACTTGGACAATATACTGAGGTTTCTAGTCAGAAAGAGAAGACTGCACTGCGAAACCAATCACCTCAGATTTCTACAGGAGACAGAGCAGAAGCAGCAGAACAGATGATGAAACCTGGGAAGGACTTAGTTGGGGTTTCACGTAAAAGAAGCCCAGAGAAGAAATCACACAACTGGGAAAGGTGACATAAGGGAGACCTGCAAAGAAAAGCTTGACAAGCTATGACATGGGTTGAAGGGATATTTAGGCAACAAGATGCTGTGAAGTAGCTCTGGGATAACATGTTTACAAAGCATAACCTGGACATTGTAACAACCATATGACAGGGGAAATCTAAACAGAAGACTCTGGACTCTAACAAAATACTTGCTCTTAAACCTGAGGACCCATGTTCCTCATTCCTTCTGGGGCGGGACACAGAGCAGCTATTTAGCAGCACATGACAATGGTGCAGAAAGGATCTAAACAGGCAGTAAAATGGAATAATGCACTTAGCTATAACTATCTAGAAAGCATAGGCAGATGGCATGTAACTACTCCCCTGCGTAGGCTGCCCTGATAGGAACGCTAATGACCACACATGGTCAGGAATTCTGTAGCCTATCTCCAGAAATGATATTAAAGGAAATGAAGTGATGCATCATCACTTAGTGACTTCGTCTTTGGCAAGAAAATTCAAAGGGATTTGGGATGTGGAGTCTTTCTAAGGTGCCATCTGCATCATCATTATCTGCTGTAAGATCACTTCTGAGTGAAGGCTGCAGGATTCTGGCTTCTATCAACACTGGAGTAAACAGACCCTTTGCAACACACACCTTTTTATTAATGCTGTGACTCACTTAATGAAGGCTTTGCAAATTCACATAAATTTTCATTTAGAAAAGTCCCATAAAGGAAGAGAAGCCTCCTGCCAGACTGGTTCTAATGCTTCTTGGCTCTTGGCAATAGCCATCCTCGCCAGCTCCTTTCAGCTTAAAGCAGAAAAAAAAAAAGAGGAGGGGGGAAAAAACTTGCAGCTAAAGAGTCTTTAGTGGCAAAAATGTATTTCAGATGAACATTTATGGGGTCTCTCTGGACATCACTTGTTAAAATCTGATAATCATTTAAAAAAAAGTCTCCAAATGTGCAAAAGGGAAAAGCTGACTAGGGAAAAAAATTGCATGAGATGGGTTATTTATAATCATAATTATCATCAAGGTTTAATATAGTTCAGATACACACCATGGCGAGGGAAGATGTTCCCTGTTTTAACTTCAGTGCAGGGTGGGCTGGAGTGAAATAACAAATGGGCCCAGAGCGATGTCCTGACCGTAATCTCCATTACTCCCATCAAAGCTCTGCTGATGGCTGTAACTGTAAGAAAGCAGCCCTGGCAGCTCAGGATGAATGGTGCTGGGGGCTGCAGGACAGAGGCCAAGATAACTGCTCTCTTGTGCAGGGAAACCCCTTGAGTTGAACAGCAGCAGCAGGGGAGGCCATGGCTGACAACATCCGAAAAGCTTTCACAGCGTCCCGGTGCATGCTTTTCTGCCAAAGGCAAGCGATAGCACTGAGGATCTCTGCCTTGGTCTGCAGACTTTGGAGGAGGCCCCAGACACATGCTGGGACACAGTGCTCTAATCAGAGAGTGACCATATCAAAAGCAGGGGCTGGATCTTCTGCTCACTGTGTTCTCCTGGACTGAAAAATGAGTGAGTCTTAGAAAAAAATTTACCAGAAAAGAAAGCTTTCTAACTGCCCAAGCAGGCTGGTTTCCGTACCTTGGAGCCCAGTAGGGCCACCCTACCAGGCAGCGACCAGCGGTTCTGGAAGGTGGTCCCAGTTAAAAAGCAGATTGGGGGGAAGAGTTACAAGGAATGAATGGAGCACTGAGCTAGAAAGGACTCCTTATTCAATGGCAAAGTGGCAAGT
Organism: Apteryx mantelli; assembly: GCF_036417845.1. Classification (NCBI taxonomy): domain Eukaryota; kingdom Metazoa; phylum Chordata; class Aves; order Apterygiformes; family Apterygidae; genus Apteryx; species Apteryx mantelli. The sequence goes on from NC_089996.1 coordinate 4,203,340, forward strand.
AAATTGCATCTACTAGGTACTGAGCCCCAAATACCTCACTTAAAACTCCTTGGGCTTGAGGGGTTTTACTGAATCTAAGGAGGGGACCTGAGTGATGTTTCTCTCTCTGGGTGCCTCTTTAGTTCCAAGGAGGACTTTTTATGGGCCGGTTCTGGATTTAGCAATTCTGACAGCTTCTGATAGCTGCTTACTTAACTTTTTTCTTATTAACAGACATTGTCTGCATCATGACATCGCAGTGCCTGAGACCCTCCAGCTCACAGGAAATGAGAACATTATTTGTTTCAACCTGATTTGGACTGGAAGCAAAATTAACTTTAAAAAAGGCCCATACAAAGGAAATCCTGCTTCTTGGCCAACTACAATCGCAGTGGCAACAGAGCTGATCTCTTTGAGAACAGGACATAGAGAGCTAGTTTCCATTTTCACATTGGCATTTCAAAACATGGTTGCCATCAGCTGGACAATGAAAGTCAAGCACAAAATAAATCTCTTGGAAAGAGAACACCTGATCCAGACACACTGGCAGGTCCTTTCTCTGAGGCAGTCTGCTAACAAGATGCCCCAGACCCAGCCATAGGAAGCCCTGGGCAACTGGCCTGGGAAGAGATACACAGAGTCAGGCCTTTTTGCTCCTCATCAGCTGGACAGCAAACTGCCAAAAACCAAGAAGAAAGCTGCAGATTTCCAGACTGGTTTCTCACAGGACACCTGGCAGAATATCTATGCTATGGCCTGTGAGGTCTCAAATATTATATTGATGGGGACCTATATATTTTCTTAGCATTAGCAGAGATCCTCCCTATTGCATCTTTTCAAACCCAGCCGTGTCAGCAGGTCCAAAAGCAGAAAGTCCAATACGTCTTAGGCATCACTATGCATGCACACATCACCTCTGTAATTATCAGTCTGACATAACCAGGCCACGCTGCACCTACTGCATATATGTCACAAAGAGCCAAGTTGCTCCGTGTAGGCATAATGGCAATTTTCCCCAAATTTCCTGAGCTCCAACAGCTTGGCCTGCTGGATATCCAGAAGTCACGTTCACCGTTGCCCAAATTAGGAAGTGTAGTAGATCACCAACAAAATTAGTAGTTACTGACTGGGTTGGTAAAGCTGGCAAATCTGCATATTAAACGTGTTGATGAGCAGAGGACTTCAGTATTTTCACTGGTGCTGCAACACCTTTTGCCTGGGATTGTGATGTTCAGCACTTCTGAAAATCCGAAACTCAGTCTCTGAAGGTTTTTTAATTTGTTCTAACATATGGGTACACATCAAGCAGAGAGGCTCATGATAAGGGAAATGATCATCACTGGATGACTTGTCAGGTAAGTTTTTCCATCAGGCAAAAGAAATAAAAACATACATTTAAATAAAATGAACTAGTTGCTCTTGAAGTTCCAAGAAATCCAGGTAGTAATTTTCAGGATGAATGAAGGTTTCTATACAAACAATGTTTTCAGAATATTGTTTGTCTTGGAGAAGAATCTCTCATAAATCTATGGCCTATGCCGTTGCAAAAATTATATCTCAGTTAATTTCAGGCCCAAACTAATTAATCAGCACTTGTTGCCATGTTAATTAGCCAAAAGTGAGCTCAGATGTATTTGGCCTTTTCCGGCTATTTAGCCCTAATGGGAGACTGTGTACCTGAGGCAAAACTGAGGAATAAATAGACGTGAGGCCTATTTCCAGCTGGGTAAATATAGCTCAGACTTCATGGTTCCTATGCTTGTGAAATAAACTATGCCCCAACTCTGCCTCTCTTTGCTTTCTTGCCCCGTGGAACACCTACGACTCTCTGGGTTTTAAATTGGGCCTTTGCAAATGTGTTATTTATGCAGCAGTGGCCTTGGAAAACTTTACAATTTGGTCTTTGCCGCTAGGTGAGGTTACTGCTGCAGAGTTCCCTGTTGGGAATGCTTGTTCTGTTAGCAATAAGCTATAGGCCAGGCATGCACAACTGCAGCAAGGTGACCTTTGCAGGGCGAACACGGCGGGTTAGATGCTGAGCATCCACTGCCTGCCACAAGCCTGCGTGCCTGAGCGCTAGCTATTGGCAGGAGTGAGTTCCCTCCTTGGCGTAACCCTCCTTGTCCAGTCTCACTCATCGCATTACAAGCAATATGCAGAATTTACCCTTTGAACTGCTGGCATTTTCTTGGGACCAGAGTTGTAAGGCCAACTTTATTGCAGTAAAAATGGTCAGTTCCAATTGCCTTTCCAGCTAAGAATTAGTGGCTGTGAAGAGGGGAAAGTCAAAGACATATCACCATTTGAAAGTTTATTTTACATAGACACAGCCAAATCCAGTCTGTTTTTCCTAAACTATATCATCATCTTTCTCTTTTTCAAGCAGAAATTAAGAAATCTGGCTTTCTCTTTCAGAAAGCTTCTTCTAGTTTAGGACTTAACGACATACTAGCTAGCTGCATGCACTTAAATCTTTGGTTAAGACAAAGCACTTGAGAAAACACAAAGCTAACCAGGTTAAGACCTGTATCTATTATTCTTATAGATCCCTTTAGTCAGTCTGTCTAGTAATTCTTAATGTGCTTGACTTTATAATTCTCTGATGAGAAAAGAAACATGATTATCCCCATTTAACAGATGAGGTGACTTGCCCAATGTCTTGAGTGAGAAACCAAATCCTCATCATCAACACAAACTCAACCTTTCTGGTTATTGCATGAATAAATATCTAGACTTCTCTGCAACTCAAGTATCACCACAAGTAGCTGGATCAAGCAGGCTAATAAAATACAAATACAAACACTTCTTTAAATCATAGCCCATGCTGAGGCTCCCAAGGTGGTACCCCCACCGCTGAATGCCTCCCTCTAGCCTGGGGATCCACCAGGAGCACCCACAGCCGCCGCTCCCACCCCAGGTTATGTGCAAGCAAGTTATTTGGGAAAGTTCCTGAACTAAAGAAAGTTTCAGTCCTTAGAAGTGTTTTTTAATCTGCTGGAATACTTTTCACTCTAAAGAAGTTGCAATTCCCACTCTGAACTGTTTTAGCAAAATACCAGTTTTCTTATTCTCCCCACGTTTCTCTTTGACTCCTACCAACTTGCTTTGAGAACCATTTTAACTGAATCATCCCCAGCTGAAATTGTTTGTTGTTGCTTTTAAACATCCATTAACATTTCAAAAAAACCTCTTTGAAAATCCCAAATCTCTCTTGAGTCACTTCCAAGGAACTTTTATGAATTGTTGTTTTGTATCATATCACACCATTCAGCAAGGCATGGGCTGGAACAAAGATATTAATGGGTATAACCAATCTCAAAAATATCCAAATGAAGAATAACAGTTGAATGTTGTGAAGTTACAGCTGGGGATGTAGGAAGCCGTACGTGAGTGTACTTGAAGGCTCTTCCATTTTCTTCAGCTTGTACTCTTTTGAGCCTGCAAAGAAGGAACCATTCAGTGTACAAAAGGGAATTATTTTCCAAAACTGAAGTCATGCATCTTAGAGTGGTCTTATCTCTGGAATATGACCTTATTACGTGCAATAACTAAAAATAAGAACAAAATAATGCTGGTCTCTCTTGGGAGCATGTCAGAACATGTTATGTTTTGAACTAAAGTTGGTTTGAAACCAGTCACTAAGGTGTCTGTAGGAATTCTTTAAGGACTTCTTCAATGCGGTGAATTTAAAAGCAACATTACTTTCAAGTACTTTACTCTTCTAACTCGCTTCAGCTTGTTATTTTAGCACCACAAGATGCAAAGGGAAGACGTCTTGTATTTCACTTATTCTTTCTAAACAAATGGAGATGCCCTGCTGCTTTTGGAAGGGGTGATTATTTTGTGCATCAATGAAAAATGTTAGCTTGACTGCCTGCAAGACTGGATTCTTCTCTTTAAAGGCAGAACAGGGGACTGAGTAAAACAGCATCTTCCCCAGATCGTCCTGCCTGTCCCCGGTGCTGGGATGAGCACATGTACACTGCACAGAGCTGCATCTGATGTGCTCAGGCACAGACAAGGAGTTTGGGGCAAAGCCAGGAGAACAGTGCAGAGTCCCCACCACAAGGCTAGCAGTACAATACCCAAGAGACAACAGCGAGGATGGGGAATTTTAATACCGCATTGTGAAGTTGTGTTGTTATGAGCAGTGGGTCTTCTGATGCTGTGTTTCAGGCTGGGCCACAGAGGAGTGTGCTGCGCTGAAGGGCAGGAAGACAAGACCATTTCCAGGCAACATTTCCATCACAGTGATGTAAATGCCAAACAGGTCCTACTGGACAGATTCTTCAGGTTGGACAACCCATGATCTGAGACTATGTCTTTCTTGCACTTGCTCTACCTTGAGGGGAGACATTTGTCTCTATTCCTCCTTCGATTATGAGAGCAGAGAGACTGAAGAAACCCCACTGCTTTGTCTGAAATCTCCACTATGTGTCTAGAGCATCCCTGGAAGATTTCAAGAATGAGGCAGGTCAGCTAACATCAGAAGAGAGTAATTCCTTCTCTCAGCTCCCTCTCTTACCTCGCTCACATGTATTACACTCTGGTGCTTTTCACTGCAGGTTAGTAAAGATGCATTATACATGAAGAGCTATCGTTTTGTGTTGTTAATGTGGGATAGGGTTACCCTGGAGCAGAAGGTAGAGCTGAAAGCTAAAACCGATCCCAGCTTTTGTTACTTGACCGCCTAATACAGGGTGCGCAAACTGTCCCAGGATGTCTCTGTCTTTTGTTTTGGATAGGCCTAGTATATCTCTGAGTCTCTGATACCCTTCCACCATCTTCACTGAAGTTCTGTATTGGGAAGCACCACCAAATCTTTAAAAGCAATGGCTTAAGATTTTAATTTAAACTCTATGTCAACACAGACCTGTTCACTTAATGGCAGGTTGTTGGTTCAATACTGATATAGGGAGAAAGAAGAAAAAAAATCTGACAGTGATGCTCCAGGCAGGTCACTGGGAGCAAGTCTGGTCAGGCTTTGCTGCAAACTAAACATGAGCAAGCGTTTTGGTCTGGAATAGTGCTAAATATGTAAAAGACATTTCAAGGTTGTTTCTTTTTAAATCAGTGAGATAAATTCAGCACTAGAGGAGAAGAGAGGTATGAATATCTCCTTTGGGAGCAAGTGCTTTGGGGAAGAGATGGTTCTTTTCTCCTGGAGATGGAAGTGCCTTTCACTAAAGGGTTGTCTTCTCTGCTGAGGGGCACAGAGGTACTGCCAAAATAAAATGAGGAGGAAAAATTGCCACCGAGAGGGATTAGTGTAAAGGGAGGGCAAAGGTTTATGCACACAACTTTTTCTAGCCTTCGTGGTTGTAAGGTAAAGTTTGAAAATTTGTCTCTAAAAAGCTACAACCCAAATGGGAAATAAAAAGAAGGCAAAGATTTAAGTATATGTTTTCTAATATCTCAACATTTGGGAGACTGACACATGATTTTTGAATACTCAGTGTTAGCAATATTAATAAAGCTACTTTCACTGTCAGCTTTTCAATGTCAGGTTTATTGAAGCAAGGACTGGAACTGAGCTATTCTCTTTCCCAAATGCATGCCCTAACCACCAGGCTGGAGAATCATCCGTATGCTCACTTTCTAGCTCAGTGAGTACTGAAATAGCCCATGCAAGTGAAACACCGCAGTAGGAGGGACTGAGGGGTCTTTCTCTCTCTCACACACTGTTGTATGGTGAATTAGAAACTCTTCTATAGACTGGAGCTCAAATCCCCTAACATTTGGGCAAGCGAGCATTAATTACTGAGTTAATGGGGGGAAAAGGCTGTAGCAGCAACAACCTAAACCTTCAATTACCATGGCATGAAAACAAAAGGTTGCATTTCAGGTTGAAGCAAAACACAGTTTTCTGGGTTTTCACTTTGGGGAGAAAAAAACAAGCAAGCAAACAAATTACCACAGACTGATTACAGTTTTAAAAAATATCACCTCCTCTCCCAGCTGGAAAATGGAGTATTTGTACAACCCATTTTCAGAGTGATTTTTTTCCCCCGTTTGAAAGCCCCTCTAAGAACTAAAAAAATAAAAAGACAAAAAATTTATCTGATGACATCCTGAAGATCTACTGCAACTATTAGACAACCTGGGACAGCAGGAAGAGACTATTCGTGGATCTGCATTTCCCCCATGATTTCTGCAATATCCTTTGAAAATGCCATAATAGGATGAATAGGATAATAGGAAGGAGAAAAGTTCCTATCCAGGTATCTGTATACCTAGAGGTATTTTCAAAAGCTCTAAATCTGCAGATTGGGCATCTTACCCATTAATACTACTGAAAACGTTCTCCGTGTTGTACAAAGTCCACGTTTACTCCTGCACTGTGATTTGTTTTGAAGTTAAATTAGAATTTCATGCAAAGACCATTCAAGTCAATAGCAATCTTGACTTTAGTTTTTGGACCTGGTTCTGAATATAATAGGAACTGAGCAAAACCCTGAACTCCAACCAGCTTCTGCCTTTCCCTGTATGACTCTTGTCCCCTCTGCTTCTGGGAGAGGGGAGGGAACAGGCATCCGAGTTTCCCTTGTGGCTCGGCTGCCGTGGAAGGAAGCAGTCTGGTTGCACAGCTCGGCATTCAGCTCCCTGCACATGCATTTGAGTTGTGAGTGTTTAAGGGGAGCATGACTCCATGGAGGAGTCCTGCCAACCTCATACAAGGGTTTTAATTTCTTTCCTGCCAGAATCTTTCTGAGATCCTTCTTCCTGTCAAGACCACATGACACAAAGGAAAATAAAGAAGGTGCGTGCAGGAAAATGTAGGAAATACATCTGAAACTACCTATTTTAACACATCCCCCCATTTCATTCAAGCTCTGAAGAACCAACAACTCAGACACTTACTTCTGAAATGATTTCACTCCTGTGCAGCGCTTATCATGCTAAAATCTCGTGTTCCCCTTTTTGGAATACAGAAACCATATGTTCACCCTCAGCACAAAGGTAACTTTAATCCATAATGCACACATACAGGCACACAAAGAAGCACACTGTTTTTGTGCACTATCTGGAGGGAGGTGTGCATTTGCCAAACACATCAATCCACGGAGAAGCGAGTGTGCGCAGAATCACACAGTGACACTGGCACTTAACTATTTAATGCACACAACTGCAAATGTCTGTAAGCCTGAACTATTTACATGCGCCTTAGTCTCCATGTTTGCTCCATACACCTTTGACACCTGTCATTGCAGTGTACTCCTCAGGTTTATACCCAGGTGCAGGATGGGCAGCACCCTCTTTATTAAAGTATTAATGCTGCACTCCCTCTCGCTTTCTTGCCTCTGCTCTTCAAGTCCTCACCCAATCGCCCCATCCAGACACTTGGCAAACATCCGCAGTTGCAGTCTTATGGCCCTGATTTTGTTAAGCACTGTGGTGTGCTGGCTTTTGGGATGAATCTGTGCCAGGGAGCGCTCACCAAAATGGATCTCAGCCATTCTGCACCTGAAAGCCAGGGTACGACCTGACGAGGGCACACATGGCACAGAGGAACCCTGCCTCGTAATAATTTTCATCTTTGGGCTATTTTTAGCCAATGCAACTGCTGCCCATCTTATATTACGTTGCAAAGTGAGTATGAATGATGATAACTGATTATCTCAAGCGGTGCAGTGCTGTAGGAGGGAGAGATGCCTCAGCTGTGTCCCTTCCTGCCCCCTCTGCAAGACAAAATATTCCATTTTCATCCCTCTTAATTAAAGTGGGTAGAACACTTATAAGGGGAAGCAAGAGGTTACCCTCAGCAAACAATGGTCCACTCAGTTAAAAGAAAATGCTCCTAGGAAACCCAGAGAATGGGAGTCAAGTGTTTTCATTTGTCCTCCGCTGCCTTTTATCCACACTTCTCTTTGCTTCCACGAGACAAGCCACATCTCTTTCTCTCGCTCTTCTTTCTCACTTACACACACCGGAGACCAAACCTTGCCCAGAGCATATGCCTTAATGTAATGAAATAGTAGACTGGCAAATGCTTTCTGAAATTGTCCCAGTGAGTCAGGAGCCTGTAGCAAACAACAAGTCTGACAGGTATCTGACCACAGTTTAATGAGGTTTCTGTGCACAGAGAAGGAATTATTGCATATGCAAAGGTTTATGGTAAAGCATTTTTATTCAAGAGTTGCTTTTGAAGTGAGAGCTGTGTACTGCTCTCCCTCTTACCTGCGGGTTCTTAATAATAACTTTGGTTGTTAGATGAGAAACTATTTTTACCTTCTAACCTGCTCTTCTCCAGTGTTGCAATTCTCTTGCACAAGCTAGCAGGACTGCTTTTCCACCACTTCTTTATTCATGTATCAGAATCATCTCTCATTTAAAAAAAATAATAGGTTTCCAGCCAGGTTGAACAGAAGAGCCAAGCTGAACATGCTCAAAAGACAAGGGGCAAATTAAAACCTTGTGTTATCATTTTCCTAAGAATAATATATATATATATATTTTAAATCTGGCTCCTAATTCCAAATCCCTTGGATTGGCAATGCAGCTCTGTTATTTAGTCCATTTATTTACTATCTGCACTTCACTTAAAGCAAAACAAACCAAGCTTGCTGGTTTCACATGTGGATTATGATCAGATTTAAATGGGATGGAAGTGACATTTGGCTCTGGCACCGACCCTTCCTGGAAGGATGAATTTCACCTATCTCAAACCTGTTCCTGCTCCTGCTGAAACCAGAGGCCACATCCTAACAGGGCAGGCTCGAGCTCACAGCTCCCGGGTTTCCTGTGTTCTTTGGAGCCCTTCTCCGCTGATGGCACTGCAGCTCGCCGGGAGACCTGCCAGGCTAGGCATGCTGGTGACGGCTCACTCCCATGGGAACTTCTGGGGCAACAAAGCAGAAACTTGAGGGCAAAGCAAAGCCTGTTGGAAAGAAACTGCCCACACAGTTTCTGCCCTGCAATTCGTCCAGGGCAGTCCCTCAACGGCCTCAGAAAATCTCCTCACCAGGCACCCCGGCTCAGCCGGGCCAGAGTTACAGAGCTGAGGGCAGCAGAGCACCTTTGGGTGCTCTGCTGCCTGAGGTAGCTCAAAAGAGGCCTGTGTAAATCCAATGCTGTGGGTTGCATCCTCTTCTTCCTCAGCTGCAGTAGGAAAATCCGCGTGTGTGCAGGTGTTCAGGGTTTCTGGATTTTCTGCTCCCTTCCTTCCCCTGGGGGAGAAATTCTCTCCGTCCTCTGCTGCATGCAGCATTGCAGGTGGCTCTTGGCCTGGCTTGGGGCTGTCACCGCGAAGGAAATCCTCCTGTGAGCCCCCACGCAGCACAGACGATGCGCAGCCGCAGCCTGCCAGCAGGGCCAGCTGGATGAGGCATTCCCAGTTCAGAAATCAGGCACGAGGGATTCAGCAGCCTGGTGCCGCCTGCAGCACTGCGCTGCCCATTATACTGTAGCTTCCAGCACGTCGCTTCTGTCTGTAGTATTTGCACCAGAAAGCTGGGATGACTACAGTATTAAATTGACTCAAATTCTGTTGCGAACACAGTCACAGGGGTATTAGGTGCCTTAGACTGCACAGAAAATACTGCTTTTTCCTTTCCCAGATGAGAATCTTTGCCAAGAGCGTGCAACCAGCTCCTTAAGCTCCCATTTCCCATTGCCCCTGGCACCTGCATTTGCCGCAGCCTTCTCTCCGGGGAGCCCTGGAGACAGATGGAGCAGACCGGGGTGGCTGCGACCTGCTGCAGAGGGGCATGGAGCTGGCGGGGGTCAGGAGGGGGCTGCGGCACTGAGATATGGCCGGGGCCACACTGCCTAGCAGAATCGGGGGCTCGAGGAAGTCTATCGGAGGGCACATTCTCCAGCAGCACCCCGTGGTGTCCCCTCTACCCCCCACCCCGCACCGTGTCCCATGGACACCTCTCCTACGGCCTCTGGCACCATCCCCACCATGTACCCATGACGAGGAGTCTCATGCACAGAGTTTAACCGCAGCGGTGCAAGGAATGGCCGTAACCGCACAGTCGTCAACGGCTACAACAGCATCTAGCCTGAGTGCCGTACAGCTGTGGTTGTGCTGGTTACGACAGCAGAGCAATGCCTACCACAAAGCGAGTCCCGAGAATTTCAGAAAGCGAGATCCACCTGACTTGCCAGGAGGGAGGTGCAGCATTACGCACTCTTCAGCTCTCTGCCACCCTCCCACACAGCCCCGTGCAACCAGAGGTACTTGCAAAGCACCGAAACCCAGACAGAATCTCCCCTGGAAACCCGAACTGAGAGCCTGAGTAAAGTGAAACGGAGGCACCTAATTCTCCCAGGATTTTTTGAAAATAACAGGCTGAAGTTCTTTGCCATTTTGAGGAATACTAGATATGTTATTCTTACACCAAGAAAAGCAATATTTTGCTCATTTTAGTTGAGATTACCATGTCTTGTATAATTTATTATGCCTAGTATCATGATCAGTGCAATTTATTTGGCCTTCAAAGAACATTTTCTATATCTCAGGTGCTGGGCACAAAGAACATAAACCAGAAAATATTAGAAAATTGAAAACCTTCTAAGCCTCATGCTTAAAGTCAAAGAGGAGCTCCTGGGAAGACTCTTTAACATCTGCATAGGAAGGATCTGCTTCTCCGATTGCCCCAGCAAGGGCACAGGGAGGGCGGTGGGTGCCACAAGGCTTCAGCCAAACCGTTTGTCATTCTGGGACCCGGAGCGCCAGCAAGGGCTGAGCGGTTTGTGAGCATTCGGCAGCCTTGCCAAAGATCCCCATCCCATCCTTTACAGAGATAGTGCCTTTCCTCAGGTACAAGGTCACTGTAGTATCAGCTGTAGCAAAGATGCAAAAATGCACTCAAAAAATGGAAAAAATTAGCAAGTGAACTTAGACCATCACTGAGCAGAAAACAGACACAAAATTCATGGACTGTGTTTAATTTTGCCTCTGTTTCACACGACAGACTGTTCAATGGCAGATGTCAAATGTATTTATGTTGTGGGAACATTTCCAGCTAGTTCCTGGGGTGTTGGTAAGATCTTCCAGAGACTAGCTGAGAGAAACTGTTGTTACTGGGTTAGTACTAATGATTTTCACGCGTACAGCTCTCAAGTCCGTTTTCCATAAACTGACCTGTGTTGCCAGAGGAAGACGCTCAATATCCTATTCTGCTGCTGATGTCCTTCATTGCTTTTCACTCCTGCCCCAGCTTCCTGCCTGCACTGTAGCAATAGCAGTATTTTCTTTTACACACCCATCTCTGCTGTCTCGGTAGGCTATGGGCTCTTCGGAGCAAAAATTATTTGCTACTATGCTTCATACAACACCTGTGATAGATTGGTCTAGGTGTTACCAAACAACCTTATTCTTTAGAACTGATTTGGTATTTTCAAGAAAGAACATTTCTTATTAAAAAAATTGTATTACAGTTGAGTGCAACTAATAGCAAACATATTAAATTAATTGGGTTGTTTGGCAACAAAACCATGAAAAAATTGAAACATCAAAACATTTTTTTCTCAATATTTTCAAATAAAATCTTTTTGACATTTCATTTGGAAACAAAGCTCCATTTTAAAAGATAACCATATTTAATAATTAAAAAGGGGGGAAACAATCAAACACAGTATTTTGAGATATATGAAATGTTTTTCTGACCTAGAAAAACTTAAAAAAAAAACACCCATGGTTTTCATGGGGGGAAAAAAAAATTTAAGGTAAACTCAAAATGAATCTTATTTTGGGAAGAGGGTTACCCAGTGAAATGAAAAATCAACCTTTTGCACAGTTCCAGGTTCCAACATTTGCTGAAAGTGGGGTTGCTTTTGCTAGCAACATTTGGATAGCTACAACAGCAGTAGAAAGCAAATAAAAAGGCAGAGACAGACCCAGACGAAACAAATCCATATGAGAAGTCGACCAGATCCTCATGGCACATCAGAAAGCCCTGCAGAGGACAGACAGATCGCGTCTGGATAGTAACACTGGAGCAGGCGCCCAGATCAAATTGTTCATGGGAGGAAGCAAGTGCCAAAAGAAGACCTTCAGCACAATTCTTAATCTGATTTAAACTGCCTTTCTTTGTCTGGCTGCTGCTCTAGGCAATGATGGAGGTTCACCCTCATGAGTCTGGATCATGAGCTAAATCCATCTGGGAAAAATTTCTCCTGCCTTCTCCCCCAATACTGTTGGCAGAAATGTTACCTTTGTGGAAAATTAGAGATCATTTTGAGGAGTTTAGGAGTGATTTATATAGCTTCCTGGAAGAATAGACTTCCAGGTCATCTTGCCTTCCTTGTGGCTGACAGTTCATTATTATGCTAACAGCATGAAACCCCTGAATCTCACTCTTTCAAACTGTAATCCTTTATTACTCGCTGTCAAAAGTACCCTGGGCCAGTTTCAATTCCTCCCACCTGCTCCCCATTTTCATCTCTGCCTGAAAAATGCTGGGCAAATCCCAGTTTGAAGGACGAGACCTGTTCTTTTGTCTGTGCTGGGGCAAACTGGGTGTTTTTGGTGGTGTGTCAGCACTGGCTGGGCTCTAAGATGCTAGCTGGTGTATAGATTCAAAGCTATGACATTTTTATGTGTATATGAAGTACTCCCCCCAACACCATCGAGGGGTTTTATGCCCCTTTGGGCTCAGAAAGAAAACTGATTAAGGTGTGGTGAATGGAGGGTCTCCTGGGGCCAATTAGCAGAGATTTGGGTAGCATCCAGGCACTGCTGGAGGAGCACTGAAAAGCCTCTGCCTTGAATTTACAGCCTGTTTTCCTCAATGTGTTGTTCTCTTACGAGCAAGCATGCACAACAGACCCAGGGGGACTTTGATCCCAAATAGATTTTTGTTTATCCAGACAGCAGGGCTTGGGCACCACTGGTGGCAACTTGCGTGTGTGTGTGTGTTTGCATCCAAATATATTTTGAGGGGTAAAGGCAGCCCCTTCCTCTCGGCTGGAATGCAAACTAACTGCAAAGGCCACCTTTGGGACAAAGCCGGGGTGCTGCGGGTGCCTGCTGGAATAATATTATCGCCTGAAAAGCATAACGCCAGGGATGTCAACAACTGCATCACCTCGTTGGGATGCATTTTGCATTTCATTCTGTGCTTAGGAAGTCAAACAAAACCAGGAAACAAACTCTGTTTACTCAGATGAAAGTTAAACAGCTATCTCCCTGTAATGATGACTCTTAAGCAGGTAGCACGTTGAAGGGAAATCTGGAAGGGTGTTAGCTAGAGCTCTTGACCATTCCAAGGTCACAACAGTGGAGAGTAACTAGGTGTCTGCTGCTTTCTCTGGCAGGAAGGGGATGCTCTTAAATGAAATTTAGTCAATTCGAAAGAACAAGCTAAAAGTCACAGTGAGTGTTGCGTGTACTCCTGAATCCCTCTCTCAAACCTCTGTGGTTTTTCAGCCATATCTTATGTTTTGACATGAAAGATGCACATGAGAACAGGAAAACTCACTATAGTGATGGAAAACTGCCTCTAGTGAAATGGATGATGCACTGTGCACCACCCAAAACACCACTGCAAAAAAATTTTTTTTTCTCTTTTTTTTTTTTTCATTTGCACTGACCCTTAGGTGCTTCTCTTAACTACAGATCAGGAAACACTTCACTACAGAAGTATGATATTTCAAAGGTGATGGTATGCTTTTATGAGGCTAGGAGTGAAACTTTGCAGTCATGTCTAGGAGTTTGCTGTCTGGACGCATATTTGACCCCAAAACATGCCACTTTTTCAACCCAAGCCTTAACACTGCTTACAAAGTTTTGAGTGCAACTGTTTGAAGATCCTTTTAAGCATAAAGACCCAAAAGCCTTTCTTGTCCACAGCGAACTTCGGTATAGAGTATACAAACTCCAGGGACAATAAACAGCCCACAGAGGACACATGAGGTGACTCCCATTGTGAAGGGCTGAACGAGGAGTAGAGAACTGAGCAGACATGGGCACGGAGCGTCTCAAGGACTCCTCTGCTCTGGCCGAGTAGGTTTGGGTAGGACTTGCAAGATGTTGCTTCTCAGATGAGTTATTCAATAAACAGTTTTTGGTAGCCAACCAGGTCCACGTCTGCTCTGGGGGAGACAGCAAGATCGTAAGGGCTGAGAAATCCCCATCCGTCCGACGCCTATCCAAAGCAGACGAAGGCGCCCTGGCAGCCACGCGGTGCCAAGTTACAAAGGCAGCTCAGCTGCCCCTTTGCAGCTGCAGGGGAAAGGCCCCCCCGAATCCTGTTTTTACCCCAGGCACTGCCTCCCATGCATCCTGCCGGCCCAGCAGGTTACAAGGGCTGGATAAAGTTAACGGAAAAAAATCCTCCCGGTTTCAGACAGCTTCAAACCCAGGGCAGGCCTGGGCAGTCAGACAGACGGAATACCTGGGCAGCCATGCTACGACCAGGGTAAACACCGTGGAAGCGAGAGGAAAGCGCTTTCTGGGGAACGGGCAAAAAGTGACAGTTTACTTGTAGCAATCCTATCAGGCCAATGAGTAATCTATCGTGCAAGAAACCCACTGGAGACATCAACTTAGGCTCTTCAAAGGCATCTCAGTCACCGTACACCTTGTCCTTTTGATTTACAGTTGCATAGGCTTCGTGTGATACGGCCGTATTTTATCAGCTGGAGGACCGTGTACAGATAAATAGCTCAGCCCTACCGAAGTAAACATGTCAGCCCATGACAATCATTTCTTTCATTAGGGACAAAATGAGTGATGTGGTTCCAATTGTCCTGCATTGGGTGTAGGAGGCAGTAATCCCATTATCAGTCATCTGCAAGAAACTGGATCACTGGAGGTATTAATGTGGTCCTGTGTAATATAGGAGCTGTCAGATGGCAGACAGGCAAACTGGAAGCAGAGGTTTAAAGCTGCCAAACAGGTCTGAGGTTTCCTTTTCACACTGATCCAACCCGATCATGGACACAGGACATGACTGCTCATTACTACAGAGGCCCTGGCCACAGCATTTCACTTAAATTGACTTTATACTGACCCTAGGTTTCAACTGCAGAAAACATCTCGCATTGAGAATGGAATGAATTATCTGAAAATTAACGGTAGTAAGGGACTTAAAACATAGTCTCTAAAGAAGTGTCAATGACAGTGTCACTTAATTTTCTTAACAGAACAATAAAAAATTTTCAGCTCCAGCATAGTGATAAACCACGGGACTGTATGCATAGATGACCTTTGAAGACACTAAATTGCGAGTGTGCAAAACTATACGATGCATTTGCCCATCCTTTTTCACATGTCAACCCCACAGGCCGCGCTCAGTCAGAGCACCTGTGACCCCATGCAGCCACCGTGGACGTGCCTCGTACCACTGTTCCATGAGTTTTGGTGGGACTGGACTTGGGTCATGCACAAGTTGTCACTGGTGAACGCTGTGTTGCTCTCTCAGCCTCTCCCACGGCTCGGCGCCATATAGGGTACTCGTATTTCAAAGCCTTCCCCATTGCACAGCAGCCTCAAGCAGTTTCAGGGACTTCTTTGCAGTGCTGGGAGCCTTCAGCCCAGATTTAGCATATCTTTGACCTCTGCCTCTGCTCCAAGGCACAGCGAGGTAGCACTGAAGTGTGGCAACAGGCTGGGGTAGAAACGGCCTGGAAATTTTCCACAGTGATTCTGGTTTTGATATGAAGAGCAGTTTGTGCAAAGGAAGAAAAAAAAAAAAAAACACGATTTTTTTGTATTCTGACCAGAACTCAACCCCAAATCCTTCATTCCAGGACAATTCAATGCAAAAGAGAACATGTCAGCATTAACTGAGTCGAGAAGCATTCAGAAACGCATTAATCCACTCTTCCTGCATCGCCTGATAAGAACTGGAAATGCCCCTGCCAGACTCCCTGTGCTGTACACCCCTGTGCTCTGGCTGACCCAGCGGCGTGGGTTCACCGTTGAGAAAGGGGCAGCCAGGGGTCTTGGGCCACTGTGGCACTGGGATGCGAGACTGCTTGTTCTGTGGAGCAAGGCAATGGGAAAACACAGTCTACTGAGAGCTGCCTTGAGAGAAAATGCTTAATTTCTGGCTAACTGAGATATAAAGTTTCTGTGTTAAAAACATACTCTGGATTTTATATATTATGGAGTGTCTTTACTGAAAAAGAAGTTTAAGTATTAGAATTTGCCATCTGTTGGAAAGCCTGATTTTTCCTCAGCTTTCCTGTGAAAGAGACTTTAGAGCAAACAGTTATTGAGTCTCTGGGCTCTCTTTCTCCAGGTACTAGCAATTTTTCCCACAGAATCATTTCTCCCTTTTCCTACCACCCTGTCCAGCTTAGGCACTCCTGGGAACAAGGCCTGCCAATTAGAATGGCAGAAAATGTAATTTCTGGTGAATTAAGGACGGAGATGTCAGATCAAGTGTGTGCAAGAGACACAAAAAGCTAAATGGAATGTTAAAATTTAGCACAAAATCAAAGTGTACTTTTCATTTAGTTCTGTTGCCAAAATCTGCAGATATTTCCTCCCAAACTAAAACTTCTCAAAGTTAATCAAATGAAATGTTTTCTGCTTCCTTCTGAAGGTTTCATGGCTCTTGCTAGATGAACGGAAATGGTGACTGTGTACTTCTCTTTGAATTTCTGGTGTTTGTTATGCCTGGTTAGGAATAATTACATTTCTGTAATGGTTATTACTCATGAGTTCCTGACCCACTCCGCCAACCGCAACTCCACCTTCCTGGGTTTTCTTGCCTGGGAAGTGTATTATAGTTGGGTTTATAAACTTGACAGAGAATCTCAGCTGCAGAACTGTTCTAGTGCTAGCTTTGCTTCTGCTATTACCAAATTTAACACAAACTTTATCAAGAAGACAAAGAAGAAATAAAGTGTCACACTGAGGTGTGAAAGTGCTAAGTCTTTCCTCCAGCCTTAACAGCAGCAGCTTCATGGTCTGAAAATAAGTGGAGAAGTTCTCTCTGGGATGGGGATGCTCATCTGGTGTTTAGAGCAGAGAACATGCAAAGCTGGGGTAGAGCAATAACCAGGCTTTTGTGGTATTACAGGACCAAGTTAAGAGATCAGATGATACAATCACTAGGTATTAAATGTCCTCAAAATAGCAATAACCCAGTGTAGGTTATTAGAAGATCCACTGAAAGGGGAAGGTAAGTCACAGACTACAACACAGCAGGGCAGCCCAGATTTGGAAATAGTTATAGACATCAGAAGCACATGTGAGGAGGCTTCCAGCATGGCTGAAAATGCTTGTTTGGCCCAGCTACTGCTCCTAGTAATAGAGCTGGCTTGAACTGTTGGAAATGGTTCATACTGGCTCCTTCAGCATCTCTCAGGCTCTTGGGGTACAAGACATTTGAGCTTCTACAGACAGCCTGATTAAATAGACATCATTAACATTTGTCATTGGTACGCTTCATATCACGGTATTAAAGACCACATGTGGAGCAGAGGCAGTAGTCCAAACATTGTTAATGGAGATCTGAGGAGAATTATGAGTTACTGCAATAAATAGCACAAAACTGGACAAAAATATATCAGAGAATAGATTTCTACCCCAAAAGCCATAGTTGGATACAACTCTAGAAGTCTGTAGAAATATATCAGCTGCAACATTTTCATTTGAAAAAAAAAATGCAAGGAATTTTTTCACTTTTCAAGATATCAAAATTAATGGTGAAATGGAAAGTACTGCTTCTATGCCCACTCAGGGCAATGGTAAATGTGCCATAGCCTTGAAGGGTGGCAGCATCCGGAAGGGCCTCTTAGACCCAGAACACCCATTAGAGCTGCTTTATTAGATAGCAGTTAAGGTCTGTGCTAATGCTAACTACCCTCGAGGAAGCTGCCAGCTTGGGAAGGGAGTGACACCACTGGTCTGGGACAAAGCCAAGCCGGGAAGCATGTGTCCCAGGCAACATCAGAGAGAAAAGTGGATGTCCCAGGAGCTCCCAGCAGGTGGCTGGGGCTCACCGTGTCTCCTCGGACAGGATCTGGCTTGCCAGAAGGGAGCACGCAAGCCCTGGTGGCACACTCCTGCAGCCTCCAGCTCCGGGCGCTCTGCGCTAATGAAGCTGCCTGGTCTTCTTTTCCTTTTTCTTTTCTTTTAATGGGTTGGAACACCCCGTCCAAACAGAATGCACTTGAAAGAACAAGATACTTCCTTTGTACCAGGAAACAAATGATGATTAATGTGTTAGTTGTAATTAATCTGCGATGACAGATTAGCAGAGCAGTGGCAGTGCCTTTGCTGTTGCAGGAGCCGGTGCTGATAGGACAGCTGGTGAGAGGGGACACCAAATTCAATTTGCTCCTCATTTGCATACATATGACAACCATCTGTGCTAATAGCACTGCAATGTCTCTATTAGGCTCTCTTCTAGTGTGCCGGCTCACCTAGACTCCAATTAGGCCTTTAAGTGAGAAAGCTTAAAGCATAAATATTTGCAGAGGGGAAGGGATGGCTCAGCAAGCCACTCTGTGTACTGCTTTTCCCTTCCTGCTGAAGACTGAATCCTGTCCAGTGCCTGAGCTAACACTGCCATTTAGCACCTGGTAGCGAGACACAGCAAGTGATGGCTAGACTAATTCCACTAGCACCAGCCCCACATTTTCCAAAAATGTCTTAGGCCTTGGGAGCAAATCCAACAGAAGAGCTGCAGAGGCTGAATGAAAGCCAGGTTTGCTGTGGGGAAAAACCTTTGAACAGCAAAGGTGCATATCCATTCTTTTTGTCCAAAATTTGGAGATGGTTTATGATCACAAGAGTGCTATCCCCAGGATGAAAGAAGCAAGCCTGCTTGCAGCTGTGAGGAAGAGATACGGTAAGGGAGGTTACTCCTGCAGAAGGTTGTCCTCTGTCTGGTTTTCATCCAGCAGTGGACTCACCAGCTGCTGTTGGAGCAAACATGTACATGCTGCTTGAGCACACAAAAGACTCCAGCTACGAGCGAGCCACAGGCATTTGTTCAGTGTGGCCATTTATTTTTGTACGAGCATTTCAAAAATAGCAGTCCCAGTCTCCACTGAAAGCTAATTAGGGAACCAGTTAATTAATAAGCTGGCTCACCTACCCAGTTCTTCCTACTTTTCCCATCAAGGTGAATTCTGTGATCTTGAGTCTATTCCTTTTTTTCCAGCCCTAGTCCCTAAAACCCCTCCAGCACATTCAGTGAACAACTGAGCACCCAAGGAAGGACCAGGCAGGAGAAAGCATGCTGTAGGAGCTCACTGTAATTACATCCAGCGATACATTAATGCCAACCTAGAACTGGGACCTACTGCTCCAGGCACTGTGCAGAGCAGGATAACACACTCTTCACTGTGACCCACTGGAAACCAGTCATGGAGCATGACTTAGAGACCACTACATCTGCAGCTATCCGAATTGGTACCTTCATATGGTTCAGTGCTGCAAGGAGAGATTTCCTGTATCCTGACCAGAAACCAACCCCAAATCCTCTATCCCAGGCCAATTCAAAGCATGGCACTGTGCCAGCCCTGTCGCGGCCATGCTGCTCCTGTTCACAAAGCATCACCTAAGGTGTCCATGTGTCAGCTAAGAAACTATCACCCATGCTCAGTGGGCAGATAGGGCTGTCTCCCTGCTGCTTTGCTCCACTGCTGTGTCTCTTCTCCTCAGCACATCCTTTTCATTGCCAGATATGAGGAAAGCAACAGGTTCCCTGTCCAGGTTACTGCTGCCCCTGTGTTTGTTTGGGGGAGGTTTCCATCATAAGGCATTGGGTGGCCAGTTGCTTTTCTTGCCTGGGGGACAGATTAGGTGTCCTCTCAGAATTGTCTTTAGTACCAAATCATTTTCGCTTGTGTGTTTTTGGCTTGTACTGATGGAGAAATCCATCTCCCCAGTGAATATGAAAGGGTTTAAGATTAAAGGCCAACCCATTAATCTACCTTCCACCTGTGTTTCGCCCAGTGCAGTGCATATGCATGGCTAAGGTAATTTAGCAGGCTTTTAAAGGAACAAATTACATTAAAACAAAAGGTGATTTTGAATGTCTCCCCAACCTCCACCCTAAGGTCTGCGACAGCAAATTACCCAGAGGAAAACATTCTGGGGAGCCCTCCAGCATATTTCCTCACTTGCTGATTTTAAGGACTTCCTGCAGGTGTTAAATGGAGAGCAACTTCTTTTCTCAGATGCCCTTTCCATTTGCGTGGCAGGTTTGCATGTCGCTGGGCTGCTGCCGGGAAAGGGCAAGCCATGACCAGTTCCTGGGGCTGTGTGGGCAAAATGAAAGGCTCCACTACTACACTTGCAAGAAAGGAAAAGGCCCACCCCAGGATAGGTTTTGGGGAACCCCATGTATTGGCATATGCTGCTTTCCCTTCATGAGCTCTATAGACAGAAGTGGTTTATGCTCTTGGTTCCCATCAACCAGCTACGGGATTCCTTGTCCATTTGAGACAGCCCAAGGGGGACTTGCCAGAAGTTAGTATCCTTTCAGAGAAGCCCTCTGCCGCTTTGCTGTCCTCTGACCTTGCCTGCACTTTCCCCCATTCCCCAAGGCTGTGCGGTTGGTACGGAGCTGCCTCGGTGCTGTCTCCTCTCCATAGGCCTTCCCCGGGGATGTCAGAGAGGCACCTGCATAGGGGCAGCCCACAGCTGGAAGAGCTCACCTCTCCCTGCACCGCATGCTGCCAGACTCTGCTGGTCTCCAGGTAGCTCATAGCTGAACAGTTAAGCAGTGCACAGAGCTCTGAGTGGGAACACGAAGGACTATATAGGACTGGTTAGGTTTAATTAACCAAATACAGAGGGATCTACAAAATCTCATTTTACATGTGAATCTGCAATTTAAAACTGACAGGGCTGTTATTTACTTCTGACATCCAGCAAGGACATAGGGACCATCCCCTGCTTGCACGCACACAACCATCTCTACCGGAACGGCTGGAAGATTTAAAGAGCTTTTTTGCAAACCTCTTGTGAGCATGGAATTGCTTATTGAAGGTATCTGCAAGTCAAGCCAAGCAATAAATCCAGTCCAGTCCTGAGATGAAAACTGGGAGCACTGAGAAGCAAAGCTCAGATGCTCCAGGCACCTTGGCAGAGAGCTCGCACCCGGTGGCCTTTCAGAGATGTCCAGCTCTCTCAGGTACTCACAGAGCACCTCTGCTCTGGTCTCTGAGCTGCTCTTTGAGGAGTTTTATCCCCACAGTGCTCTGCAAGGAAGGGACTGCTTTTATCCCTTATGGCACTCACGGGAACCTGAGGCAGGGTAGGATCATCTGTAATTTGAAAAGGGGCACACTGCAGACGTGGGCTGGTCAATCTCCAGGGTGAAGCACTGGTGACGTGGGCTTCTGAGCTGGGGCAGGCACCTGGGCTAACCTTTGCTATCCAGTGCAGTGCCCAAAATACTGTACTTTGTTTCTCAGCAGGGCTCATCAGGCCCAGCAGACAGCTGCGCTAGCACTGAGCTAACATGATGCCACCCAGCCTGGATCTCGGTGAGGGCAGTCTCTGGGCTGCGCTCACATCTGGGGCTGGAGGTGGAACAAGGAGGGTGTTTGTGTTCACCACTACTGGGAGCTAAGGTCCTCAAATGTATTCAGTTCTGAGAGCAATTAGGTATTTAAATACCTTCTCCCTGTGCCTAAGCGGCTTGTCTCCTGGAGGGCTTTGGCAGTGTAGAGGCTCTATACTGCCTCCTTAGCTAGAGTCCTTGCATCTAGTGAATGGTGGCTTGTATCACCAGCAGGGCTTGAACCTGGGAAAACTGAGCATCAGAATAGCTGCTGGTTGAGCTCACGGCTGGACGAGCTCACACAGAGCCAGGGCTGGTGGCCATAGGGTGGCCAGAGCTCTGACCCAAGCATGAGGGCTAGTGAGCAGCACAGCCCTACAAGGCAGCATGGCAGGAACTGCTGCAAACTTGGGGCCTTCACTTGCCCAGAAGAAAAGCAGCCAAAGCAGGTACCTGCTTGGGTAAATCAGCAGCTGGGAAGAAGGTGCGTGTATAGCATGTTTATTGGTTTACCCCAGATCAAAGAAGCTCCCTGCCTTCACTGAGCCAGCCTGGTTCTGCCATCCTCCCCGTACCCTGAAACCAAGGACAGCATTGACTGAATCAGATTTGGGCCCCCATCTCTGCAGGTCCCCAGACAGCGAGTCCTACAGGCCTGAAGTCTGATGGCTCTCCTCCGTGTGTGGCAGGGCAGAGCAGAAGCGAAGACTGTCAGGTGACTTTGCAGCAAAGGCTCAGATTAATTAGGGATTTTAGTGGTGTCTGACACTTTCTGAAGCTACCCTGCTTTCCCTGAGAAGCAGGAGCTGCCGGGGGACCCGTCTGCTGCCACTCACCGGCGCCCACCGGCGCAGCTTCCCTGCCCGGGGGAGTGACAAAGCAATCTGTATAACACAGCAGGCAGCGCAACTCTGAGCAGCTCTTACAGCCCCCCAAATACCGGTATTAAAGAAATGTCATTGCCAGAGAGGTTGAAGGGCTGTGCCTTGCTAGACCAATCCTGCAACGCATTCCCTATGGCTTTGCTGGCACAGCACACCTTCCCCACTTTAAGAGACGATCGGTTCTTCCACTGTGAAACATGATTTCTGATACTAAAACCTAACACAAAAAACACACACAGAAACTCATTTTGGGGCCTCCCCATGGGTGCATTTGGAGTTCAGTTATGCCACTCTATTATGGTGATACTTATGGCTGTTTTGAGGGAAACTCCTACTGTGTTTTATGGAAAACCATTTTTCCACCTCCCTGATCCTGTTAGAGTAGTGTAATGCTTGTGCAAGGCAGGTGTTAGCTGCTCCTTTTATAAGCTCATCCAATATGCACACCCTGCATTATTGTAAGGCACAAGGAACAAAGGAAATAAAATACAAATCCTTGAAATGCTTAATTTAAGCCCAGACAAACCAAACCACATACACACCTACCCTGTTTCCATCAATTAAGTATGGTTCAGAAGTTTACAGATCAAATGCAATAGAAGGATACTATATTATTCCCAAACCGGCTATTAAATAAAGGCCAAAATTTTAGACATAAAATAACACTTAAAAGAACCCAAAGAGAATGAGATGTGAAAATATGTAATTAAATCTCCAAACAACCTTAACTCTGCCCTCCACTGATACCATGCATGGTGCAATGATTGAGGCATATTCCTCCCAATGGAAACCAACTGGTTAAACACTATTTTCAGTAATATTCTATTTTCGTTCCCACTTAAGCAATGGTCACTTTATCCTAAATGAAGAAAACCATGCCATCTACTTACACATCCAGAATTTTCATGTTTCCAGTTTTTTAATAGAAGATGAAGCAGAAGTTTTACATTTTGCCTTTGGTAATAACAAAAATAGCAGCAGTTCAAGTTTAAAGAAGGAACTTACATTTAACTTCCATTACATGTTTATTGTGTGGAAAAAAGCATTTCCCAGACACTCTGCCTATTATCCACTCTGTCTGTGCAGACAGGCTGATAGTGTTTTAAATGGAAAAACAATTGCAGAGTTTTCTAAATTGATAGTATTAATGTTACATGATTTATATCTTCATCCTACTTTTCTATTATTGATCTAGATCATTAACTACAAGAACATTAATTAAAAATGTCATTGCGTAAGTCAAAAAAGGCCAAGTAGTGTAACAGTCCCATGCAGCTGATGTAAATTAGTTCAAGAGTTGTGAATGGGCTTCTATTTCTTGTTTTGGAAAAACAACCGAGGCCAGGAGTGATGGAGAAGCTGCCATGTCCACTGGTATGCTGTATTGGCACATGCCGGGCTACTACCAGGATTCAATTGCAGCTCTCAGCTCCTGAATTACAGATAACTCACTTGAGGAATATAGCCATAAAAGGCTATATATGTATTAAAAAAAAAAAAGGCAAGAATGTCCTGTCTGTGAAAGCAGCCCAAATACCAGGGGTTAAAGATGTGCAGGGAGGTGTGAGCGTGCTGGAACTGCAAAGACATCAAGGGAAGTTGCACTAATTTGGGAATGTTTTCTAAAGTACACATGACAAGTCTGCAAGATTTGCAACAAAAAAAGTCTCAGTTTTTGTATTCAGAGATCCTTGCAATGTCTTCCTCAAGAAGAAATATCGCAAAAAGCCCAACATCTTGTATTTTCTAGACCAATTCTCAACAAGTATAAGTTGAACTTCATGGAGTCTGGTTCCTAATTGGCCTGGGCTCCGTTGGGAACCCTATCCACAGTCTGACACCTGGCCCGATTTCCACCTTTCTTCAAACCTTCCACGTGAGGAAGCGCACTGCAGAGCACCTGACCAACACCATTAACAAAAGCATCTTTTCATTTCGATATTACTAAGAAGACAGGACAATTGAATTCAGACGGTGCCGATTTAAACTAGATTGGATGACTTCTGGCAGGTCCACCTTGGCATCTCCCTTTCTGCATGAGCAACACGATCTTCAGGTGAGCCTCCAGCTCTCATCCTGCCCTTGGCAGAGTGAGGGGCACATAGCTGTGGTCAGTGGATGCTCCACCTACATGCATCAAATGGCAACTTTCATTTTCTTGCCTCTGGAAGCAAAGGCAGATAAGCCTGGGGGAACCCGGCTCCAGGGGGCTCATCCAGCGCGAGGGTGAAGGACTAACTTTCCTCCCAGGTGATGCAAGGAGGGCTCCTAGCTGGAGCAGTGAAAGGGGAAACCGGATGGAGACGGAGCGCTCACAACCATGATCCTGCTTTCCTTTTCATGTGCACAAGTCTAAATCACAAATACCGCTGCTGAGAGCTCGCAGCCATGCCTGAGGGATGCCAACATGATCGAACATGGGAACGAACACTAAACTACTGCAACTGGGCCTCCTCATCCCCATGGAGAGCCTGGCCTCCATTGCCCTGCCACAGCTGCACGAGGAGCTCCACTTTGGAGCCCGTCAACGTTCCTGCCCTCAGTAGAATAATTTGCCGAGTTAAACACACGATCCTGCCAGCCAGCTATTCCCACAATTAATATAAGATGTCATGTTCTTAAGAGGTGAGTTATGTGTTTATGAAGGAAGATTGATATGATAAATAATGCAGTCCTCTTGGTGGCACTTTTGAATTATACAGCACTGCTCTCATTTGAGTGAGGAACATGCTAATTACCCTTCACCAGTGAGATTTCCTAATTCCACTATCCATAGTGCATCTTGATGGCATTAAGTATGCCTCTGTTCGCAGCTTTAATCACCAGTGCCGAGTCTAAGTAGCTTTCCGCTGTCACTAATGATTTCAATCTAAACAGTGAATAAATGTTGACAAAATACTCCCCGACACTTGCATTTAAAAGCTGGAAAGTTGCTTGTTTATTACTTTATTTGCAAGGGACAAACTATCATGAACCCCGGCAGACGGGGCTTGTAAAGGTGACAGCCAGCAGGACTCTGGCATCAGCAGCACAAGGGACAGTGCCCTCTTGTGCGAAAAAACAGAAGAGAAAAGCTGCTTTTCCCCCCTCCCCCAGAGGAGGGTGAGCCAGCATTCAGCGCGCTCCCTTGGAAACCTGAGGCTCAGTTCACCACTTGGTCACTGACCTTCTTTGTGGCCTTGACAGAGTCACCTTGCCTCTTGCATAAACTACAAGATGCACGGTGCAGACAAGGGCTTGCTTCAGAAGATAATTCTCGTTTTCACTTGAGGAGTGCTGCCACATCAGTGAGCAACTAAAATAATGGCCAGGCACAGAGTGATTCATTGCTACCAAACTGTTGTGGCACCTCACCTCCCACGCCCTAGACTAGGAGACCTCTGTGGTAGGTCCCATGCAGGCGCAGATCTCTGTCCCTGTCATTACATAGCCTAATTGTAGCCCGCAGGCATGCCTGGACATACGCACCACAGTTCAAGGGTACAAGGGGCAAACATGTGGAAATGGTGCAGGAATTCAGTCTGGCCTTATTGCTGTGATGCACTGAGGAAGGCACAGGCAGGGGTCAGCGTGCAAGTACGGGAGCTGACAGAAGAGATTAGGGTGAGCGCTGCTGACACTTCACCAACTGTCCTGGAAGGGGATGCTTAGAGCTCAGTGTCTGTCCTGAATCCAGCACAGACCACGTCAGCCCAGAACTCCTTCCCCCAAGCCTGGGAAGCCTTTTGCAGAACAGCTATTAGCCAGGACGGGCTGCGAGATGTCCCCTTAGGGGAAACGTGGGTTCCAGTTCCTGAGCCATGAGCATTTCTGCTACTGAATAGCAGATCCATGCACAGGTTGTGCACACGCATAAAGAAGGAACAGGGGCTGGAAACTAGGTCTACCCCATTTCCTAGTCTGGTGCCCCAGACTCAGAGCACCCCATCTGCATCTTCAATGGCACCACACCAGCACCTGGTGACCAAAGCGCTGCTTTGGAGGCGAGGGATCAGCTCCTTTAGCATGCCATTGCTGGGCGATTGCTCCAATTCTTACCCCAAAACGGGGGGGCTGCTGCTAAGCCTAATTGATCTCTCAAGCTGTGAGGGAAAGAAAAGGGCCAGCGAAGCCTGCGGATCTCAGACTAGGGCATGGGGAACTGCTGCTCCTCACCATGCCCTTGGGCTTGCAGATAAATCCCACCTATGCTCTTCTTTGGAGTCCAAATAGCTAATCTCATCCTTATTCTTTGGGTGCCTCCTCCTCCTCCTCCAACACAGTAGGAAACTGCCAAGGCAGAGGGCAAGACCAGAAACATCCAGACTAGTCAATTTGTCTTCACATACCTTCCAAAACTACTGGTTCCTCGGCTGCCTTCTGTTAGTCAGCAGGTCCCTCCATCCCTTTCCCATTGGCACTCCTCTTTCTCCCTCCCTCACCAGTGCTGGCTGGGACAGGCAGCCCAATTTTCCCTTCCCATCACCACTCCCTATAATCGCTCTTTTCTTGAACACAAATTAGTCAACACTAGAGCTATGTTAATTAGTGACTAATTAATTTTTCAGTTCACTGCTTGAATGAGAAGAAAAAACAATTTGCTTTGTAGAAACCAAAACCGTTTCACCTGAAGCATTTCATTTTTATTTTTTAAACCTATTTGAAAATGACATTTCAATTGGAAATGTCAGTTTAAAGCAAAAAAACTCTGGAAAAAGTTGAAATGAAACACCAACTTTCTTAAATTTCTTTGTTTTTCTCCCCCTGTGTGAAGGGGAAAGTGCCAGGAATGGATTTGATAAATTTGACCTGAATGGAAGAATTATTTCAGCTGACTTAACATTCATTTTTTGGAAAATGGTTACATCCCCAAAGTTTATCATATACATTACTCTTAAAATTGCAGAATTAGCATTCATAGCTGTTGCAGAGAAACTTAAAATTACTGCAAGACATCAGCTACTACTGTACACATCTATCAGTATGCATATAGATATATTTTTGCATACGCGCGTGACACTGCCTTCTGAGCAGAATCTGGATGTGCTGCTGTGTTGCGGGTCCTGTATTACCCGCAGTAATGGCAAAGCGCAGCTGCTAGCAGCTTTTACCTCTAAAACAAGGGTCTTAGTTCTTCTGAAGCCAGAAAATTGCTCCGAGTGGCTCTGAGCATTAGCTGTGCTGTTCCTGATTGCTACAATTTTGTTGAAATATTTACTCAAGACTTAATAGTGCAGGCCTTTTTATGCTGTGACTAGCAGACATGGGTTCAAAACCTGCCTTTTTTTGAAATGAATGCACAGGTCTGTGAAAGACGTCAGACTGCTGGCACTGCCTACTGACCCTGTCTGGGTACAGAGGAAAAGTGGGGGGGAAATTTAAGAGAAAAGGTCTTCGTTCTTCTCCCCAGCCCCCAAAAGGTGACATTCAAAAAACATCAAGGATCAAATAGGTGTCAAATAGGGAAGGAGGAAATTGGAAAAGTGTAGTTACAATGCCCCAGCTTTATTCATATTCTATCTAAATTTGAGAATTAAAAGCATTTTGCTCAGGTGTAGGCAGTCCAGACAATACCTATGTGAGCTTCCTCATCCACAGGCTTACCACGGCCCTTCAGCTATGCTCCAGGGGAATCCATAGCACAAAAAAGGGATTATTACAGCTCCCATTACTTTTAGTGGCCTGATTTCTCTTAAAAGCTCTTCTACCAGACTAGTCTTTTCCTGTCACAGCTTGCCACAAGCTCACATGCCGTTTCCCTTCTCTGAGCAACATAAAGCCTCTTTGATTATAATTCTGCCAACACAGTGCCAATATGGGAGCACATACACTGTAATCAGTCTAAAGCAGCCCTCCAAAAACTGTTCCTTAGTGCAGTATACTCTATAGGAAGGAAGTGTCAGGCAAAAGCTTGGGATTTTGTGGTTTAAGGATTGCAACATTCAGAAGTTTGCATTTCTTTTCGAAAGCTCAATGCATTTACCGACTGTTGCACTGGTTTCTGTTACTCATACGCTTACTGACGCACTACTGGTTCCATGATAGACAAGATCAAATAAATAGGGTTATATTTTGGTGAGACTCCTCAGAGAAGAGTCAAGGATGACAGCTGACACTTCGCTTATGCCATAAACATACTGAATAGTCATTTTTGGATATTTCGAGAAGATTAAGCTCAAGTTTGGGTATGCAAGTTGATAAATGTCTCAGTGGTGAACTTATCCATTTAATTGCTCTGCCTTTTGTTTCCTGAACAATGAACCATGAAATCATAAAATGGTATGACTAGCCCTGGATATTAATTACAAAGTTTTCCGGTATTTACTGCTTTTCTTAAACCCCCAGATGACAGATTCACTGAATTGCACAAGAGTTTTGTCTTTTATTTAAAATAGAACTAGATGTTCCTGTCCCTTGTGGTTTCAAAGAAGAGTACTCAACAGGAAGCAAGCACATCCTAAATGCTTGGAAACCAAAAAGTAAATGAAAAAAGTCAAATGTATTGTGTCTAAAATATATGCATTTTAATTTTAAAGCTGATCTCAAGATTTTTCAGGCTGACTCAGGGCTTTCTCCCCTACCATAGCCACAGCCATTTCATATTCCCAGCACTGAAACACTGACACACAGTGTTTCCCTTTCTCAGGGAAATTTACTTTGGTTTTTGCTGTTTCCAGTTATTCACTTAGTCCTGAAGATCAGCATGATATAGGTGCCCCTACTGCACGAAGTAACCATGCATTATATTTTCCTGAATCACTTCCTCAGTTCCTACAGAAAGTAGGTCTACTGCCTTCCTTAGTTTCAATCATCTCATTTCTTTTTACTCAGTCCTTCCCTATTTCACAGTCTCTGGGTATCTGCTTTTATCCTTATAATAAATTAATCTCCAGTGCCATTTCTCAGTCTTATATCACCTTCAGAGGCACCAAGCTTCATCTCTTCAAGTCTGTTCTTTTGTCTCCCTTGTGATGCCCTTCTCTGAGATTTTAGTCACTTGCACTCAAACCTTTAGTCCTAACTTTCATTTTTTTAAAGTGGTTTATGACTTCTTCAATTTAGTAAGACATTACTGAATGAGGCTGGAGTTTGGCTTGTCAGCTTTTCCAGCAAAGTTATAAATCTGTTTGTGAAACACGAATCTGATGAGAGGGTTGAAGAGTAACAGGCCATTTATTCCTAACAGGCTACAGATGCCGGTGCCTCTGGATCTAAAATGAGATCTATTTTAAGTATAATTTATTTTCTGCAGAATGCAAAACAGGTGGGGATGCCATCAGGATGGTGCATTCTTAAAGGGCAGTAAGTGAGCTGTGCCCACAGGCCTAACGCAGCCTCATGCAGCCTCCTGCTGTGTTCACTGGTTAGACGAACAAATGGTTAAGATGATATGCTCAAACCTGTGCAACCTTAAATTCTAGCATCTTACATGCTAGGATGCTGGGCCTCTGCCCAATAGCAGAATGTAGTCCAGGGTTGTCAAATGGCATCCGCGGCCTGGATTAATCCCATGACACTGTGCTGCTCAACCTTCTGCCTCCACCGCAGTTGACATAAGCAACAGCTCATCACAGCCGAGGAGCCCAGCAGCCGACACGTTCCTACTGCACCTGAACAGGGCACGAGCCTCAAGCTGCTGTCCCCGCACCTAGTCCATAGTAGGGGAGAAGCACATGTGAGGGGGGGAAGAGGGCCTGAGATAGCTCTCCTAGGTTGCTAACACATGGTAATGATTACCCAAGTTTTAGCCATAATGTCCCAGTGAGATTACATTTCATCCGAAACTTCTTAATGGGCAGTTACATACTTAAGAGTAGCAGCAGGACAGAAGGGGCCCCACACTGAAATCTGCCCTTTCCGCAGGAAAGATGCACTGCAAATTAGCTGCAAATATTCCCTCAATGCACATTTTTAATGCTGAAAAATGAACCTCTGTTTTACTGCATATCCGCAAGAGCTTGGAGTTAAGGCAGCGGGTGGCTCGCGTGTAAAGCCGGGCTGCTTTCTCAGTGCGGGTTTGTAGAGGGAGCAGTGGGCAACTCTCCCTTGCGGTACTGACGGCTGCCTCACTGGGCAGGACAGGGGCTGCACGCAGAAGGAGGAATTCACCCCTGGCTTCCTGGGGAACTTGCAGCATCCCCAGCTGCCAGGGCCTCATCCGAAGCCCGAACGCTTGCCTGGCACAGTAAAGGGGGCGCAGCCTGCTTCTCTTGCGGATACACCTCAGTGCCTCTAGTCAGCTGCGCCAAAAAGTTAAGGGACTGAATACATTTCTATTATAATATACCATTAAGTACCATGAATAAAAAACAGCCAGAGAAGCCCGTACACTGTGCTATTACTGCACCTATGAAACCTGGGATCTAAACAATATATTCTTCAGCCCCACCTACTGGCACCTTATCTGTTAGCTCTTTGCATATGCAGCAGTTAAACGTTTTCACACACACAGACGTGCAGCACTCCCGAAACAGCGTGCTCCTCCTCCGACACTTCCTTTGAACCTCGCAGCTGGCAGAGGGCTAGAGGACAGGCAGGCAAACCCACCAGGGGCTTCAAAATCAACACTCGCATCTCGCCCCATTAAAACAGGTCACCCTGTTCTTATGGAGAAGGGACAATGGCAAAAGCCACCGGTTAGCGGGGCACATAAAGAAAGAATAACCTTTGGACAAGCTTTTCCTGAAAATGCAGCATTTCCTTGGAAGCGAGTCCAGTGGGGAGAATTATTATGGGAAGATTTACTTCCACTGGGATGCCAGGCTTTTAATATCATCCTTTTTAAATAATGCACATTTAAAAAGGTTATTTTACTGTGGGAAAAGGTTAATACCATTGTTAGTTCTCTCCTGCCTATCCTGGATCAAGTGCCTTATGACATCCACTAGTAGAAGAAATAAATGTGGTATTACCTGGCTCGGGCATAACTGTATCAGAGGCGCTGGATGAAGACTAGCAGCAGGGCAGCCAGGATGCACTGTCTCACTGCAGAGCTTCTTCTTGTGCTTGGAGAGGTCCTGGTTAGGAGGGTTAGCTTTGCTGTTGGTCCAGGTTTTGGCTCTCCTGCTGTGTCAGCCCACAGAGCACCTGAATCTTTAACATCTTGTGTCTTGCACTGCACCCTGGGCAAAAGAAGTGCAAACTGCACATCAGCTGCCGCTTTTGGAAGACAACAGTCAGCAAATCCCACTTGGATTCACAGCATCCAGCTCTTTCCCCCTGCTCTCCCAACACAGTGGCCTGAGGTTCTTCTGTGGAGGCCTGGAGTAGCCACGGCAGCTAAATGGCCTTGGATGTTCATACAGGAGATGGTGCCTACCACTGCAGAGT
This sequence comes from Apteryx mantelli, assembly GCF_036417845.1. Taxonomy (NCBI): domain Eukaryota; kingdom Metazoa; phylum Chordata; class Aves; order Apterygiformes; family Apterygidae; genus Apteryx; species Apteryx mantelli. Next base: position 4,234,934 of record NC_089996.1, read on the forward strand.
GTCTTTGAGAAAAGATGCTGTGGAGTCGCAGGTGCTTATTACTAATGCACAGCAAAGGCAAGGCTGGGAGCAGGCAAGGCGCAAGGTGCCCAGCTCGATTCCTCACTGTGCAGCTGGACACGTCCTTGAGAGGCTGCGCTAAGCAGATCATTTAAAAATCTATTTCCTGCCTTTGCACTTTCCTGGACACCTCACCTAGTCCAGTCACTTGTGTTTCGATGCCACCTGGTTTCAGTTTATTAGTGTCTCGGCCGCTGACTCAATTGTGCTGCTGATAACTTTGCATTAGCCTTGACTGTTATGTATTGAGGGTTATTAAACCAGCTGGCAGGTATATCAATCTACCAGGCATGCCTCTCCTCTGTCCTCCTCCCGCGGCTGTGACAGGGGGAAGAGGTGCAGCGACATGAAGATGCCCCCGGGAAGGGGGTGCCACGCTTTGCAGAAGCAGGGATGTGATGAAGGGAAAGTTAGGGGTTTTGACGAGCCAGAGAGGACCGGAGAGGACTTCCCAGCTCTTCTCCTGCTCCAGATGCAGGAACGGGTGAGGATCCCAGTGGTGGGAGTGACAGGCCAGCACCTTGGAGGAGGAGGAGAAGATCAAGAGGTGCTGCTGGGTGAAGCAAAACCTCGTTTCCCCCGAGACTGCTGCTTCTTTGAGCGCCTCAGACTGATTTCTCTCTCTCTGAATAAATCAGGAAAAGTCAGATGTCACATATCAAAGCGTTCAGGATGGCGCTCGGTGGCCTGGGACGTGCTTTCAAGGCGGCAGAAGATGGAGGAAGATGGCCAGCTGGCGCCTCGGGGCAGGTCCACGCGCAGGGCCCGTGGGGCAGGCTGGCCCAAGAGCTACGTGGACCCCAAGGAGGCACGGCACGGAGACTCACCTGCGTCGAGACAGCGAGCAACACGGGCTCCGCAGCAGCTCCCAACGGCACGCGGCAGCGGGGGGCTGCTGGGCCCGCGCGGGGGGCCGGAGCTGCCGAACGGTGGCTGCTGCCTGGCAGGGGAGCGCGGAGGCCACGGCCCGGGGAGCGCGGAGGGCGGCCGGCGAGGGCTGCGGCAGCACCGGCGGACGCACAGCGAGCGGGAGGGAGCCGTGCTCGGTCAGGAAATGGCTCCGGAGCAGGAACACCTGCAGTCTGAGGAAGAACTGCAGGCAGATATAGCCGGCGCTGGTGCTGTGCTGCAATGCACGCAAATGCTCAAGCAGCAGAGAGCCTTTTTCTATATGTATATATATAAAAAAAGGCCAGCAGCCGTCCAGCCTGCCCCCCCAAGGAGGGGGGGGCTCTAATGCAGCTTTAAGCTGAGGTGCCCCTGCCCACTTGTGAGAGGGCCAGCCCCGCCGATGGGGCTTTACCCACGGGCCTGGCTGCAGCGGAGCCGAAGGGGGACGCGTCGCTGTGGGGTGACCGGCTGGAGCCCAGGGCCCCTCGGGCGCGTGGGGAGCCCGGCTGCGGTGCTGACCTCCCCATGCTGCAAGGACGGGGGCGCTGAACGGGGGTGCAGGGCTCGAGAGCGGAGCCCCTGATGAACGGCCCGGGGAACTGCACATGGCGTTGGGCAGCAGCGACCGGATGGCAGCAGGTGTCTGGGGAGAGAAGAGCTGGGGCTAAAGGAGAAGGCTGATAGATTTGTTGCTCCAAGAATTAGGAACTGGAATTTGCTAGTTACTATAGGATAATGACAGGGGGAAAAAAGGAACATTATGCTTTAAGGAAATGGAGCATGTTTTGGAAGAGGAAAAAAAAGGACACTTTCCTGCAGGAGAAAAAGCTTCTGGGAGAGGCAACCAACACGAAGTGCTTTCTAATACACAGCATCAGGAGCCGGGTCAGTGCCTAAGGAAACCAAAGCTCCTACTAATGGAAGGTGCTGCAGTAATGTGAGCCCTGAGTGCTAATGCGCAGGGCTGTGAGAGTGAAACCACCACCTACAGAAACCCACCAGGTGGCCATCACCAATACTCCAGACCATGGGTCTGGAGCCACCCCAATGACTATGTTACGACCTCATATCCATGGCTATGACACCACCTCTTCATGTTAAAGACCTGCAACACACTGAAATGCTCCCTGGAGACCCCTCTGCTTAACCAAGCCTCTCGATAACGCTGACGTGGTGCATCTGCAAGTGGGTAGCCGTGGCTAAACCTACAGGCCGGACAATTTCAGGTGAGTCTGGATAAATATCTTAACTGTGGACAGCTCTAACCAAACCTGTGCACCATCTCAACTCCACTGCTGGTTAGCTAATGAGTTTCCTAACTAAATCATTAGTTCTGTCTGCTCCCTGTTAACCTCTTCTCCCAATCTCATCAAGAGAGATGAGGCAACATGAGCCATATAGCAAAGGAAATTCTCTTTTATTCTGTAATTTACTGATACAGTAACTTGCGACACTTGCTGGGATGAAACTTTTTCCCACTGTAACCCTGCTGCCTTTAGCAATATTACAGCCAGGAAGAGTTTATCTTACTCAGTGTAAAAAGGTGGCCTAAAATAAGGAAGGGGGGGAAGGAGCTTCTGACTCTAGTCCCAAGATTAGATCTGTTCTAAGCAGAAGAAATGCACAGTGATAGATGGTAAGATTTATAAGGGATCCACTGGGAAAGGCATAGTTCTGCAGTGTGGTTTACAACCTGCAATCCCAGCACATTCTGCAGCTCACATGTGGTTTAATTCAAATTTAATTTACTTCAAGGGTATCTTTTCTTGAGCCTGTGCATAGCAGCAGCATACATACCTGTAAGCATGCAGCCGAAGAGCGTAGCGAAACAGCTTCCTGATTGAAACGAGTAATCAGAAAGTACTATAGCAGTTGCTGCTTTGATTTGCTTTACCCAGGGATACAGCCCGCCGTCTGGCCATGGCTCTGTGTTGTGGTACGTGCCCCGATGACAGAGAGCATTAGAGAAGAGGGAGCTCCTCTTGCTGCTGGACATGCCAACTGCTACACTGTTTTGAAGGCTTTCCCTTTACGCTTTGGTGTGACGGCTGGCTGTTTTGGCTTAGCTGACAAACAGGGCTGCTGGAAGCTGCAGTTACTTGTCGCCTTCTGTAGCGCGTGCATATGCTGTGCCCCTCCGGGGTCCTCCTGGGGACAGTCATCTGAGTTGCACTTAAGGACCAGAGGCACAGTGCAAGGTCACACCAGATACCTCGTAGCAAAGCTGGGGACTGAATCTCCAAGATACCTGCTAACTAGGTCTGTGAACAGCCTGAGCAAGAAAGGACTCGCCTTCTAGTAAATCTTAAAGGGTCTCAGAGGTGTTTTTACAGATTCCTCTTGGATTTGACTCAACTTCCAAAGGCTTTTCCTGGACTGTGTGCCTCCCAGTTGCTTGGAAAGGATTATGGTCTTTAAAAGATTGACTAGTTCAGTGGACCAATTCTAGTGCTAAGCTGTGATCAGATACTTCAGATAGACTAAATCTTTCACCAGCATGAATCAGAATATCTCTTTTCAAATCAAAACCTTGCTGCTTTGTGTCACCTACCCTTGTTTCTGTTCTTTCTCATTTCCAGCTCTGGCTTTAGCCTTGACCCGTATTTGTATCTGGCGCGCAACAAATGTTTGAGGTATCTTTTGCGTCGCTTAAAAGCACCAGGTAGCAGTGGTCTCAGCAGAAGAATAGAAAAAGATATTCTTGTGCTTTCAGTTGTTGTCCAATGTGTTCTTGGCTAGTTGAGCTGGATCCCACCTGAAGCACCAGGCTTTGGGGATGGTTACGCAAAACCTGGGTTCTTACCTTCTCCCGTTGGAGTCCTAGGAAGGACTCATGGCATCAGCGTGTTATATAAAAGGTCCCGATATGCCAGTAGGTGTGTAACTTTCACATTCTTAAAGAAAAAATTAACATGAGAAATAATATTGTTTAAATACAAAAGAAGACAAATGCCACATTACCTAAAGTGATTGATTTTTGAGGACTAGTTTTGAAGGATTCAACTCAAGACATCTTATTGAGATCTGATAGTTGCACAGAGGAGTGCAGTACTTCTGAACAGGGAATGGTGTTAACTTACTGCTGTTTGGACTTCAAAAGGTTGGGACATCCAAGACCACTTTAAAAAAGAAAATCTAGGCTTCTCATCACATGAATTCAGGGACTTAAAGAACAGATGGAGTAAAATATAGCTTGTACCAGGGTATCCTTCTTCAGTAGACAAAGGGGTTTGTTTGTCCTTGGTCAGTAAGTCCAATACAGATTTAATAATGTGGCTTTTTAACTGTCTGATGTTATCAGCTCTCATTTTGTTTAAAGCCCTTCCTGGGGTCCCATAGGCATGTGAGATTTTCAGCTTTCTCTATAATTCTCCTAGTTGTAGAGGAAAGCTAAGAGCAATGCTCAAGTACAGTGTTTGAAACATGAACAACCTACTCTCAAAATTGTGCTAACTTAGAAGTACTAATTTTGTCTTGGCCTGACTCTGGGGTCAGCAGTATTGGATGGAGGGTCTTCACCCACACTTAGAGTCAAGCCTTTGAACAGCACTTGGGGCAATTGCCTGATTTATTACTCGGTTAAAAATCTACCTACCGCAGTGTCTGGCAGGGCTGTGTACTGATGAGGCCTGAAAGGTTAGCAAGTCAGATCCAGGGGTTGGTTTTGAAAGGAGTTGGTAAAGAATATGATTCATAACTGTTGTAATTATACAAACTAGCAATTGGGTGATTAAGTTCTGCATTTGCGGAATAGAACTGACCTGTTAGTATCCAACCACCATGTGACAAGTGGGAGGCTGGTGATTTATGCTGCTGGGATTCACTTTTCTAATGATTTTTGGAAAGCTGGTCCATCATCTGTAGTTGTTTGCACCTGCAGAGCAGTCTGGTGTGCTGTCTGTGGTGGTTTGTTATTCCTATTCCTGTGATTGCTCTGCTGAACACATGTATTTGGGTTGTATCATCTGGACTTGGATGAGTGAGGACAAAAACGGGGGATGTAAGAGAAAATTGAAAGTGGGCTCATGGATGCAACATGAGGACAATTCACTCAACTCATGATACAAACATGAGGATATGTTAACTGAGGAATAAATGAACTTCCAGCTAGCTGAGGTAACTGCAGAAAGATCATGCCTGCCTAGGAAAGTCCAGCATCTCCTTTTGTACTTTGCAAGATGTGCCGTACCTTACTGAACCCCATTTTCTCTCTGTTGCTGTCACTTTGACAGGGCTCACTGCAGGCAGCTAGGTGGTAGCTGGATGCAATATTGTCTGACATGGTCCTGCAGCATGTGACGCTCGATGCTATTTTGAACAGCAGCTCCTTAAAGTGAATAAGGAAAAAAAAAGAAGATGTGTTTATATAGCTAGATTATCTACTGGAGAGCCTGGAAGCTGTACGTGATTGACGGTGGTGTAGGTTGTGGCATGTGGAGGCTAGTGAGAGCAGGGAGGGAGTGAACCCCCTCCCAGGCTGGAGGACACCTTGGCCATTTGTAGCCCCAGCAGCGGCTGTTCCCTGGCAGTACAGGTGTCAGTGTAGCCTTCACCCTGTAACTGTGTCTCCATCCCACCAGCTCCTTCCAGCTGTGTCCCCGAATGCCCCTGGAGAAGACATGAGTGTAGATCCCCAATGCCCTGCATGCTCTCCTTATGGGTGAACTGTCTCTGCTCTAATTCTTTCTGCCCCATGGAGGAAGGGGAGAAGAGTGGGGAGAGAGGTACAAGCAAGATGGCACAGAGAGGAGGCAAAGAGGGGGCAATGCTTTTTTATGAGATTTTACGGCAAAGTTCACAAGGGGAGAGCGATGGCTCCCTTTGCACCACAGCACAACAGCCTTGAGGGTAGAGTAGAAACCCTCCCGTACAAAGCCTTGCAGAGTGCCGTCCTCAAGCTAGGACACCCAGGCTGGGCATGCCAGCGTTAGGAATGTCAGGGAGGACATCTCCTTGGCTCCATTCTGGCTCGCGGAGTCCCCCTGCCCCGGCAGTACCGGGGTGCCAAGGGAAGGCTGTGAGGTTTGTGCTGGAGAGGAGAGCTGCTTGCCAATGCAGGCCTAGCAGCTGCGGAGGTGTGAAATGCTGACACACCAGCTGCCAGGACCATTTACATCAGCAAGATTGGTCTCTTAGGACAATAATGGATGTAGGACAAATGATGATGGTGAGCTGAAAGTGCTATTACTCATTATTGAAACTTTGGATTACTCTCTGGCCAGCGCTAAAACTATAAAGCCGGCAGCCAGTGGACAAGCCCTCAGTAACCTCTGCCACTGAACTAAAAGCTTTTGGAGGGGGAACAGAAGTGCTATAAATCTTGCGGGTGACATTAAACATTTGTCAGAGAAACACTTTGGACTTATTTTAATCTCTTCGTTTCAGAGAGTTCATCATAACAAATAACCGGTGTCTCAAACCCAGCCAGCGAATCCCCCGCCTCTCCCTGCTCCAAATGGAAACTAGAAATGGCCCCTTGATAGAAAGGACAGCTCTGCTCATTGGTGCCTCTCATGCACTGTGTGGTCTCCGAGCCTCTCCTAAATGGATACAGTCCTTGCAGTGTTTACACGTGCTGCCTATTATTGCAATGACACCGGGGCCTGCAAATGTTTTAACTTGATTTTTTTTCAAAAAACTGTCCATTAATCTTCCTCAGTGCTTGGAAGGAAAGTAAATTATTTACGGTGCGGATGTTATAGGGGATTGTTCCTGCATTAACATTTCATTTGGGAGTGTTAAATCTGTCTCTCATGGTAAGTTAGGGATTGCTTTTGTCAGGTGACTTGTCCAAAGATGAATCCCATCCAAGAAGCACATCCATGAGCAAGTATTCCTCTGCACAGACATTTCCTTGCTCACCATTCCCTGAGATGGAAGGAATGCCCAGAGCTCCAAATGAAGTGAATACCAGGGCCAAGGTGAATAACCTTATAAAGTGTATTTTAAGCTCTAAATTTCTGTACTCACCTAAGTGAGAAATATCCTCAGCTAAAAAAAGGCAGATTCTGTGCAACCTTCTCACACGTGTGGCTCTGCCAATGCACTTCCATTAGCATTTCTGCTATTTTAGTCCTGGCTATTTCAGGCCACAGTTCTCTCACTTGATGACAGCGACTGCTATTGGCAGGTAAATCGGTTTCAGTAATGCATTGAATGGGGCTCTCCTTTGTAAGAGTTGCTAAATTTAATTTTAAATTAGGACCTCAGAAAACAAGTGACCCTTGATATTGTCCCCCCGGTACCCGAATGAAAGATGTATTCATGTTCCCTGTGCTGAGCTTTCTTTGTCACTGCTTCCTCCCAGACCCGCTTCCTGCTGCTCAGTCTGTCTCCATGGTAGGACAGGATTAAGAGAGCAGGCTGGTGTGATAAATTAGAAAAGGGCCATACCCAAAGGCTGCATCCAAATATTTTTCCAAACTTTGAAAGTTCAGTTATTAACATGAATTTTATACATAACTGTAACCTCTTAAAAAAAAAAAAAAGATCCTAGTGCAAATAGAAGAGCTTTTTCTAGGGAAAGCAACTTTGCATGTCTGAACATAGTGTATATAGCGGAGCAGTTGGTGTGGAATAGCCAACAAACTACATGTGCAATAGCTTTCCTATGTGCATTAACTTGTGTTGCTATATGCTGAGTGTCAGGACTTCCAGACTCCCTCATCCTCATGACACTTGGGACAATGTTTTTTCCCTCTAAGTCTCAGCTAACCTCTCTGTGACTGGAATGACAGAGCTGGTTGTAAAGCACTCTGAGAGCCTCTGCTGAAAAGTATTAGATAAACATACTGCAGCAACAGTATATACTTAAAAACCCTGACCACCACCACTTCCCTGCTACATGTTAATGTATATCTGGGGGAAGCGCATGCACAAATAGAGGTGAAACCCACTGCAATATTGACATGTCTGCAATGTGCTCTCCGGAGAATAAATGTTTGAGGAGTCAATTGAAAAACAAAGAGGTTAGAAGCAGGCAGACTGAGAAAGCCTGAAGTTTGGAGCACTGCAGTGGATCTGACCAGAGACGATGAGTCTGTTAATGGAAATATTGATTGTCTCAGAGGTTCAGTGCTGCCAACCAACCTGCACATATGGTACCAGTTTTATTGATATATGAATAAGATTAAACATGACACCTGTGTCAAGCGAATCCCTAGGTACCATTTAACTAACACTTAAAGCAGCTGCTTTTGAAAGATTACCTTCAGGCACAGGCCACCCAAGCAGAACAATATCATCACCTTAAGCGCTTTCCCAGTTGCCGTCAAATGGGAATTCTTGCCTTGTAGCAATATAATTAAACAATATTAGTGAAAGTCAAACAACAGGGCATTGAGTGCCTAAATGTTCTCTCTGGCTATATGGTGGCTTCACTGATTTTTCTATTATCTCTACATGCAATCACGTGCCTATGGGGTTAGGTCTCTGAGTCTTTGAGCTGCTGCCTTGAGGATGGTTTGTTGGTTTGCAGATAGGATTTACTGTGAAACAAAATGTTGGGCTGTTGTGAAGCTTTCTGTATTACTCTGTTTAAAAGAAAAAGAAAACTCATCTCTGCACTTAATAGAGTAGTTTTGTTGTGACAACAGGGCAGGATTTAATTTCATTTCTGACAGATATAGTGCATTAAGGATATGCCTACCTGGTTCAATAATAGCCAAGTAACTCCGCACTTGAAGTCCTGTGCACGTGCAAGTAGCTTGTTCCCATGCCTCAGCCTTTGGGGAATACTGTCACAGTCCCCTGATTTCTCCTCAAGCTTCTGATTCTCAGTTATTAGCCACAACACAGAAAGACTGGCCAGTCTGGAGCAATTGCAGAAAATTCAGGTATTTGGACAGCAAGGATACTGCTACATCACATCTCTTCTAGGAAGGGGTAATGCAGTTAACAAGAGCATTGGTTCCAACCTTCATTCTTTGAAGCTGACAACACTGAGAAGCGAGGTGCGTAGAGGACAGTGTCATTTGTTGCTTTCCTGGTCACAGGTGACAAATCACGCTGTCGCACACTGAGAGCTTTGTGGCTGGAGACTCCTGGAGTACAGTGATCGCATTGACCAGCTGCTCCGTTTTCAAAAAATAGATCCTCTGTCAATGTCCCTCTCTGTTTCTCTAACTTTGAGCATCCCCAAGACTATGGGCAGCACAGTAAGAGTAGCCAGCGGCCTGCCTTTTGGAAGCGATGGTAAAGATAGCGATTGTGTGGTTCCAAAGTGACACGTTGAATTAATAACCAGTTTCATCTCTCTACATCCATTATCTATCTCTTCATCTAGTCTATCCATCTCTTTGGTGAAATCATCTTTGCTGTTAGAACTGCAGGAATATTCTTCTTAGTAAAAGTTCAGTGCTGATGGGTGATGTATTCAAAAGCAGAAAATGAATTACTCATGACATGGCTGTTAGTGTTTTTGCCATGAATAGGTCAAATATTCCTTAGAAGTCATTTAAACATTTTCCCCTAATATTACAGACTTGATAGGAAATAGAAGCAGCTTGAATTGTTATTAAATGAATTCCCTTCTCGATACCAGTTCTGAACTAATAGAAATATAAGGCCATTCACCTGAAGTAAAGTCCTACTGACTTAGTGAAACTCTAAATAACTTCTTAACATGGATCTGACCAGAAGATTGGGACATACCCTTGACAAGATTTGTGTGCACCTAAAAGCTTTAGGAGCATAAACCCTATTGACTGATTAGCATAAACTCCACAAGATACCAGTACCTTCAGCAGAATACAACAGCCTGCCTAGTGTATGCAGGAAGAGAGCTTGTTTCAAAGGAGCATGTGGCCATAAATTCTCTAAGCACTTCTGAAAATCCTTTCCAGAGTTGTTGAACAGAAAAAAAGAGGTTTGTGGTCTGCAGAGAGCAGATGAATCCTGCACACATCAAAGATGTATTGGCTGCATCGTGACCTCATGAAATTGCTTGAGCTGGCAGCTCTTTCCCCATTTCTGCCATGGGTGCTGCTTAATGATACAATCTAACTTTGTTTAGCTGTTGGAGTAAAGCACAGCATACAGCCAAACACATATATAACTTCATAATTGCTTTGTCTGCCCCTTGGCTCCCCTGCAAACTCCTGTCTTTTATCCTCTGCCTGCTCCCACTGCACTTCGGCTGAACACTGATGTAGCTTGCAACAGCGAAGCCAGGTTTATGAAGGCATCATCTGCCAATGTCAGAAGTGACACATCCGAATAAAATCTACAGCTCCCTGTGTCCTAAGCCTCTGCTGACTATATTTATAATCCAATCATGCTGAAAAACACAAACATAACTTTTGTCTGACCTTCTCTATTAAACCATGAGGACTTTTTTTCTCCAGGATTTCTAATACCTTGACATATGCAGTATTTTGTCCAGTGGTATTTTCCCCTGTTTGCCATATTATTTACATGGCCAGTCTGTCCCTGGCAAAACAGACAGCTTTGGCAGGGTACATGAACATCTTCCAAAGGTGGCCACCGGCAGTCCTTGTAGAATTTTGTGCGGAAAGGGTAAGGGCAATGACTTTGTGTTACAAAGAGAATTATGCCCGAGGCATCCTCTGAAGAATGAGAGCAAATGCCTGTTGCTGGTGGTAATGAGAAAATCTCTCCCTAGCTCCTATGGCTTCCGCCCTCAGTATCTGGGCACCTCCGAGATACGACAATGTTATTACCCCAGTTCTACAGAATAGAGAGGTTAAAGCATCTGCTCAAGGTCCCTCTGAAAGTTAATAGTAAGGGCAGGAATGGAACATGGGTTTCATGACTCCCTTTGAGCCCCAGAAGCATAATTCTTGCTTTTAGCTTTCATTTTCCAAAACCAGGCACTTCCTATGGAGCATGGGGACCATGTTCAAGGCTATCAGCAGAAAGCGCTGAAAACACTACTGAATCCTGCTGCTCCTTGGGCAGTCGCACTGACTTGGCAAAGAAAACTTGAGCACTTGTGTGAGAGAATGCTGCTTCCTTAATGTCAGTTGCACCTGTATCTTTTCTTGTGGTCTGCTAAGTAATGACCTTTTGATGCTGTACTTCTATGGATCTGAGTAGCTGACAACCACTTCTTAGCTACAGCCTTGGTGCATCCTCCAGGGCCCACCCTGAGTTTTGCAGGGATCCTGCTAATGTAGTCGCTTCAGACAACGCATTTGCACACAACTTTAATGAAGATATATCTCCACATAAAGCAGCTTTGTGTAAATGGGGTTTCAGCATGATTTTCACTGGACTAGAAGAAATCTCATCTCTGAAGTTTACCAACTTGGCAGGTGTCTGAATCAGATAAAGATGACTTCTTTGTCTCAGAGATCACTTCTAGATTTGGGGATTCCCTCTCCCTGCACAGCCATCCTGCACTGACCTGGCCAGTCTCATGTGAACCGTGTTGTTTGATCTTGTAATTAGCCCCATCTTCTGAAGTTAGAGAACTCATCAGGCTAATGTTGTCCTGAATATGTTCCCTCTCAGTTCAAACCAAATTGTTTTAGAAGTTGCTCATAATTTGTGGACTGGTTATATTCACTTCCAAAGCATAAGCAAAGGGTGGAATTCCTTTGTAAATTGGGCCATATGTACAATTGAACCTTTAGCAGAGTAGGAGGCATGAGATCTTCTGCTGGTATAAATTGCCACATCAAATTCTGGCTGAGAAAGCTATTTTTGGTCTCACAGCTTCTTCTACCATACCTCGGAACTGTGCAAGTAGGGTAGGCATCAGTGTTGCTTTGTTTTCCCGGGTTTGCATATATTCAGCTGCCACCTTAGCTTATATATAGGTCTGGCCTACATTGCTGATGCTGTCATGTCAGCAAGGAGTATAGGGAAATGCACATCCCACCTCGCATAGCTGTGCTGGCAGAGCTCCTGGTGCAGGCTGACAAAAGAGATACTAGCTTAGGTCTGCACTGATAATTCCTGATTAGCACATGCTTCGCCTGCTCCAGTAACAAGAAAAATGCATTTGCTTGTACCCCTAACTTGTCAGCTAAATCCAGCTTTGGTGGTTTTGTTGCTTTCACCTGTTTCACCAAGGTTTGCAGTGGACAAGGAGTGTGTTTGCGCAACTGGGGGCTGCCCTTCAGAAAAGGAGCAGTAACCTTTAAAACAGCCCAAATTGATGGTTTGTCCCTGTCTGAACACTCTCCCGTCTGATGCTGCCTGGGTTGTAGTGCTGCTCCTCTGCCAGCAGATTGTGCATTCCCACCAGAGAGCCACAGCTATATGGGCAGAGGGCCCCTATAGCATACATACCTTCACACTGAAGCTCTCTGGGCAGGGATTGCCTTTCCATACAGACCATCCTTTTGCAGAACACCTAGGAAAAGATGATCCTTGTCTGTGCTCTCATAGGTGGTATCATACCACAGTAGTAAATAAAGCTATTTAGGAAGTCTTCCCACTAGGATCTGTACAGGCTCCTTTGGCTTTTGAATTGTCACAGGCCTTGTCAGAGTCCATTCCAGGAACATTTCAATGCACTGGACACCTGTATCACAGCTTCTGCTGTTTGAATGTCCCTCATGCATTTAAAATGTCCTTTATGGCTGTTAGGAGAAAGAGAAAATTAAAGAGAATGGCACTTACAGGACATCAAAGATACAAAGGGCCTCTTTATCCAGGAGACATCTTTGCATTTGGGGTAGTATTTTACCTGTTTAAATTGCTTCTTCTAGAGCCCTTAAGTACAGTGTTGTGCCAGCTGAATATGGATTTTTAATTAAAGCCCCCCTCCCTATCCTCTTTTGCACATAACTATAATTTTGCAGGTTAAAAAAAATCCCCTTAATATCTAGCTAGAGGCTTAATGTTATAGGCTCTTTAACCTCCCTCCCCGTGCTGTATTAATAGCTTTGAGATGATCATTTTTACAGTCTTCTAGGACTGACGTCTGCTGTTAACACTTCATGATCATGTCAAGGGAGTGGGGAGGATGGGAGCTACACCTGTCAGCCGGTGTTTTAACATGTGGCTTTAATCTTTTTAATTAACAGGACTTCATGAGAAAAACAGGCAGCTCTCAAAGTGCAACTGTTGTGGGTCAGCAGCAGCTCCCCCCCTGCAGTGTGGATGCTCCTCGGTTACTGCAGGGCAAGCAAGAGGACCATCACTGTGCCCTGCCATTGCCTACTGCAGAGCCCTGCATTAGGTTGCTGCCATGGAGGCCAGGGGATGCCTCAGTGACAGCAGAATAAGCAAGGAGAAGTTGATTTAAAACCTTAGCTGTTCACATAGTTCATATGTCAGGTAAACGTCTGAGTAAGGTTGCCATGGTATCAGGAGCGTGTATCATCTTGGTCATGCATGCACCCAAAATATGCAAAAACTTGCAAAGTACTGTGATTTGACAAATATGATGAAGATGTGATTCTGCTTTTGGGTTAGACAGGATTTTTTGCCATAAGAGCATGTTAGCTGTCTGTGATTGTGACCCCAGAACAGATGATGATGGTTGCCATGCTGGGTCAGACCAAAGGTCCAATTAGTCCTGTCTCCTGCAGTGATCAGTACTGCCTGTTCAGGAAGAGTGGAAAGACAAGGGCATATGTATGGTGATACTTTTTCTGACATACCCTCTCTGAAAAACCTGAAGTCAATTAAGAAGTTCCTGAACTGCTCATATGCAAGCAGTCCCTTCCAGAGACAGTTTGGTACAGTCTTTACCACTACAGAAACCCTCCTTTTCTACCAGTTCCATCTTTTGAATGCTACTGCATGGGTTATTCTAGCAATGTGAACTAGGCAGTGCTGGTAGCAACAGTGCGGCAAGCCACACAGTCCTGGACCTGCATGCCCTGTGCTGGGTGCTGTGCAATTGCACGTGGAAAGGTGGTCCTTTCCCCATAGTGCAAACAACTTGCCTAAAATGCATATTAAGCCTGAAAAGCACTGGGGATTTGATTTCAGGTTTTTCACTTATCCCTTGATAGTCTTGTGTACAAGGCCTTTGGGGACAGGAGATGCGTAGCCTTGTTTTGTGCCCTGCGATAGTGTCTCTGCTTCTACTTGTTTAAAGCCAGGCTGGGTATGCCTACCTGCGCTGCAAAAACCCTTCATCTTGTTTGTGGGCACGCCGCGTCTTCCCGCCAGCACAGCTTTCCTTGGCTTCAGCCCAGCAGTTCTGTTCCAAAATGCTAAAACGGTGACAGATCTGCAGGCAGGTGTTTGAGCCTCATTGGATTTAGTAGGGCTGACACAGGTTTAAAAGTTAAGCCTGTGCCCCGCTGCTTTGCTGAAAAGGGGTGGGTCTGGGCCTGTAGCTAGTACTTCCTGGGAATGGCAATCACCCCGCGGTACCTCCTGTGATCTGCATTCCCTTTGACAACATCCTCTGCTTTGAAGGAGCATCCAGAGTCTCTGGGGGCCATTCGGGAGATGACTTCAGACCTCTCTGCTTTAGCACATGGCATTCTGTGGGCAGAGATCCCTTTCATTAAAACTGATAGATGACACTTTTTTGCAATATTTACAATTCAAAGCATTCTGATCAAAGTGCTGGAAATTAGGATGTTGACATGAGATAATTACTCGATTCTTAACATTCGCACCAGAAGAGAACATGCAGTCCTCTTTCCCTTTGTATACTCAGTGTCAGTTGAAAGCATTTCTACACAGCTGATGTCTGTAGATATATTTGCTGACTCTTAATGTCAGCAAATCCCACTATGATTAGGCCTTGAGGTGACAAAACAAAACCTTGACTGTTACAAGCTAGGTAACTCAGTGCAGAGATAAAACCTAAAAACAAACCCTAGTAGCCTTTTAATGGAACCGAGCGTAGTACAAAATAAATTTTAAAAGTTGTTAGGCCCTCACAGAAAGGGGAGAACTATAAAATCTTTGTGTGTTTTTTTTTTAATGGCAGTTGTTTAAGGCTTCCTGTGAAGCATGGTACATGGCAAAAGAAGAGCAATAAACAATAAGAAAATGCTTTCGCCCTTTGTTAAAATAACCACAACTAAATACTGAGCTGTGGGGCCCTACCAGGAATGGGTGGGTTTGGCCTATTGGGTCTCCGTGCAGGGTTCTCCAAGAAGACCAGCTCTCTTGCACCCAGTAACATCCTGATGATTCTGCCTCATCCTTTGCCTTGGCTCATGTTCACGGTCACTTTATAGATGCTTCTCTGCAATGTGTTTTTCAGACCTGAGCTCTAAGGGACATCATGCTGTTGCTGGACTGCAAGCCAAGCTTTCTTGTTTTGATGAATCAAATGAGAGGCACACGAGATGGCTTTGCTTCCAGATTCTGCTCTCACTCCAAATTTTGTAGGTGAAATTCAGGTGTCAGCAATAGCTGAACTAATAACGAACATATATGCAGGATTCCTTCCTTTATGCATTCCTCACGCCCCAGGCATTGCTATGCCATGTGGCATGGAAAACATCCGTGCCCATACATAGAGGGAAAACAGGCCAAGTAGAAACCTGCTACTCACAGCACAAACCCACTCTGGCCAAAATTAACATGGGGGAAAAGCAATGGGCTGCATCTACTCCTCAGAGTGTCTGCTGCCAGCTGGTGACCAAGAAGGACTGCTTGGAGCAGGCCTTATTTTAAGGGTGAAGAGCGTATCAGACAAATGTCCTGGGCTTTACTCCCGTTCTCTATTCTTAACCTGCCAGGATTGCCACCGTCTGTCTTGCTCCCTGTGGTGCATTAAGCAGCGAAGGGAACACTCCTGCATGCAAGGTTTGGTGTTTGAATAGCCACGTTCCTCTATGTGCAGTTGGAGAAATGTGTTTTGCATTTGGTTTGGGAGAGAGGAGATGATTATGATAAGTCTAATCCTTTTCTCAGAGGAAGATTGCTGCTGAACAGTTAATAATGTTCTTTTACTTGGGCTTTGTTTATAAATGAGCTTAGTTTGAAAACTATCATAACACTGCGTGATACTGGATATAAAAAGTGAGAAGTGTCTGCAAACATTTTCTTGAAATATTTGTAAGTAATACACTGGAAATCTTATTTCCCCGCCTTCTAAACTCACATAATTCCAGAGGTGCCACCGGCAACTTTGCCCTGGTGGTCACAGCCTGGCTGGCTTTGATGGACATCAGGGAAGGATCTTAGTGAAAAACATTTTCTTTACAATCATCAGGAAATTCCTTCAGCTAGATTATAAACGCTGGGCCTAAGCATTTTGACAGTATCCTTTTAATAGAAACCAACAGTCATCCCCAGTCAAATAACAATTTACTCTGGGTAGTTAATGCCATTGGAAGCACTTTCTGCTTTTTTTTTTTTTGCTAGAAATAAAAAATGAGAAGTAAATCCAAGCCCACATTCTCCATTGATCCCAGACCAGAGACACAAATAGCTGGGATTTTAATGTCACACTTTACAGCGATGTAATCAAACCAAACTTCTGAAATCAATATTTCTTCATAACTGACCTTTCCAGATTAATGATCTATTGCTATAGAGCTCTATAGACAATCATTTCCAATAGAAAGACTAACCATTCAGATCACTCTAATTAATCTTCTGCCAGTCCCCGCTCACCCAATGAACTTTTAGTTAAGTTCATGAGGTAGCAGCACAACTGTTGAAACACATCATCAAACCAAAGATCAATGTTCAGTATAGGGGAGAAATCGTCTTTCTAAGGAATACAGAAAAAATATATGTACACAGAGTCTTTTTGAGTCTACTGCCTTCCTCTGTGCTGTCTCTCTCCTCTTCACCACCCAGCCCTAGTAATAGGACATAATCCTCTATTGACGGCGGGAAAGTCAGTCCTGTAAGAACAGACAGAGATATGACAGAGCCCTGTGACCTCTTAGCATGAGCATGTGGGCAAAACAGATGAGCTGTGCAAAAGAAATGTCATGTTTATGTAAGTTTATTTTTAATAACTGGCTATTCAGGGTGGTGAGCAGCTGGAAACATATTACCAGAATCATTACGATGTTTAAACACAAGCCCATAATACGGATAAACAGTAACATCAGACTGAGATTTCAGCCAAGAAGCTACATTAACTCTTTAAAAACTGTAAAGAGATAGTTCTAACCAAGCAACCGTTTGTCCCCTTTTGTCTAGCAGTAAAGACACCAACCGTTGAGGTGGACCAACTGCTTTTCAAAAGCAGCAGTATGGGTTCACTCCAGTGATGCATCTGTTGCATTACTGTTGCGTATCTAATCTTTGGAAAGGCATTTGAGACCACTGGTTTAGGGGCTACTTGAATTTTCCTTAAATTCTCTAGTGATGCTGCTGATAGAACAATGTAGACAGTGCTTTTGTAGAAAAGTGGACTGTCACCACCAGGCTGTTTTAACAAGCTATTGAATTACCTGGTTTACTTGGTCATGTAAAGACCACTGTAATTCTTTACTAATCTTTCAACTCATCCAGTTTCCTAAAGGTAAGTGCGTGCACAGCAAAGTTCTTGCAGCACTGTGATGTTAGAGCAAAACATCAAAGAAACAAACAAACAAAACCCCTCTGCAGACAAGGTTAAGATAGAGGAATGTACTGTGAAGAGCCTCAGGGGATGTCTCTATTGATGGTTTGGGCTGACCTAAGATCACCCCACCACTGATACCTGTCAAATATTTCATACAGTCAACCTCTTAGCTTGAGGAAATTCAGAAGTCCATGAAATTACACCCTGAATTAATCTGGCCTCTTGCCAGGAGAGTAAATAAGTCATAAGGCCCAAACTTTGCTTTAGAGGCTTTTTTGGTATCTTTCATTCCAGGCCAGGCAAGATTTAATGCCATTATCAATCCAGCCAAAGGGATTCAAACACAAAAACCTTTGATTGTAATTTCAAAAAAAAAAAACCAACCCAAACCCAACAACTGACAATAAATTAGTGTCATAACCAGCCAGGCTGTCTCCCTAGGAGGGAAACTGGGGACTTTGAACTGCCGCTTTTGTGTCGTGGCATTGGTGTTCAGAGGGTCCCTTTTGACTTCACAGCCTCTCATCTCCAAGTGACACGACAAGCAGCTTGTCACCGTCCGTGCCAGATGCACAGGTGGAAGCAGCCGCAGCACACTCCTCCACCTTTGGAAATGCCAATCAGGCCACGTCCTTCTTGGTGACTTGCTTGTCACTTCCCTTTCAAAGCCGCCCATCTCCGAGGCAGCGGCGCGCGCATTTATGCTGCCAGACAGCTCTGAATACCCTGTGCTTGTGGAGGAAGGGGAGGTGGGAGACTCAGCCCCAAAGACCCTGGGGAAGAAGCTTTGCAGTCACTCTTGGTGTGTTGTATATAGGTTTTCTGGAAAGGAAATATATTTTTAAGTCCTTAAAAAGACAGCCTGGCCTATGAGACCCACAAAAACACTTTGCTTGCATGGGGAAGGCATCGTGGTCTCCAGTGGAGCTGGTGGACTCTGCACCAACATATAGGGCCAGGTCTAGTTTTCTGGTATGTGAAGTATGAGTGCATATTGGTTCGTCAGCCAGACCTCAGTATGGTGCGTATCTTCAGCAGCTCTTTAAAGATAACCTGCAAGGAGAAGCGTGATGTACCTACGTGCATCAGGAGCACTGTCCGGATTGCTCAGAACAAGCCCCCTCCTTCGCTCCCCAGCTCTTGTGCTCTGGTGGGAGCCTTTGACTCAGGCAGGTCAGAGCCCTCCACTTTTAGCTAGAGGGTGAGATTTTTGGGGGTGTGCTGACGGAGAGATTGCAGCATGAGGAGAGGGCATAGGTTTCAAGAGGTCTGAGTGAGGCAGTGGCAGGTCCGTGCAGTGGCACCTGGCAGGCTGATGTGGGAGCTGGTGTGAGCAGGGCAGGATGCACAAGGACAGATGCATGTTGCAGTGAGTGCACAACAGGGCCAGGATGCACAGGGGTGGCCAGATCTGCAACTCCTTAAAAAAAAACAGATGGAGAAGCTCCTTTAGGTGCCCTGTAGACAATATCTCTGAAGAGGCAGCATAAGCTGCACTCTGCAAGCAGATGCATAGCCCCTCTCCCTTTAGTATATTAATTGGTCTCTCTTTCTCACACCCTACTTCTGAAGTCCTACTTGTGGATAAAATGCACTGCTTTCCATGTGGCATGAAGAATATGGGGCTCTTTCTAGAAATTAAACAGTTTGCAGGCAAGATCAATGTTATCGGTAGCTAAAGGTGCCGTGCTCTTCGTGTTTACATCCTCTGGGAATTAGTATTGTCATTTGTGCAGCAGTAATACCTGGAGGTCCTGACTGAGATGACAGGCCCTGTTGTGCAAGGTGCTGTGGATTTTCTGGCCCAAGGCAAAACCATGCCGTGGCCCATGGTAACAATCTTACAGCATGGATGGCTGCAAGCAGTGGGCAGATCTATGACCTTTCTAGCGTAGACATAGCCCCTGTGTCCCTGGCTGAGGATTTCAGAAGTGTGAGCTTGACCGCATGAACTAAAACACTAAGGCTTATCCACCATCGACTGGGTCCCAGACTCTGCTAGAGGGTGAAGATACGGCACCAAGAGGGATGTAAAGGCTATCATACAGTAGTGCTCCAAGGATTTTGCGGTGTGAGAAGGAGGCCAAAGCACAGGAGGTGAAATGGGAGGCTGTTGTACAACAGTATACTACAGACAGCAGAGAAGTGCCTGAAATAGGAGCAGAACCTGGATCTCCTGCACCTGTATCCCATCTGTGACTCCACGTTCCCCTCTCTAGGTCAAATATTGCTCTGCAAGTACAAGCAACTAAGTAAAGGTAGTTGTGGCTTACCAAAATGTTTTACATTGAAATGCCATTCCCTACTTCAAACATTCCTTGTGTAGGCCAAATCAAGATCTCCGTTAATTTGGAGCAAATAGGCCATAAGCCAGTTTTCATCAGTGGAAATAAATTGGATTTATGCCAGTGCAACTGATATCAGGAGTGGCCCATGATCTATGATAAACTTGAGAACTTAAACATTTGTTGTTTTTTTTTTTTTTCCTTCAAGTTCTTCATTTCACCAGTAATGAGGTTTCTCTGCCCTTTACAAAGCAACTGGAATGAGGTCAGATTTTTGCAAGCTTCTGCCAATGTTTAATAAAAATAATAATCTAATAGCATCCTTGTCAACCAAAACCCATTACCAACAGGTTCAGATGGAGAGTAAATCATGACCCAGGGGAGAATTGGCCCTTTCATGGCTCCAGCAGCCACGGCTTCCTTGTCAGAGATGATGAAGCTGGGAGGCAGAGCCTTTATGGGGTTAGCTATGCACTAATTCTGTGAAGCTGTGCCAATGTGTGTGATCTCTGTAA
Source organism: Apteryx mantelli (assembly GCF_036417845.1). Taxonomy (NCBI): domain Eukaryota; kingdom Metazoa; phylum Chordata; class Aves; order Apterygiformes; family Apterygidae; genus Apteryx; species Apteryx mantelli. The sequence goes on from NC_089996.1 coordinate 4,255,099, forward strand.
AACTCTGAGACAGGGTGCCTCCTTCTCCAAAACCCCTACCAGGGACAGATGCACAACTCTGACCTCAGTCATACTGGCAAAAATCCAGAATGACAGCAGTGAAATCAGTGGAATTACCTCGATTTTAAGTGAACGTATGGATGAGGTTTGGAGAACAGTTAAACTGATCTGTCAGTCAACGTGGTCCAGCTCAGAAATCATTCTGCTCCAAGGCAGATCCTGATTTGACTTGCTGTGAAGGGAGGAAAGGGACCAGTAAGACACAGCTCCTCCGGGGAGGCAGGGATTTGTAACTGGAGGAGGGGTAGCTGCGCCTTGCTTAAATTGATTATTGCTTAAATTGATCATCAAAGCTTGCAGTCAGCATTTGGATTGACTGCTTTGGGAAGAGATAGTGTTTTTTTTGTTTAAATGATTTTTTTCTCTGAGAAGTGGTTCGTGTTCATTTCAAAAACTCCATCAAGCAGCCTTGAGTGTGTGTGTTTGTGTGTGTGTGTGTACAGACAACTGACCCAGGAGAAGACACTCCAAATAGGCAATTAGAAAACATCTGAGCTCTGAGAAAGGAGTCTCCTCAGTCTTGCTAGGTATTTGACTGCTTAGTCCAGAAAGTCAGGGGACCTATGTCTCTTCCAAAGCACGTGTTTGTGTTGTGTTTAGTACTGTGAACTCTAACTCTAGATGTTGCTGTTATCCTTGCAAACATCTCGGCTTTAAGATTCTTAGAGCACGGTAAGGATCAGCCTTGCTAGGTGCTGGTGTTAATGGTAGGAAAAGGTAAGATTTCCTATTCTTGCTTTTGAATGTGCCTCTGGTCACCAAGGGGAGGTCTGATTTGCCCTGGTAAATCTCTGCATGGGACCATGAGGTGTCTGGGGTGCCATCAGCCAGGTGTGCGGTGCAATGTCTTGGAGGGTGCCAGGGGGACAAGGGTGCCACTGGCTGTGCGGACCAGAACCAAGGTGCGTGTGGGCCTAGGCAGGGTGAGGCAGACGAGAGCATGAGATGTTTGCAGGGTGCCTACATGTGCTGCTCCAACTGCAGTCAGCACACTGATCCCTGCGTGCAGAAATACTGATGTTAGTGCGTAAAATTGAAAGAAAAAATGCTAAAAAAGTGGTCATTCATGTAGGTTCTGTTTCAATTCTGGTTTGGCTTTAAGCAAACGAAGCTGGAGGTGCAGGGAGAGCTGAGAGTGGCCACTCAGTGTTTGTTGCCGCTGGGTAATAACAGCCCTTCCCTGGCTAAAAATCCCCACAGCAGGCAGAGAGCCCAGAGTCGAATGAGCAGACTGCACAGCTTGCCTCTGATAGACACAGGTCAGGATGACACACACTGTTCCCAAAATAAACAGCAAGTTCCTCTGGGGCACCCACAATGCTTGTGTCGGTGCATAGTGAATTCACTGCCAGGGCGGGAACGTGGAAATAACAGTAAATGTGAAGGAAAACACAAGAAACAATCCAGGTCAACAAGCCCAGCGCAGCATTGCAAAGCCCTTACGGTGAAACTTTGTATTTATATAGCATCTTCCAGCTAAGGAGTTTGTATTGTCTGCTTAAGATACTTGACTCAATGCCATTCTAGTAAGTCTTAATTGCTGCTTTCTAATACTGTTTCACTATAAAAGAAATGAAAGACCATCAAAATATATGTATACTTTCAGTATGTACATTCTTTCAGCTGTTTAGTCAAAGCACAACTCCTGGAGTTATAGGAATAATGAAGCTTTCAAGCAATGCTGTTATTACTACTGAAATTCTTGTTATTAATACATGAATTTCATGCTAGAAAAAAAGCTTGCATATGGGATCTGAGTAAGAAATCCTCAAATTTATTTTGATTAAAAATTTCATGATTTCTAAAGCAGACTTATTTTTGAGGTGCTTTTGATTTTGGAGCACTGGAGATGAGTGTAGCTGCATGTTGTTTTAATAAAATCATTTTAAATGCTGAAAATAATTGCATAGCTTCATTCCCTTCCCACCCTTGCTTCAAATAAGTTCCCATTTTCCAACTCACTGGACATGCTTTATGAAGACAAGATGAAATGATGGACATAGGCCCTGAACCAACCTTAGTGGAAAGGAAAATATAATTTACTTGCATTTAGCAGCAGCTGTTTAGACGGTGGGTATTAAAGTGATTGGCAAATATGGTAGCAATTTATCCCAAGTAGTAACTCCAAGCTGCTATTTTAGGTTCATAAAAATGTAGTTACAAAATACCATAACCTACAGAATGCAACTATTTTATGATCTCATAAAAATAGCATTGCAGTGTTTTGCCGTGTTCAGCAAGGAGCTGCGGCGTGCGCTCTGCCCGCTCGGGATGGGCGGAGGGACAGAGCATCGGCTGTGCCATTCCCACAGAGGCAGGCGTCCTCTCGGATAGCACAGCCTTCAATTGGAGTTCATTGCAAGTTGTGTTCCCCTAATTGCAAGACAGGTTACCTTTCATGTCCTGCCAGAGGACAATCTGGAACATCCTGTGCTTGGACGTCCAGTGCTCTCTGGAGGACGTTTGAAGTTACGTACCGCACTGGCATTCAAATGAGGTGGTTGGCTTCCCCAGAACCTAAGGAAACCTAAATTGGGACCAGTGATAGCTCTGGGCATATAACATAAAGGATGAATCTGGGCAAATTGCTGCCACGGAACATTTTCCTCATCTCTCTGAAGGCCAGAAGTTAAAAATAAGCCAAGGGTAGTGTAACCCTTTGGGGACGGGTAGTGTCAGCAGCAACAAGAGCCATGTTTGAAGAACTTGGGGCCCTCCTTAAAACTAACAAATACTTTTGCTTGAGCCTGACCTAGAATTTCAAAATACCTCCCCTTAGTGCTCTTAACAGGCAATGCTTCCTCCCAAGCAAAAGTAGAGCTCGTCTGTAGAAAAAGGGAAACTTTGTTGGAAGGAGAGGGAACATGGCGTCAGCCTGGAACGCCACCAGCAATAGCAGCCTGCGAAAATGAATGATAATTAAAACAAGGCTGCCCTCTCCCTGGCGATATTCTGTTAACTTAGTACCTCCTCACTGAGGTTGTCCAATACACATATGCCTTTTCTTCCCTTCCCACAGTCACAATTTAGTGTCAGCGTTTAGTGTAGCTACAAAGCAAAGGTTCATCTTTTCTAGAGCTACTGGGCTTGGGGCTTAATTGCATTTAAACCCAGTTTCTAGGTGGACTGACCTAACTGTGGAAATCCTTTGTATATTCTGGAAACCAGTGCTTAACTAGCATTGATTGGGGTTGATAGCTGGGCTGTATTGGTAGGAAGCTTGAGATATTATCTCACAGTTTTGGAACAAAAGACAGTTACAACAAGTAGTTGTTTCATTGGACATAACTGGAAGCAATGAGGATTAAAAGCATTATGTTTAGGTACAATATTATCTTTGCAAATAGGTCTCCCCAAGGCACATTCCCCACAGTCCCTACTTCCCTGCTGAGTCATGGGGATGCAAAGCTTGGCCCAGAGAGAGTGAAACCATGATAAACGGAAAACACTTGGATTCAGCTGTGCTGAGATCCTTTGGAGTTCTGGCCAGGTCTTAAAGTTGCTCATACCTTTGGGCAAACCAGAATTTTTTCCCAGCATAGTCCTAGCATCAGTTGTGCACACCCCAACAGCTGCCATGAAGCCAGGAGAGCATGTCCTCTAGAAAAGGGTATGTTTGCTGCCATTAGGATAGCTCTTACGGCATCCTTTTCTCCTGCACCCTTGCCACTAAGCAAGGGCAAGTGCAGCAGGAGAGAGCAACATTACCTCCAGAGGCATTTTATCCAAGTTCATCAGGGCAGATTTGCCCCAGTATAAGGTTAAAATTGGCATTACTTCAGCCAGTGCTGAAACTGGGACTTCGGGGATGACCCAAGTTTCAGGAACTGCAAACAGGAAGATGAAGCACCAAATATGTAGTTCAGGAAAACTGCTGACTGTTTGCCTTGTTGTCTTCTAGGTTCTTGAACAAAAGCACAAATCACCTCCCATTTAAATGAGAAACCTCCCCCACTGGACAGTGGACAGCCCTAATATATAGGGATTAATGCCAGTATTAATTTCAGTTGTCACTTGCAGAGATGTATGTCCCTGCATATTTTATAATTACAGATTGTTAAAAAAAAAAAAAAAACCCTAAGAAATGAAAACAGTCTCAGTTTATCAAAACAACCAAGAATGGATCAGGTAGAGCAGTAACTTCTCCAACATAAAGCAGGATGGCCTCCTTCACAGCTGGCTTGTAATCATTTATCCAATGAAAGCTCTCCCACAGGCATCTGAATAAATTGTGCAATGTGCTTGGTTTCTAGACATCCTGATAATGAAAATCTAATTAGTGTGAAAGTGTAGTTTATTGAGTCAGGTGGTTTGACAAACCTCCCTTCTTACACCCAAGAAGAAATCCAACACAGGAAAAGTTGGATTTTGATTGGAGAAAGATTTAATAGTCTTTTATATTTCCCCGTTTCTCTGCACGTTGTAGTTTCAGTTAAAATCAGGAGCAGAAGTGAAGATGAGATTAGATGAGATTCTTTCTCTGCAGCATTTCCCACTGGAGCAAGAAAATATATGGCCAGATATACTGCAATAAGGCTGTTGCTTATGAGATTGCCAGTTCATTTCTGCAAAGTATCTGAACAGCAGCTGCAAATTACAGCTGTGGAGCCAGCTTTAAAATACTCCAAAATTCAAGTGTCTGGAGCCCGGGTTTTGGGTCCAGTCCATCCCCTGGTCCTGCAACATAGTCCTGTGCCTTATGTTCTTCAAGATTTTGATCTAAGGATCAGTATGATGATTCCCAAGCTATCATGAACCAAAGATATGACACTCTCTTTTTTAATGAGTGATGGGGCTCAAATTAACATTCATAGTATGGAAAGGAAAGACTCTTGAAAGGATGCCTCGTTATTTCTGATGTCAAACTCTTTACAGAGAAATCAGAGATCAGAGCAGATTTGGGGGGAGTGAACATGAATTTGGGTCTGGTGAGTGATATTCTGTGCTTCGTAGCGTGGGGCTGTGCATGGTGAGGTGATTAGCTGCAAGCATACAGCGATCTGGTCTTGGCTTTGATTACGTTGTTAATGAGCTTATGATAGGCGACGCTATGTCTATCCCACACGTCAACCTTGCTATGTGTCGTTTATCCCCAGAGATTTAAATCAGGCACAGATGCATTTTAACGTTATTTTGGACTTTGGAAAGCAGCTGTGGAAACAGTTAATTGCAGCTGATTTTCACTTTGAAATTTTGAACTCATTCAAAGCTCAGAGCTTCTTCTTCCTTGACAACCTGCCAAAAGAGACATAGCATGATCCCTTGCACGAACCTTACTGTTTTCCATTTGCAGCCAAGTTTCAAGTTTTGCTGGACACAAATGCAGCATCTAATATCTGCTGCACCCAAAGAAAAGGCTTGACACATTGTGCCCTGATCCTGCAGATATCAATCATATCTATACAACTTTGCTTCTGTGAATATTTTGCTGATTTCAGTGAGACTAATAACACAAGCATGCTGTAGATGTGATAGTGTTTAAAGGACTGGGACTTTAAATTGTATCTCTAAAATACCTTATTTCCCCTGAGATTTCTGAAACTAAAGTATCAACTTTTCAAATGCTGCAAGCTACATGTAGATAGAGGCAGAAACACTCATGTTCACAAAGGGATGTAATTTATGCAGACAAAAGCAATTTAAATTAAAATTGATCCAGCAGTACAAAAAGTGATTGGGTCAGTAGTTTGGCAAATAAGAAGGATGAGTTCGCTCCATGGGCATTTACAGTGGATAATAAATTAGATATGGTTGAAATATTTTGACCAGCCTTTTTTTCAATCACAACCAAAGTATTATGCAAAAATTCTTTATTTCGGAGTTTCATCGGGATGAAACTCAGGTTCAAATGACAAACAGAAAACCTGTGTAGCTGGATAAGAAAAGATGCTGTAGTATGAGCTTATAGATACAATTCTGGATGAAGTTCAAAAACTCTGGAAATTGCAAATATTTTTTACATATACTCTACTGATCGTGTAGCACCCATAACAACAGACCTAATTAGAAACATTTCAAGGCTTTGAATTTGCTTTGTTTCTGAAGGAAAATGCAACTGAAGCCTTCTGCATGTTGTGGTGCAACAGAGTCAGGATGCAGGCTGGGTGGCAAAGCAGGCAAAGGGGGAAGTCAGATTTGAGGGGTTTTGCACCCCAAAAGAGGGCTGCTGTATGATAGATTTAGCCAACTTTAGCCCAAACTTTCTGAACCTTTCAGTTTCATTTTGCATCCAAATGAAAACAATTTGCAAAACCTCAAATTGTTTCACAAAATGGAATTGTAGGTTTCTGATCAGCTGTAGCTATTTTTATTGCCCACAATATTAAGACAAGCAGTAGCTTGTGAAAGTGTTGATAGATTGGAAATGTTTCTCACGTTTTAGTCTGGAACTCATACTAGAAACTGCTTAAATACCTATTACCTGTGATTGAGGATTCCTGGAGCGTAAGTGATGAATTGTAACACAAAACATAAAGCTAGGATTTCACAAGTAATGAATTTGTATTAGTATAAACTGTTCTATGCTTGCTTGCAAGCAGCCTCTGAGAAGAATTAGGTCTTTTTATGAAATGGGCACTGCTTTTTTGAAGATATTTGAAGGAAAGTGAAACAAAGCAAAAAAAAGTTCTTGTATTACTCAACATTTTTCATAGAATATTTTTGGATTCCTACTGAAAAATTAAAAATGTATTGATGTTTTTCCAGCATTTTGAATCATTTGAGCTGGACTCACCCCTTCTCCTGTGTTTATATTTTTTGTTTCTGTTTTTAGATGCTGCAAACTATAAAAGTTTAACTTTAAATGTTTTTTTTAAAGAATCCCCTAAAAATTGGCTAATTCCATTTTCACAAAAGGCATTTTTCTTTTCACCTTTTGGTCCAAAACTCCAGAATTATTTCCATTTGAATCATATTCTTCTTTTATATCCATTTGATAGCAAGTATTTCTTTCAGAGAAAAGTTCAGATAATTCAGGGGAAAAAAATCAGAATAATTTTTTTTTCATTTTTCTTGCAAAATGTTTTGCTTGCTTTCCTGTTTTCCAACAATCTTATTAAAGATCTTGTGACATCCTCCTCAGAATAGACAGGAATAAACGTGCATTCAGAAGGTGAACATTTACTACTGTTGCAGCTTGTAAGTAGGTAGTAAGTAATTCCCGTTCCTCCTCCTCCTCTTGCAGAGCTGCAACACTGAAATTCTGGCTGCTTTTCCTCCTAAGTGGTACTGTGAATGATATATCACCCCCTTAACCCTTTTACCTACAGCTAGCCTCAAACCTGTAGACTTTGAAGCCAACAAGGAATGTGATAAGTTAGGCTGGGAGTATAATTAAAGATTTTTAAAGATGTAGATCACAGCCATCAGCTTAAAGGCAAGTTCGGACCATGTTGTCCATCCACCTCATTACACAGAAATACTCTACTAGGATATGGTCTCTGCTGACTAGTCTAACTTTAATCAGCAGAGTTGTATGGCTCTTCCTCTGATCAGACACAGCATGATGTAGGTACCCAGTGTGCCTCATAGGCTTTGATGAAAGAGGAAAAGATCTGAGGGCATTTCTGGCTTCTTCTTGACTTCCTATATCCTACTGCAATGGCAGATGGCGGTACCGTGATACCAACCTCCATCGCCCAGCTGTTCAGCTGTTGAACAATTTCTTTACCCCAAAATGTCCACAATGTCATCTCATTGCACTCCTCAATACTCTTTTGCTATGAAGCCTGGCAGGACTCAGTTGCTGAAAGGTCAGAATAGTAGTAAGAGGGCAGGAGCTGATAAACCTGATATTAGCTATACAGTGCTGCAGTCTTTTGCAAATGCCCATGCAAAGAGGGTCAGGAGGAAGGGAAAAAACTACTGTTTCTGAACTTTTAGTTTGAAAGAGGAAGAGGAGAGTGAGCAAGCATCTCTGCTCAAGTTTTAGACTCACACACAGAGATTGTGGGTAATAATTTCAGCAAAACTGTATTGCCTTAGGATCCTGAATCCCTGTTTGAAAAATGACTTTAAGAGCTTTTTGGGCACCAGACAACTAAGAGTGGTTTAAATTACACTCTAGCTTCTGAAAATGGTCCTTAGTGGTAGTTAAAGCTAACCTGTTTTACTTTACCAGAAACAAATTTGGGTCTGAAACCATATCTCAGCTAGGAAATGTTCTGCTCTGTTGGTTTCCTTGGTTGATGGACTGCAGTCAGTGCTCCAGGTGGGGCATCAGCACAGGATCCCTTTCTCCTAGACTCTGGCAAGATAAAGGCAAGGGAAAATAACACACTTCACCCAGAAGAATTGTTGTGCTGTGATGACTGCAGAGATTCGCAGATGTAGGAGCCATGGGGTTATATTAGCTCTCAGCTCAAGGTCTTTCAAATCTTTTGCAGTGTATAAATCTGCTTGTTTACACTGGCAGCCTGGCATGTCTGCGGCAGACACTGCTTCCATGTATGTACCCTCAAAGACTACGAAAGACTGTCAATTAAATGCAGAGACAAAAAGAGCTCTGAGGTTAAGCTCTGAAGATCCCACCTTGGCCTTATGGTTTCGTATGTGAATGTCTCCCATGTTTAGCAAGCTATGCTCAGCCTACTTGAGTTGATTCCTTGCATCACTGCTCAACTTGTGAATTCTGTTATTAAAAACAAAATGGAACAACAGACACTTAGCTTAGCAATAAGCAGACAATGTAAATAGTTCCAATCTGATGTCTTAAGTAAATATAACTTTGCAAGTGTTTGTCATTCAAAACAATAGCCAGGACAGTTTGCTTTGGAGAACCAGGTTATCTGTGATGCATTGCTTGATAAGAGCTATAAAAGGAGTGGATATAATAGTCAGCTCCAAGAATAACATATACTGCTGTCCTGCCATAACATAGCTACTTAGTTGGGCAAGGAGAGTAGCGTGAATGACTAGGATCTGAGGTGGAGTTTCAGCCATTGAAACAGATCTGTTACTCTTGCAGCTCTCTTTTGTGTCACAGGATGGGATAAAATAACCCATCTTACAGGTAAGCATTTGTAATTCATATCAACTTTAACAGAGTCTGAAAGTTCTTGCCTCTGACTATCCCTTTCATTTTTTAGTATCATATTTCTTCCTGCATATAAAGATGTTGCCAGCCTCAAAACTGCACTGTCTGGGGAACAGCCTCAGCTCTGAAGAGTAGTCAGCCAGGCAGAGGCATTTCGGTGGGATGCTGTAGTGAGCCTGGACTGTTTGTCCAGTGTATGCCAGTTCAGTGGCTAAACAGAGCTTAGGAATGCCTTCAAGTTAGCATTATTCATGAGTGCTAAATTCACAAAGGGAAAACAGAAATATGTGACAGACTGTAAGGCTAGATAGACTATTTTAATAATCTGTTTTGACATTCTGAATAAAATGTCCCAGAGTTTTTCACCTAGGGGTACCTTCTTCTTGCTGAACAACTTGTTGAACTAGAGTTTGGGTTTTTTAGCATCATCTTGGTCGAAATATTGCATGTGCTGGAGTGTTTATCTGAGTCTCTTGATGATCTCTCCTAATGATTAATTAACTTCAAAAATTATTGCATTTCATTTCCTCTTTGAAGTTTTCTGACTGCTGTTTCCTGGATCTTTGAGTGCGGTGACTTGTTGCCTTACAAGTCTGCTGGTGTCTAACAATATCTCTTGGCATAGGTAACGAGACTGTTATTAGGAAGAACAAACAGATAGGGCATTTTAAGCAATCCATATTCCTTGCTCAGTATTGCACTGGGATGCTTGAGCCTTTTGATTGACAGCTCTCAAGGCATGGACTCATCACTTGTTTGATGCACCTTCTCCATGTGCTCTCCTGGAGCTGTAGAAATACACAGCAGGGCATTTCCATTCATCGGATTTGCTATGGTTCTGTCCCCAGGTCAGCTGATGTCCAGCCCTGGTCAGGGAAGTAGAAAAATATAATCAGGGCAAAAATGAATGTACCTTCCTCCCAAAGCTTTTCACAGCTGTCCAGCCGATGAATCCTGAACGGTGTTGGACAGGTCCCCAGGGCTCACTGCTCTGGTTAGCCCCTCAGCCGAGCACATGCTCCACGAGGAGTTTCAGCACAGCCGTGGAAGAAAGTCATTATGGGGGCTGTAAACCAGAGCATTTTTCCTGAGCTCATCAGAAAGGCAGAGTGGCTCTGCCTAGGGTCCCACAGACTGGGGGCCTTGGTCTGCCCAGCTCCAACTGTAAAACGAGGACGATGATGCGGGCCCCACTGGTTAGCTAGCACCATGGGTTGACAGAGCTGAATCGCAGTGCTGCTCTTCCAGACGCCCTCCTGCTTTCAGCTGTCAGCTTTCAGCTGGGTCTGGCTCTGGGAGTTGGTCAACAGGAGTTTTCCACTGACACGAGCAGTACTGGAGGCATCATACTAAGGAGTAACCAGTCCAAGGAGCTTGACTGATCAGTGGGTTGGGCCTTGCACACTCCTTCACAGCAGTCCCAGACCAGAATAGCAGAAATTTTACCTCCTTTATATACTTTTGGAAAACACTGTTCAGCATGAAGCCAGAGGTGGATAGCGCTGGCCCATCTAAATCAGTGCCCCACCTCAGCCACCTAACGCTGCCTAGTGCCTGCAAACAGCAGCAGCAGAGGGGCTGCTCTTGGCGAGCGCTGTGTTTTCTGCAGCTACCCAGACAGAAATAGCTCTGTGGAATGACATTGCAGTTTGGAAAGTCACATCTGGAATTTTGTTACATACTAAATCAAGGCAGTGGCAGGTGTGTAAAGTGGAGATTTCAGAGTCATTAAGACCGCTAATATATGTGGCACTTGTTTATTCAAAAGAGCAACTGCTGAAACTCGGTTTGGAATGATTTGTTTTGTTTTTTTAAATCCCTTTCTCTGAATTCGCATGATGTTTGTGCAGCTAGGAGGAAATAACTGAGTAGCATTTCCAGAGATGGTCTTCCCTCTGCAGAAAAGTTGCTTTGCAGATACCCCTCTAAGTTTCCTTCTGAAGCAGTGTTGTGTGCCTGTCAGGTCTGCTCCTCCACGCTTGGTCAGCGAAGAGTCATTCTGCTCTATAAGTTTGATCCAGGAAGCGGGTGCAAAGGGGCTGTGATTGGGATATTTGGAGCAAAATTCTGGTAATCCATTCCCCTCAGCAAAAAATGACGTATTAGTTTTGTGAGCTAACCATACCTAGGCTCAACATCAGTCACACTCCCTGTCTCTGTTCCCTAACACTACCTTAGTTATTCTGTATGCTTCTGTAATGATGAGCATTTTTTGCGGTTGTTTTAAAAGCAGAGCATACTGAGATGAAGTCCTCAAAGTTGAACATCCTCACGCTTCATCAGGCTGTTATTCCTCTTCAAGGCATGTGAGCTGGGGCTGAGAGACAGTTTGGAGATTGTTCTAATAAGATTTCACGTGAGGACTTCTCCGCCAGCTGTTTTGAAGGCATCTGCTTTTCTGGCCATATCTTAGTGGTATTTACTGTTCTCCCTTACTGTATTCTCCCTTTAAGAGCAAGCCACTGAGGGTGCCACAAACCAGCCACATTTCTGCTTTCCAGGGTGCAGAGACAAACCTGTGTGTTTCCAGCCACATTGGAAAAAACATGACAAGCTCTTGGGCTCACCGGTAGATTTGGCCATTTGTCCTTAGGGACCTGGTGAGTGAATGTCACTGTGAAGACAAGTACAGTGTACCTAGAAATCACAAGGCAAGTTAGCAATACTTTTGTTTGTCCTAATTTTAGGTGCCTCTCTCCATCACTCCAACTTGTCCTTCCTTAGCGATAGCAGCAGGTCTTTTAAGGCTGTTTTGCTGTCTCTGTTCCCTCTGCTTCCATTAATATATAAAATACAGAGAGGATGAACTACTGCCAGGGTGAGCTTGGAGGCTGAAGGCTAAGAAGGAAACTGTTTTACTTCTGCAAGTGGTAGCGATGGGTTTTGCACCATATCTAGATGACATCCTTGGAGCAGCCAGATGTTATGTTGACCAAAGCAATAATCTTAATAGGTCTGTGCTGGAAATCATCTATGATCATTCCTCACTAGTGATATGTAGAACAGGAGGTGGGACAATGGGGATCCAGCATGAACTGGTTAGAAACATCCTTTTTGGAATAGTTTACACTTCAATGTCGTGTTCTCCTCGGAGATCTCTATTTACTCTACAGGTATTTACTAACTGAATGTCAAAATATTAAAGAGGTAAAGATCACTTCCCCTATTTTAAATTGAAGCCATAAAAGTGAATTGAAGCCCAAATCCACGAGCCAGTTTCAGATACAGGAATACCCTATCCTAATTTTTGTATTAGTAAAAGTTATTCCTGAGGCTATGCAGAAGCCTACAATTATTTCTGGAAAGAAAAGCTATTGAAGACTTGGTGCCAGTGTTGGCATCATTACAAATGCAGAAAGGAAACAGTCGAATTACTGGTTGTGTTTTCAGATGAACCACATGTGACCAGGGCTGTGTTAGAAAACATGATCCAACCCATGTAAATCATGAACCATTGAACAAAAGTCCTATTTGTAAATTTGAATATTGGCAGCCAGCTTTTGAAACTCTCTGATTTGAAAATAATTCTGTGATGCTTTGAGCAAGCACAGAAACAGTGGAACTGGGCCAGCTTCTCTGGACCTTGCCAAGTTTCTCCCCAAACCCCTCTCTGCCTGCATAAACGAGGAGTAAAACTGGAGTAAGAACCCTACAAGCTGGCACGAAGCACAAAGCCTAGCTCCAGAGAAATTTATTCCAAACAGTGTAATTTCCATCAGTTGGACTGACGATATACTATATATATTATGCCTGTAACCAGTTGTTCATTATTAATTTGTTAATGTTTAATTTATTAAGTATTCATGCTGATTTGCCCCTTTTGAAAACACACAAAAAAAGTGAGACCTCATAACTGAGTTGAATCTAAGTGGTTTATTACACAGATTTTGAAAACTCCATAACCAGTTAGGCCTCTTTATTTGCATGCAAACATCCAGAGGCCTGAAAAGAAAAGCATAAAGGTTTTTAAGGTTTCAAGCCAGAATACCAAGTCCTGAGACAGTGGGGACATCTAAGGAAGCTGTATTTTTATTAGGTGATCTGAGTAATGGTCCACTCGAGTAGCAAATGAGAGTATTAAATGAAATTTTGTTAACACACCTATTCGTTAAAGCTCAGCTGTTTTATGGAAGCAAAATGGCTAGGTTTCAACAAAATCCTCGTCAGGAACAGTTCTGGAAAGATGGTCTCCAGTATTGTCACAACCAGTGAGAGGCTCTGGGCCATGCACAACTCTGATCTGTACACTTGCTTTGTTGGACCCGGCCCTTCCTGGGCAGAAACGCTGTGCTATAACTCACATAGGGCCTGGGTGCTGAACCTGCACCATAACCCGAGATGGGGATGAGTGCCTCTTTCGCATCCTCTGCAAATTGAAAACCTCAGGTTTGATTTGAATGGGGATATTTTACCACCTGTCTGCCTTTGCAGCCATACTGGAAAGGTTTGATTTTACTCCAAAGGGTAACAAAACCTAATTTCTATTCTTCAAAAAGTTGTCGCTGTCTGGGCAGTGGTAGTCGCTAAAAGGGAGATCAATAGGGGCAAGCTAGCAGAAAAAAAGAAGAGGCTAGCCCATGAACCCAGAAAGCACCACATTTCGTCTGATGTACTTTTAGCCAGTGGGTAATTAATCTGTGGAGCTCTAAGCCACAGCGTATCAAAAATGAGGAATATTCACTAGAATCCAGAAAAAAGGTCCATTTATATTCACATGCACTTCAGGAGAATACCTACCCTGTCAACATCACTGTTATTTCTTTTTTCTTTATTCTTGGCAGCATCATCTCAAAGCCCCTGAGCTTGGGACTTCATTCTGCAAGTGGCAGTGTATATATATAGTGAAGGGATGACTCTGTTTCTAGAGACCTTACAGACTAAATTAATTAACTATAATGGTTATAATCCCTTGTGCCATATAATGTAAATCAACTAACTGGGGTTGGGATGAATTTCAGCTGTGAGCAGGTTATTTCTAAAATGTTCCCTGTAGCATGCGGGGTCTCCAGTGACACTGCTGGAGATGCTAGTTTTCTGTATGGTGTGTGGATAGGGCTGGGCTTGAAATCCGGAGTACAGCAGGGGATTTGTCCTTTCAGTCATATTTCTGTTGTTATTCTGTTTTTGAGTTTATCTAGGACAAATTGGAGAGCTGTTTAATTCAGTAATTAAAAACAAATCTTGAAATTTCTTAAGATAACTTGATGGGGCTTTTGTTTACCATTCTGCTAAAATAAATCACTGGATAAGTTGTCTGCTGTGAGTTTGTTACCCTTCCTTTGGAATATATAGCCATGGTTAAAGACAGGGTGCTAGACTAGATGAAACTATGATCTTATTTAGCCTGGTAATGCCTCTAATTCTATATAACAAAGCACATATTCATTTCGTATTATAGCAGTTCTCTTTATTGTCAGACTTGATTTTGCCAGGATAAATATTTCTCTCATGGTAAAACTGCCAAGACCTGAAGGCATGCGAGCTTTTACGTTTTTGTGTGTGCAATACGCAATGAAGTATGTCTGTATAACATACACGGGTAATATTCTACTACCACGGTGAAAGTGGAAGCGATAGCACAAACCAGCCAGCCAGAATGCCGCTTCTCACCCTTTTTCAGTGCAAACCTTCATCTCAGGTAGTGAAGAGCTTAGCTGTTGTTATCCAGCCTTACAAGGCAGGGAGAAACCATCACCAACAAGAATGCCCCGCTAATCATTTCAAGATAAAGCTGAGTGGAGGAACCGAGCTTTTTATCCAACATGAAAAGAACAGAAGCTAAATTTGAGACAAAAGCAAAAGTTTAACAAGTTACATTGATCAAAGAGTTTTCAGAGGAACATTCAATTATATCTGCAACACCTAAATGGAAGGGTTGTTCTTTTTTTTTATTTATTTTGCGATAAAGAGGGTTATTAGGTCTTGTTATCTCTCTTCTCTTTAATGCATCCTGCTGAAACCCTCAGCAAAAAGAGTGCTTTGTGAACAGCAAAGTGACCAGTGAAAAAGAAAGATTAAAATTAGTTAAAGGATAAAAAAGAGTGTATATTTTACAGTCAAAATCTCCTTGTGTAATCACTGATGCATTCAAATGAAGAGAACGGATCTTGACTACGATGCAACTTTGCCTTGCTACTCCAAGCGCCTGGCTGTGATCTTTCTGCAGACAACTGAAATGGTTTCAGAGCTCTGAATTTGGAAACAAACCATGCAAATAGAGCTTACTGCTTCAGGATTCATCACATGCATCGGATGAAAAATGAGAAGGCTGTGCATGCTGGAATGAAATTGGAAGGCGGAAACTGGGAATCATAGACTTGGGAAGCTGAGATTTTGCTCGTAGGGGAAGATGCTGTATCCAGATGCCAGGCTATGGTTTAAGGTTACTGAGCATTTGTGGTGAGAAGGCTCTCAAGTTTTATAGCCCTTGGTCCTAGTCTTTTTCCTTCCTCCAAGCATATCTTTTTTCCTTGGACTCATCTTATTAATCACATTTTTTACTCTTAGAGCCTGATGCAAAGCTCAGTGAAATCAATGGAAAAATTTCTGTTGACTGTGTTGATCTTTGGTTTAGGCCCCTGTTAGCTTGTACTATTTGAGTTAGATGTTGTTTATGCTTGCACATTTTGCTAGCATAAATATGCAAGAAACTGCTTCCTCAAATCAATATATGAATTTAAAATTTGTTCTGAAATTTGTCACTTACCTTGGAAAGCTGTAAAAATATATATATATATTGTCCCGAAACAGATAGTTCACACCCTGCTCTGCAGACCCAAGTCTCCTCATACAGATGTACAGGACCATGGCAGCAGGGTGTAGTACAAGTGTACATAGCACTCACAGCATTTTCATAGCTGTTTTCTGTGAGCCTCATGGTTTTCTTTCCTGGCGGCTGAAATCCAGCATTGCAAATGGCACCACTTGGTGCTGCTCCTCTACCATTACCAGTATGACAGAAATGGTCCGGGATGTTAACAGAGCATATGATATGTTAACAGTTGTATATGATATAAAATTCAAGGTGAAATGTCCTACAGGGCATAAATCCCCATTGAGTCTTGCTTATGGTGCTAAATAGTATAACAGATTCTTCTCGTAAGTGAGAATCAAGACTTTTAAATATAAGTAGAAAGTCAAATGCCCTTTGGCCAGTTTTTAACTTAGGTATTTGTACTCTGCCTCCAGATCTTTGCTCCCCATTTCTATTGCTTAATTCAGAAGGGAGCGTACCTGAGTGGCCCTCAGGCTACCTTCCGGAGAAGATATGGTGAGGGTGAATCCCTTCTCTCCTGTGCAGACATGCTTTTTGATCCTTATAGCTGGGCTCACGCTCTGGAAATTTTTGGTTCGGGTTGTGGCCTGGCAACCATTGCTGAAAGCATCTTCCTCCTCCCACCCGGCGCAGTGTTATCACGCGCCAAAGTGTTTGTCCAAAGACCTAGTGGCATTTCAGGGAGTGGGAGAGTGCTCCCCGCGTGCTCAGATCATACGTATTAACGTAGTGGTTTGTTGTAGTCAGCACGAGCTGGTGAGAAGATGGTGTAGCAGAAATGGGAATAATGGTTATGTAACAGGGAAAAAGCACTACTCCCTGCAGCAATAGCTACACCTGATTTAGCTACTGAAAGAAGGAGGAAAAACCACCAAGACATTAAACCTCTTATCATCCTGATAGAGCAAAATTGGAAAAAAAAATTATTTGGCAGCAAATGGGTTTATTAACTTCTAAAAAGGTGTGTGTTTGAATGCGATAGGGAAAGTAGCATTCGTCAGAGTGTTCACTGGATCAAAAGGCAAATTAATCCTTTGAAGAAACCCAGCTTTTAAAAATCTCCCACGTTAAACAAGCTATTGGGAGGAAGGCTGAGCTGCAGAAATGCAGTCTGGTTCTTTACATCGCGGAAGGACCTATGGCTGACATAGGTTCAGGTACAGCGGCTCTTCTATACGAGGGTTAGCAGGGTGAGCCTTACAAAGCTGTGATGCAGAAGCTAGTTTTAAACTATGTTTTCCCTTCCAGCTCTATCTTAACTCTTTCTCTGCCGAGGCACGCGTAGGGGCCAACGAGTACAGTCCTGCCAGAGCTTCTGCGGTGGCACAAGGGATTTTGGTGCCAACGTGCCGTTGCGGTTGGGGTCTGGGCTCAGGAGGACGCGATGCCTTTCAAGGCTCTGCTTGCCCTCTCCCATCAGCAGCTGGTCGAAAATCACTGCAGATACTTTGGTGATTTTGTAAATATTCTCGTAAAAATTTGTGAGCCACGTTTTGAGAGTGGATCTCTATTTCCTCTGCTAATAATGCTCTGGGAGAGGAATATGATTTTCTGTCATGGAAACTGGTGTTCTGGTTTTCATTTTTTTTAGCTAGGATGGCTCTGGTTTTCCAATCTACTGTTTCCTGTGAGATGCCTTCTCGCCTCCAAAGCACTTGACTGAAAGGAAACCTTTGAGTCACAGTGGCATTACACCCCATTTCACACTAAAAATGAAATACGTGAATGGTGTTTTTCCAGATGGGAAAGTAACATCACATACTGTATTAAACTGGAAAGATACAGAAATAGGAGACTTTGCTGCCTAGTTTCACTTGCCTCCTGGAGAGCGCATGGATACTTAAGGCATCTTTCTATGCACCTATTGAATTCCTTAGCTATCTCAACATCTGCACCGTCTTATCCAATACAGAGCAATAGCAAATAATGTTAAAATCTTACCACCCCAAACTGAACTCAAGCTACCTGCTGCTTTGTTGCCGGGTAAGGCAGGAAAATGGGCATGAGATACTGGGGTATCTCCAAAGTGAACCTTGTGGTTCCTAGCTTTTTGGGGTTTAGAGAGGTGGCACATGCCTGCCACAGATGTAAGGCAAATTCAGACAGATTTGTGCTTGGTTCGGTAGTTCCCGTGCTGATTCCCAAGGTCATGGCAAGTCGACCGTTGCATTAGAGGGGAACCACGTTGGTAAAATACTAGTTAAAAATCTGGCAAAGGGAATGTTCATCCATGAAAAATCTGAAGCATTAACAGTGGTCTGTTGGTCTAAAATGTTTGGTACCATGGATCTCGTTTTCACCATCTCGACCTAGCCGTGCCATTGACCAAACCGTTACTCATTGTAGGTTACTTCTCTTTTCTGTGCCTCTTTTGCCTATTCTACAGTTTGTTTGGCGATGGGTTTTAAGACATCTAAGGTGAGCACTTGCTCTGTTATTATGACCCATATAGATAGTGGAGAGCAGTGAAAATACAGGAGCCTAAATATTTTGTTACCTCTGAGCCAGAGTGTTTAAGTTTTTGGCTTTTTGTGGAATCATATACTGGGTTTATGTGTTTATACAACCTGTAGCACAGTGGGACCCAGAGCTTGGCAGGCGTCTCTAGGTGCTTCTGTAATACAAATAAATACATCCAGTGGAAGCAAATGAGCTCTAAGCATGCTTTTTGTTACTAATATTTCACCCCTAGGAGTCAGATCTTTGTGATATATCACAGAAGTGTCAGATTTAGTAACTCCTTGTTGAAAAAAAAAATTTCCATCTAGAGTAGCACTGTTATTCATTTCAAGATGCATTTGTTGTGTGACTGGTGAATGAGGTGTGGGGCAAGCAGAAGGAGAAGCAGTTTTGTCTGATCCGCAGCTAGGTGAACTGTGTTGCGCCATTTATGGAACGACGAATTTCTCACTATAATGAACTTTTCTGGTGCATTCCAAGCAAATTGGTCAGACTACCTCTGGCTTATCTTCAATGACCTGCTTATCAGAATGTGAAGGGACAGCGAGCCGTCAGCATGGGCTGGGTTATTCATCGTCCAGTGGGAGGGAAGGGGAAAGACCTCACAGGAGAAATCTGCCAAGCATCCTGATGAGTAGAGGGCTCCAGAGGAACAGGCAAACTTCAGGAGCATCAGCTGAGCACCTTTGGTGCAGCTGTCTGTCCAGATTGTCCCTTCTACGAAGCAAATGTCTGTGGTAATTCTGGGGTATGTGCAGTCATCTGCACGTGGCAGGCCCAGAGGAACCTGTTACAGTTCGGGGTGTGCTGGCTTGTTATTTGGTACTATTTAATACTTGTGTGTTATTAGCACGCGGTTCCCGAGCTCATATTGTGCTAGAAGCTGAATAAGCAGCTTCTCCAAAGGACCAGCAATGAGGATAGAGATACTTCCACTTTGCTTTTTCAGCCATAGTTTCGAATGCTGGACAGTATGATTATATTCATTATTCTGCCATTAAGCTTTCCTTTAGGTTGGAAGACAGGCAACAACTGTTATTCCCATTTTACAGATGTGTGGACAGGAGGCACAGAAAAGGGAGATGATTTGTCCTGGGTCAAAGGTAGAATTACATCCAGATCCTGTGAATTCCAGGCTTTAATTTCCAGACAGCTTTGCTTTGCGTGGATAACAGGATAAGACCACCCTTTAGAAGAACTGCTTGAAGAAACAGACTCATAGGTTCTCTTCAGATAAGATTGCCTATATATTAAATTAGTTTTCTTCCTTTGTGGGGGTGGGGGATCTATTAGAAAAACAGAGTTCAAATCCGGTGTGTGTCCCCCCACCCATCTCCCCATTGCTATGCATGGGGATTCTCATGCCATTCAGCTCACAGTAACAAAACCCTGGAGTCACTGTCTCTAGGCTGAAAAGCGTTGCTGAAAACCACCGCTTTGGCAGTTCCACAGAAGATTAGAGCGCGATTTCTTTCATGGATATACATGGACATGCACACACGCAAACACCACACACTTTTGCAGACGCTCTGAGAAGTGTCTGGTTTCTGGGGTCTGAAATATTTTTTCCCCTGCTGCCAAGGAAGGGAAGAAAACAGCCTTTGAAGAGGCTCTGAAACCCAAGTAGAGAGAGTTGGGGAACATTTACTTTTAAGTACAATAATGTTTAGGTTACAGACCTTAATCCCTGGGCCCTCTCCCAGCAGGGTGTCCCAGGGAAAAGGGCCTTTCAGAGCAGGGCCGGTTGCAACTGTGACGCATACTAAGTTCTCAGAGGGAAACGCTCTCACATTTTTTCGTATGAAGATATTTAAAAAGCAAGAGAGAGATGGCCCGGGTGGGAAATATATCCTAACAGATGTGTAATATCATTAAAGCTGACTCTAATATAATCTAAGCCTCAGTTTGGTGTATTAATGCTTTGTTTATCTTTAAGCACAGATGGATATTTTTATTAGCATTACTTTGTTGATGCAGCTTCTAGAAAGGTTAGTCCGGAGGGCAGATGTCTATGTTATGAGAGAGCGTTCATGCTGGGGCGACTAATCAGAAAGGTGCAGCTTTTCCATGAAATTTCAATTAGAAAATTAAACCTTGTAAATGCAGGCAGCCAGGAACTGCTGTTTAGTCCACAAGGCCAATTAAGACTAGTCACAAAAGTCCTTCCTCCCGGAGGGACAGTTTTAATCCAGCGTGCCAAGTGCCGGGTGTCTCAGCCATCCTCGCGGCCTCTGGGGATTAAATCTCCGCAATAAGCGGCAGTGGTATGAGAACAGGCTTTAGGCTAAAATGGGGTGCTGAGTTCCCCGCGGGTGCTGCGAAGGGCAGGGGATTGCTAGAGGCAGACTGGGCGTCTGGTCTCTTGGCCAATTTCCTTATTAGGACCGGTGATTTTAGGGATGAGCATGGACCTGCCAATTAACGCGGAGGCAGCGGTGCATGCTGGGACTCGGACTCCACAGGGATTAAGGGAGTTGGTTGAATGTTAGCACTGGAAACAGTGAGTCGATCTACTTTTAAATATATGGCGAACTTGCTTTCTGCATCCAGTTGTCTCTCCATGAAACAGAGACTTTGAAGTAAAATGCACTGAAGATATTCTTATTAGATCCAGACTCTGATTTCTTGATTTTGATGGAGTCCAGACCCATTATAGTCAATTGGAGGCTGTTCATTAAATTAGACCCTCGAGTGAGAGCCAGTACCAGTTTTCTCAGAGATTTCGTCATTCCTGTCTGAAAGGATAACACCTGGCCAGGTCTGGGGCAGCTGTGAGACACCCAGAGCTCTGTCTGAGCCCATTGGAAAGCCCTCTATGTCAGTCCCGCAAGTTGCCCATGTTGGCCCACAAAGCATTCGGGCGATGGAGAAGTACAAGTCTGATTTCTGCTACTCTTAGTGCAGATTTCTTCTTTGCAGTGTTCCTGGGAGCTGGGAAATGTCCTAGTGCTACCGTTTCTTCCCCTATAAACTGGTGTAGGAGGCAGCAATCCAGTCCCAGCACAGATGGAAGAAGTGAGCTCTGATTACGTCATTCTGTCTGCTGGAAGAAAAAGGGAGAAGTCTCCCATTGTCAAAAGATTTCCCAGATTTTCCGTTCTCCCTTTTACTGAGTGGAGGGAAAAAGCAGTGAGGCCTCGAGGCAGGAAAGCTCTGTGGGGAGCTCCTGTCATCTTTAACCTGCTAAGAGGATCTTGACATTTCCCCCTTCCTGAGGGTGCTGCCTTAGCACAGAAGCGATCAGAGCAACCCCTTGCAGCCATGAGGGAAAAAGACTTCATCCATTTCACCAGCCGTGAATTCCTCAGGCTGCCAGCAATGAAATTGCATCGAGGCTTACTTAGAGATGACACTTGCCCAAACCCTAGGAGCACATTGACAACTGAGTAAACAAATGATGATGTTTGGGTTTCAACAAGAAATTATCCTCCCTCTGATGCAGCTGCACCACAAACTGCTCAGCTGACTGAGGCTCCTCCAGATCACCCAGTAACAGGGTACGTGCTTCTCCCTGGCATGAATTCACGGCATGATTCACCCTGCAACAAGACCTGCTTAGAAAAAGCAGCTTGTTCCTAGAAGAACCAAAAAATTGTGGGACTGCAGCTGTGAGGTCCATCCATCATCCACAGAGCTAAGGAGGGGAAGGGATAAAACCGTCCTTTCTCTGGGGATTTGCACTTCTCTAGCCCTCCCTCCATAGAGGCCAGGCTGTCAGTCACTGAACGCCTTTCACTGCAATTCCAAAGAAGCAAAAATTCAAACAAAGGGGCTGCTCGGGCAGAGTAACTTCAGGGCTGTCGACTTTCTGCCACGGCCTAATGCTTGGCAGGCCATAACGGGGTGGGAGAAACGATAAGGCAGCGCCTCAGCCTTTGCAAAAGGTGCAGCCTTGGTCACTGCGCCATGACCTTTCTGGGCCACCGAGGGGAGGCAACCAGGGGCTCCGAGAGGTCCCACCTCTTTGGCAGAACAAAAGTGAGAAAGAGGAAAGGAAGTGCAATGGTAGCTAAAGAGCTAAAGGTCACAGAAGAAAGCTCAGTTAAACAATAATAGAGATGCTGTCATGACTCCATAGACCAGTTAGTTTTTCATTTAGGGGATTCAACCATTTCGCTATTCATGGAGAACACAGCACATCTTACTCAACCCACAGCACGTCCCCTGTGAGTAGAGTTCAAACTGAGCTGAGATTCACAATTAAGTCTGTTACTTAGTTTCTAAGTTAAAGTTAATTGAAAATGCCCCTTGAAGATAAGGCTCGCTAGAGCCAGATTCTTGATTTGTATCCTGTCGCCAGGTTATTGCCCAGTAAGTCAGGCTGATCTGAAAACCACAGGAAAAATGAAAAAAAGCCAGCAGACACAGCAGGTTTTAAACAAAGATAGAAGAACATTTGAATGGGGAACATATAGCCCTGTGCTATAATGAGGTGTTCCTACAGCATTCCTTGTACAACTGGTTTGGCTGATTCACAGAAAATCTGGATTCAGGGGATACAAGATGTGAAGACCTAGATCTTTCCCTCTCACTTAAAATTTTATTCTATTATCTCTCATTTGCCTGGTATGTTATGAGCATAGAGACAGATTTTTCCATCATCACCTCACGAAAGGCGCAAGCAGACTTCTTTTATCAATATCCCATTATTCTTAGCACATTTCCTCATAAATTTTCCTTTCTTTGTATGATCTTTTTGAGGTAGATTTAGCCTCTTTCTTCAGTAGTTTTTTTTCTCTTTCTTTCTTTCATAGCTACCTCGAAACAGGCTGTTTTTGGTTTATAAAGTCCCAGATTCCTCCCCTTCCCTACAGCCTCTGAAAAGTCTGGTAGTTAAGTGGAGGCAGCTGTTTGGGTTCTTTTCTTTCACCCATGTGAATGTTCACAGCATCATAATCCTTTTTATAAAAAAAACCCAGCAATCGCAAACATATATAGAAACTACAGATCTCAGAGAACTTTAGAAGTACAGTTCTGCTTTCTTGTCATAACTTTCTTCTGTATTCATGGTTAAATATCACTGACCAAAATCAGTGGCTGAAATTCCCAGTTCAGAATAACATTAAGAATTCCTAGCATTTCTGGCTAAATATGAACCAAATACACAGAAAGCAGAATTGTTCATCTAAGTCTGCAGATAGCCTGGAACCATAATTTAAAGGAATGTTAAATGCCTCATTCATTTCAGTCTCATTTTAACTCTGAAACCTAAAGACGATATTTCAAGGAATGATTTTTCAGACAATCAGCATTAGCTTGATACACTGACTGACTGACTGATGAATGTACTGGAAGATCTCACCTCTAAATGTCACTCTTGGAGCAAAGCAAATTCTTCTACACATTGTACAGCTGTAATAAGAAGGTGCCTTCTTCTATTTGGAAGTGAAAGTGTTTGTTTTTTTTAGGTGACTACTTCTCCTTCCACTGCTTTCATCCTATGCAACCCAGGCATGGCCGACCTTCACTGTTTCACAAGATAAGGTAGTTGCTGTGAAGGCACAAAATACGTTTCCTTCCCCCCTGGCTCCTGCCATTAACAGGTGGCGAATGAAGCTAGCTTCACTCATATGTTTTGTATCAATTTGCATCATCTACTACAAAGCTATTACAAATGAATCTGTCAAGCCTAGCTGGCACCTTTCAGGATAAATGATGCGAATCCGGGGCCATGTGAGGCAGCCTGTGCCCACAGCACCATCCATGAGTGCCTTCAGTCTGAGGAATGTCTTTGCAAACATCTGTTGTAGTTTGAAGAGAGATGGCAGAAGGGGGAGGGGGAAAAGCCCCAATAATGGATGCTCTTGAAGTTTTTGGAAGCTCAGTGGGGGAGAGGAAGCAGGGCGGGGAGAAATCAATGAGAGAGAGAGAGAGAATATTTTGCCTGGCAGTCACTCATCACTCGAGCCAGGTGATTATTAATTATCCTTATGCATTGACACAATTTGCTAGTTTTCTGGGTAGGTGGGTCCTGCACTTAGTCATCTTGGCATTTTTAAAGACAAATGAAGAATTACCTGGGATGTAGAGCCAGAAGTGAGAAAGATAAATAACACTAAGAAGCTGATCGCTGCCCGTCTGTCACAAAATTTCATTAGTTCTGACTGCCTGTACAACATAAGCAATGAATGAATGCTAACTACACTTCCTCTCCGTCTGCTTCCATATTTCACTCGTATTGCTTAGCTTTGAGAAAGAGCTGGCCAGACAAGAGTTTAGGATGAATGGAGCTGCTGGATCATTCACATGCTAAATTATAGTTGAACCATCATCAAGATCATACTTGGAAAAGGAATATGGAGAGGTCTAAGTTTATTATAGCTACTTTGTCAAGAGCATGTTTCAGTGGCCACGACTGGAAAGGATAAACATTGATCTGTGGAGGTATCCAAGAGAATGCCTTTCTTCCCAATCCTGCGTGAGAGCGGAGGGGCCGAGAAGACTGTTCATCTTTTCAAAGCCAGCTCTTTCACTGGGCTAGCACTTCCTCCAGTTAGAAAATAATGGGAAAATAAAGTCAGAGAGAAGCTGACCAGGATCCCAGCCATATTCAGGTTTCATGGTGTTGTGTTTCTGTCTCCTTGATCCAGACAAGAGCAGCTGTTCTGAAGTCCTGACCTGCATCATCCACATTTCAGCTGGAAACTAACAACAGTGACCTCAAGACTTTACCGAAATATTCATCAGCCACTGACAGGGACTATTAGAACTGTTCTTCATTTCTGGGCATGGAGGTAGCTAAGACAAGTTAGGGTTCTCCCACCTACAGCTCTACCCTAGAGCCACTGCTGCCCCTTTCATCTTTAAGTCCTAGGTAATGAAAATAAATATCATGAGGTCTATAATAATGACACGGAATGGGATGTTTTGATCATATTAATTGCTCAGGCCATTGCAATACAGGATCACAAATCAATGTTTCCCCAGTGGCTGGCTCAGCCTCCCTGTGCACGTTTAAACAGATGTGACCTTGATGAGCAGAGATACTGGGGGCTCGAGGCAAGCTTGCAAGACAAATGAACGTGCTCTGGCAGATTTATGAGAAGTTATTCCTCGGTGTAAAAAAGTCTATCTTCTTTCACCTAAATGCTCTTCCAAAAGTGAGTTTTCCTGTGTACAAAACATGAGCAATCTGCAAAGCTAGTGACAATGTCAAGAGGTCTTTAAGGAAAAATGTTTCCATGGGGCTGGAGCACAGAGGCAGCAACATAAAAACAGAGGTGTGATTCACTCAGAACGAGGTGTCCTCATTCATTTATAGCAGTTTGCTCTCCTCGTAAAGGAGCAACTGGACGTCCTGCTTGGACAATGTGGGTACTTTCTTTCAATCTGTCCCTGCATCAGGAGAGATCCTGGATCTCTTCCTGTGCAACTGAGACTCTTTCATTTAGTGTCACCTTCCATCATGCCAAGAAAACCCACAGCAGCCAGTAGGGTTGAAAGGGGTTCCTGTAAACACATATTTATTGAAACTACTGGTAAACTGGTCACTGAGTCATCATCTCCAGCAACTGTATGTTTCAATTCTTCCTGGTCTCAGGCAGCAACATCAAGTTTTCACTAGTTCCTGATGAAATTAGGCACTAAAAGCCCCAAATACTTTGTGTACATTTGAGGGAGAGCAAGATGAATGTAGGTCTGTCTGAAGTCAGCAAGAAAATGCTTTGCCTCTTTAATGTTCTGAAGAGACAGAGCTGAAGTCAGGCTTAACATATTTAAAAACTCTAATTAGCATCACTGCTGCTTACATGTGAGATGTCCAGGAACCCATCTGGGCCCAGGGGCCCAGAAAATTACCTTCAATGAATTGTGCAGGTCCAAGGGCCGAACAAGAAATGTCCTTCTGCTACATCCCTCCTGCAAGCCTCTTGCAGCTAAATCTCCCAATGCCAGAGCCTGTCTTCTGGATTCAAACCTGGGATGACTTAGGTACATCCTCCTCAGGTTCAGTATTGATGTGGTCTCATAAACATTAATGGATCATTAGGATCATCTAGTCTCATATTCCTAAGCTGTAGGACTTCCCTGAACTCATTCCCATTAGAACCACAGTGTGGAAAAGCATCCCATCCTGACCTCAAAATTTCCAGCAACGGAAAAATCTACTGTAACTTTACCAAATCCTTCCAATGGTTAATTATGGTCATTACTACAAAAAAATTGCATCTTGTTTTTAGTCTACATTTGTTTAGCTTCAACTTTCAGCCATCTGAGGAGAGCAGCTGTAAATGCTTTGGGGTAATTGTGGCTGAGTAGAGTTTCCACCACTACCAGAAGGGAGACGTTGAAACGAATCATATCGGTCAGGTAATCCTCACTTGGGAGGCCTAATTAATGTGATGGATGGGGTTATAAAAGGCAGAGTCTCTGCAGGAGGAGGTAGCCCTCCTGGAGAGGGAAGAGAGGATTTCCTGGCTTGTGGGACTCTGACACACTGATTTGGTTAAGGGCAGCTGAAGGGCAGCTATCATGAAAGAAGGGGTGAGAGTTAGCCCCCTCCCAGTGAAGGGACATAGTGAGGTGTTGTGCTAAAGGGCTGTGGGTTAGGAGAGAGAGAAGCTGAGGAGCCTGGGCTGGGATTCATGGCAGCATTGAGCTGACGTGGCTGGACTTGGGGAGCAAGGCTGTGTAGCAAACAGGAGAGCATTTCCGAGGTGGCCACGCTACTAATGCTTAATGCGTTGCGGTGAGTCCTGCCTGCAGCTGCTGAACTGCTTGGCAAAGGTAGGAAGGCATTTATATATCCCCACAACTGAAAAGCAGGATACCCCACACTTGAAACTGGGGTCAGCTAACCCCTCCCAGGGACATTGAGGGCTTCAGGCAGCTTCAGAGAGGCTGCAAGGAGACAGGAAAGATCCAGGCTGTGGTCAGGAGTTTCAAATTTGCTGCACAGATCTGGAAAACTCCCAAAGCCTGCAAAATGGCAACAAGATCGAAAAGAGCTGCACTGAACTTAGAGAGCAGAGTGGGAGGACTGGTTTCCTAGTACGGCTGGTCTCTGTAGGCTCTCAATCTGAACCCATGGTACCTGAGTGCTTGCCCGTGCTGGGCTGACTCCAATCCTGCTCTGCCAAGGAGGACTAACAGAGGCGAGAGCAGAAAGACGACTTCTTGCACTTCATCTTTAGCACAAAACAGCCCTGAGTCCTAAGAAAATGTAAGCATTTTGTCTAGATCCTGCCTGGAAGGGCTGCATCCGGATGTTTCAGAGCTGCAGCTTCTTTAGAAAAGACGATGTTCCTAAGCACTTCTGTAAATTGTTGACATATATGTTGCTAATGTAAAAATCCATATCCCTTTTAAATTCTTGTTTTCCTGGTCTTTATTGTAGTACCTCTATCTGACGTTAATTCACCCCATCCATGATTTGAATCCCAGGCATTTCATTCCCTTGATCTTGTGGAAGATCTTTGCATGTGCTAATTCCACCATGCCATCATTAGTTAGTGTAAGAAATATCATGATTCCAACTACTGCAACAAGTAGCCCAGCAAAAGTCAAAACAAGGCAGCATATTAGTACGGATAATTTTATTAATTCATCCTTTTCATCTTTAAACTGAAAATATCCCTAATTAGAAACTTTTTTCTGCTCGTGAAGAATACTTATTCCCAAACAGTCTGAGAGCAGAATTCACTAAGCTGTGGTACTTGCTCCTAGAGACAGAGTCCTTTCTTACAATCACTGTGCCTTGCATTTGTGAATGTTTAATTATCAAAGCAATCATTTGTCCAGTGTTGAAAAGCTGTGAGGAAAGAAAGAAAAGTCAATATGTTTGACCTCACTTCTGGGAGAGAAACTCCTGGGAGTCATTACAAGTCAACTGTGGAAGAACCAACACGATGATTTTAATGGATGAGTCTGAAACAAATTCTTTCCAAGAGCCAACATTCTTCTTTCCTTCAACCCGCACCCAAATGAGCAGAGAACTGAAGTTGTCTTGAAAAGCAAAAATCCTCTGCTTCCTTGGAAGAGAGGAGAGAGAGAGAGAGAGAGAGAGAGAGAGGAGAGAGAGCAAGTGAGTAAATGGAAAATAATTTATCTGACCTAAGGGGAACTAAGTTTGCCCGGACTTCCTTGCAGTTGCAAAAGCAGCAGCAATCTATTCCAATGTGGTCAGATGTGGCATACTCATTTTTCTCACTTAGGTCCTGGTTCTGGAAAACGTCTTGGAAAAGCACTTCAGTATGTGCTGACTCTTAAACCT
Source organism: Apteryx mantelli (assembly GCF_036417845.1). Classification (NCBI taxonomy): domain Eukaryota; kingdom Metazoa; phylum Chordata; class Aves; order Apterygiformes; family Apterygidae; genus Apteryx; species Apteryx mantelli. The sequence goes on from NC_089996.1 coordinate 4,283,638, forward strand.
GGGTGTAAACCTCATACAGACTAGTGGAAATCAAGCACATGCTTACAGATAAGCATATATACACTCAAGTGCTGTCCTGATTAGGGCATATGTTTAAGTGGCTCCTTGAATTGGAGCCTCTGGCTTTGAATAGATACTCCTATTCTTTGTGTGCTATACAGAAAGAACTAACTAAATACTAGCTTGTTTTCTATAGCACTGACCAGAACCACCTCAAGCGGCAGGGCAGCAGACATAAGCAGGAAAATTGACTCTGATCATCCCTGGGGTCATTTAAGTAAAACATACATTTCAGTCGAGCCAAGTGTTCACCAGTGCTTTTCAACTCCCATGGTGTCAAAACAATTAGCAGATCACAGCCACACTGATTCACCGGGGCTCCAATGAAAGCATCTGGCTAACACATGGAAATTTAACATGACCACTGAATAAACTCCTGCACTCACCATCCGGTGCCTGAAGGACACTACAATTTGGATGATTCTTATACTTGTGGACAGATTATGCAATTCAAATTAACCTTTTGAAAAGAGATCATTGCATTAATTTTTGACTAGTCTAAAATGAACTGGGTAACTTAACTTTGGATGCTGCTGGGAGATAAGTGTATGCACTCTCCCAGATGTGTTTTTGCTATGTAATATAAACTGGAGGATCCAAAATATGTATTGATACCATCCAAACTGGAAGCTGGTAAGAGGCACTTAAAGCTGATTTTAATAGTTTCTCTCTGTTAGATTTGATTAACAAGCTGTTTTTTTCTAAATCCAAGACTTCCCATTCATTTGCTTTTAGTCACATCCCTCTCCTGCCTTGGCAAGTCTAGCAGGTATAGTTCGATGCTAAAGAGAACTTTCTTTTGTCTTCAAGGTCAGTGGATGGAGTCATAGCTCTCAGGACAGGAATATGTTACTACAGGATAACTAGCCTGCTCATTTAAAAGGTACAGGTCAGGGAAGCAGAGTCAGCCTGTATTGGTGAAAGTTAGGTTTTGGGACACATTTATGCATTTGATGTTTTGAAAACAGAAAAATCGAGGATGGCAACCCATATTAACAAAGGTGTGAATGAAGCTAAGTGTATTTTTAGGCTCTTTTGTTAGAAAGGTCCACAAAACACTGAAGCAGAGATGATTAGTGTGTCCCTCTAGTTAACCCACTTGTCACTGGTAGGGGAATTGCACTGGGCATCACTGAGAAACCTGAGGGACCCAATGCTGCTACTACCATCATGGAATTGCTTCAGAGTTTTCTATGTTTCCAGCAAGAAGTTCAGACTTAAATGGCAGCAACAAATGCACTATGAGGGCAGTAGCTGCATGGATAGCATGGTCCGCTCTATGGCCTGCTGCGTGCTCATTACCAGGGGGAGCCAGGCCGCTGCCCAAGCTGTCATTCAGCATCAGGACTGCTGCAGGTCTGTTTGGAAAAGACCATTTCTTCATAATGGCAGGAAATGGGGAGCCCACCTACTTCTGCTGGTGTAGTGTGCATTTCTTCTGACACTGGAATGATTTACTAACACGGGTTGATGAGCCTCCTCTATGTGTACCTGTTGTGTTATCTACTGGGTGGCTTCAATTTATTGTTCTGATCTCCAAAGGGGACGAAAGACTAGCAAATATCATCCAGCATCTCCTGCTAACCAATATATGAAAGAAGCCAACCAGATAGTTGATCTTCTGAAATATATCCTAAAAAGCTGAACTGCAAATACTTACCCAGCAAGAACAGGACACAGATGGATTGTCAGTTGATTATAAAAGTCCCATTCAGTCAGAAATGGATTTCATTAATCAAATGCATTTTTCACATAGCTTCAGACCTGGCTGAAAATATTCCTACTTATTTTGTTATATGGCATTTATTAACACAGCTATTAGCTATGTTAATGAAACCTCAGTGGTATTTTCATTGACTCCTAACAGACACTTCTTGTGTATACCACATAGCAAATGTGACCAGAAGGAACCTGATGCAACCAACCCTTCCTTTGCAGTCAACGTGTGATCCAAAACAAACCTTAGGAGCTCCCAGCATTGCTGCCCAAGGAACCAGGCATCCTACAAATAAATACTGAATTGCAAATCTGTGGCAAGTTGAGAATAAATCTGTTTCACCTGAAGTGGAAGAGAAAGCAGAGTTCAAGGCTGTGACTGAATTGGTGGCCAAACGCCAGTGCCATTCACTTCGGGGCAGTACGAAATGATTCATCTGACAGGCTGACCAGCCAGTCTAGGAAAAGACTGTAACTTTCTCCTCCATGTCCTGCAGCAGCAGTCCTGTGAATGGCATCTCTCTCCTGCCACAGGCCTTTTGCTTGCCCAGAACCAGCGCAGTACCTCAGCCGCACTTCCAAAATGCTGTTACTATTTAATGCTGATTGCAGTTAGTATTTCCACACCTCTTTTCTGTGTAGCTGCTAGAGCTTACTCATTTGCAGTCTCTGATTTTTCTTGCCTGTTACTTGTTTGCCTCTTCCATTTACATATTTTGCATCAGTCAGATGCTTTTCAGTTTGCTCTGTGCTTTTTTGCTGTCTCTTATTCCTGTGTATGTGCAGTAGCACATCTCGCCTAGCCCCACTGCAACAGCCTGCCCATTAACTGCAGCTCACAAGCAGCAAAGGAACTAGCTCATAAACTGTGTGCAGGGAGGAAACTGATTACAGGATCTCATGCCAAAATATTTCAGATCCACTGTTTTTTAAAAAAAAGCCCGCATTTGCAAACGCTGGGGTGCCATCTTTGCATATAATTACTTTTTTCCCCTCCATCGTGCTTGTGATAGAACATCTGCTATCTTACCACCAAGCGACTTCCCATGGCTTGGCATCTCCCAAGAGGATTCTGGATCATGCTGATGTAGCCATTCCTGGTGTCCTTTGTGATCTCTTGGTGCTCCCCTGAGTTTGTCACTGATCGCTGGGTTGCCTCTTTCTGTCTCTTTTCTGCATCTCTACACCCTGCCACTTTGTTTGGCCCATCCGTCTTATCATTTATGTAATGATAATACTTTTGAGATGATGCATGGTCTTCTGGTAAGAAACTTTGATGTTGCAATCAGGATACATATATCTGTGTGCTCTAGCACCCATATTCCTGCATGACCCGGGGCAAATAATTTAATTTTTTCCCCTTTTTGTCAATACATGAGCACATGAACACACACACACAGTTACCCAGTTTCCCTCACTGAGCTATCTGAGCATTTTACAAGTCATTACACCATTTATACTCTCAAAACTCCCGAGACAAGGGAGGGCTGCTGTTCCTCTGTCACAGAAGGGAAACCGAGCTTGGGTTTCATAGATCCCAGTCTGCAGCCTCTCTACTAGTCAACTCATTCCTCTCTAGACCTCAGGACTCCAAATATAAAATATTTGCATTACTTTGTCTGACTTGGTCATTCAATGCAAGCAGGGAATCGTTCTTCCTATGTACTAGTACAGCACCTTGCCCAAGGGTGCCACATGTGTCTGTCGAGGCAACTTCAACATGAGCAATGACATTGTCTCAAATATCACCTTCTGTGCAAGGACCTTACACATGTGTGAGTTGAGACCTTTAGGAGAAGAATTCACATTCCCATTTTAGAGTTCAGGAAATTTGAGGTGCTAGGAAGTGATTTGCCCCATAGCAGCCATGAGAGGTCTGTGGCAGTCAGAAATACAACCAGAATCCTTGGCTCTTGGTTCCTCACCACAAAACCATCCTTCCTGCTTGTGCAGTGGCACCTCATATCAGCCCCAGCGTTACGTTATTTGTTCATGGGCACAAATCCCTCCAGAGGCTTCTGGGAGCTGCACTTGCATAGCCCCTGGTCTCTCTTCCCTCCTGCTCCCATCCCGGGCCCTCAAGCCTCCAGGATCGGTCCATTCCTGATGCCTTGCAACATCCCAGCTGGTGCTGAGCAGGTCCATGCCTCTGCAGCTCCTGGGGCCGGCCATACTGATCGCGTGGCTTTGCCTCTGAAATACTCTGCCCGCGTCTCGCTCTGTGCTACACTCCTCCTCAGCTTCTGCATCGGCCTTTAAAGCTGAAGGTTTTGTTGTTTATTTTTTGCGGGCACTGGGTCAGATTTATCCCTCACAGACGCTTACTGTTCCAGATCTGTCCTTTAGGTCTCCCTGTGTACTGTGCTTGTCTTCAGGGTTTGCCTCTGCTGGTTTCCATAAGCGCAAACGTTGCTATGTTGGGTCAGACCGGGATCTGTCTAGCCCAGTATCCTGTCTGGCACTAGGTGCTTCAGGGATGCAAGAAACCCCACATCCACCTTTCGAAGCTGACACCCCACCCCTTCCCGAGCCTCGCTAGTGTGGCGTGTACACTCAGCGGCTGTGGCCCATTGCATTGCTATTTTTGCTCTGCAGCTCACACTGGAACTAATTCAATTTTAAATTCTCACCCTTAGATGCTAGGGAAGCAGTAGTTCTCTTTGAAAAGATTTACTACTAATCTCTCTGGTTTCTGTGACAATGGATAGTTTCTCGGCATTACCCCAAATGTTAAAATATTAATGAGGAGAGAGTTCGGTAGCTGGCAAAGGCTGTGTTTGCCTAGCACTGAGAATGGACTTAATGATCTCTGTGCCTTTGCTGCTGCAAAATGAACATCTTATACAGGAGGGATTAGACAGACCTGACACCTTTAATAAAATATGGCCTGTATTCCTACAGATGTATTTAAAGTCATTTAAATCCTTTAATGTTTTACGAAATAGCAAAGCTTTGTGTGAATCTATTTGGAATAGCCTTTAAGCGTTGCAGTAGTTTTTATTTCGACCCAGCTCACATTTGTAATGTGCTCACTCCTTATATCATGTTTATATATATATATATAATTTTTTCCACTCAGATGACTATTTGAAATGAATAAAATGCTCGTAAAAGCTGCGTGGTTGATGGCCCTACAGACTAAAGCCACGAGTTTCAAAATGGGCTGCCTATGAGAGTCTTAAATCTCCACTTAGGGGCTGAAACAAGCAGCCTCATTTCCCTCAACGCTCGGCGGTCCCACTGAGCCCCGCATCTGCCAAGGTGCAATGTAGTACCAAAATACGGGCACCACGGGCACAGACGTGTTTCAAGAGAGACTGGCAAGCACCAGCCGGCAATTGCTAGCCACTCTCAGCCTGACTTGGGTTAGGACCAGTAACTAAACCTAGTACCTAGGAGAGCCTGGGGGCTTTATCTGAATTTCTGTCTTTTTATTGACTTCACTTGGTTCAGGACTGGGACAAACCTCCTATTACGTAGTGCTTTGAATATTCTGCTCATTTGTCCTCACTGCTTAAAGGGGGAAGGCAAAAATTATCTCAAGCTGGGATTTCCCCATGGGCCGGTGAAGCGACCCATTCCTGTTATCTTTCAACAGCACTTACATCCTCTTCTACATTTTTAAATGTCCCTTTTAAATATCAGGAGACTTGTTCCTGAACAGAAACAGGGAAAACGCAAGTCAGGAAAACAAGGCTGTGCTCAGGTAGCTGTGTAACCCGTGCTGGGCTCTGAACGGCGAGCGAGAATGGGGGCTCTTCCGAGGACTCTGCTGGCGTGACACTACCTCTGTGTAAGGAACACAACACAGCGGCGACAACCACCCTCCCTGACGTATTCTAGAGTCAGAACTGCTCACGCTTTCAGTTTTGCTGGAAACTGAAGGCTGCTCACGCGGCCATCCTGCTTCTGATGATGCTCTGTTTCTTACCATCTTTACTACAGCAAGCTAACATGGCAGCTAGATGTGATCCCAGCCCCTGGGGAGGTGCTGGGGATCTGCTCTTGAACGAAATACGAACATTTCAGTTGCTCATACAGAAAATTATGGCTCTAAAAATTACTGACATGCAGAGACAGGCCTGGACCAGAGAAACTGCTGAGAGCAGCAGCCCGCTGAAGGCAGTGAAGGAGCCCTGCTCACCAACAGCCACAACCGGCCAACCACTCGCGTGCCTCTCCCCGTGCAGGTGACACGTCTTCATCCTAGGATGCTGAGGAAGCAGAGTAGAGAGCGTCCGAGAGAATGGTGCTCGCCTGAGCTCGCTGCCCCCAAAGCTGGGCCAGGAAGGCTACAAAGAGGCAGTGGCTTTTTAATTCACTGCCTTTCCTAGCTGCTGCCTTTCACTGGGGCCCTGGTACATTTTTCAGTGACAGAAGCGGAAAGCCCTTTCCTTCGGGAGCAGAGAAAGGAAGGGAAAGGGAAGGCATTTCTCCGGCAGGGGGATATGTCTTTGCCCAGTGGACACGGAAAAGTGGAGAGATAAAGACTGACCTTCTGTCCCAGGAAATGGTTTTATTCCCATCCTTGAGTAGCCAGGTTTGTTTTTTCCCACGCTACCAAGCAGCCCTGCACCTAATGCAAAGCGCCGTGTTTCAGATGCTGAACCAATGCATGTGCCTCGACTGCCCCCTAATATAGCTCTCCCTGTGTCATTGGGGCTGCCTGTCCTCAGAGCCAAATACTGGCTCTCCTTCTCTCACCCTCTGTCTGCACAGACATGAAATACTGGGCCAGGTGGAACAAGTAAATAACTGATTTTTTTTAGTATGTAGGCAGGTCTGAAAAGCCTACAAAAGCTCTGTGGCTCAAATTATGTTCTCAGAGCCCAAATAGTTGTTTGGAAAAAGAATATTACGTGCCCTAAAACTGGTAAAGGAGGGCAAATCTCCCATTTCTCTCCAGCAGATCAGGAATAAGAGCAGTCGTTCAGGATGTGGGAGATCAGGTTCAGTTCCCATGACCGCCTGATTACTATTTGAACGCTCCTCTCCCATACAAGGGCTCCAACAAGAACACCGTAATGCATGCTCAGGCAAGCTCCCTGCATCCCATCAGTGGGACCAATTCTGTTCATTACAAAATATTTATCTAGTCACTGAGACAAAATCCAAAGGGATGTGACTGACTCTGTAGTTAGGGACTGCCCTAGGAGGGGAGTCACATGGTTTAGATCCCTCAGGCACACAGGAGAACTGAACTGGGGCTGCCCGCATCTCTGACGAGCAGCCTAAACCCTTGAGATGTTGGTAAAACAACTCCCTGTTTCCCACACTTCTTTGAAGCTAGATTTGCATTTCATTTGCTTTTGTTATAGTGCCTAAAATGAGCCATTTTTTTTTTCTTTTTTTTTTTCCTAAAGGAAGCATTTCACAGCCACACATTTTTGGTGGATTGGCTCGGAAGAGAAAGCTCTGAACTCTGGCTTTGGTTGCATGTGTCCATAAGGGCAAGAGCTGGGTTTCAAGTGCTAAGAGGATGGAGCTGTGCCTGCTCCCAGCTCTATGGGCACATCGAGGGCCAGGCTCTGGCGCTGCAAAGAACTGAGGTTCCCTTTGCAAGTGGGTCTGTGAACAGGTCAAATCTTAGGTCTTTTCCTCCCAGAAAACACGTGTGAAGTCTGATTTGCAAACACAGATGACTATTTAATAGAAAAGAGCAGCTCCTGCCAGTAATGTTACTCTTGTTTTTACATTTTGCCATAAAAGTTTTGAGTAAAAAAAAAAAAAAAAGATATTTGCTGCTGGGCTTATAGAGAGCTGCTTTATGTAGGCAAAGCCTCTTCGTTGGCCTCAGTCCTTCAGGCCAGTTACGGTACAAGTCAGCATGCTGTAAACTTCAGTGGAGTGGGTTAGCAGCTTTCCCCCATAAAACCAGCTCAAAGCCTTGCACTGTTGCTGTGCATTTAATTTCCCCATTCAGAGGCCGGTGAGAGCAAATGCAACATGTGTATGGAAACTTTTAATTAAACTCCTAATATAGAGTGGAGGCATTTCTGGTGGAAGTTTAAGTAGTCTGTGGGAGAAGTGCTGAGTTGTGGAGGAGGAAGGCAGCGTTTGTCTCCAGCCTTGGAATTTGTCCATTCATCAAACAGTCGGCCCAGGAGTTGAAGCTGATCCAATTGCGTGTCAACAACATTGGCCATGCCTCATTAGAAATCTGTTGTAAAAAGTTTTTTAAAAGAGCATTAATTCATCTTGTTTCTTTTTTTCCCTCCCTTTGCTTTGGATTTTCATCACACTTAGTGAGAATTTTAGGGTAAATTGTTCGTGAATGGCTATTTTCCAGGGTGGACAATTTCTTTTTTTTCTGCATCTGGTAGAAATTCAGGCGGCTGTTTTTAAAAATGGGCTCTAAAGTCAGGCTCCCAAATCCACAGCCTCATTTGCAAGTTAAGCAATGAAAAGCATCTTATGACATCAAAGGAGCTCAGCTAGTCCGAATATCACACACTTACTTACTGAGGTGCATTGCTGTGAACTCTGAAGTCCCCTATCTTTATAGCTTCAGCTCAGCCTCGATGATGCAGTAAATCATCAATAAATGGCTCCATCTATATTTAGGTGGCCTAACACTTCCCTGCACTTTCCTTCGTGACACTGACACTACTGCAAAAAGAGCATATTAGGTTACCACTTGGAGATGGTGCTTTTTTACTTTATCTATCTTCCTTATGTGGGCATAAATGGATACATCAACTATAGGGCAATACAGGATGTGTTTGCAGGGCAGTCTTTTGTATACCGTCTCATTTCTCCACAAACAACTATAATGGACTTTATTATCTTTTCACCACTGAAACTCTGTTGACCTCAGTGGTCAACTCCTTGACTCCTGATTTACACTTATGGAGATCAGAACCATCCCAAATTCACTGGCATTTTATATCCCTATTACTTGCTCATATTCATGCAAGGAGAAATTAATCCTCCTTGTACACGAGTAGGTCACAGAACTACACGTTCTCCCTGCCACATCGAAGGGCCGCAAGTGCCTGGTGGTGCCAGAGAACAACAGTTGTGTTTTCCAACACTTTTTGAGGTTTCTGAATTTGTTTCTTTCATATTGGGATGAAACAGAAGTTTTTCTAATGGAAGTGGATCTGTGTTGCGATCTCTGTTTTCAAAGCAAAACTTGAGGGCCTGTATCTTGGTGGTTTACTGGGCTGAGAGGTGGGAGCAAATTCTTGCTGACCCTGACACAGGGAAGCCGTCTTCATCCCATCCCACTGCAGAGGAAAGAGAGCAGGGCCTGGGTCTTTCTGTGTGACACAGCAGGGAAGTTTTCCAGGCAGCAGGCTGGAACTCTTATATATTATTCCAATAGAAATAATACCATTAAAAAATCTCTGTTACAAAGATATGGAAGAAATCAGATGTCACCAACAATTTACTGTCCCATGATCCTGGTTCTGGGACGTAGGCATTCTCCTGGGGAGGCGATGAGTAAGACAAAGAACACTTCCAAGGCATTTCTCCTACAGCTGGGAGGAACTGAACCAGTATTTATCATTCGTTGTTCCTGTTTATATTCAAAAACCTGGTGGCATTATTTTTAAACGAATAGTTGTTGCTCCCTAAAGAAAATATTTAAGTTTCTATAGCAAGTGTGTGCTCCTAACACACCCAGTCCATCTGGTCACACACCCACATGTTTGAACCCATTTTTACTCATCTAAGAAACAACCTTCTGTTCCTTCTGGAGCAGGTATGAATATTCTCAAGCTCTGGCCCACAGCTTATCTTCTCACAGCAAAGAGGAACTGAGTGACTATCAGTTTGCTACTGGGATTTCTGAGCAAGCCACAGGACACCTTGGCCTAATTGAAGGTCATTGCACTGAAAGGTAATTTGATTAGGAAGGGACAAAATAGTTCAGCAGGGTGGAAAGTGCATCCAAAATAGAAATCTAAAACTTAAGTAAACGGAAACCTTTCTTGTATTTCCAAAATTCTTGGCTAACTTGTGCATTACTGGGCAGCTGAACTGCACCAACCTGTGGGGCCTCTGCCCCCTGTGCTGCTAGCTGGAGACTAACCAGAATGGGTTCAGGCTTCAACATTAAGCAGAAATGAAGGGCTGGATCTGCAGCTAGAGCCAAGAAACGCGCAGCAGGTGCTGGTAGAGGTGGTGCGATGTGGAGGCGGATGCTAGGGCAGCTTTTGCAGCGCCATACCCAAGGGTAGGCAGCAGGGCTCCATCAGTCTCTCTCTGTGACCCAGGACAACTCACTTAAGGAGGATTAACAAAAGCAATGCCACGAATTAGGCTGTGTGGGGGAGCTTAGCCATTACAGGTGATTTTGAACTCCCCCACAAATCTCTTCTTGCTTTACTTGCTGCGGCATAATGGGAAAAAGATATTTCCCTTCTGATTCATCTGGAGAGAGTGTAAATGCTTTGGGACAGAGACTGGCTCTTGCTGTGTGTATGTACCATCGCTATCAGAACTGGGCCATGAGCAGGTCCATAAGGACTGAACTACAGTAATGCTAATTAATACTAAATGAATGCGGCTGTTACAATGCTGTAATACAGGAGTACAGGAAGGTATTAGAATTCAAACGAGGGGGGTTTGGGGAGTTTGGTGAACACAGTGTGCTAGGAAGAACAATCCTTTCAGATGAGAGAATGAGTGATGTTTCGGGAGAGAGCAGGATGGATCCTCAGCGGCTCCAGTCAGACAAAATCCATGGGAGGCCGAGGGACTACACCACTTTTTGCCAGCCGCAGTTCTCTCTCATCCGTAAAGGTGCTTTCACATGAAAACAGGAAAATGCAACGACTAAGCAACAACAAACAAGGCGGTAGAAGGAGGCGCTGGGAAAGTTAGAAGCAATAAAAAAGTTTTATGCCGGAAAGGAGAAGCGGATACAGAACCAAGCACATGTGTTCCCGAGGAGAGGAGGCTTTCAGGGAGAAGGCAAGGGCAGCAGAATGAGTGAATGCTCCCGGAGGCATTGAGGAGGCCTTTAGAAATATATCACGGGGACACAAAAGGCAAGAGAGAAAGTAGCTCCATCAATAAATAAGGAGGAAGATTAAATTAATGGTGACTGTAAAATGGCTGAGCTGCTGAACTCCCTTTTTAAAAATCAGTCGTTAACAAGAAAAATAAGGGAAAGAGGTACTCTACGGACAATTAATTAGGCGTTCCCCTTTGCTGGAGCCCTGTGAGCTGTGCCACCTTGCTATCATCCCTCACGTGCTCAGGTATGGCTCAGAGAGTGGGCGCTCCAACTGGGAATGCCACGGCCCCATCTCTGCTCTTGGCGGATGGTTTGGATAATCTTTCCTTAATGGTGAAGGAAACTCAAGGCTATTGTGCATTGCCATGGAGAGTTGCATGGCAGCTGGGGTGAGAGTCTACGAACCAGAGACCCAGATGGTTAGGTCAAGAAGTTTTATTCACCCTGTGCCCTCCCCGAGATGTCAGCTGACACCTGTACTGAAGGAAGATTGTGCATGTCACATACCATCCGTCGCAGCGCCCACATCACTCGGTCACTGTCAAGGATAAGACAGGAGTCTATAACCCCGGCCGCAGAGCTCGGTGTCAGTGGGGGCCGGGAGCGCAGATTGGCAGCACAATACACCACAAAGGTTGTAATTGTGCAGACGTACACCCATGGACTTTGCAGAGTAGAAAAATATAAACAGAGGTGTCCTTTGAGGCTATTGCATAGGCAAATAACCAGTTACTATTACACTGTATTTAATAAAAGTACCAAAACTCTGTATGCTTGACTGACTAGCTTTTATTCATAATATCCAGAATAGACAAACAATTACAAATATGTGTAAAGGACAGAGGTGAAGAAATGAAAAGAAAGCTGTGTTTAAACTCTGTATAATAGGAATCAGAAAGGTGTCCCCTTTTTACCCAGCTGATTTGTTGTTCTTTCCTGACGAAAGGACTTGCAGGGTGCCTTTTTTTGTGCACACCTTCCACCCAAGCTTGTGCAGGATAGTGGAGCTGTGTTAGCACTCTTCAACAGCGATGGACCCCTACAGAGGGTTTCCCTCTAAGACCCTCCTTTGTGGTGGGCTATGTTTGCTCTTACACTCAGTTTTGCCTTGAAGTCTTTTGGAAAGCCCACATGGATCTCCTCTTTCACCCTGAAATTGCTTCTGTTCATTACTGAGAAGATGGGCTGCCCTGCATTTAGCTGAAATAAGCATCTTTCTTGGAGATGCAGGTGTCTCTTTGTTAGACTAGATGTCAACTCCTGAGCTGGCCTGGCTAATTGACAACTCCTTGTCTCAACAAATCTCTCCTCTCTGGGACTCATTGGCATGTTTGTATGTAGACGTGTCTTACACTGGACCTTGTACTCTACACTAACAATGCAGTTGACATAGGTATGTCAATGAGATAAATTACTATTTATAACTGGTTCACTACTGACTCTTGATGGAGCTCAACATGATGGTGATGAACCATTTTGAGGTTAGAGCAGGCTTGGGGTGGTGGATAACCAACCTTTCTGTGGGATGCATGGCCACAGCATTGCAGCTGGGGAGACCTGCCTTCTCCTCCCATCGCTGCCACCGGCAGCCCGGCTGGCCAGGTGCGAAGCGCTTAGTTACATCCTTGCCAGACACTCATCTCTCATGTCACCTCTTGCAGACTGCCCCGTTGCTACCTCTGCGACATGCGTTCCCTGCCTGACCGATGTGGATGGCCCGCTGGAGACAACCCTCTGCTCGCTGATGATGGAGGAAGTTGGTATCCTGAGCTCAGGCTACGTTTGGTGCCTGAAGTTAATTAGTGTGAATACTCCTTTCTTCGAGTCCTTGCTGCCCAGCTGTAAAGTGGTGATAACAGTGCTTCCCCTCTCCCCCTTGGGTTTATCTGCTTGATTTTAGTTATCTAAGGCCTGGGCTGTGTCTTATGCTGTATTTATAAAGCACCTAGTGCCATGTGATCTTGATCTTGGCTGGCATATGTAGTGTGCTTAATTCAAATAATATGTAGTGAGAATAAAAAAAGCCCTGGCCAAAATTGGGAAAATTCTCTCCCAGATACATCCCATATACATGAAACTTTGATTTTCAGTGCATTCTGTGAGTATTAAATTCTATTTTTAAAACACTGTCATGAAATAGAGCGAAATAAGTTGAGGGGTTTTTTTATTTAGGAAGGGAAAAAGTCTATGATAAAAAGCTGAATTTATAGTGCAGTTCTGAAAAGAACATTTACGAGGATTTTAGAAACTCAGAAACCCTCCTCAATGCTGTAGAAATGAAAATCCCCTAAGGGATTTAAACTATGCGGTAGCCAAATTCAGGTCAGATAAAGTTGCTGTTAATGATGCAACTCCTTCAAGTTTCCCTGTGTAAAATAACCTGGCTTAAACTTTACTTATTTTTGCAGAACTCAGACAAAATTAGTTTGAAAATACCAGAAATGAACTGTCTGGACTGCATGGAAAATTACAAAGGTCTCCTGAAGTGAATATGGGACCAAAAAGACCCAGGCTACCACCACGTATAAGTACATCATACTGGCCTGTTTTGAAAATAAACAGTGTTTTGATAAATGAACATAGGACTGGTTAATAAGTGATACAGGCAAGGCTGGTTTTACTCAGTCTCCAAATTTGCTATGGACAACTGAAAAGTAAAATTTTGCCTTTATAAAAACCTTCCTCTTTGTTGCCCCAAGTCTTCCTTGGGGGATGGCACTCTTCGAAGTGCGGCCATCCACTCCCTGTCTCCTGAGATCCAGATAGGGCCACCCTGTAACCACTAGTTGTTAAAGCAGGGAAGTTATAAATATGAGTAAATGGTCTAGGGGGCAGAGCACTCAGGATTTTGGGGGTATTTTGGGTGAATCTGAGCCAGTCCCATCTTCTCTGTGCTTGTTTCCCATCTCTATATAGGAAGGTTGATGATACTGAGCTTTGGAGAGCTCTGAAAGGCACATGCTATTTCAGAAGCTGTTTTTCTTATTACACATGATTACCAGTCTCGCTGCACCATCCAGGTACAATATCATATTGCTATCATAACCAAATTCAGTTTTGGTTTTAGCAGATTTGTCTCATACTAGCTTTACTGGATGCTGAACCTGTTTGTGGTCAAGCCGCTTTTATCCCCAAACAGTGTGCGTATTGCATACCTACCTAATGAACCTTTCAACCTTTTCTGTTTCCTCTTTTTCTTTCTTTTTCCTTTTACACTTAGAGGCATGGAGTACATTTTCAAGCTATCTTCAGTAGCTTCATACGTTGCTGTGCAGTTGTTCTCAACCCGAACACTGTGTTTTATGTTTCCTTTAGCATAGCACAGTGGCTGGAAACCAGTGCTACGAAAACTTTGTGATCCATCAAACCGATGATGCATCAGCTCCCTCTTTCCAGATTGTGGATAGTGATTCATTTTGAGAAAATAGCTCTCAAGAAGTAACACTTGCAGGCTCTCACTTTGTTTCAGTGGCAAACCAAACTATCATCTCCTTGTACAGACTGATATTTGGCAAGACTCCTTTTATAGAACAAGCACTAGATGTCCAGTATTATTTGTCAAGGCACAAAATGCAGCTCTTTACACCTCAGAAGAATCTTAAAATTATGGACTGATAGAACAGGCAGTGAAGAAATGTCAGCCTCTATCAGTGAATCAAAGCATTCAGCTACATTCAGTGTCTTACATTTCTTTCCACTAGATCGGGCCAAGCAAAGCCAACGCTAATCGCCTGAAAGAACTGCAAATGTTTTGAAATACTGCGGATTAGGGAAAGTCCGTGATTTGGGCAGACATGAATTATCGTGTGCAGATATAAATAAATATTGTTCCCAGTTCAGCCTCTGGCTCATGTCCAGCATGCCACAAATTCATCAAAAAATGAATGGGTTAGTGTGTTAACAAGTGCCTGACAGACTATGAAAACAGCCCAGGGGTGCACACACTTTACTTTACCAGCTACCCTTGTTTGCCAAAATTAACCCTTAGAATATGGTAGCACTGAGTGAAACCAGCCTACTGAAAATAAAGCTGATTTTGATGCGTACTCAGGCTTGCCGCTTTGGCAGCGTACAGGAGATGGAAGGTGGGTATGAGTTACATACAACTTTTTTCACTATCTATGTGATAGCTTCCAGAGTGAAGTAAAGAGCCCTAGGTATAAGAGAAGTCTCAACTTGATTAGAAAATCCTACTTCGTTATCTAAAGAGCAGCAGGGACAGATCTGTGATAGCTAAAACTTGACTTTTAAACAGTGTTCTGAATTACTGAGAATCTCGAAATGGCTTATCTGTAGGCTGCCTCTTTCATCTCTTGCTACTTTTAATAGCCCATTATGAATCATTTTGATATGTTCATAAATGTTATCCTTTCTGCAAGTTCTTTGCTATGGTTGTCAATTGCTGAGGCTCATATGAACATGGGTAGTTGGTCTGGGATGTAAGAACTTCAAAAACCGACTGGTTGGCTGCATGATTTGCAAAAACTCTTACTGCCCTAAAAATCTTGTCTGTAACAATGGAGAATGTATATATATTTTTTTCTGTAGTCAAGACATCCCCTTGCTCTGCCCCAGCTCACTCACTCTTGTTTCATTTAAGTCAAGGAGGTTTCTTCTGGGTCTGGTTTGTCTATCAGAGTGATGTTCGCTATGAACTAATTATTGATCCAGTTGAAATCAAGAGCACAGTAGTCACTGATTTTGGCAGGACAAGGGCTTGGCCAGAGAGAACTGCCTGTTCCTGCAGCACCCAGGAAACCACACGGGCAGCCCTTGAAGGCCCTCCGCTATTGTTTCCCTGCGAGGGTGCCTTCTCTATGGCTTTATAATCTGAGAAGACTTTTTTTCAAAAAAGAAAAAAATAACCAACATAATATACCTTAGCTTTCTGGCACAGAAACCCCCTGTTTAGGGGTCTGCCAACATGTCCGTGAAGCAGCCTTCCATGGAGGCTCAAAGCAGATGGTGAAGGTGTCCAGGATTGCTCTGGTCCCCAGAGCAGGGCTGCTCAACCAGCACCCTTGCAGCCTTCCCCCATGTGTCATTTGGACCACATGCTCTTCTCTCCCTGAGGACCTTGAAGGAACAGCCTGCAGGCAGATGAATTATCCTGATCCTGATGGTCTTCTCCTGGCCATCAGCTTTCTAAGGGTCTTGGACCTGCAGCCTGCAGGCCAGAGATGAGCCCCATGCAGTCACCAGAGCATATATGATATTTCTCTAAAAAAGAGATTTGCTGTGTCTTAGGTGTAATTTGTGACATACACATCAACTGAAAACACCCGCAAGGTAATAATTTCTTTTGTCCATCTAGCATCTCAGGCTGCAAGACTCCGGGGAAAGCAGCAGTTTGTTGCATGGAGTGGAAGTAGATTATTGCTAAAAGCAGCAGGTTTGAAGGGTCTCTCCTGCACCTCCTGTTGCCACTTCTTATTGGAGCCTCCAGTGTGTTTCTCTTCTGTGACTTCATTTCCCCCCAGCAGCTGAATCGATCCATGCACAAATTAGGAAAATATAAAGCATTCCTCCCTTCACAGGGACAGGGAATACTGGAGTTTCTTGCTCTTCTCCTAAGAGGGACATGTCTAGCTTAGCAGCCAGGAGAAGGAGGTAAATCAAACAGCCCTTCCGTCTGTCGACTAGAAAGGGCCGTGTTCACCAGTGATGTAGGTGCAGGGAAATTAGTGGGAGGAAGTGCAACTTCCCCGAGGGGCCACAGCTCAACTGAGCAGCAGGTAACAAGCAAGAATGAGGAGGTGAAAGGGAAAAAGGATGATGAGTGGTTTCAACCTCAATTATGCTTCACATCTGAAAGGTAAGGCCTCCTGCCACACTGTGCCCCCTAATACCATGCTTGGGCACTGGTTCAGCACTGACTCAGAAGGAAAAGTGCCAGCTTCTGAGACACCAGGACCACTTCTTGCAGCACTATGGGTTTTCCTTGGGGATCAATCTGAGTAATAACGAGATCAAATCTCACTCAACTTGTGTGATGCAAGAAGATCACCACCCCAAGCAGTATGACTAGCTTGGCTGCATGCCATGTATTGCAGGTCAAGGCATTAAGAGCATTGGCAAAGTGGTGGGGATAAAGCTTGGACAACCCTTGCCTGCAGCATGCCCTGTCTCACTAGCACCACCATCCCCTCCTTTCGTGGGCAGTTTAGTCTCACACTGATTTAAAAATAAACAACATATATTGCCAAGGACTACATTATTTATACCAGAATCTGCTATCACTGTACTCCTACTTGTTTGAGGTGAGGATGAGGTAATCAGAAGAGTAGATGGAAATAGTGCCACTCAGACACCACGGCTGTTGGGCAGCTGGGGTTTCTGTAAGCGCAAGGCTGCTTCCCAAACCCACCGGATCACAGGATGAAACTATGTCCTTTCAGCAAGGGAAGTAAGCACTAAAGCTCTCACTAATCTGACTTTGGGTGTTCTCAGAACTGCTCAGAACTATAAAAAGAATAATTTATGAAATCCCTAGATCAATTATATAATAGCATCACCGTGCATAATTACAAGGCTCAGGAGTGTTGTTACCCTTGCAAGTCAGTCATTTGTGCTTACGTGTTTGGTGCTGCTATGACAGCAGAAGGCATTTTTGCTGAATCCAACAAATTCTGCTGCAGAACAACTGTCCAAACAAACTAGTATTAAGTGGCTTGTGATGCTTCTTACATAAAGGCTTGAAATAGTACAGGGCAGGAGGAAGTAACAGGAACACAGAATGGGAAATTTGCTGGAAAGCTGTTAAGTCTGTGAGACAATAACGTGAGGCGCCGAGCAAGCTGTGCTGATGTTACAGTCACTTGAGCTACGGATACCACAGGAGAGTACGTCTTACACGCATACCAAAACCAGAGTGCTAGCTAGCACAAGATTGCCAGTGGGTTTTTTTATGGAATAATTCTTCGATCACCGTTTTCACTGTAATGGTTGAGGAGTGATCTCTCCTCACCTCAATAATGCAGTGGACAGTTAATTAGGGATGTGTGAGCATTAGCAGTGGATCTGATTCAACTTCTGTTTAAGTCAATGAGAGCATTTATTGATTGATTTCAGTAAGAGCTGGTTCAGGGCTGAAGTTGCAAGATGAAGCATTCAGACATGCAGAAATACGACCGGTTCTCCGAAGTTCAGCTGAATTATCTAAAAGTCCAGAATCTGCAAATGACATGCAACTTTTGTAAATAACCTGGCATGGTTGTGCTGCTTTCTCACACACTGGGCTGGACGGTAATTCAGACAGTGCTGAAGAATTGCTCTTGAGGCTTTTCCTTATGGTAATCATGCCTTCTCACTGCTGGGTAAGGAGGAGCAGCGGACCACGCAGGCTACTGTGGGTGTATGAACAGGGTTCACAGCTACTGCCATGCTGCAGACCATTTCTCAAGACTGGGCTCATCCTGAGGCCATTTTCCTTCCCAACCCTCCAAGCCCATACCATCCCTGTACAGACGGTTGGGCAACAACAAACACGGAGAAAAACCTGCATCTCAGAAGCAAAAGGGGATAGGGTCTCCACTAAGGTACAGAAGACCAAATCCATTTGCTCTCTCTTCATTTTATTTTGGAGTAAGGGTAGGAAAAATATCCAGAAGAAACTTTGAAGATTTTAAAATAGCAGCCCATCAAGCTAGGCAAAGTGAGAGGTCTCCTAAGAAGCATAAGAAACTTAGCAAAATGGAAGAGCTACATTGGTGGAAGCAGAAGTGAAAGAGTAGTGCCGTGCTCAGGCTCAGTGACGGGTAACACAGGAGATGCCTGGCAAAGGCTGATGAGGGCTGGTGGAGCTAGCCAGGACAAAACCGCCACTCAAGAAACAAAGGCAAAGGCACCCAAACGAGGACAGTACAGTGTGAGGAGAGATTTGCTTCCAGAAGCTGGAGCCCACAGGGACTGAATTAGGCCTGTATGAGTTTGAAATGAGGACGAAGCTGAAGCTCAGATGACTGGAGCTTGACACATGGGGCTTCATCACACTAAGTTAGCCCCCGCAGAGAGATGGGAGACCAGCACTGAGCAGATGTGTGCTGCCTTGCCTGTCACATCGCAGGACTGCATGCGCTGCTGGGGAGGAGTGCTGCCTACCTGGGGAAAAACGCTGCCGAGGGAGAAAAACAAGTCAGAAGAGGAGTCTTGCCAGCATGGGTGCTGCAGGGTGGGGTTTAAACCTAGCCAAAGTAGGGAGCTGAATAGGGTAATGGATTGGTAAGGACAGCAAATCATGGCCTTAGGGTGAGAAGAAAAGAGTGATGGGGTGGAGGGAGGGAAGACCCATCCTATAGGTGTCACAGCTACAGCTGGGTCTCAGCATACCCCAGTGAGCGGCAGCACTGTATCGCTCCCACCCAGAGCGGGCAGAAGCAGAGAGAGGTTTTGGCTGTGGTGAAAGACACTGGGCTATGGAGCCGGGGGAGTCCTGGGGCTTTCGGCTCCCCTGGGCAGAGCATGCCTGGGGACCCTCCCAGCCTGCAGGCAAAACAAGTTAATCTGAGGTCAGCAAAACACAGCTTTGTGTGTGGTGCAGAGAAGCTGTGAGCATGCACTGGTGGGGTTAATACAACTAATGGCCATGTCTCTAAAGGAGACACACTTTTCAGAGTGTTCACTGCTCTTTCTGGATATCAGGCTGAAAAGAATGTCCATAAAACAGTTAAAATGGGTACTGAGCACTTCTGCGTATTTGCTGAGTATGAGATCCGTTACGCAAGCTGTTTCTTCGGTTTTAATCTGATTTCCTCCCTCTGCTCTTAATAAATCTTATTTTTATTAGATCTTTTGAGTCCTAGGCAGCTTGGGAATTTCACATAGATTTTCCAGGAAAAGAAAGACCTCTAAAATGAGGTAGGAAAAAAAAGAAACAGAGTCTAAAGCCATTCAGGCAGTGATTCTCAGCTGAAAGAGCACAGGGGACAAGTCCTTTCTTTCAGAGTGCCCTTTGCCAGGCAAATGGCTGCTGGAAATACCTATTAGCGACTCTGGCTGAGTTGCACTTTACAGGATAAGAGGTATCATTGCTTTGCAGAAAGAGCAGTGTTAGGGTGAGTTAAAAAGGGAAGGCTGATGTGATGGGGGATGGTACGGGGTTATGTGAGCCCTCTGTGAAGCTGCGGGGCTTGTTTCTGCTGCCTAAAGGCAGACCGCTTCATTTATGAGCGATTACCCTCACGCCGCCTTCAGTACCGTTCTTCCCCATCATTTTGCTGTTTACCTCCCATTACATGCTTCCACCACTTTTGACGTCTGCAAATCTGATTGCAGCTGAATTTACACCACTCAGCAAAGCTCTGTCTGAGGAAAGGCTGAAGGTTTTTCACTCGAAGTAAGCAATTACAGCTTGCAGTCCATTGCAGGTGCTCAGCAAGCTACACGGAACTTGCTAAAAATGGCATACAACAGGGTGATCACAAGGCCAGCTTTGACAGCTGGGAAGAGACAGCAGTTTCTAGCTCCTGCTAATTCCCGGTGGTATATTTGAATTCTACTTTGGGAAATAAAATCAGTCTGGCATAGCACTTTGAAAAGGCTACTGAGCCCTAATCTACTAGGATTATTCTTTCATATTTTCTTGGAAACTTCAGTTACTGCAAAACACTGGCATGGGGCAGAGGGGAGTTGTTGGGTTTTTTTCTTCTTTTTTTAACCTGCTACACTCCACTTCTAATTATTTCCTGAGGGCAAGTCTTTAACAGCATGGAATTGGCATGTTTCAGACTCTCAACAGGTATCACTAGATTTTGCTAATGGCTGTGGGTTTTCTTCATTTAAGACCAAAATGCATCTATGCTTCAATCTTGCATTGATGTAAAACTTCTGCATTACAAATCCTGATTTGTAGAAAATGACATAATCCCTCAAATCCATACCATTAGGAGTGACTCAGGGAACGACTTAAAGGGCCATTGGGTTCACCGTGAGTTTCTCAGCCACTGATGTTGGGTCAGGCCCTAACTCGAGGAGATCTTTCTTAGCAGGGATGGAACCGTAGTGTTCAGCAGAGATCTTCTGTTCAGTTTAGATGCCTTAAGCAGTCAATCAGCTTTCTATCATTGCAGTTTGGTTTGGGCTTTAATATTGTCTTAGTTCTCCTCATCCTTTACTTCCGTGTTTCTGGTATGTTCTAGTGCCGTTCACTTTGGATATTTCTTCTGTTACTTCTGTATTTGGGTCCCAAAGAAGCAGCTATACTTGCGCTTAAGTAAACCAGGGTAAAACTGCATTGGAATTGCACTAAGCTACAGCTTCCCACATGGTATGTTACTAAACTACACACCAGTTGCCGTTCTGAAATGATCTGTAAAGGTTACCACAATAACAGCAGGATGCCATCTTATTTATTTTGCACATGGTTTTTAAAGTTCCCTATCTGAAAGTACATCAAGTCTCTGTGGAGCTCTAACATCAATGCCACATTCTATGAAGCACGGAAAATATAATATTTTTACAGTAGGTCTTTAAATCATTTTCTGACAACAAATCAATCTTACAAGAAGTCTTGTTGGTGTTATGAGTAAGAGAAGGAGAGATTTTGAGATTAAAGTGTAATAATAGTATGCTGTCTCCATGAATTTGCCCTTTCGTGTATCAAACTTTAGCATTCTGCTGCTGAGATGTAATTAAGCCCCACCAATCAGATTTATGATAGTGCTAATAGGAAAAAGGATCGTATAATGCTGTTAATACGTGCTCTATAAATAACATTAATGGGAGTCGCGTGGTTAAATGCCCCTTGCATCACCCTGAAAACATACCTTGAGGTGCAGTGTTTATTTTATAACTGTGGAGAAGTGGCAATACCTGCAAAGCAATTGTCCATCTTAGCAATTAGCAAAAAAGTTGGAGACTCCTCAGAAATCACTCTGCCCCAAAACGATGACTGACCTTGAACTCCTGCGGCAAGACAGGATTCCTCTCCTGCAGCCCTTCAGGTAGTTCAGTGACATTGGTATCTGGGTTTTGACAAACTCGATTGCAGGATCTGAGCGAGCAAGGTGCTGAAAGCTTCCTGGAAGTGCCGTACGTCCCTTCTAATAATCCGCTACAGCACTCAGTTGCTTTCTGGAGTGTTCAACATCGTATGGAGCCGGATTCTGCAGAATCAGCACTTTGCAAACCCAAACCCTAGGTAACAAGATCCAAAGCCTGTACTGCCATTTTAGGCTGAATTACTCTGATATTTGGATGTTTGTGTCCACTAAATATTCTAAGATGTTTTCTTCTCCAGGAGTAGCTTTAGTGGTTAAACCCAGACTGGTATGTGACATTCTGCATTCCTTAAATCACCATTATTGTTTCCTAAGGAGGTATTTCTCTGTCTTGAGGCCTGTGGATAACATGCTCCTTAATTAGAAAAGTAGTGTTTTACCTCCCTCTCTACAGGGGTGCAATTTATTGCACAAATGAACGGCAATGAAAATCAGGCCTTAAATCTCAGCCCTGTCATAGAACACTTGGCTACCTCAACCTTTTCCTCTATGACCCCAACTGCCCTAAAACCAACCAACCATCCCATCCCTCTGTGTAACCGTTGTGTATTTGCTATGTGATGTTTATTTTATTTTTGTAGGTGTAAATTTAACTTGAGAACAAATCTGTGGAAGTTATAAAAAATGGAGATGCAAACAGGAACTGCAAATTGATATATACTGAGTGATGAGAACTCAGAGTAAAACAGGATATTAATTGTAAGAAATGTGAAGTCCTAATTTCTCCCCAAATAGAAAGAGAGTGGAAATAAATGCTTCAAAGTAGGATATTCTTGGTGAATTAGAGTGAGTGTTTTCATTTTATCTTCCTAATAATGATTTAAGATGGCTTTTGCATGAATTTAAGCACTATAAAGATATGAAAGCCTGGGAGGAAAATGGTTCCAAAGATCTCCATGTTAAAATATTGAGGAGGATTTTAAAAAGCATTCAAGTAACTTATAGCCTACATCTCCTCAACTTAAACTCTTAAGAGAAAAAATTTTAAAGGCGCCTAAGGGTATAATTACACTTTACAGCTTGAGCAGGCCTAACTATTCCCCTCCCTTTCTGTTCAAACTACATTACAGGCCCCTTTTTCCAGGCCTTACACCAGCTTTCAACTTACTGGACCTTGCACGGGGTGAATTCAGTTATCCCAGCAAAAGACATTTTTCCCTTCAAGTTAGCAAGCTGAATCAGCTTAGGGAAGGATCCAGCAAGCACTAGCACTTTTATGTGGAAAGGAGGCAACTCTGCAGCTGGGACCTGCTTTGCGCAGCATCAGTCTCTTAGCTCTGACCTCGCGCAACATGTAACTTAGCCCAAGTGGTTTAAAAATCGACCCCCCAATTTTCAGAAATGACTTTAGCAGCTAAACACAAATGTTTTTTTTACCAAGCCTTGTGCTCTTCAACACTCAGGTCATTTGGGGAATGAGACTTCATGTCCTGGCTGAAAAAATGCCCCTCGCTCGTCACGCGGCCGCTGTGCAAGCGGCCTGCGACCCCCCCTCACGCTGCCGCAGGCGCGACGCGAGCCCGGCACCGAGGAACCTGCAACTGGGGCCAGAAAGGAGCCGAGCGGCCCTGGCCCCCTCCTCGCGGAGAGCGTGAGACCTCCAGCCGCCGGTGACCACGTTCCCGCGGCAGGGCTGCGAGCGCCGGCGCGGCCCGAGGGGCTCCGGCGGGGACGGGCGCTGCAGGCGCGCCGCGGCCTTTCCGCCAGCCCCGCTGCCCCGGCGAGGCCGGAGGCGCCTCCCGCACACGGAGCCGCCCGGCGCGGAGGGAGGCAGGGAGCCGAGGCAGCCGCTGCCTGACCCGGCCCGGGCCGCTGCGGCCCCGCCACCGCCCGCCGCGAAGAGCCCAGCCCGCCCCCATCGCCGCCCCGGAAGCGCTGACCCGGAAGGCGTTTGGAGGTCATGCCGGGCAAGATGGCGGCGCCCAGGCGGTGAGGGGTGAGGGACGCGGGAGAGGCCGCCGCGGCCATGAGCGCCGCCCGCCCGTACGGCGGCCCGCGGGCTCTGGCAGGTACCAGAGGCGGCGGCGGCGGCGGCAGCGCTGGACAGGGGGGCGCGGGCCGGGCCGGGGGTGGTGCGGGCCGGGCCGGGCCCCGCTGAGGCGCCGCGGAGCCCGGCCCGGTGCGGGGTGTCGTCGGGCGCCGGGGCTGTGGCGGCGCGGCCCGGCCCGGCCCGGCCCCCGCCGCTGCTCGCTGGGGCGCTGCCGTTGGGCTGTTGCCGAGGTAAAGCTGCTCCTCGCGTACAGAGTCGGAGGAGGAGACGGCTGAAGAGCAGCTCCGTGAGGAGCGGGGGGATTCGCAAGAAACTCCCAAACTGCGGAGCGACCCAGAGCTCCCGCCGCCAGCGTCTGTCCCGCGGGAGCGGCGCTGCGGCGGGCTCGTTCCCGCCTCGGGCTGCGCGGAGCCGCCCGCGGTCTCACGTTCTCCTTTGCCTTTCGGTAGGTTTGTTTGTCTGGCACCTTCAGAAAAGAGCGTTTCGGCAAATACCGTGCCAGTTTGTGCATCTGTGGGGCGCAGCCCACGGCAGGTTGGCTGCGTTTCGGTGCTTCAACTTCCTCAAGCGAATGGTAAGTCAAGGACCGCATTTATCCCTGCTGCTCGTTCCCTAATTTGTGTTGTCCTGTGCGATGGGTCAAAATGGAGATTAGCTGATAAAAATATTTTTCGCATCTGCCCAGCTCCAGCAAGTCCAAGCATCTCCTTTGCTACATTGTATCGGAGTTTTGCACTTGGGAGATGAAACATTGGAAGGGGGTGGAAACATGCCTTGGAAGCATGCAAGGGCGATGCCTTGTGCTGCAGCGTGTCCGCCACCTGGCATGGGGTTTCTGCTCCTTTGGAGTGCTCATCTCGTGTTGAGAAGCCCTTCCTAAACTATTTTTAAAGTTGCTGTTTGTTAAACTGCTGCTAAGAAAACCACATCTTGGCTAGCAGGTGTATGAGTGGCAAATGAACTCACTTGCTTAGCTAGTTCGTTCCCGTTTAAAAGTTAAAACAGTTAATTCGAATCGAAAGCCCAGAGCTGTTTAACTTAGCAGATTACATTCTATAGCTTAGCATTAGTTTTTGGTGTTAGAAGTGCTGTAATTGTCATTCATACCCCTCAAATAGTATCATCTTTGTTGAACAGTTGTATCGCAGATGACATAATGGTAGTAAAGATGTATTTTGCTCTTCCCTGAGTGTGTTCTGGTCCTCGTATTTTGGAATTCTGCATGGAATATGGATGAGGTTGTCTCACAACTAATGATTGCTTTGATTGCAAGAAGTGGGTAATTTTGGTGTTATTTTTTGAGCATCAGTTAGGTTTGAACCAGGAGATGGAGGGCCCTTCCGCATGTGGGTCACCACATCTCAAAAAAAAATTTTTTATTGTTGATTTGAGCTGTATTCAGATTAGTCATTTAGAGTTGAAAAGCTTCAAATCCTTCTTCCTCATTATAATAATTAATTTGTGCAAACTTTAAGACATAATTAGCTAAAAGCGGTATGTTTTTACACTTCTTTGTTGTGCTTGATATATATAGGAAAACTTTAGGAACGAGAATTGAAAGATAGGAGAAGCTAAGTGCTCTTTTTCTTCTTCCTTACTTTACTTTGTAAGAAACGTAAAAGAGCAGAAACAGCTGCGTTCTAGCTTTCCACGCAATATATTGTTCCTTGTAACCATTGTAAAAAATTGTCGAGTCTAGTAAACTAACATGAAGTTTGGGATAGGTAGTGACTAATGTGAGGATGATTTTACATCATAAGAGGTGGATTGTGTTTTCTGGCATTTTTCTGAAAAAAAAAATTTCCATATGTTACAAGGAAACAAAAAACACAGTGCTTTGGAGACTGGATTTTTTATGGGCGTGTGTATACCCCTTTGTTTAAAGGTGAAGTAATGAGTTGTAAACTAGATGGTGTTATCTAGTAGTTCTGAATATGGATAAAACAAAGTTTGCAGCTGAAATTACAAGGGAAGAAACAATTTGTCTTGAAGCAATTCTTCAGTTATTGTGGTAGTTGTGAAATGGAAAGCTGCCTTTGCTGTATCTTGTTCAATTTCAGAAACTCTTTTGCAAATGAAGCAAGTATTTGAAATTCAGACTGACTGAACATCGTATCATCATAGAAAGTTTTCCTCTTAAGAATAATATAGCAATAATACTGGTGTTAATAATAACCAGAAATGGACAGAAACAGCCTCTTACCTATTCATCTTAATATTTATCATTCTATTTAGTATGTAACACAACACAACAAAGACCTCAGCCAACGAGCAAAACCTAAGTCAGATTCAGTTGCACCTCCTTTTCATGAGAATCAACAACTAGGTCAAGAAAAAACGGTTATATACAAGATTAGACCCATTTCACCTGTTCATCAACCTTTGTCTGAGACATCAACCAGAAATGAGCTGAGAGAAATGGCGTCAGCTGCAGAAATGGAAGGCTCAGTGTCATCAGTAAAAGCAGGATCCAAAGAAGAAAGACAGTGGAAAGAAATGAAGTTACAGCTGGATGACTTGCCGGGAATTTTGGCACGTTTGTCCAAAATTAAACTTACAGGTACTACTGGTATTTTTTTTTCACTTCTGGGCATCCTGTGTGAGTTCAGAGTTCTTTAACATGTTAATAGTATTGTGTATGTTTTTATATAGTAATTCCCACTTTAGTGACACAAACTGTCTTGGTCGTTTCCATCAAATGTGTGCAAGGAAAAATAGTTTTATGAAAGTATTTAACAGTTTGGCCATTAAATTTGTTTAAAAGCAGTGAAGAGAGCTTACATCGTATAACCAAGTAGCTTTTGGGGATCATAAGCAAGTGTTTGTACAAATCTGTGCTCCAAAGAAGGCAAAACTTGATGGTGCCACTGGTAGTTGTCCATACTATTCTTATTATTGTTTCTGCTTATCAGTAGAATAATTTCCCGTTATTAATTAAAAATGCTTTGAGGGAAGACTGGATTAGGAAGTGATATTAAAAATGTTGCATTAAGTATTTAAAATCTCTTTGCTTAAGCTTACCAGTCTTCTGTCTTATTTTCTTGTCTTTTACTTTGGTGGTGCTTCTTCTGAAATTCATATTAAAATAGAAATTGCAACAGCAGAATATAATGTGAATAATTTTATGATTTACGGAGAAGAAAATTTTGAATGTGACCATTTCAGCTTTCTAAAATAAGGTACTTCCCTAGTCAATAACAGAGTTGTACCTTCAAACCAGTTGTCTCTTAAATTGTTGCCTTGTAGCCTAAATATATTTTACTTTATTCCGACAGTAATATATAACATTTATAAGTTACTCCTTTGCCATTAAATAGTGCTATATATACTTTATGCCTCTGGAAGCTGGAATGCTATGACATTTGTAATGATATGACCAAGCCCTTGCATCTTTTCTGTATCAGGACAAGGGCTAGAAAAATGATTTCCAAAGTCCCTACTCTGGTGCTCTCTTCAGTGGGCCAAAGAGATTCTTGATAATAAAAGTGTTCTTTGCCATAACAATTTGTTATATTTCGTCAAATAAAAATCCTGAATTCTGTTTACTTCTTGAAACTTCTTGTCTTGCAGTATTTATGTTGTCATGGGAAAATCGTTTTGAACACATTCAGCCTGTGATGGTGTGCTTTATTCTCTCTAATGAAGCCTTACAGCTTTCAGTGTGGACGAGAAATCTCATGTTTCAGATTTACCAAAGCTGATTTTGTCTATACGTCCAAATGTTCCTCCTAATTATTTTAATGAAACTCGGATTCTGCATGTTTATCTTATGCTGGTAAAGAGCTGGGTTAGAAAACTTGAGGAAGGGAAAACATGTCTTTTAAGACTTTAACACATCCCTTTTGCTTATTATCATTCATAATCTCAGATTTAGGAGTATCTATCACTGGCATTTCAGCAGCTATCAGGGTTTTTGAACTCAAACTTCAAAATGGCAACAGCTTTGTGACACCTACAACCTAAACTGTAGTCTTTTTTTTTTTTTTCTGCTTGTTATAGGTCTTGGTTTTTTTCCCCCCCTCAGGCTGTTCAGTTTTAGTAATATTTTGTTTCTGTAGTGCCCATCATGAATAAACTTAGCACTATGTGAACAGTCCTGCTGGATTGTTCATATCTGGCATCTTTTCAACGAGGTAATTTTATTTAAGTGGCTCTTTTATGTGAACTTGAAGCCTGTGATAGTTATTGAAGTAGAATTAAATTAAAAAACTCAATAAATTCAGATATAAAAAAGTTAAAATGCCATGATTAAATGGCCACTTAACAGTTCGTTCCTTTTTTTTTTTTTAAGCGCTTAAAACATACGTTCTTAAATTTTCTGATAGTACTTATGGGTAAGCTCAGTGTTAGTACGTATCATGTCTGAGTATTATTGGCGTTCCTCAGAAAGGGGATTTCAAGAGCTGTGCTAAGAGTGAAGAACACTTTTTTCTGGAGAAAAAACACAAGTGATGCTTTTTTTTTCTTTTTGTGTGGCCTCTGTGTTGCCTGGCAGGGATGCCGCAGATGTCAACAGCTTCTAGCAGGCTCTCGTTTAAATGCATGAGTCAATAGTGATACGCCAGAAAGTACCACTTCAGTTTTAAAATCCGGTGGTACTCGAAACCTGTAGAAGGCGATGATGAAAGAATTTCATTGGCTTCAAGATCGTCTGTGCTTTTGTATAAGTCTGTTTCCAGATGTGCTGTTCGTGATCCAAGGTGAAGTGTAGTAGTAAACTTTGTATCTGTTGAGAAGGTGTAGAGATTAAAAAAACAAAAACAAACACCTCCCCCAAACCCAGAAAACCTCCCATCTCGCTGTGTTCTTTAGGTATTTGGAGGGGAAGATGTCCTAGAGTAGGGAGATTTTATTGGAATTACAAAGTATAAAAGAATAACTTGAGTTTAGCAAGGGGGGAGTTCTGTTATTGGTCTTTTTTGGTCGTAGGATGGTTCAGGAGACAGGAGCAGCAAAAATACTGGGCACAGTGTGCACAGCAAGGAAATAGAATTAGCTTTTTTGCAAGTTGTGTAACTGTGTGGAAAAAGCATATTCTGTAAGGAATATGGTAGTGTGGTTCTTTGATTTTTATTTTTTTTAAGTAAATTCTCTCAAGTCAGTTTTTATAAATGACACGCAAGCTCAATTCATTTCACCCATGAAGCTCTGATAGATCTCATATCCTGTGTGGGTTTCTTGGCTGACGCTTTATTTATACTTTTTAGAGTATAGAATAACAAAAAAACAAACTGTGCATTATGCTAAAATGGGGTGTCCTTGTGCCCTGTTCTTTTCCTGCTGCTCAAGTAAAGTGAATGTTTGTTTGTATTCTGAACTGTAATTCACCTTTGAACGGAAATGAGTTTAGCCATTACCATACCCTCCTGCTTCATGTAAACTGCAGCTCTCATGCCACTGCCATTAGAAACTGCTTCACAACAGGAAAAGATTTTTGTTTATATTCTTTTGCCATAAAAAATGATTAGGGAACTTTCAATTCCTTGCTGCGTAATCTACCTTTTTGGTTTCGATTTCCATCTTTTCTCTGTGTCGTGCTCTCTTGGCTGCTCTCTGAACAGCTGTATCTTACCATCCTGGCACTTGGAAAGCTAATGCATCTGCCTGATAAGTGTTCAGAATTATAAATGTCATTGTTTTCAACTTTATTCTAAAGTTCATGTGTAGCTACAAACAGGAAAAAGATGGGATGATATGGTAATAGGAGTAAATCTAATAATTTAC
Organism: Apteryx mantelli; assembly: GCF_036417845.1. Classification (NCBI taxonomy): domain Eukaryota; kingdom Metazoa; phylum Chordata; class Aves; order Apterygiformes; family Apterygidae; genus Apteryx; species Apteryx mantelli. The sequence goes on from NC_089996.1 coordinate 4,313,093, forward strand.
GATGCAAGCACATCATTAAGAATTTCAGGTTGTCTCATTTTCTTTAATTTAACTTAACGTTTACATTTAAGTAATGTTTCCCCTGTGATCACAGATAAAAACTGAGATGAGCGATGTGTGCATAAACACAGGAAAACTAACCTTCAGTTTTGAGTCTTCATTTAATTTGGGGGAAGTGCAATGATGGTGCAATCTGCCAAGTGTTGAATTGTCTCATTAGATATTTCACTGTGGTATGTGAACGTGTTCTCACTGTTGCTCCCGTAGCAAAGGATGTCTTGCACATTGGTCTTTTGGTGAGGAAGACCAGCCAACTGTATATCATGTTACGTAGCAAATATCTGAGAAGTGGGAATATAAACATCAGTCGGATGTAAATTTAATTACTAATTTCTAAACAGCCACGGTGTTTTTAATCTAAATTGCAAGCTCAATGAGGAAGAGGCTGTCTCTTTAGCATATCTCTACCGTGCCTGGAAGAACGGAGTCCTGACTCTCAGTTCCCGTCCTGACTACTGTAATACAAATCTCCTTCGGTTGCTTGATGAAAGGCACGCTAACACCCATATGTTTCAAACGTTTATCTGTTTTTCCCTTATCTTGCATTTTAATACACTGCAGTTAACATTTTCATTTGTCTTCTCAAATATATTAATTTGTGTCTAAAAAGATACTTTTTTAAACACAATTATTCATTAACTGATTGCTGTTTACACAGAGTCCATATGCAGAATCGCAGTCTCCATCCCAAAGGTTTTATGCTCTTTTTATGGCATATCATTGCAAAGCACTTTTATCTTCCTACTCTCAAAAGCTGTTTTAGAGTTTTGGTAGTATTTTTTTTTCAAAGCACATTTTAATAATGGATCTAATCAAGCATGATTAACCTTGCTTTTATTACTGAAGACCTGTTTCAGATCTGAACAGAACAGCTTCCGTACCGAGTAACTTGCTTTGGTTCACTGTATGCGTTATCCATAGAACGACAGGGACCTGCAAGTGACGCTGCAGGTGGACATTTAGTCCTTTCCTTTTGCCCGCGGCAAGACCAAGTTTAGGTTTGTCACTCCTGACTGATGTTGTCCTGCCTATGCTTAAAACAACCCAAGAGCGGAGAATCTCCAGCTTTCACAGGCAGTCTGCTGCAGCGTCACTGACGTTACTGCTGAAGGACTTCTCTTTGTGTCTGACAAAAACCCTCCTTTGCTGTAATTTAAGTATGCATTTTTCCTGTCCATTAAGGTATCTGGCAACTTTCTCGAAGGAGGCCTATGTTTTGCTCTGTTTCTCTCATTCAGGATCTGAGATGTTGTTTGGTTATATCTAGTTCTCAGAGTTGAACCCAGTATCCTGTTAACTTTATGTAATAATAGCTGAGAGTAAATTATCACTGGTTTTGCCATGGTCTGTACCTTCGGAGAGAGCTAAAATAGGCAAGCCTGAGATATTGTTTCCACCTCTGTAAATCTAGAGTAATTCAGCATCTTTAATAAAGTCATCCCAGTTTTCTGTGGTCAGATCAGAATCAAATGTACCACGTTTTCTCTCATCCAAATATAATGTGCATGTTATGGAGTAAATCACAAGACTGGCATAATCAATACTCTGAGGAGGCCCATGAATTAGTTTGATGTTTGTTTTTAAAGAAGAGAGTCACATGTCCAATTGAGCAGAGTCATTTTGATGCAGTCTGATCATTAGTAGCTTCTCCACAGGAAGGAAAATTTGGACATTCTCCAATCAGTTGCCAAGATTTTTCTTAAAAAGAGGATAGGAAGCATCCACACTGTAATTCTCAATTCTTTTTAAAATATGGCTGTAAACCCCAGGACAGAGAAACATGTTTCATGAATTGAAACAGGGGAGGTTCTGGCTTGATGGAAGGGAAAAGGTTTCACCGTGAGGACAGTCAAACTCTTTGGACCACGTTGCCCAGAGAGGTGGTGAAATTTTCATCCTTGGAGATGACAAAGCCTTGTGGAATTTGGCCTGAATTCAACGTTGACCCCACTTTGAGCTGGAGATTGGGTAAGATGACCGCTGGAGAGTCTGTCCAATCTGAGGCAGCCAGACGACGCTATGTAAAAACCTATGGGAGAAGACTGCCAGCTACCAAATTGTCCGCGGTTTCTGCGTCATGCACTGATTAAGCTGCATTTAAAATTTCAGAAGTGGACAAACATGATAAATTATGAATATTTTCAAGTTTGGAGTCTAAAATTAGTGCATTTTTTGGTCTAGTTCTAGGGAAATAATTGTGTCTTGTTTACGAGCAAGTGTTTGCAACCAGAGTTTATCAAATGTGGCATAAGAGTTTGTGTCTGTGCACAAGTGATCTTCTAGCACAGAATTATTAAACTGGCAATCAGAAACTTGAGACATTTGCTGCTGACTCACGAGGTGATCGGGAGTATCCTGCTTCATCTCTGTGCTTGTTATTTGCACGCTGAATCTATTTGTAAAGTGAAGATGATAACGGTTATCCAGCTTGGTGTAGTGGTCCCAAGTGTTATGTAACTGCTAAGTAATATAACAGCGATGAAGAATTAAGTACAGGTGTGTGCGTAGGCTGAAATTCTAATAACAACCGGTTTAGTAAAAAACTCCATTCGCTTTAGTGGAGTTCTAGTACTTTTCCACTGTTTCAACTGAGAGTAAAATTTAAATGGTGGTTTTATATAGCCAGAAACTTTGACAAAGATGAATCTGTATTCAGTGTTTAGGTTATTACTAGGCTGCACGTATTCTCTCTTATATTTTATACGCCTGTCAGAAAATAGTTCTCAATTTGAGATTATTAAAATAGAAACTGAGATCCTATCAAAGATACAAAGCTTAGTAATGGTAGCTTTCTTGCAATTTGTTTTTATGCTACCAGGAAAACTAGTGAAATAAAAAATAAACTATTATTACAGTTTATTTTTCATAAAGTATTTTTAAAATGTAACAGTTTAATAGATAGTCACGATCTTCTCTCTTCATAATATTTCATTTTCATTTTGAAATTAAAATTTTAAATAAAAAAATATATTTTTTCAAATTACTGTTCCAAGCTTAAGTTTTACTTGGAGGAGTTTGGCCACCTTTAGTGTGCAGGCTGTAATCTGCAGCAAACCCTGGGTGTGCCTACACCAAACACACCTAAGGTTGCAAGGAAAGCAGTGGTCAGACCTATAATGCTATTTTTGATCATTGCATTTAGCTTTCCAGAAAGCAAAGTGTGGAAACTTGGGAAGGAAAATCCTTCTAATGCATCGGCTTTTGGAAAGCTGCTTTTCTTGAAGGAGTGCGTAAACCTTTGTAGTAGAACAATGAAGTTGTGTCCGAAACTAAAGCAGAATGCCTCTGCTTTTCTTCTTCTTCCTTATTTTAATGAGCTTGGTGATAAAGCTACAGATTACTTGATTTAAAGTGTGTGTGTGTGTGTGTGTGTGTGTATACATATATATCTATATGAGATTATCAGTACAGAAGAGGAAAGGAAATCTAAAGTTCACATGGCATAGCCATTTGAATGCTATAAATACAGATAAAGATTTATAATTACTATGAAGCTGAAAAGGAATGTAAAGAATGATATGGACTGTAGAATTTTTGAGTGTGTTTTTATGCTGGAAGCACTGTAATTCACTTTTTTCCCCCCCTCCACCAATCCATTAGCGTTTTCTTTTTCATTTATACTGAAATTGTAGACAAATGTCCTTTGTTAATCTCTGTTAAAAGTAAATATCTTTTAAAGACATAAAATTAGGTTTAGGTTGGGATCATAGGTTTAAGTCTTGACTTCTTTTTGAAGAGCATACATAATGTCAACTCTCTTTAACATGTCTTGAAAGGATCAATTCCATCCACTATGCAATAAGGTGAAGTTAATTTTGTCCCTAAAGCACTAAACTAACAGAGATTAAAAAACAAACAAAGTCAATGACCTCATTCCCTTGATGTCATCTCAATTAAATATACTTTTCCTCCATGAGGAAAATAGAAGAGTAAATAATTGCTTCCACAGTAAAAGAAAATAAACTTCCCAGTCCAACGGGAAAATTCTCTTATTTACTCTTACGCGTTGCATTTGAATCGCGTGAAGATGAGGCAAGCAGGGAATACCTTGTGCTCCGGCCGCCGCACTAAAAATACCCTCTTCAGTTGCATAAATGAGAGGATGTACTACAACCTTTTTTAATGAGATCCTGATAAGTCACACAGAAATGACTGACTGAAATTAATCTGGAGAAATCAATGGGGACTTTAATTAGTGCTCTAGCTATACTGTATTAGAATTTCTTTTGAGGTCAGTGTAGTGGTGATGTTACGCTGCCTGTTTGCCAGTCTGCTCCACCTTTCTCCTTCAGTAAATGAGTTGATGTTTTCCCATAATAAATTAGTGTAAAGTGCTCTCTGAGATAAGTTTTAATTAAATTCTTGTCGAGAAATGAAAGTGTGATTTATGATGCCAAAAAATGAATGTAATCACTCTTAGAAATGCAAACGCCACTGTTTCACTATCATCATTTGAGTGTGTGTGTGTGTATATATATATATATATATATATTTTTTTAACTCCGTCAACTGTGAACCAGTGAATTTCCCTGAACTTCATATTTTCTTGTGCTCCTTACTAAGAAGGGCCAAAGAGTTTTCAAACCCAGGTGCTATATCTTTGACTCCTAAATAAATGTAGTCCCGTCTTTCCGAAATGCTCAGTACCTGCATCCCCGTTAGTCTGTCCAGTGTCTTTACGGAACTGGTGGTTGTTTCATGGAGGATTAAGGTTCCAGCACAGATTCATCTTATTTTAGAAGCAGCTGAAGGGGAGCCACAGTGAGAACCAGGCGCTGAACTCGGTTATGTTCTCATAAACCTGCGGGACTGAGCTTTGTTTAATATTCCACTGTCGATGGTTTTTAATGCTTAAAGTTTTGATGAGCAGGAAGTTTTGATCGCTGCCTTTTTAGGATTAAATCCTAAGGGTCTTATGCAGGCACAGCTCTTGAAATTAGTCCTTTGCACGTACATCCTTGCTGACAGGTCTCTGCCTTGACATTATAATTCTTCATCTTCAGTAACACTGCTTAGTAGGTAATCCAGATATCTTCAGTCAGCAAAGGTTATTTATTTGTTATTTCACTTCAGACAAATAAGAGCCTTGGGAGGAATCAGGAAGATAAGAATATCTTGATTCTTAGAAAAGATCTTCTAGCTTTGATGCACTTTTTTAATTTGAGCTAGATGAGGTCTGGAGTGTGAAATTATACATGGAAAGTATTGTTTAATTTTCTTTCTCTTTAATAAATGTATTAATTTTAGATTGCAATTTTTAGGCCATGAACAGGATATTGAATAAGGGAGTTGACTTTTATATTATAAGAAATGTTTTGTTTTATACTATTTTTTGCCTAAAGCTAAGTTCATAAGAGCTATTATTTGGGTAGTTACAATATTTGGATTGAGACTCAGGTAACTTTCATTTTAAGGATGTAATAAAGTTATAATTTTGGATGACAAAACTGAAATGGATTTTTGTTAAACCACTCAAATTTTGAAGCCTTTAAATTTAGTGTACCTTCTTTTGCCTGAAATGGGTATCTCTAAAGGAAAGAGTGTGAACAAATACTTTTACAGTGAAGTTACTGGCTCTACCTGGTGCAGATTGCCTATCTTTGATCCCTTTTTCACTTTCTTGACTGCTTCTTTTAAGCTTCTATTATAATATGATATGATGAATAACTCTGGATTCAGGATTTTTATTATTGTTGCCTTTCTTCCATGCTATAGACTTTACTCAATGGCATGTGAGTTCCTGGAGCAAGCATACCTCGTGTATATGTTGCGGGAGGCAGTTTGATCCTGTAGCAAATTCATAAAACAGGGAATACAGAAACATAAGTTTTATTCTCATCTTTTCCCCCAATGTGGAAAACACCGACTGATGCTTCTGGATTTCTCATTTCATCTCTGACAGTTCTCCTTCCCATCTTTGTCGTCTTTATATAGAATATTAGCATTAATTGTACTCTGTTCATGGAGCCTTGCAGAGTTACTTTGATCCAAAGAAGTAAAAAGTTAATCTGCACTATGTTTTTTAGAGGGTTTCATAACCTTATCACTTGTGGTATGTATGAAGGAAATGGTTGTTGCTGCCGTGGTGGTGACCTGTGCTCTGTGCTTGTGTTGCAGCTCTGGTTGTAAGTACTGCGTCCGCCGGGTTTGCCATGGCTCCGGTCCCTTTCGACTTGGCTTGTTTCCTCCTTGCCTCTCTTGGAACCGGACTGGCTTCCTGTGCTGCCAACTCCATCAATCAGGTCAGTACGTCGTCTGCTCGGTTGGGCTGCAAGCTGGTACTGTCTTCGCGTCTGAAATGCTGCCAGGGAGCGTAAGGGAATGGTTGGGAGTGCTGTGCCTTCAGCTGGAGTGTGAGCTCTGACCCATTAAAGGTGACACCGTGGAAGGAATACATGCCTGTGAATTAAAGTATAGTTGCTAGGCACAGTGTGTTTATTCAGAGCTGAGCTGATGAAGTTTTAAGCCTCCCAATAATAATGTTTGTCTTGAAAATACCAAGTATGGGTCACTGGAAATGACACAAGCAGAACTGTGTAATTATATTGTAGGAATAGCTAGCAGGGCTCCAGCCTAATGGGCACGGTTCTGCAGTTGCCTTACTGTATGACCGTGTCAGATGAGTCTAAGGAATGCCTCCGAGCGGCTCGCTGAAAGTCTGTACTGGGATTTAGGTGAGGTTCGTGTGCTTGCATTCAAATTTGAATCTAGAAATCTCCTGCCCAACGTCTCTAAAACATACTGAAAATCTCCATCGTGTGCTAGCGATTGTTTGCTGTTGCAGAGGTTCTGGGTGCCTAAACTTGAGCTTCCTTGCAGGTGTGAAAGTGCCTGCTGAGCTTGAGGCCCAATGCTTGGCTCTCCTGCAATTCAGCTGTGAAGCCAAGCTGCTGTTAGGCTCTTCCGAAGCCCCAAAGGAGAACCAAACCAGGAAATGAGTAACACGCTCGTGGTGTTGAACGAAGTTACAAAGCACAGTAGCCACAGTCAGTTCCAGTTCTAAAACGTGGCCTGAAAAAGCAGTGCAGTAGCAGTGCCACCTTTGGTACTGCTTTGTGGGTTCAGCAGTCGCCTGGGAGATGGGAGACCTGGGTTCTGGGTTCCCTCTGATGGCATAAGGCACCGAGGTTTCTTGTCGTGTACGTCCTGGGATCACCTTGATTGAGTCAGGCCCTTTGGTGTGTAAGCTTCATAACACCTCAACTGTAGGTATCTGATGTGCTTTTCTAGATTTCACCTATAAGCACACGTCTTGCTCAGGCTGAAGGAGGTACAAGCTTTACTGTTTGTTCTCATTGAGCTAAAAATTAGGTGCAGCAGCTAAATCTGTGTCTGTTTTCTCTGTATAATAGGAAGGATGCTGCGTGATTTTGTTGGTTGCTTGGAAGTCTTTAGATAAAAACACTTAGCCTTTAAAAATAATCTTAAGAAAGTCATACAGTTTTGTGAAGTATACCTTTGGTTATCACATACATATTTTTCACAACATAAGAACGTCTGGGCAGAAAAACTGCCATAACTAAGGTGAAACTTTCTTGGTTTTGATATGCTTTTTCCCCCCTTTTTTCCCCATACTACAGTTTTGTTTTTTTTTAATACTAAAAAAAATCATTTTGGGACCTAACAATCCTTTGAAATAATTTACTGTCATATTCAGTTTGCCTTTTGAACTGGATACTCCTGGACTAAGAAGAGAATTAATTATTTCTTGTTTAGAGACTCTTGTGTAACTCTTCTTTCTTGAGCTTCTGATATAGCTTTCTAGAAATGATATTAATGCATGAGTAATTACTTTTCTTTGTTTTCTGCTTGTACGCGTTCTCCATTGTTGTTAGAAGTACCAGGAATCCTGTGGCATAATTTGGAGTTGGATACTGCTGAGGTTTGCTGGGATGGGAAAGTTAGGGGTGCAATAAGTTTTTGTTTGGGTTCGTAATTCACTTTTTACTCACTCTTGTCTCACCACAGGGACACTAGTAATATGCCCTTAGATACGGAAGCTTAGTCCAGCCTCACAGAGTGTAAAACTCTTGCATGATCTCAGCTGAGTGCTCTAAATTCGCACTCTGGCTCATTGTGAGCCTGCTCACTTGCCCACATAGACAGACCTTCAAGGCAACTACTCTTATTAAGGAAAATAAAGAAGTAGAGTTGGTGTCAAAGCAAAGGAAAACAGCTGTAGCCTAGCACCTTGTTTATCAGTAGATCATTTTAGTCAACGAGTATTCCTTTACCGATGTTGCTGTTCGTGCTGTTTGCATCAGAGATGGGAATTTGAGTTTCAGTTGAGTTTCAAGATGGGAATTTGGCTGGGAATTTGAGTTTCAGTAAATACTGTAAGCTTGGGTATCCAGCTCAGCCTTTGGGAAGCAGCACTCTTGACTCGGAACTTCCTATTATTGCTACTTTGCTCTGTCCCTTGCTCCCAACACACATCCTTTTCTCTGGCAGCTCATGACTCATGTTTCCCTTGGACCTTTTTATATGATAACCATCTTTCCACTTCCTATATTGCTATAAATCTATGCATCTTTAAGGGCAGCGCGTCTTTCCCACCGTTCGTTTCCCTGATAAATCTGTGTTCACAACTTACAGTCCTCAACTATGTCGTGGGAAGGTAAAGTGTTGATCATGTAAGATTCTTCCCTGTGATTTAGAACAGGATGTGAGGAACTTTATTCTGCAAAAATTTAATAGAGGTGCCGTAATGTTCATGAAAGTATTAATACCAGCTTTTAACTATTCAGATTCTGTGTTTTGAGGTTTTTTTTCTTCTCCCAAGCACCTCATATGAACAATCTGGTAGGAATTGAGGCCAGCTTGGCCCTGTCAAATTGAGTTGAAAACAGCTAGCTTGTCCAAAACTACTGGGGAGGGAGCCAGGAATATACTAAGTAACCCATACAGAGCAAGAAGTCATATGTTTTGTTTCTATAGGAAAACAGTCTAAAATAATCTTTCAATTATCACTTGCCCTCTTGATTTTAGATTGCCATATGTCATACTTTAAACTTTTTTCTTTTTTTTCCTAACTACAAGGGCTGGAAATGTTATGAAAATTTACCATAGTGGAGATTCTCACCCCACTTTCACTGTCCTTAAGAAAAAAGCAATAGTGAAAAATGATGGGACTTGGCAACGCTGTGTTTTTCCATTGTTTATAGAAGTGCAATTTGGATATTAATCGACCAAAGGCATGTATTTACAAACAAGTTCCCTTCACAACCCATAAATTCTAGCTGTACTTTGTGATGCAAGAAGAAATAATATATTTTTATGACAATTCAGTGGAATTGGATAATGATTTTTAAGAAGCTGGTATTTTTTCTTTTTTTTCTTTTTTTGAGAAATGACATTGAAAAAGTTGTGTTTGAAAATATGCTGAAAAATATAGACAAGAGCTACTTAAGCTAGGGATTGCTCTAGGGGAAAATGTAGTGCATGTTCTGCAATGAAGTCATTCGAGAAATGTTTGTGTGGAAAATGTCAAGAGAAGTATTTTGGAATAATGTATGTTAGACAGTAGTTTGGTAGAAACAGAATCACATGGATTTGTGGAAGATGTTAGGAGTTCTGCTGATCCAGACCGATATCGGAGGATCCTTGGGTTTTTCTGTAGCGCTTGTGTTGCGTCTTGAGAATTGAGTGTTGTGCTGTAGACTAGGCAAATCTCTGCTGGAAGGTGCCAAAGAAAAGATAGTGTTTTATTTCGCTTGTCCTCTACCAGCAGTTCTGCCTCCGTGTCACTCCTTCGTATCACAATACTTCAGAGTTGTACTTCTCACCTAATCCAACATTTTAGTGGCGTGCTAATCCAGCGGTCCCTCGTTCTCTTCCACATCACGCAACACTGCGTTATATCCTTCAGCCCCTCAGGATTGTACTACAACATGTCACCACTTTTCAGTCCCACCTGCTAAAACTGCTTTCCTTCTTCTTTCTTTCTTTTTTTTTTTTAAAGAGCTCTTTCATTTTTCCAGCATTAAAATAACTTAAAATTATTTTAGGCAGGTGTTCTCCATGGCTGTTCTTTCTTTTTCAAAATGATCCGTGTTCTCCAGTGTTTTTAATTAAAAAAAAAAAAAAATCACTTAACGCGTTTACCGAGGAATAGACTGAACTATTTCATTTTCACTGTGACGCAACTAAGGCAGCCAAACACAGTGGAAAATCTCAGTGTAAGATCAGTCTTATTATTTGCAGTTATGGTAAGAAAAGGGAAATAATTTTTGGAATTTAATCTTGTAAACACTGCATATTAATCATGGATAAAACAAGAATTATTCCTAGCGGCCACTTTTTTTACAATGTCCACTTGCCTGACTCTTTCAGTGTTGTATGTCAGTGTGGACACAAAATAAGGTATTTTACCTCATCATTGTTCCGTAGAAATGACCAAAAAGAATAATCAAAATACTGGTTTTCTAATAGCCTCAGGAAGACCAATTTCCTAATTTATTTGTTCCCACACTGTACACGTGCTCTCATGAAAATGGAGTGGGAGAAAAAGATAGTTGATAGTCTTCTGCTATTTTGTAGGTCTGTTTTTTGAAAGATGACTCGAGTTTCAAGTAGTAGAGTCTTACATTTATATTACAGAGAAAACATGTCGTTTTTGAGACTTCTAAGATACTGGCCTCTGATTTATGGGGAAGGAGATAAAACATGAAGAAATGTTTACACCACAATACACAGCATTAAAACGTTAAAAGAATCACATGCACATTTTATATGTCAAGTACATTCTTTTGTAACTGTAGCATGGTTAAAAAGTGGGAGAGAGCTATGAAGATGAAAGCAGGATGTTTAAAATGGTTTGAATTTAGTAACTGAAAGATAAAATGATGTGGTTGGATTCGACTGATAGCACCTTGAAAAGGAAGCAGGCAGGACTGAATATCTTAACTAAAGTTAGCCTAAAGTAAGAAATATAGTAAATATGGTAACCAGAGTGAGGGAACAGATCTAAGAACGCTTAATATCTCTGTGTCTTTAGGGTTTGATCTTACGGGTTCTGCTGTCTAGGAGCAGGAATATTTGTGCTTCTTGACGGGTTGGCACATATGAAAGACTCGCTAAGTTTTGCTCTTAGTGTCAACATCTCTTGACAACAACGATCACTTGAAAGTGTAGTTTTAATGGGTGGGAAGGATGGGTCTGGTGTTAAAATAATGGAGTGGAATTTGGGATCCGAGTGCCGTTGCCAGTGTACTGTTCAGATGTTACGTGTGATCTCTGTATGGTTAGGACAAACTCGGAGAGTCATTCAGCTCCTGCAGTGATGGGCACCAGGCAAAAATTGAAGGAGAACAGCTTCTCCTCCCTTTTTTAATCCACTTACTATATCAACACTGTCAGAAAGATATTTGTAGCCTTCACCTTTTATGATATTTTGCTGTTCTGTGATGACTCGATGGACCGTTACTCTCAAAGCAGCTTAACAGCTGCTAAAAATTTAATAAGCCTAGTTAGATAAGCACATATTACCCCGTCTCCCAGAGGAAGGTAAGCTGGAGTTTACAAATACAGCAACGTTTTAAAATCTTCATCGTGCCTGCATCGCCTGCAGGTGATACTGTGGCTCACTCCAGTGACGTTCTGCAATGGGCATTTTTACAGCTGTGCTTGCAAGTAAGGTGTGGGTTAATGAGCAGTATTTGGAGCCCAGGCAAGAAAACATGCAAATTGATGCAAATCAGATAAAGTTGATATCAGAATGGCCAAAACCCAACATAATCAGTTGGAGTCCTCATAGTGATGCACTTGTATTCCTGTATTCAATCATAGCAAATTAATGTTTGTTGTGTGTTTGTAGTTTTCAGGACTGTCTGATGTTTAAGGTCATGTAACTGGCTGAAAGAGTAGGGAGCAACTGTAAGTTTGAGAGCATTTTTTAAATGAAGTAAATATTACAAAAGATTGTATGTCACCGAAGATTGTGTGTCAGAAGTCCAACACTTTGTTCGTGTCTCAGGAAATATTGGCTCTAGCTGTTTTAGCTTGATTGGCCCGTTAAAAATGTAATTCGTTTTTAAAGGGGGAAGAAAAAGCCTGAGGAGTCGGTTATACTGGACACCTGCAGTCCTCCGGAGGAGGAGGGTAGTCGGGAGACGTGCAAGTGGCTTCCATGGCCAAGTGGAGTCTTCTGCTCATCAACTCCACGTTTTGTTTCAATGTTATCAACACAGTGTCTGAAAGAGTTTTTAAGTATTAACTAAACCCTTCTTTCTCCACCCCATCAAATGGCTTTTATGAGTATGAAAGAAACTGAGCGGTTTTTATCTAGTTTTGGCTGAGTTAGAGGCCCTGCAAACCCTTAATTCTTTGAAAGTTTCTCTTGGAGCTTCTGAGATGTTTAATGTAAGGTTTTTGTCTGTAGGAGACAAAATATTTTACGCTGGACTGTTAGACAGTGAATGAACTATTTGCTTTCTGTGAGAGTTTGGCTATGAAAAGTAAATTGAAGTAATGTGACATTAGTTGTTGCAGCCCTTTTGGAGTTGATGTGATTTCTGAACAAATCTGCGAAGAAATCTGTTACAAGGATTGAAGCAATAGGAAAAAAAATAAAACAAGGGTTAAACTAGTGTTCAGAAAATGGTGGTTCATGATAGGCGCTGGGATTATCAAAGAAAATTGAGAAGGGAAATAGCAGAAGCCTGACAGTCCCTCAGACCCCTTCCCCTTCGTTTCCCCATGAAGAAGTGCAATGTGAAAGGGAAAACAGCAGTGGGCCTTTTTATATCCCTAAAACCAGGATTTTTTTGGTGTTGTCTCATCATGCCTAAACTTTTTGTACCAAATACCTGCTTTATTAAATGTCTGAAGGCATTTAGTGAGCTCTGATTTATGATGACTCTAGTATTAAAGATACGCTCTAATTCAGACACGAGTCGGAGGAGATGACCTCTATTAGATCATCCAGGCCACCTCCATGCAGTGTAGGATTTTTTTTTTTTCCCCTTGTAGTCTTTTCAAAGCTCTGTCTTGCCCACTTTTTGAAAGCTCTGAAATCGCACTTTTTGCTGCTTCCCGGAGCAGATTATTATAGCGCCGTATTTCAATGAGAGAGCTTGTTTTAAATGCCAGAACTGATTTGTTCCGTGCAGCGCATTGGAAAAATCAGATAGCGGCATGACTGGTTTAAAGCAATTCCGAAAGCCTCTAAAATGACTTTCCCAGGTTTTGAGTTTCCGAATGACAATATTTCGTGTCTGGTTAATAGCACCTTTCTTTTCCTGTGTGCATTGCGAATGAGGGCACTTACAGGCGCTCGCCCCTTTTTTTCCCCTTGCAATAGGGAGCGAGTCCATCAGCCCACGCTCCTCCTTGCGCGCTCGAGATTAGCACCTGATGCATCTCCATCTCGCTCTGAAGTTTCCGTTGTTTTGACTGAGCAGATTGCCCGCAGCAGCGGCCGGGCCTTTCATCTGCCCCCCCCCAGCGATCAAAAGATTGTCAGGAGGGTTATTAAAACCCGGTGTTTCACTCCGGAGTACGGGACTTGTCAGCGTTGGAGGCAGCCTGTGATGTAATTTACAGTACGTAATAAATATAAGAGATGTGCAATGCTGGAAGTCTATCTTGTGCTCTAAAGCGGTCTGATATATGCCGCTTTGATATTTTAACTGCGAGGCAACCTTCATTAGTGGTCGTTGAGGAGCAGAACTTACGGCTCCGCCGGATGATTCATAATTGCCACAGTTAGATCAAGTTAGCACGGAGAAACGCTTGCTATTGAGTAGGAATGGCTCGGCTTGCGAAGACGTATTTCATGAGCAGTGAAGATGATGAGCACTAATGAGAGCCAACTTCTGAAGGAACGATAAATTTTAAATGCAGAGATTATCTTTCGGAAGCATAAATTATTTGACCTACAACTGAAACTTGATAAAGGAGCTTGGAAAAATGTTATAAATTAATGCATACCATTGTTGGAAGAAACTATCTCTCCTAATATGCATATTGTGTATCGTACGGGAAGAGTCTTCAAAAGAAGTTGGACAGCTTCCCATAGTCCTAGACAGAGGGGGCACTGAGACCCCGGTCAGGAAAGCGTGATGTTCAGCAAAGACTGTGAAAATAAATAGGAAATAAATAGAACAGCCTCACTTTTTTTCCTGCTTTGCTTCCCTTCATGACATTCACGTATTAGCATAAAACTTCTGATTTTAGAGATGTTTAAATGAAAATGTTCTGATTCTTCTTGTGTTATATTTGATATATATGAAAAACTCCCAAAAGAGTGCGCTCAAAGTTATTTTTAATGCTGCGTCCCTTTTTTCCAGATGGTCATGCCTCTTTGTTTGATAAAGAAAAATTTTCTGTGGATGCATAAAATAAGTGCATCCCATTATTTGTTACCTAGTTAAAAGTGCTATTAGTAGAAGCGTTGGATGCACCCTTTCTCTCTGCTTGCGTTTACTGGTGGGCAGATTGTGTCCTGAACAAACCTTCGGAAGTTGGTGCCGTGCATAAATGAATCTTCAAGACAGCCTGCGTTTTGATACTACAGGAAGTTTTGTCTCATTAGCACCTTACTAAAAGGTTCACTGAAAATACTGGGGGCAAGCGAGGTAGGGGGAAAGAAACAGTTTAGCAAATGATTAATTGTCAGGAAAACTTCAGTGGTGTGGAGTTCCCTTTAGATCCAATGCCAGATTTCCCCTGGAAACCCTGATCACAGGCGGGACAAAGGAATTTCAAAGGCCTGAAATGATGGAATGTGGAGAGAGCACTAGACAAAAGGGAAAATGTAGTACTTAATAAGATTTATCTGGCCTTTTGATCTGTAGGGGTATTACCTTTCTAAGCTTAGAAAAGGAAAAGTGAAAATAGGTAGTTAATATTTTTTGTCTGTATTTAAATATGTTTTAACATTTTCCAAATCAGTAAGAATTTCTTCAGTAATGCAAGTATTAAGTTCTAGCCTTATTAGATAATTAGGGAAATGTCATCTTCTTTTTGTAATTTAAATGGTGTTATATTTATCCTATTTATTGCCTTTAGTCAGACTCTGACAGTTTCAAAAATGGCAATGCAGTACCATGTATACTGGGTTGTATGAAAAATGAGTATGCAGTGAAGGATGACTCACAAGGGTTAAGGAAAATTGTTTCCTGGTTCCCTGAAACAGCCTACCGGCACCATCTCTTTGGGGAGTATTTCACTGAAACACAAACCCAAAGCGTTATAACAGTCCCTTTCCTTTTAAATTATTTTAGGGTTTTCTCTCTAACTTACTATTTTATAAAATATTATGCAAATACCGTGAATTCAGATTCCAGTTTGTATTCATAATCTTGGATATAATTTACGTGCAGTAAAATGGAGTAAAAGTACCCTCCCTTGATTTTGGTTCACTGTCATTGCTATTAATAAGAAGTTTTATTCTACTTTATTACCCAGTTTAATTATTTAAGAACGTGACAGCGAAGCGTCAAGGTAGCTAGCGGGACGTTGATCATGCTTTGTGATTAGCATTGACAAAGGCAAGTAGGGGTGCAATAAGCACTTGTAATGTTCTCGTTTGTGTGGACCACAAAGACACTGCCGGCATTAATTTACCTTATGTGGCTCTTGACTCATTTTCTAAAGCTGCAAGATTTTGCAGTAAAACCTAACCCAAAGTGGATTCTGCTGGCCTACTCTGCCAGAAGCCGGTCATGGTTTTTGGCTGGCAGGCAGATGCTCCAAGGGAACCGGCTTTCTCTATTGCAGTTGAGTAGAGAGAAAGAGGAAGAGATACCTCTAGATCATGAGGAAAGGGATGAAGAGGATCTTGCCATACATTTTCATGGCAAAGAGCGAAGAAGCAATTGCTATGGATGTTCCCCACTGAAAGTGGAAAGGATCATTCTTGCACAGCTCCTATGACTGCTGCAGCTGCAAGGTTGAAGAGATGCCATTTTATTAGCAGTGAAACTCCATTTTCTGGAGACTTTTGATGAAGGTGTGGGGAATCTCAGTATAACTGTATTTCAGTTTATTAGGGTCTTGTGTAAACACGGACATAAGTAGTGCATGTTTAGGTCAATGTCTCTGTATGTAACCAGTGCAATAACTAGTATTAGAAAGTCTGATAACAGTGTAGTACGAAGTGCTCAATTATTTCTCCTCTTCTTTCCTTGGTCACATCAATCCATTTTCCTTATATTTATAGAAAACTTAGCTGTCCTGGTAGTTTGGTTCAGACATCAGTGACATAATTCTTTTGATTTTTTTTTTTTCCTTCAAACTCCATAACTAGTTTGTTGGAAGAGTGTTTCTAAGATTGTCAGGATCGCAGGTCTCTGAGAGTGTGATAAAGCTCTTTCTGATGTAAGTGATGCACCAATAGGTGGATTTGGTTCCACTTTTGAAAACTCTGTCATAGGTAATAGCAGTCATCTGATGCTGGGTCAATGCTATGATATTTAATCATTACATTGTTGAAGGCACCATAACAGTTCTTTGAAGGAGAGCCTGTAGATCAGGGGAGATGTTGCTTATGGAGGATTCCTGTGTTCATTCTGCTTTTCCTTCCTTTCGTATCTATTTGCCAACTTCTTGGTAGTAGCATAGAATTTTATTTTTTTAAATCTGTATTGCAGGAGTATCTTGAAAGTCCAGTGATGTTCTAGATTATGAAGACATTGACGTGTGTCCTGCAGAGTTTGCAGTCTGGGAAGCTATGGCGTATGAAAGTATGCATATTTGCCTTTAAAAAAAACAAACCAAAACCACTTCTCATGTACTTTAGCGTTTCAGGGGAGCACAGAGGGAAGCTTGAAAAGCAAGTAAATTATTCTACAGGAATGAAGGAAGGTGGTTATTGTCATATGAGTTGTAATCTTGAATGGAAACAAGCTGAATTAAGCACATAAATACTTAAGGTTCATCCATCTTCTCTCTGTATGTGACATAACAGAACCTTGAAAGTGCTGCAGGAAGTATGAGGATTTGTCAAAGCTTGTGTGTGGTGATGAGGCTACTTACAAGAGTAAACCTTGAATTTACCAGAAAACAGGACACGTTACATCCTAGAAGAAATGAGCAAGTCTTTGAGAGTTGATTCCTGCTGATCAAAATTCTTACTTATAAAAAGCTTTTTAGTTTTTCCCTATATTTCTACTAACAAATTTGATTGGATATGATTTTAGGCACTAGCGAGATATGTTGCTTGAGTCTTGGAAGCATGCCTGCTCTATTCAAGAGGTTTTCAGTAAGTGATCTGCCTAATTTATGGTGGGATGAGCAAATATGGGGAGTACAATATCAGTGTTGCCTATTCTTGTGATGTCTGCCAATTTTCCTAAAAGATCTTTTCCGCCCACAGTTGCTGAAGGTTGGATTTTTTTCTTTTAAGATTTCTCATGCTTCAAATAGATGGACTTCAGACACATTCCTTGTGAAGGTATAGAATATATACTGTTCCATGATGCCTTGGGAAATGACCATCCATATTGCACCAAAAAGCAAGCAATATGCCTGGTAGGATTATAATGCTGGTATGAATAGAAAGTTGTAGTAAATTCTTTAAAAAAATATATATATATATTTGTAGTATCGAATATCCGTGTACCACTAAGTGACTTTTTAAGAGGATTCTAAGCATAAGCTGTTTAATGAATGTGTAAACCACAGGTCTGGGCAGTAATCCATTTCTTCTGCTTTTTTTATGACATCTGTATGGAAACTGAAGTAAGAGGTTAGTTTTCAATACCAAAATCATTAGATGCATCACTCAGATTAAAAAGCACAATGCATGTTGAAAGTACCATTAAACTAGGACAAGAAATAAAATGGGACATGTGCCTGAAAATATAAAGGTTGTACCAACTTAATAATAAAAGCTTTGACTTTAAACCAAACATTTGCAAATCTTTGAGGTTTGATACTCTCGGGTCACTCTAAAGGCTAACTCTATCCGTATACAAATTATGTAAATTTTTGAAGTAAAACAGACCTCTAGCAGATGAAAATCTGTTTCTGTAATCCTCCTTTTAAGACTTGTTTCTTATTACAGTTGAGATTTATGTTGATGCTACTAACAGAAACATGACAATCTGTTTTAACTTCAGAGAGTATCATAAAGGTGATGGCATTTGAAAGTAAACTGAAAGATTCTGCTTCAGACTGATTTTTATGTTCTGGAATTAGATGCTTTTTAAAATAATAATCTTTTACAAGATGCATTAAGCCTTAGAATAAGGCTCATGTTTATTAAAAGACAATAAAACCAAGATACTGTCTTTGAAGAGCATCCTTTATAAAAATGTTTATGGGAAATGGTCTTAGACAGCAGGACAACTGAACTGGTAGTAGAAAACAAAGTTGCGATGAAATTAAGGACTCTGCCGTGTTTAACTCACTACTTGTGATGGTTACAGCTCTTTTCTTTGTGTGTTTCTATCGTAGTTTTCAGCAACTTCCTGACAGCGGAAGCGTGTGGGGTGGTGGACAGCCTGGTTAATCCTGGCTGTCTCCACTCGCTGACAGTTCAGTTTTTCTCACTCTGAGGAATGTACGTGTTAGTTTGTGGATAAGTAGCAGAGCAGTGTCTGGAAGGGACAAACGCAGAATATCCTCTGGCAGAATTTCAGCCGTAATAGGAAAGTTTTAAGCTATGGCCTGTGTGTTGGATTCTCATTCTTCATCCTCAATTGAAGTCTTCAGAGTGAGGACCATTCCTGGTGGAAATCATCCATGGCTCCTTGCTAAGACAATGATTGACTTTAACTCCCTCCTGATTTGGATGTTTCTAAAGTTTCTTCTGAAGTGGGGCCAAGAGGTGATGCAGATACTTATGAGAGGGGCAGAATTTGTAGGGAGAGCTGAAATATTTTATTAGAAGTAGAGGGAGAAGGGATAACCTATCAAACACAAACTTTCTTCAGGTTGTCATGCAAATGTGATACCTTTAGCTCTGGTGATATCTAGCGACTAGTCACCTTTGATTTCAAGAGCTGGTTTTATGCCAGGATTGTATAGGGATATATCAGTGGTATTGATACAATGCCAGAATTGGTTTCTGGGTAGCCTTAAGTAGGTGACAATGAGGCAGAGTATGATGAAGGTAAAAGCAGTGAGAAGATGGCTAGGAAACAGTTATTTTCGGTCTCTCACAATATGAGAGAGATATCACAATGAGGGGTCCTAGCAAAAGGCAAGTTTAAAAACTAGCAAAAGGAGTGTGTTCTTCACACAACGTGTAATTAAACCATGGGCTTCCTTGCTACAGGAGGTTTGGAATGATAAAAGCTTTGGCGATAGCGCTCATGTTTATTTTTCAGTTTCATTTCCTTTGCTGACTACTTGAACAACACTGAGACATAGAGCTGAAGATGAGATTTTAAGCAACAAAGCTACTGAAAATTGAAGGAGCTCCACAACAAATTGCTTTCTTATCCGAAAATCCACCCTTAGATTTCACTTGACCCCCCAAAGCTGCCTTTGCTTCTACTGCTGCTATTGCTGACTTTTTGTGCCTGGAGAGATGTGGTCTTTCCTTTTAAGCCTGGATTTCACTGCAGGTTAAGGACCCTTTTTTTGCAAGGTAAGGGACTTTTTTGCCTCTTCTGTTGCAGGTTGCGTGACCTCCATTTTTTTTGTGGTTAACCAAACAAAGATAGGGAAGGCTGATTTTAAGTATTTGTCCCAAAGAGAGAAATAAAAGAAACAGCAAAGTGTTTAACTGTTTTGGAATGAAACAAATTTATCACAAATAGCTCTTTGCACTGCTAGACAATGAGCAAAAGTAGTGCTTGGGGATGCTCTTGGAAGGTGTACCCATGTTTCAGTGGGATCTGGAGCAGAACTATGAGGATAAATGGTTGGTTACATCTAAAAGTAGGCTTTCTCCCTGTTTTCTATTTAATTCTGTATTAGGGGTGAAAGTATCAGGTTTAAAGTGTGCTTCAGGCAGTCACAGTAGAAGTTTCCGTCTTTTTGCCTCACCACCCTGTTTCTAAGAAGGTTCCTGCACAGGGGCGATAATCACAGAATATTTCCTTTAGCTGCTCTCTCCAAGGATCAATGTCCGTGTTTGCTGCAGTGCTTCTTTGGTGATACGTATTTCCACGTGTAATTGTGACGACCTGAAACTTTCAAAGAAAACCTCAAATAAGCCACCCCAGGACTTAGTCACTGCAGACTTTTTTTGGCTTCAAACTGGCAGTCCTGAAGCAGAAGACGTTTTGTTCTCTTCTGTGTCTCTAGAGCTGCTTTATCTGGTGCATGTTTTTTTTTTTTAAATGCCTCCTACTTTTGTGCAAGTGCACTTCTGTATGCGACAGTCGTCGTATTTCAGAAAGTGCCATTAATTGTGATAATGTAGCATAGAGCTCTTCTTTGTGAAATTCAAGTCTTTTTAACATCACCACCTTCAAAGACAATAAAAATTCCAGCCCGCATTTATCTATTCCCATGCGAGGAGTTACTGCAGTGTATATTGTATCATTCCATGTGAAATTCTTCTGCTTAATAGTCTCATTTATACACAGTTGTCTGAGGTCAGTTTTCCATTTTGCAGTTGTCAAACAGCTGTCAAATTAAGAGACCAGATCCCAAAGTTCATTTACATTTTATGCCATTCTTTGGGTGCCTGTTTCATATCTTAATATAACTAATGATTTATCTGCATATCTTTGTCTTCTTTCTGCACTTGTTTTTCACAGATGTTCACATCCTCTTGCTCTTCAAGAGCAGCCCTTAAAATAAAACTTTTGTAACTTGTTTTTTTTTCTTCTTTTTTTTTTTTTTTTGGAGACCTTTTTCATTATACAGCTGAAGGAAGACAGTACTGTATCTACCGTACAGGAAGTGTACATGAAACTGGTTTAAAATCTCCCTCACATTATATCATAATTTGAATTCTGAACTGCAAAACAAAATAGAGCAAAATGTTTTGAAATATGTTGCTAGAAATTACAAAAGAGAATCTCAGTTTCATTCATTTATCACTGGTTTTGTTTAATAATTGGCCTAACTATTGTTATCTCCCTTTAATGTTTCACCTTTTTTGGTGAACAAAGCCCTTTTTAATTTTGGTTTTCCATTGAAGAACAATCACCTTTGTAGTAAAATGTATTCATTTTTCATCCTCCAGAATATCAAAGGATATCATATTAGCAAGAACGCAGGGAATAAATTGAATGCTATTTGTGGTTTTGTAGTATGATGATTCTTAGGTAGTTGAGTTCCAAGTGTAAATTTATATGGTGAAGATTTAGGGTTTTGGGGTTTTTTTCTTCTTTTTTCTCCAATGGTGTAATGATCAAAGGAATATCTCTATACATGCCATTGATGTCTTACTACAAAGTACTTAAATAGCCTGAGGTAACCATCTACTTTATAAAAATTCCTTAAAGACAGGTAGGACCCTTGGGTGTTAAATGTATACTTTTGAGTTTGGTATATTTTCAGGGGAGGAAAGCAAGAGAGATACTGTTACAGCCTCAGCAATTCTCTGTAACACTGAGCTTTAAAAGGCTCTTTAAAAAGTAGCCTTAAATTATGGTCACTGGGGGAAGTTTGTCTAGGGTACGCTATGCCAGAAAATGTTTCTGTGCCATTTCAATGTCATTCACTAACCAGTTCAAGAAGTGTAATTTAATTAACCCTTTCCAGGGTTTAGAGAAAAATTCTGGTTAATACGTACATATTTGTAACCTCTTTTACATTCCAGAAAGGCAAAGTTTAAAGACTATTGATGTTGCTTTTTGCGAGTCACTTGAACACTCTTAAGCTTTTTGCTAATTAAAGGGAAACAATATCCTTATTATTTACTGCATTTCATAGGCATTTCATAGGCAATTATTAGTCTTTTCAGTTGATGGGATCCGCATTGGGATTGTAATAAAACACAAGTCAATGTGAAATTGGATGCAGACTAGGAGAGCAGATAAAACCAAGTGAAAATTAATGACAGATGTAAAAGTTATTGGTAGTAACATAGTCATCTTTTTACAATCTTTTTCTAAACTGTATTTTTATTTCAGCAGATGTCATTTGAAATCCTCGCAGTAAATCATCTGTTTGATTTTGATTATGATCTTGAATACTGAAAGTAGCTTAATTATGATGGATTCTGACTTATTTATGAATACACTTTTATATTTGAGGGCATGCAATCTTATGCAGTATATATAGATTCCAGACTGCTGAATTGTTCAAAATGGATTGTGATAGCAGGGTGCAGAGAGCTCAGATATATGTCCATAAGTCTATTTTTATGACTTGAGATGTCACTAGCATTAATTTGAGTGCCCACAGAACATCCCTGAAGCTGAGGATATATCATCTGCCCGGGTGGGAAATGGGATGCGGCAAGACTGACCTGCTAAAAGTTCCCGAGGAAAAATGTGAGAAACTCAGTGCAACTTTTGAGTTCTTGTTCAAAATTGTATGCAAACGGCATTTTTACAAGAAACTGAAAACATCCTTTTCCACTTATTTAAAATCACGGCCAGCTTTATTTTCTTAGGCTCCTGACATAGGAATGGTCATTCTGGGTTAAGCCAAAGGGCTTTCTAACAGGGTTCCCTCTGCAGCAGGATTCATCGATGCCTGGCCTGTCTGAGGCCCCACCGGGTCACGGGGCTTCCTCATTAATCTTTTCCTGGCCTGGGCCCAGCTGGCTTATCCACAGGGCTAGGAAGAGGATGCCTGACATGGGAGGTCCTGGTAACTGAGACCTATTTCTCTTCCCCCATCCTGTCCCATCTCCAGGCAGAGCAGCCCTGGGCAGGACCTAGGAGCTCTGTGGATGCCTTCAGCAGCTGGTGGGCGCTCGTGGAGAAGGCTGTGGTCAGTGCCCCCCAAAATCTTTCCGATTTTTTGCATTTTTGAATTTTACCTTCTCCATTTCATTGTCCCCTTGAGCATTCCCTGGGCCTGTCTCTCCTCACCACAGCTTTTTGGTAGGCAGGAGGAAAAAGGTGTTTTGCTTTGGTAGGTGAAAATCAATAGCAAAAGATAACTTGGGTTAAGACCAGCACAGGCATGAAGGGGTAAGTCTCCAGAATACTGTTCAAGCCTCCATGAAGTTTTATTTCATGGACTCCTTGAGGCAGAAATGATATCTTTATATTTATCAGATATTTCCTCCGTGAATTTGTCCAGTAGCTGCTGAAACCGTGAAAATATCTGAAAGCGACAGTGTGCTGTGGCAAGGGCATATATTTAAATGTTGTAAGATAACCCCTCCCTTTTTATATGTTTTGAACGTGATTGTTTCATAAAAACTTCCAGTTCCTGTTTCTTTCCAAGGTTTGCTGTCCCCTCTTTGAGAAAAAGGGACCCAAACTGCATTCTGCGTTGAGGGCTTGGACACACATTTACTTATACAGTGGCACTGTGTGTGTAGGTCACGGTCCCTCCCTCAACACGCATGTGTACGCACACAGTTTGTAAGTGAGCAGAACTGAGAACAGCAGATTTGATTAATCAAGTCCTTAATGTAATTAAAATCAGACAAGAGCTCTGGGGACAGTAATCAATCACAGCAATCACTATCTCTGGTACAGTGCCTCTAGCTTTTGTTTTTCTTTATTTCTAAATAATTTCTGAATGCTAGCTGACGCTTTCACAGACCTATCTGCTACTACCCTGTGATAGCATTCCTGAGGGAAAATAGTGCAGAGCTCATTGGTTTCTTTTCCAAGGGTAAAGCATAACATTTACATTTATCCATACATATTGACTTTCATCTGCCATTTGATATCTAGTCACGTGGTATTTTAAGGTACTTCTGCAATTCTTCACAGTCAGCTTCCACCCTTAATACTCTGAACAGCTTGAGATGAAAGGCCAGGGACCTCTCCATCTGACCATGTCCTCTTCTTGGGTGAAAACACTCATTCCTCCTGTGGAAATTGAGACACATTGACAGAAGAAGGCCAGGAAGGTAGGAGGAGGATGCATAGTCCTGCTGCCCAGAGATTAGGGGACTCGCCTGGGAGAGCAGATTTTATTTATTGTGAAGCTCATCAACCATCTTTTAAAGGTGGAATTAGAGCTTGGGTCTCCCTGTTTCCAAGTGTGGAGCTGTGGTTATAAAGGGAGGGGGGTCACTGCAACCGCCACAGCCTTTTTTTTCATGCTGGAAAAAAAAAGAAGTGGCATCTTTTGAAAGGGATGTCATAAACATGTCACCTAGGATAGGATTCCTGACAGTGCTTGTCAGGCTGATGCAGGTACTACTTTATAATCCACTGAGGAGACCCTTCAGACCCTGAGAGGAAAATGATCTCAAAGACCCCTGTTTTAGCCTTTCCTATTAGTTTGCATATGTGGGTCACAGCTCAACAGTCTGGGAATCCCATCTGGAGATCCCTACCTTTCTCATCTGTTGCAAAGGAATTTAGGAAGATTGTGCAGGTTTGTGGGTTTTTGCATTAGAAACCAGGTATTTTAAAGGTAGAAACACCTTTACTAGGTAGTCACACACTTGCATGCCCTGTGTTATTAAGAAACATCCTCAAGAGGTCTGATTTACGGAGATGAAGCATGTGCAGTTTGTGCTGAGCTGATAGGCCTGCGCCTGGGTCTGCTGCAGGAGATGCAGATGACTTTGTGCAGCCAGACCCTAAGGAGAGCCGCTCTGTGCTTTCGCGGCTCGAATCATTCAAGTTTCCATGCACACGGGTGAGAATATTGTTCTTAAACCGCTGTCACGAAGCCAGCAGAAGTTGAGCTGAGATGTGGGCAGAAGGAGGCTTGGGATTCTTAAGACACTTAGCTGAGTGATGCTTAGATGCTCAACTCCTTTAAATCCCCTCGAAAACTTGCTCAGTGTTTCTGCACAGAAAGAGGGCTTACGCTTCTGCAATCAGACTTTGTCCCGAGTCGCTCTTTGCTGTTGGTGCCCCTTCAGTGATGTTTATTATTTGGTGGAAAAAAAGCATATACGCTTTAGCTGGGCTCCGGAGCCGCGCTATATTCGTTTTGTCATCCCTTAGTTTTCTCATTAGGCTCAAAAGAGAAAGTGGCTCCTCCCCTACCCCAACGCAGCTTAACGGTTGCGTCTGTTTCAGATCTGGAGGATCACTGGTGTGTGCAAAAGCTTGTCTTTTTTCTTTTTTTTTTTTTTCCCACACCCCCAAACTATATCATTTGCTCCAATAAAATGTGTTCTGTTTCCCAACAAATCTTGTCCGCTATTCTGCAGTGACCTAACGGCAAAGAAAACTTTAGGAACATAATGTAACTACCTCTCTTCTAAACTTAGGTGTCCCCGATACGTCTTTAAACACGTTTATGTTCACAATACTCCTTTATTTCCCCCTTTTTACAGAGGGAAAACTGACATGGACTGAGATTAAATGCTAGTGCAGAGTTATTTTGATAGGGACCAAAACTGAAGCTGAATCTCTCCGGTTTCAGGCGAGTCTCTGAACCAAAGGACCAGCCTTTTTCTCGGGAGAAAAAGCATATATGGTGGAGAGCAGCTGAAGTCTGTCAAAGCAAAAATAATTAATGCATCAAGAAGTTTAGACATGTTAGATATACTGGCTTTGGCTGTTATGGTTAATTACTGAAATTACAGCTATTAACAGGGCAGCAACATTTGCTCTCATGGCTTGTACAGTCTGTCCCTGGAAAAAAAGCAGAAAATAACTTATCAGCCTCCAGTTTGTATTAGGTATTTTTACACAGATCATAAAATTAATTGTACAATTTATATATAAAAAAGGTATAAATTAGAGTATTTAAATGTTATTTTTATGGCATTTTAGGTGGAATTATTTCAATGCAAATGGTTTATTTCAAGGAAACTGTGAAATCGGTAAATAAATCGACTCTGTTCCAGCGCTAAGCGTTTGAAACGTAATCTTCTTGAGTTTTACATCCCCGGGCCGGCGTCCTTGGGTTTGCTGTAAGCTGTAGGTGCTACTAATACTTGCGTAACAGGTGCACGCAATTTCACTGTAGAACTAGTCAAAATACCTTTAATCTGTTAATATTAAGTCAAACCATATGGGCCTGTGACTCCTTTCCTAGTGCTACCCAATCAGGCCCTCGCGGCGCTTTTGCCGCTCGGTCTCCTGCAGAGCCCGGCAGCAGGACGTAGTTGCTGAAATTTTAATCTTTCTGCTCCAAAGTAACAGCTGCAGGTAGCGTGGGTGCACGATGGCCGGTTTCTTCATTTCTGCTTGCATATACGGGTCAAATTGGAGAACTGCGCGTTTGCCTCTATGCGCCAAAGGGCACGGAAGGGGAACAGCCCGTTTATTGGACTGAAGAGCTGTTAAAGATACTTCAGCAGGAGCGGGTGTTAGAAAAGTAACCAAAGAGACTGGGGTGCTCGCCTGGGCGATAGCTTTCGACACTGAGCCTTCTGTGATTTTTTTAAAACAGATGCAGTGAAAACAAAGAAAAAGCACCACATAGAGATGGAAGCGCTTGCTGTGCGTTGTTTTCCTGCATGTGCTGACGCAAAAATGTTTGGAAATTTATAGCAGCTAGAAAGCAACTTTATTGCTATCCAAGGACATGAAAATGTTTTTATCCCTGTACCTTGCAAGTTCCTCTCTTGTTCTGGAATAAGAATTTTCTCAAAGAACACTTGAGCTGGGACAAAAAAAAGATTTGCTGGATGGACCGGAGCAGCGGAGACATTGCGGACTCAAACGACATCGCTACAATGTTCTGCTGAGCAGTAAGTATTTTTTGCATGTCATCTTGTAGTACGTGGCTTTCTAGGTTAAATTGTTGGCAAGTGTTTCGATATTCAGTCGTCGTGTTCAGCTTACGTATCCCCTCTTAGCTGATGCTGCTGGAGGAGAGCTGTTCCATCGGGTTGTCGTTCTGGGTGGTCCTTCGAAAGCTGCAATCAACCTACATGCAGCAGAGCTTGTCAACACGGGGCTCAGTGCCGCAGATATCTTGCGAGATAGCGCTGGCCTGAGCTGGCTGGGAGTTTTGTAAGGATCCTGGCTACAATTAATAAAACTATATTTTTCTGAAGCGTTTTCTTCCATCGTTTTAGAACAATTCCAAACTCGGAGTTTTGACGTTTAATTTCAAGATGGTCAGCTGTGGGCTTGGCCCACCTTTCTGCAGCTCGTAGCTTCAAAACTCAGAGGATGAGTTGGTTGTGGGGACACGGGTAGGATTTTGGTTTTTGGGAGTGAGGCTTAACACGTAGTTTCATCTTCAGAGTCTTTTCAGCAATTCATTGCAAGCAAATGCATGTGAATAAAAAGTGCCTTTGACAGACACTTAAAATGATCCTGTTGGCAAGTACACCAATAAATCCCCCAAATACCGTCAGAGTAATTTTCAAGGCATATTCTGTATATGTATTTTTTTAATCTGTTACTCAAAGTAAATGTTTTCAAGTCATTCACCGAATGACTTTTTTTTTTGTTTTCCAGTTACTACATTGCAGAAATCAAATGTTGACTGCTATTATAAAAAATATTTTAAGAGAACTGAATTGGAAGTTAGAGCAGCGCTTAGGTAGTCTAACGTTCCCATAGCCGTAAAATATTTCTGATGCAAGTCGCATTGCAGGGAAGTAGTTTTTGTTGCTGCTGCTAATGGAGAGCAAAGCAAAAAATAATAATAAAAAACCCCACAGAAAACAGCTCGGAGCTGTACTGGTAGGGGGTGTATGCGCGAGTGCTGGCATTTCCTTTACGCCGCTTGTGGAAAGGCTTCGTCTTTATTCCCTGCCCTCCGAGCAGCCTTCAGACCGAATGTTCCGCGTAGCGGCAGGCGTCCCCTCCGCTTGCAGCTTTTACAGTACGCGCCGGCGCTTCAGTTGGGCAGAGAGCAGCGCTAATCGCGTTAAGCACCGTCGCCAGGCTCCCGGCGAACACCGAACGAACGCGGGCTGGCGGAGGGGCCGCGGTGCCGGTCCGGGCCGAGAGCCGGGCACCCAGCTCGGGTGCCGGGCGCCAAGCCGGGGTGCCGGGCGGCCCGCGCCACCGCTCGCTAAATCCGGTTTGTAACACCTCGAATACGAGGCACAAGCATCGAGCTGCCCCCATTAAAGCGTTTGCCACGTAGGAGTCTCGCTGGGACGTTAAATGCTGATTCAGTGTCGGTTAGAAAAACGTCTGTAAGAGGGTGCTGCCATTAATGAGAGGCTCTTCTGTGGATTTACGGCTGTTATTTTCTTTTCTTCCCCTGCTCCCTATACTCTGTGCATCGCTCACCACTTTGTGTATTGTTTTAAGCAACTTAACTTGGGTGCATTTTACTATTTCATCTCCCTTTTAAAGCTTATTCCAAAGTTTACTTCTGTACCAGCGCTCCTTTCAGGCACGTGCTGGAGGAGATTGTCGTCCGTTTAGCAGTTAAGCTTGAGGGTAATCCTGTATTTTAGCATTTCTGGGAATGCTGGCTGTCTTTTGAATTCAGTCTTAGAGATTTTCCCCTCTAGATTTTAATATTGTAGGACTGAGGGTTAGAAATGTGCGGCGGGCTATGATAAATAAATGTCCATATTGAGAGATCCGATGCAATCGAAAGCGAATCCTGCCTTCAGCCTGCGTTGCCACCTTAACTTTCATAATGTAGGAAATGTGTATCAGAGAGAGTATAGTCTGGCTTTTTGGTGTGTTTTTCTTTTCTTTTTTCTTTTTTTCTTTTTCTTTTTTTTTCTACATCCCTGTGAAAACATTGTTTCTCCAAGTCAGCCATGTGTTAACCTCAAAAACGTTCGTTTTATGGGTAGCGTTGCCCTCATAAAACAAAAACGAACGGACAACACTTTAAAGAAGTCTGCGTCGGAAAAGGAGTTTGGAATAACATTCTGTTCTGCCTTTCTTGACTAATTTAAACTACTGTTATATTTTTGGTTAAAGGTTAATGTTCCCTTAATTGGCCTTTTAATCGTCCATCTGTGTTTGGTTGTTTGGGGGGGGGGAACATGTACGGCGTCGAGCAGCGTGCCCTTCGCCTTCGCGTTTTTTGCTAGTAATCTCGGGGGATTCTTCCCGCGTTTTTGGAGCGTGCGCTCTGAGCTAATTGCCTCCATGCCCTGAGCAGCTCTGTCCTAATGCTCCTACCGCTTTCTGCCAGCAAATACCATAATGTTTTAGAACCGGTGTTAATTTGCCTGAAAAGATAAATTCTGATATTGGCTGCGTTGCATGTTTTGAACAGTATTTCTGTCGAGCTTTCCAAAGCTCTTAGGTGTGATATGGAGAAGAACACAGAAATGGCTTTGATTAGCAGAATAAGATGTAAATAAGAAATATTCAATGATATATTTGATTGTATCATGTAGCAGAGTTCTTCGAAAATGATTAACTTCTGGATGCTGAAGGATTAATTGTGCCTAGTGCAGCGCTATGCCCTCTTGTGTAGGGTAGGGTGTTAATTCCTTCTTGTTGCATTTTCTTTACCAAAACCTGTTTGGACAGAAATCAATGGTAGTTTTCCACCGTCTTTAACAGGGGTAGGATTTATCCTACAGAGCTGAAACTATGAATATTGCTATGTACTACTGGAAAATAGGTGGGCAGTGAACCTCAAAAGAAGACATCTTCTAGTGAAAGCATATTTAATCCATCCACCCATTGGCATCACTGCTAACACAGGAATGCCTTTCATTTTATAATTGGAGTAATCAAAAGTGCTAGGAGACAGGCAGCTTAATTTGATTTTTTTTTCTTTTTTTTTTTTAAATCTGAATAGTGATGTGCTTGGTGTGTAGCCAGTTTTGGTTTCCAGTTGAGAAGCATGTAGCTGCATTTTCCATTTGACTGTGTAGGTCTTTCTTGCATTAGCAGAGGAGAGAGAAGCGTTGGGAAAGAAAGGGACTGTGTTAGCAGGGAGTCTCAGTAACTTTATAATACCGTGCAGTAACTTTTAACTGGCCTAATGCTATTTATCTGTTACAGAATAATAATCTCTCTGTAGCATAATTAAGACATGAATTAAATCATTGTCTGTCCACAAAGATAGAAAACTTGTGAGAACTGTGTGCTAATCGCCAGAAATAGCCGAGCACGATTTTATTTAATTACAAAACAGTATTTTGTGGCGTATGTATTTTTATGCCCAGGAAACACCCAGTTCTCTCTTGTTATGAAAATTTGAACAATTCTGCTTTATGTCGCAAACTTAGGATCTTTTAATGCATGCAGCCTGTATTTATTATCCAAGTAATGATACGTTCCTTTTAGAGCATGCAGGGTCCTGTAAAGGAAAAGGGTTTTCTTTAACGTAATAAATAACTGGAAGAGTAAGAAAGATGTAAATGAAAGGCTCCCTCGGACAGCTCTCGCATCCTTCATTGCCAGGAACGTGGACACCTACATCTGTACATTTGTGTGGGCATATAAGGCACATGCTGAAAAACTCACGCTGCATTCCAGGATGAAATCGGAACATGATTTCATGCTACATGTATTTGCTGTCCACGTCACTGAATGCCTGACAGTCGACGCGAGTCTCGCTATAGGTTGGTTTATTACCAATCCACTACTGTGTAGCCTCTTATTTTTCGGCAGCGCCAAAGCAGTCTGCAGGAAGCCACATGAAAGTTGGCTTCGCCTTCCCACGAGTGTTCTTAATTTCTTCCAAAGTTGCGTTTCTAATAGCGGGCTGAGTCTTCGGCACTGTGTGTGGTTTTTAAATTATAGCAGCAAACCGCAAAGACAAAAAAAGCCCATAGCCCAGATTTGCAGTTCCTGCATGTAAATCAGACTGGCTTCCCCTTTTTTTTCTGCTATGGCTAACTTTAAAAGGGCTCCGTCAAAACGACTTAGGATCAAAATCTAGGTTGTAGCGTGCGGTAGGCTGAGAAATGATTGCTGCGATAGTTGGGAAATCTTGGCTAAATGAAATGTTAGAAGATGCTGATTTTCTTGTGTTCCCTGCAATATAGATCTGGCAAACGTTTCCCGATGTGAGTGTACCCACTGTGCTCAGTGGGGCTTCCCAGAGCGGAGCTGCTCGTGCCCTGGAGGTGGGTTGTCCACGTAATGGACTTGGGCACCTCTGGAGGTCTGCTGAGCACTTCAGGAATTGCTCTAATGTCCTTTCATTTTTTTTCCAATATATTTCTTAAAATAAAGGTATTTTGACATATTGCTTTTTGAAATCGGCAATTGCTGTTTTGGTGCAAGTCTGCTTTTCTTGCTTAAGCTTTGTCCCGTGCTCTGGAAACCCTCCGAATGCCAGAACGAGGGCCGTAACTTCATTGCTCCAGCCAGGAGGCTTTGAAGCTGATACCTGAGCAGAAGAACTTAGAACGTAGGACATGACACCTATTCGGAAAACTGATCGGTATTAAATTAGGTGTCATTAGGAAGATAATTGTAAAAGCCTTTTTTTCATGTAGACGGTAACTTGGTAAGGTGACTTTATTTTCAATATTGTGAAGGTTATTCCAGACCTGCACTTCTTAACAGATGGGCTTTTCTGTCTTTCTCTGGCCGTTACTGCTACCCCTGGGATCTGCCTACACCTTGCAGCCGGGCTGTGCGTGCGCACGTGTTTGTGCACGTGCATTTGTGGATAATTATCTTTGCTGTTTGTTGGTGTCAACTGCTAATTCAAGTTAACAGTGTTACTGCGTGGCACTCTCAAAGTTATATTTAGACCTTACTGGCAGATATTCCTTTGAGGCATGTTTTTTTCTTTTTTTTTTTTTTCTTAAGCGTTTGGAAGTGCCCATCTTCACATATGGTAACGTTTTCTCATTTTCCTAAGCTTTGGCTGTTATCTTATACAAAGCCGTCTGTAGCTTTCGTAGGAGCCAACTATTTAGACTATGGTTTTATTAAACTATTGTTTTTTGAACAGCCAACTTCGCACGATCTCAGTATGTGCTTTCAAGTCCACTGGGAGACCCGATAGCTGCAAAATCTTTGCCAATAGGTAGGTGCATACGGAACGAAGTGCATAACTGTGGTTTGCTTTAGAAGAGGCCGATCCTTCACCTGTGCTCTGACACATTTATAAAGTTCATTTTCTTAGGAGAGAGAGAGAGAGTTTGAAAAATTTTATGTGTAAAAGGTGCACCTAAAAATTAATCACGTAGGTGGCTGCCGTTCTGCTTCGGGTGGATGCTTGTTGGAATAGTGCTTGATTTTAAATGAGGACTAGGTTACCCGTTCCTGTTTCTTCCCAGCGGCAAGGGTGTAGCATGAATGGAACAAAGACCCTCTTGTGTGAATCCTTATTAAGCTCTTTTCTCATATTGGTCTATTTTGTTGAATCCTGTAGGAATTTTGCTTTGCAAATATTTAGGAATTTCGTCATTTGATGAGGAGCGGTGCAATTCTGAAAAGGGATTTAAGTGGGGTTTTAAGTTTGTGTGTGTGATCGTATGGGTGCTGTTAGGAGCCCGCGCTCGTGCTATATGAGCCTGAGTTTCCAGGGGCGGGGGGCGAACAGGTGGATTCAGGAATGGATTTCACTTCCCCACCCCAGCACCACGATGCCGAGCGCAGCCCATCGCTTTCCTCTGGATCTGCTATCCTAAATGATAGGGGAAGTGTCTGGGCTGGGAGAATAAACCCCGTCTGAAGATACTGCAGCTGATGTGCTTGGGAATACGGCTCTGGGGGCAGAGCAAGGCGCGTTTGCAGAGCGGGGATTTTGGGGAGCCGTCGAAGGCGCCGCCAGCGCCGCCCTGATCCCTCTGGCCTGGCACTTGGCCCTGGCTCTTGTGGGGGGGGTGGGGGTAAGTTTTGGACCAGGTCCTGACTTTTCCCATTTTGTGGCACAATGAACTCCACCCAACTCATCTATAAACTGGGGATATTATAGAATTTTCTTTTTATTTCAGAATTTTCAGGACTGTAAAATAATTTTATGAGCGTGCCTAAGGATGCTTTTGAAACAAATCCTTCGGAATACCTTGCAGTTTTAAGAAGCTATTACTTTTTTTTTTTTTTTTTTTTTTTTTTTTTACTATTTA
Source organism: Apteryx mantelli (assembly GCF_036417845.1). Lineage (NCBI taxonomy): Eukaryota > Metazoa > Chordata > Aves > Apterygiformes > Apterygidae > Apteryx > Apteryx mantelli. The sequence continues at coordinate 4,346,019 of NC_089996.1, forward strand.
TTTCTTTTCTTTACCTGTGCTTGTTCACACCTTGGCTCGATGGCTGCGGGCTGAGGCCCTTTGGTTTGCTAGCATGTGATTGGCATTAAAAGCAGTTTGGCAGGAGGAGGATTCTTAAAATAATTCTTGGAATTTGAAAGCACAAAGAGAAGAAATGAATCTTGAAAGGAATTACTTGGATGCTGTGATGGATGGGCGCACACACACATGCATATGAAGGGTTTTGATAGTGAAACTGTTCTTAGGTACCCCTTTACCTACGTTGGTGTAATTTCCAATGAGAAAATTAAACTGTTTTCCTGGAAAACTTTGCTGGGGGTGTGCACAGGGAACAGTAAAGTTAATGTGATTATTTAATTTTCTTGTTAATAATTACTTTACGAATGAATTTGCTTCAAATTTTAATAGACTTTTAAAAACACAGCTCATGCTCTCTTGGCGAGCTGGCAATTATCTACCGTGTGTTGCTCATCGTAGGGTTTTTATTTTTCCCATGCTGATTTTTTTCTTTCCTCTCCTGGGAAGCATTATTTATTAAGGATGAAGAAATTAACGTTTGAGCTGATAAATGTTCCTAAGAATTAACTTAAAGAATGTCTAAACAGCCGTTCTTTAAAGAGGATGACATTATTACGTTTTCAGTTCAAGTAAAAGATGCATCTTATAACTTACAAAGCTATATTAAAACTTCTGGGTTTGACAGCTTTAAAATAAACAGCAATAGCATTTAATTGAGCCCAGATATATTCCATATAAGCACATATTCTGAGAGCAGACTTTGTAGCTGTTGGCTGGAAGATGGAGCCTTCTCTTCAGTCTCACGTGCAAAGCTTATTAAGAATTAAGATTTTAACATCAAGCGTCCCGCTGCTGTGAAAACCTTTATGCCCCAACAGTCTTCCTATGGTAAAAAGCTGCAGATCTCGTTTTTTCCCCTTGATTAAGGAGGCACGTAGAAATCGATTTAAAAAGAGCGGCTTCTGATTTGGGTTTTTAGCTGGCTGCCTCGAAGTTGGGTGTTGATCTTCGATGCCTCCGCCAGCCCGGGGTCTCTTTAGCGTTCAGCGCGAGTTCCACTTGGAAGCCGGGGATGAAAATCCCGATGGGCTTTAGGAAGCTCGCAAAGCCGTCGCCTTCGCCCTGCTTCATCCGAGAGGCCTCTCGTATGCGAGGAAGAAAGCGTGAGCTGAAATCTTCCGAGAAGCAAGTGGTGTCCAAGGGGTGTTTTACAGCTATCCAGCAATGGAGAGGAAAAGCTGATTCCCCTTTCAGATACAGTTTCGGAGCGCAGTGGGGCTCTGCGGGAATCCCGATTTTTGTTTCGTGTGTGCCGCAGGTGTTTTCACCTCCCCAAAGGGACGCCGTTGCGTGTAACAGCAGATTAGGGCCTGTTTTTGTGCAGCATGTGTTAGCGCAGCCCGCAGGGTGGGTTTTAAAAACCGACAAGCCTAATGCTCTGAAAAGCAGCACGGAAAATAATAGCTCGCAACTCAAGCAGCGGAAAGTCTGCTCGCGGCGACAGTTTTGCGGCTAGGAGGAGGCATTTTGCATGCCCCGCGTGCAAAGCGGCCGCTCTGCGGGGTGACCTTCTGCTCTGATCTGCAAACCAGACGAGGGACTTTCTCTCTTGCTAAGGAAGAAAAGCAGTGCTTAAGATCCAGGCGAGCGTGCTCCCGAGATGTTTTGAGCTTTGAACATTGTAACTGCTACCTGGATAAAAGAGAAGTCGAATTGCAGAATTACAGTGAAAACCCACTGGTTTGTCAGAATATATTCTTAATATCGGAAGTTGCTTGCTTTAATGCTCGAACCTCTGTGCAGTTTTACATATAAATATTTTAATCGCAGCTAATCTGCTGCTGAGTTTCAATTACTCTCCTTTGAAGCTGGTGTTATTGGCCTGGACTGACAAGTTTTTTATTGTTTCCATTCCCAAAGTAATACATCGATGACACAAAGCGGAGGCATTTGAGTAATTTGGCTAGTCAACAATACCTTTTTAATCGCTGCAATCTCACTTTTTGCCATCCATCCTCTTACCCTGGCGTTCTGCTGGATTGATGTAGCTGTTAGGTTGGGTGCCGGAGCCTGCGCAGTTATCTTTGGGGTAGACAAGTGATGGATTTGGGGCATTAGACGTGCTGCGAGACGGTATAAACATTTGCCTTTTTCTACTTTAAAGTGACCTAACACCTTTGCAAACAGGTTAGTTGCCTCAAAAGTTACCAAAGCATCTTTAGACTGTCTTTGACGTAATATTTGTGAAGGGCTGGGCTGCGCACTTTGCTGCATGGAGGAATCTTTTCTCTCCAACATATGTGTGGCAACTCTCATTATACGAGTGGGAGAACTACATGTGCGTCGAGGAGAAAAATAGTTCCCATGTGTCAGGCTGTCAGGAGTTTTTTCTTCCACTACGCTGCTTTGTTTTCGCTCACCCTACCCTAACTTTGCCGCTTTTGCACTTTGTTATCTGCTGCCTGTCAAACGTCAATTTTTCTAATTCCTTATTCTCGGGATTGTAGCACCGCTGCAAGCGGTTTAGGGAGATTTCTCAGCAGCAGGGTCGGGTATTACTCCGGCAAAGCCTGCCGCGCCAAACAGAATTTCAACTTTAACAGTAGGGAGAGGAGAATTAAATAACACAAGCAAATACGACGCCGTTTCCATAATTTGGTCTCTCTGCTTCGGAAATTATACACCTTCCTGATGCCTGCTTGCCATCTAATGCGGAGAGCAGAGCTTCTGCCCTCTCTCGCCTTTGTTTAAAAATGTGACACACAAAAATCTTGGCTATAAATAAAAACTGCCTTTCCTAGAATGTTTTAAAAGCTATTTAAAACATTAATATAAATAAAAATCAAGCTGGTGTTTATTCAGCATCTTTGTCCTCGTAAGAACATTAGGGGTCTTTTCAGCTAGTAATGTATTTATGGAGGCAAGCTGGAGATAACTTTTTTTGGGGAAAAAAAAAAAGTTTAGCTTAGTCAGGATGTAGATTCAGTAGGAAAAATGAAGCTTGGGAGGAGAAATACGCCCTTCTCAGTGGGTGCTCTATAAGTGCTTTTTACGATGTTTGGTGTCTTTAATATATTTTTTAAATAAGTGTGAATTAGTAGAAGGGAAAGCTTTCCCTCTGTTGTCACTTTTCTCCATTTTCCTTAAACTTTTATTAATCTCTTTCAAACGAATTTTAATATTTTTTACATCTCCTTGCTTTCTGGGACTGGGAAAGCATCGCATCTGGTTGGTTTAAAAAACAGTAATTGTAGCCACAAACGTTGACCTTGATCGAGTTATTGAAATAACTTTGCCTGCTGATGCTTTGGCCACTCTGCTTTTCATGAAAGGTGACTCGGTTAGGAAAAATATAGCGGTGACTTTTAAAGTTTCTTTGGTCCTTCTGGGCTGATTTGGCTTTAGTTTTTTCGGTGAAACCAAGCTGCTGCTGTCTTTCGGCCATAGCTGTGCCTCACTGCGGAGAGGTGAAATGATATTTTCAATCTTCTCCAGCACAAGACTCTTGGAAGAATTGTTCCCAGTTAGAATGGGAGATATTAGGAAAAAAAAAAATCACCCTTAACAACGTTACCCATGTTTTTGGGGCTGTAAAGTGTTGGGGATGGGGTATAAGCTCTTGTTTACTAACTGCCGGCAGTGTTTTCAGCCCTGTATTAGCATGATTTAAGCCTGCTTTTTAGATCTGTTTGGATAATAAGCTTTTACGCTTGCTATTTAGCTTCCAAACCTGCTGCAAAACGCGGCTAAAATTGCATTGGGGAGGGCGGTGGAAGTCAGGCCCTTCGCGGAGGGACCCAACGCTGCCGGCCACGGTGCCCGCTGCTCCTCACATATTTTTGCTCGTTTCCCGGAATAAATTAATTTTGGAATTTCTGCGTGTAGCATGTCTCAGCGCAGCTTCGCACCGTATAACCGGTCCAAGTGCATGGCGAAGGTTAAGTGAGGTGGGCAAGCTGCAGAAAGTGTTTTCTAGGCAAGCGGGGCGGCTGAAGGGAATGGAGCTAACGGGGGGAAAAAAAAAATCAATAAAATTTCTGGCCCTTAAGCGTTGCCTGTGGAGGGGAGAGGTCGGCCCCTCTGCAATAGCGCTAATGGATACCCGGAAAGGCTGCGCTAACGTTTTGCAAGCCAGCTTTATGTGAAGCGAAGGCAGTGCAGCAGGAGATTTTCTGGAAACGCAGCAATTTTGTAGACGGAAAAAATCCTTTTTTTTTTTTTTTTTTTTTTTTTTTTTTTTTTTGGCATGACGCATCGTGTTTTAAGACTGCGCTTTAAATGCTTAGTAGCTGTCAGCCCGCAGACCGCTGCCTAAAGCAAGCGACGTTTCCACGCGTGAACTCGGGCACGAGCGCTTGCGGGATCAAGCCTGCCGCTACTTAATTTCTTTAAGCCGCTGCGGGAAGCCGTCCCGTCCGTTTTGGTGGGGTTTGTGTATAACGCCTGAGACCTCCTTGCGCGAACATGTATTGGGGGAAAAAAAGCCCCTCTCATAAAAGTCTCGCTGAGGCGGTGTGCAGGAATAGGCGCGTGTTAAAACGACGACGGGGATCGCTCCTTTGCCTACGCGCCTGCCCTAATTCAAGGGCCGTGATTTAGCGGCGTGCTGAGCAAAACCGGCCGCCTCTCCCACGTGGGTTTTGCACCCGTTCGTTCGCTTCGACGTTTTGCGAGCACCTAGAAAAAGTTCATTTTGCCAGGCGGGACCTCCGAAACTTGTCGAGGAAGCTAGAAAATAAAAGGTTTAACCTAACTTCCAAATCTGCCTCGTGCTAAATGATTTCAGTTAGTTGTTTCTGATGGAAAACCTTCTTAAAATTCTAATTTACCTATCTCGGAGCAGCAGAACAGCCCGGGGAGTTGCTCCAGTAATGCTATTCCCTTCCTCTGGGTTTCTTGTTCCCCTTTTCATATCTTGAAAAACCCAATGCGGTTCCACCGAGAAAAAGTATCAAACTATATGCAAAATTATTCTATTAGGGAAAAATTACAGCAGCTGTTTCTTTAAAAAAGTGATTAAAAAAAATGGGAGGAAAATTTAATTGTAAGACTTGGGTCCTTACAATATATAAAGCCTCTGTAGATCAAGGTTGGAGTTTTAGTTTCCTGCAGTTGAATCGTCCATCATGTAGCTTTAGATGAGTTAAATCAATATCTTGAAATCCTATATTGCAGTGTAATTTAATTAGAATTGTAAATAATTCACTCTAAATTATAATTTATTTTCAGTGCATTAAAGTGCATATATGAACAATTTCTTTTTTTTTCTTTTTTTTTTTAAGCTACATACAAAATGCTGGAGTTTTTTTTTTTAACTAAACCAAACCCTTTCTGTTTAGAAAGAGCTCTGGGAATTCAATTAGCTAAGAGGATAAATTTGTTCTGTATCTTCTCTGTCAGCAGCTTGCAGCATTTTTCAAAAAATAAGTGAAAAATCTACTGTTCCTGTTAACATCTGCCACTTCACATTTCATATGTTCCGTGATGTTATAAATAATTTATTATATCTGTATATTTTTATTTCACTCTGACAATTATATGGAGGGGATTATACTAGGAAGGTACTATGTGGAGCAGAATTGTGTGGCTTTTTCTCTGTTTTTTTTTTTTTTTTAAAGTAGTGTTGTAGTGCATAAATCCAAACCCAAAAGGAGCCTGTGGTGATCTTTTAATTGACTCCTATTAGCTTTGAATCCTTTTATATAAGAGCAAATATCTTTTTTTGTTTTTTTTTATATCATTCCATTGGCAGTCTATGGCTGTTGCCTAGTTTACCAGAAGAAAGTTCCTTAAAGTTGAAGTTGCTGTTGTTTTCAGATGTGTTTTTGCAGGTATCAGGTTTTGCTTTGCGATAAATGAATTGCGTTTTAGTCTGAAATCATGCTTTAAAATTAATCCCCGTCCTATAAATGAAAAACTTCATTCATCCTTTTCCCTCAGCTCTTAGAAATATTTAAGAAACCACAAAGTGCTGGCCAGGAACTCCCAAATGATAAAATTCATTACAAGATTAGCGAATTTATCCAAATCTACATGTTAATTTTGAAGGCTGTGAAATTTAAATCCATCTTTGCGTGTTTACAGAGCGAAATCTCTTTGCCCCCTAAAACCGTCACTGTAAATCAGCGTTGGGACGGTGTCTGGCTAACACCTCATTGCACATGCTGTTGCAGGCAAGATTTCAGCACTGGTCTGTCTTATTTAATGATGGAAATGCTGCTTTTTCTTTCTCTTTTCTTTTTTTCTAAAACCTGCTCCCAAGGGCCGAAAGATTTATCATCCTGGTGAGGCCTGCGGTGCCGCAATATTTCCTTTCCCACTCGCTCCTGCTCCGGTTGCTGAAGGTACTTGCAGGGTAACTAACGTTGTTTCCTCCTCCTCCTCCACTTTCCTTTTCCTGGAGCCATCAGATAACCGTTCGCTTGCTCGCAGACGCTCTTGCAGGGCGCTCTGCAACTACAGCTTCTCAGCCGACCGGCTTCTCTTTTTCCGTTTTCACATGCATCTCGTTTGGGGGAATGCCGGGGGGGGATTTGGTTTAAAGATCGTGCTCCCTCTCTATCCTCAAATCTTTGTTTCCGGTGACTTGCTCTTTTGCAAATAGCACGTAGGAGAAGGCTGGCTGCAGGATCCTTAAAAAAAACTTATCGGAGTTTAAAAAAAAAAAAAAACCCACCTTTGCTAGGAAACACATTAAGAAGTCTCATTTATAAGGAATTTCTCCTGTGATATTGCAAACTTGTAACGATTTTTTCACTGCAGTTGAAAAATGGGAATCTGAGGAGCACGCTAACAGTTGGGTTTTGTTATTGTCTTTAATGACATACGTGCAGAACTTTGCATTAAGATAATCTTCAGCATTTGAACCAAATAATGGTGATTTTGCTGATGTAAAATTTGCCTCTATATACTTTCTGCAGATCATATGCTAGAAATATTTACGGCAGTGGAATCCCATACATTAACTTAGCTTCTGGACACATCAGCAAGTATTTTAGCAATCCTCTGAAGATTGATGTTGCTTAAGATCATACTCTTTGCATTTTATAAAGTCTTTCAAAAAGAGAAAGAGAGAAAAGGAAAATGGAAAAAATATGAAGCAAAGTAATATAAACCTTGATGCTCAACTTTGAAATTACCTCTGGGAATGAAGTGTCATCTCTTGGAAAAGCTCATGAGATCAATAAAATTTTGCAGTCTTGAACATATTGATGAAACATTTTAGGGGGAAAAAAAAAGTGCAAAAGAAACCTTGGAAATGATGAGACTGTCCTTAAAATATCTTTAAATGTAATTTAAATGTTTGAATACAAAAATACATTATCCTTGAAACCGAGATCACTTGAGTGCATGCATGACTATTTTAGAATTTCCTTTCAGAATGTAGGATATTTTTCTTCTTTAATTAAAAAAAAATCAACATAATATTGCATATGTTTTTGCGAAGGAATGAGATTTCACAAAAAGGTAAATTGTAAATTCATTCAGATTTTTCCTCTTGCGTCATAAAAATAACATTATTGCTATAATCCAGAATCTTGCGTCTTTTGTCGGATGCTGTTTTCCTGTTCTTTTCCGTTAGTTTTCAAACCTGCGAGCAGTCAAACATAAACATAAAATCCTCGTGTGTTTTTATTATATAAACATTCTAAAAATCGTGTCCATCCTTCTGCTTGCTAGCAACTCTCCTTCCTTCCCCTTCATGACATTGATCGAGGCAAAAGCTCCATCTTGCAGGCTTTCTGACTGGCACGGCTTACACCAATATAGATTTGAGAAACCGGCTTCCTAATTATTGGTTTTGATGGTTGGATGACATAAAAAGCATAACTTATTTAATAATTTGTTTTCTGTCTGTGGAATTTAATGTGTTTTTTCCTGTGGATTTTTTTCCACTGTTTATAAATTTGTTAAGTGTTAGTATGTGGTACAGACTCAGTTTCCTCATAGCTTTTATGGATTTAATTACATTTTGAGGCTTAATTTGGTTAGAAAAATCCTGGTTTCCACACTTAGGGAAACTGGAGCAAATCAATTTTTCGCAGTTTCTGCACCCTTGTCCAAACTACTGCGACGTACAAACTGGACTGTTAAAAGTCGTACTGAGGCTTTAGTCTGTTGCTTTTTACTATCTTCCTCATATAATAGCGTATAACTGGCTATGCTACAAGGTATGCGTATGTAAAAGCGGCTTTTGCAATTACATACAAGTAGAACTGGAAGTATTTTTTTGGAGCAAATAGTGGGAACCTTGCGTGTGAAAACCAGCGCCCTGATTTTTCAGATCTTTATTTGCTTTAATTCTTGAACAGCAGAAAAAAACCTGCCTAAGGCTATTGTGGTGTGTAAAAGCGAGACGTAAATGCAAACTTTACCCCCCTTGCAGAACTGGGTTGAGTTTTTCCCTTTGCCTTTCCGATCCGCTGTGAAACCAGAAAAGTTTGTATCGCCTTACCGAATCCCTAAGGTTTCGAATGAACCGTGACGTCCGTGATTCAGGTGAAGGCCAGTTTCCATGAAAACTTCACGGATTTTTAAAGTTGTCCTGAATATTGGCTTTGCGGGTAGTAAACGGCTTGCTGCTTTGCTTGGTGGTTTTGGTGGTGGTGCCCAGGTCTCCACCGCGTGCGCTATGGACCATGCCGGGGGAGCTGCTGGGGTCCGGCTGGGTTGTCCCTCGGGATGAAGATCTTCCATCGTGGTCTTCCTCCATGGCCGAAGACTTTGCCGTAGCCAGCACGGGCTTATCTAGGCTCCCTGAGCAGAAGCCGCCGTCCTCGTGGAGGAAGAGCGTGGCCGAGATTTTCATTTCCGGGCGTCTGGCTTTCTCATACGCCCCGGGACCGTGTGCGCGCGGCTCGTTACCTCCGTAGGGCAGCGCGCTCTGCTCCTCTGCTTTAGCGACAAGTGCGACGATGGCACTAACGAACCTTCCTGTGTTGCTGAAAAACATCGGAGCAGCTGGTAAGCGACTCCGTCCAAAGCAATGAAACGCAGGTTGCATTAATGTAGTGCTAGGGGTTATTTTTATGTTATAATCCCAGGTGGTAGCAGCTGGTTACCTGTACGCAGATTCCTTCTGAATTTCTGAAATGGCCACAGGAACCAATAAAATAGATGATGATGATGATGATGATTATTATTATTATTTAAAAATCTTAAATAAAATAACCCCCCCAAACTCACACGAACCACCCAAACGGCATGGCAAGGGGTGTATGTGTGTGTGTTAAGGGTCTGTTACCAGGGTGGTCGAGGAGCACGGAAGGGAAAGTGGTGTTTTCAGCCTGGCAGAGCAAACACAGGCTACGCGTAACCGTAAAAAGAGATGTCTTGCCCCAAGAGATTTACTCATTCGAGCGTATTCATCCGGCCTGCCCGATCCACGCCGCGAAGGAAGCTACGATGCGAGCAGTCCTGTTTTTAACAGGAGTGTTCCTAAGGAAGTTAGCCCCAGGGGAGGCCGGGGAAAACGTCACCTCTGTGGCTGGAGACGAAACGGAGGTGCGTAAGGGAAGGATTTTGCTATTTGAGGCTCGCTCGCGCCTTTCTGCGCCTTCCTTCGCAAAGCGCAAAAATCCGGGCCGCCTCCGGAGCGAAGGCCGCCTTTGCTGACGGAAACCCCCCCTTTAAAATGGCCGCCGTTCGCCATCGGGCGGTTTTAGCGCCGGCTGGGCGCTTTCAGGCAGCCTTTTTGCTGCCCGCGCGCCCCGAAGAGGCGACGGGTTTGCCGACGACGGAGCCGAGAGGTGCCGGGGCGGCCGCCTGCAGCCCCCGCTGGCTCCATGTGCCTCGGCGTTTCGGCGGGCTGCTGGGGCCTTGGGAGGGTGGGGAGCCCGGCTGAAACACATACTTGAACTCCTGCGGGATTAAGCGCGTTTCCTTTGCTTTGCAGTTCAGAATTTTACAGTTTCTTTGTTTGGGCGTTCTCAGATTGCTTAATGATTTTTTTTTTCTCCTTTTTTCCCCCCTCCTGCCCCCGTTTTGCCCAGATGTGTGTAATAGCAGTATCTGAACCTTACTAGCTTTACCGATTTTATTACTCGACATATGGTATATCCTTTTATTTTTGTCTAGTATATCATTCTTTTGCTGAGAAATCCCTTCGGTACGCTTTTTTTTTTTTCCCCCCGTATTATTCTTCAATTGTGCGGTTTCTAGCTAGGCTGTAGCTGAAATTCAGCTTTTGGGGGAGCGATTCAAGGCGACAAAATGTCAGATGTTTTGCTTCCGTCTGAAAAGTATTGCTTAAGCTGTCACTTACTGGCAGCGCTATGATAGATTAATGTTAAAATAACCCCGTCCCCACCTCCCCAGTAACCTATTACTTGCTGGCGCGGAGGGAAAAGCGCACTCGAACATGGCGGTGCTGCTGCACCACATCGAGCCGGAAAGCCGGGGTGGCCGGTCCTTCACCCTGGAGCCGCCGACGGCTCGGAGCGGCTCCGGTGCGGCCGCTGTGCCAGGCGATGGCGCGGAAGCCACGGGGCTTTGCGGGCCGAGGTGCTGCTGGAGGGTCCAGTGCGTGATGCAAAGGTGCCTCCTTTGCTCTGAGCATTGCATACAAAATGTTAAAGTCCTTTAAGAATACGTAACGTTCCTTTATCCGAAAGGATGAAATTCCTTTATCCCTGTGTGTGTGGCTCGTACTTGCGTGTTTATTATGTATTTATAGAGACCAGCACTTGCAAAGAATCCGAGCAGAGATCGTTTTCCTGGGAGGCTTGGGAGCGGATTCTTTTGCGGTTTGCATCTATATAACTCAATTAAATGGCATTAGGATAGATTTACATCAGCTGAGTTCTCAGCCTGGAGTGCAAAAGTAATTCTTCATAATGACGCTTTTACAAGTGATTTTTTTCTTTATGTAATTTTCTTTATTAGTGTTTTCTCCTGAGTGGCTTTTTAAGCTTGTCTTGCTTCGTAGTAAAATCTACCTGTAAATGAGTCCAGAATAGGATTATTCTGTATTTTTGAATTAGTCTGAAAGTCTCAGAATAATTTGTGGTCTGCTGAAAGTATCCCCAATGCACTATCTGCATGATAAGGCTTGCATAAGCTTCCCAATTCAGTTCTAAAGACACCAACTGCTCAAATTCTATAATTTGTTTCCCACGCAATGGGAATAACACATGGCTTTCCATTGGCAAATGCCTGGCTAATGTTTGTGCCTGGGTCTGGAAAATACGAAATGCTGCGTGATGCTAATTGTTGTTAATAATAATAATAATCTCATAGGTAATCTTCTGTAAAATGAGGAATAAAAATAATTGCCTTAAAGCATTGCTAATATTCACCATGGAACTTTTCATGGTTGTCTTTTTCTTTTCTTTTTCTTTTTTTTTCTTCCTTTATATGCCTTGAGGAAAAAAGGATGAAATTCTGAATAGCAGCTAATGTAACAATCGCGTATCAGACAGGAAGCCCCAGTTTAGAAGAAACCTTTGATTTTCACTTCACGTAAAGAATAGGCAGGAGAAGCTGCCCACTGTGTTTTGCAAGTAAAATATATATTATCCAAAACATGAATATTTGTACATTTTACTGGTAAAGAAACACAGATACATATTTGGGTAGAATGAGTTAATTATGTGCAAGTAGTTGTGCATTTGTGTATGTCCTCACATACAAATGCTGCCATTTCAGGCACAGGGGAAGAAGGGTTATACCTTGCCCAACAGAGCATGCATTGGGGGGAAATCGTTGCAAGATCCTTTAATATTCCCCTGTCAGATTTAGGTTTTTAAATAGTTCCCCCAAAGATCCGCAGGTGGGAAAACCTCCGGGAGCTCAACTCATCCACCTCTGTGGGATGAAAGGCTTAAGCTGACCCTGCTGGTATTCAGCCGTTCGGTTCCCAGCAAGTCTAGTTATTTTGAAGCTGATGCGCAAACCACTGAACTATCTTCTCCAGCATAATTAATTCTTAACCCTTAACCGCAAAGAGGCTGGCGAAGCTCTTGGTTGCTTTGCTTGGGCTGGGCGATAGGTGTGTCTGTCAACTTTGCTGGAGTTATTTCCACAACAGAAAATCTGTGGGTTTTTGTTTGTTTGTTTGTTTTTCTTGCAAAGCTTTTCTTTCATACGGACATTCAAATTAATAGCTGCGAAGGAGTGCGACTGCTTTGCTTCCAGACACTCGGGGAGAGATGAGCCGTAAAGACCAACAGCGGGCAGCTGGATCGCTTCTTTGGACGATCTTGCAGGCAAATGCGTCTCCAGGCAGAGCTCTTTGTCCGTACAAAGCACAGTTTAAAACACAAAGGGGCTTTCGCAGAGGTGTACGATGGGGCATTGGGATGAGGTGATCGAAAAACAGAAGTTTTGCGGTAGCGACAGGTGGAAGGACCAGAATCAGCCATTTCCTTACTGCAGTCAAACTTTTCATGTTGTGGTTTCTTCCTAAACCTCTTCTCAGGCTCGGAGTAATGTCCTGAAAGCTTTGCTTTGCCCCTAAAAAGGCACGGTTGCCCTCACATGTGATGGGGTCGGGCTGAAAATAAAAATAAAAGAAATACCTGGACTGCGGGAGCCGGTGAAGAGCTGCTGAGGCTTTTCCCTAGTCTCACCCGGATGAATTCGGCAGCTCCTGCAGCGTATCCGATTGAATCCGCTGTTGCACTGGAAGCAGTTTAATCGTACACGAGTATTGCACGGGCTATATTTTTGCTCTGATAATAAGTTAAATTTTAGCACATGTTGTGTGTTTAACGTGCCATCGGGAGCTCCTTCTCCCTAGCTCTAGGCTTCGCTGAGGGCAGGATGGGTTTCCCCTGACGCAGGGCTCGTCCTGGGGCGCTGGCGCGGGAGCCCACAAAAACTTGGATAACACCTTGCTGGCTATTGCTACCCAACAGCTTTTTTAAATAGCTCTGAAATGGAAAAAAAAAAAAAAATTGTCGGTACATATATATTTCTAAAATCTGAAGTGATTCCGTTTAGTGTAATTTGTACGTTTTGCACTATTTTATCTTTATTTAAAGGGTCAGTGGCTGGATTTGGTGAACGCGTTTGAATTTGTTTCAATTTTTGCAGTTTAGAGAAAAAAAAAAATACATCTGTTCACAACTTCGTCCTTATCATGAGTGGCATGCCGTGAGGACAGAGTAATTCCAGCCGACGCTATCCCTAGCAGTACCTTCCTTACGCCCTTTTTCCAGCATGCCCTCATTTTTCTCATTTTCTTCTCATTTTCAGTAAATTCCGCGCCCGTCGCAGTCTCCACCGAGCTCGCTCAGTAGTGAACATTGGTGATAACCGTCAGAAAAGGAAAGGAGAAACCTGCAAGTTTTCGGAAATGCCTTTAGCTTTTGCCCTGATTCAGTATGCCATTAGCAGCTGTCTTTTTATTTACTAATACAACTGCATCTTGCACGTGCAAGTACATGTAAGCATTTATAGAGCTGTCTTTCCAAATGATGGAAAACCAGTAATAGCAATGGAGGATTAGGCTGTTTAATGTTATTTTCCAATCTGGGAGGCATGAAGATTTTTCCAGCCAAGAACAGGATCCTTGTGAGACCCTGGGTTAACTTAGACTAAGGGATGATTCTTGTCCTAAGTAAGTTATAGATGTAAATAGGTCAGAGGAGCAAGGGTGGGAATGAAAAAAGGGACACAGAAACGCAGTGTTCTTCGGGATCAAGCAGCGGGCTAAAAATACCCACCCTGGGTTAATAGCCAGGTTTTTTGCTTTCTATTATCTATTGTTGGATCAAGCCTGAAGGCTTCTTGGGCAGAAAATACTGTGGGGAAAAAAAAAAGAACCGGTTTTCTTGATGACTGTGCACTGTCGTGCAAAAGGCAGATGCAATGCTGACTCTCGCCAGCGAGGCGTTGCCACTGAGATGAGGGACTGCTAATGCCGTTAGCGGACCCTCAGCTGGAAAACTGGGTGCAACTGTGCTCTCTGCTATGCAGGAAAAACTAATTCAAGCAGGACCAGGCGCCGAAAGGGCCTCGCTAGGACGCTGGAGGGATGCAGAGGTGCCTGGAAGAGCTTGGCTTGCCCAGCCTAGCAGAGCAAAAGCCGACGTGGGTGTGGTTGCTCTATAAATATACCGCGGGGCACGCACCGGCGAGGAAAGGGACCTATTTAAAACCAAAGAACAAATGGGTATAAACTAGCTAGGAGTACAGTTAAACCGGAAATTAGGTGAAGCTTTCGGACCATCGTTAAGCTTTTAGCAATTTAAGAAAGGGTAACCCCTTCCGTGCGGCACGGACACCTGAGCCCTGACGAGGGCTCGACCCTGCCAGCCCTGTTCACCGAGACGGTTAAGTGGCTGGGTCAAGGTTTAAGCCCAGCTTTTTAAATCGAAAAATCCCCGCCAAAGCCTGCCCTGCGTTCCTGTATTTTGATGAAACTGTCAAGAAAGTATGAATGGTGTTTAATAGACTGTTTATTTCTTTGACTGTTTACTTCTCTAATTAAAAAAAAAAGGAGTTTTGTGCTTTGCAGACAGCCCCGTCTGAATTCAAAACACGATCTGCTTGCATTGCGTAGAAGTGGAGCTTTTTGAACCCCCTAAAACCTTTCTTTGCTCCGAAGAGCTGACGGACTCGTCCGCAGCAAGTCTGTAACTTTAGAAAAATCTGAGCGATGGCAGTATCTGCCCGTGGGGCCCTTTCTTGTTGGGCTGTGCCTCCTGTTACCGGATACGCACTGATTTTTTTAATTTTTTTTTTTCCCAAACAAACGCAATTGCTAAATTCTAGGAACCTTGGGCTCTGGCAAACGTCAGGGTATGAAGCCTGTTTTGAAGGTAGCCCCGCTGCTTCTCTTAGCAGGCCCGGAGGTTACTACTTAGAGAGAGCCGGGCGACTGATAGCGCCACCTAATTTTAAATTGTAATTGAAGCCGATTAGTCTGTGATTGCTAATCAGAGTGAAAGTTGGGTTTTTTTTGTTGATTTTATTACTCGTTCCACTTTGTCTATATTAGTTATAGGCGTAACGCGATTGGCGTTCGGCTTTGCCAATATTTGGGGCCACGGAGGCATTCCCAAGAGACGCTTCCGTCACGAAAATCTGGATTTCTCCTTGCGGTTTGACGGGCTGGCATTGCAGCCGCAGGATGATTTTTAATACAAAAAAATTTCTCAGTGCAAAAACTTTTTACTGTTTTCAGAGGCAGAGGGTGACGTAAACGTTAAAGTGCCTCCTTTTACTTGGTGTTTAATTATGAAAGCATCCACTGGACAAATAGTGGGCATCGAGCACAGTCAGCACGGCAGCAGACCTGCTGATCCCTTCACTCGGTCTAGACGTCAAGGCTGGCTGGGGCGCGATGATCTAAGAGCTTCTGGACTAACGGGTTTTGTGAAGGGAGAAACTCCTACATGACAACCGGAGGTTTGCATATTCCTCTTTCAGCTGATAAACGCCGATTCGGGTAGTTTACGGAGAAGGTGTTGGGATGGACCTGGCCATGTGGGCAGCTTGGCCTGCTCTGTGCTGCCTCGGTGGCTGGGTCCAGCCCAGGCAAGGTCCAGCCCAGACCGCCGGGCCCATTGTGGCAACCTGATTGGGGTCAATTCTGCTGATAATTCTGCTTAAACATCATTTCCATTTGCCCCCTTGTTTTGTAGAAAGGCTTTTTTAATTAACTGCATTCTTTAAGCCATCTCTATTCCCTGGCGTTGTTTCAGAAGGGAAGACTACGTCTCTGCTGTGCTTTTCGCTTCTTTATCGTTAAACTGAAATAATCTTCATTGTTATCTGTTGTGCAACAGTTCAAAGTCTAGAAGTAAACACTCAACCAGTTGCTGAGGCTCTGCTTCCCCAGACCTATCTTATTTTTTTGTGCAAACTTGCATTGCAATCCTCTTGTAACATGCAATTTGTAAGCTCTACCGTGGTTTCTCTTAGTACCTCCTTTAATTAAGGAGCGGGTGGGAGGGCGGCAGCAGGGAGAGGGAGGGAATTGCCTTCTCCCTGCAAGGTGCATTAGAAAAGTCATTCTGGGTCAAAACAAAGAAATCCTGTCTCTCAACAGCGGCCAAAAGGGGATGTCTGAGGAGGAGTATAGGAATGTAAATGAGGACGTATATTTTTGATGAATATTTTAGTTCTTGGCCTTGAAAAGAAGCGGATTTTTTTGTCCGGCTGGGAAGTCAAGCCCTTAGCGCTGGGGCATTTCTGCTGATCTGCCTCGGGCTGTGTTTATCGTACGTGGCGGCTGATGTGCTCCTCAAGAGACCTCCGACAAGAGAAGAGTCGGAGAACTGAGCCGTTCGCACGGAAATAGGTTACTGATCTGGCTGGTTTAATATTTGCTTTGACCCGTTCTGCTGATGCCCTTTCGTACCAGTGTTTAGGGGTAACGGGAATACCAATGTTTACTGTTTAGAGGGCTTCAGAGAAGGCGGGAATGCTTGCTGTGAACCTCTCCAATGCTCCCAGATTCATTTTCTTCTTTTCCATCCCCCGAAATAATATTTTCTGTAAAACTGAAGATGATTATTTGGGAGAGGGGGGAGGGAAGGCAGGAGAATATAGCAAAATAAAATAACATATTTTTTTTATCCATCTTTATCATATTTTAAGCAATTAATTAAACAGCAAAAACAACCCTTTTGGAAATATATCTGTAGTTGATTCCTTTAAGAGACTATAGCTGTATCATTTAAGAATATAGCAACGTTCTCTTTCCTTTCTCCAAGGCGGCTATAGGCATTAAAAAGCAACCGGTGCCAGTCAGCAGACTGGTTGAATAAGTCCAGTTTTTTCCTTGACTGGATCAGAGTACTCTGGACTGAGATGAGAAACACCCTAAGGGAAGACTCAGGGCTTGACTATAGATTTTCTTCCGTCTTTTCTGTGTTGGTAGGCCACCATGCCTCTTCTCGTTTAATTTATCAGATCCTGGGGCCAGATTCTCTCTCTGCCAGCTTTTAGAAGCTCGACTTAGTTGTCAGCAGCTTGTCTGCTAATAGGCACAACTGTTCTCCATCACGCTGTGCGAGCGAAGCATCTGGAAATGTGGAAAGTTAGAGGAAATATCACTGGCTGAGCCCAACAGAGAAAACCCATGCCGATTTGGAGAATGAACTGCCAAACTATAAATATTTATATAGTAAATGCATGTGCTTGTGTGTAAATGAAGAGCTTATAAGCCATATGAGCAATCCTCCAAACCTGTTTTGTGTTTTAGTATAGAAAATACGGTATGAGTGTATGTTTAGATAGAAATAGCCAAGGTGCGTGAAGGAGGTTGATGCCTAACTGCATTTTGCTGGAAAATAGGCACTTGCATTCAAAGATTGTTTTTTCCTGATTGCAGTTGTTCTGTTCTGTGTTTTTGTTTTTTTTTTCTTTTTCCTGCTGGGAACACAATATTTTGCTCTTGTCATTTCTGCGGCCATGAACAGATGATTGCTTTGCAAAATTGTGGGGGTTTTTTGTTTTTACATAATGAAACTATGAGTTCTACCTAAACTTTCCACCCTGCTATTTAGTTTGAACAAGTGCTAAACTGTAGAGCTAACCAGAAGATTGTGTTTATTAAATAGCACAATTCTGCAAATTATTTTCATGATGTATTCAGTGTTTAAATGACTTGTAATTAGATTTTGTTCTAATTTTAGTACTCCTATTGCATGCATGAAATAGGTGGGCTGAGTGTTTAGCTTCTGTAGGAGAAATTTTGGTGAGGTGCCTATGCCTGTCTATTCATAATTTTTAATGGCTATTTTTGTATCCATCCATTTTTTTATTCAGTACAACATGCAGACCTGGTAACCACGTGCTTTTTTTAGTTTTATTTCATGTTTCCTCTGTAAATCTTACTTCATAAGAAGTATTGCTAAACATTGCAATTCATTTCACCACTTCATGTTTAATGATTATCACTTAAGTGCATCTTGTGTCTGGTCTACACAGGACCTGAAGCATAATTAAATAGAGGTATACATTTAAGGACTTGGCTACCTAAGGAAATTCATTTGTATTTTAGTAGGATGTGAATTTTAAAGCAGAATTGCTGTTCTTCAGGAATGTCTTGTATGGGTTCTTTCATTTTGGAATAAAAACTTTTTGTTGCAAACTCATTTTTGGAACTGAGAAGTTAGTGTTCCTCAAATATATACGCACGTTCCTTCCTCTCTGAAGAGAAGAGTTTGAAATTTGGTCCCAAAGCAGATGTTTCAAGAGAATTCTTTTGTGATAGAAATGTTACAGCATCTGGTTTAGCTGCAGTTTGATCTTACGTTCTTGGCAGCTCCTGCAGCTGAGGGTCTGCCCACAGAAAGGTTTAATGCCCTTCAACTGATGGATTTAGTTTGTGAATAAACAGAAGGTGTGAATTTAGTGAAGGGTTCCCTTGCACAGGAGTACCTTCAGACCCAATAAGCTGCAATACTCATTTAACAAATTTTGATCCTTTCAAGCTGAGATGAGGCTTGGTCGGTTCCCTGTTTTGCTGGTGTGGTAACGTCATCTAAAGCTGTGATGTTTTGCAACATCAGCATGAAGTTCTAGTGTGGACTGTTTGTAATGAAAGAGGAAGCGCTTTTGCCAGAATCACTGATTTTCTGAAGGAACTACAAATCATATCAGCAAATACACCCTTTATCAGTACCTTTGACAGAGCTGTATTGCCAGATGCCTTCTGCACTTGCACAGATGCCCCATCTGCTCCCTCTGGATACAGCAGTGAAGGCTCCTACGTCCTCCAGAGTCTGCAGTTTCTGCAGGAGCAGCCTTTGAACGTTGTGGAGCATCAGGTCCTCTCGAGGGTACCTCATAGCTATTTATTTATTTATCTATCTACCTATTTATTTATTTATTCAATGTCTGTTCTTAGAGAAGGTGGAGTGAGGGGGTGAAATCATATTCTAACCTGGGCTCTGAGAGAAGCAAATTAAATTCTTGGCTTTAACTCATACTTGCTGGCAATGAAGAACTGTCCTAACTAGCAGGACCTTGTTGTTGGACTTCCGGTCTGTCTTCTTCTCGCACATATATTCCTACTTCCCTGGGCAAAGTCATTCAACTTTTGATCCAAGATTAGATACCGCAATGCAGCTCTGTTATCACAAAAAGACTTCTAATGTTTCTGGTTTTGGTTTCATGGAAAATGAAAACAACGGCAAACATTTCCGCAAAGCAGCATCTGGCTTGATCCCCTTGTATCCAGACCCTCGGTCAACTCTTCTGTTGAGTCCAGATGCTTTTTTTTTCCTTGCTGTGGTGGAATAAAAAGCTAGTTCCAACGGTGCAGCTTTGCTGAGACCTTTAGCGTTTCTTGGGCGCTAATAAACTAGTACCTTGCACGTGTTTAAGTCAAGGCTGCCAGATCCCTGTGCCCTCACAGACGGCAAAGCATTTGAAATAGTCTCCCCAACAGACTCAGACATCACTAGGAGAAATTAGGCCACTGAGGTGCAGGGTTACTTTTTTTTCTTTTTTTTCTTTTTCTTTTTTTTTTTTTTCATAGATGCTCAGGAAACTTCATATTGGACTAGCACTTAGCAAACACATGTGACATTTGAGGCACCTGAAAGACAAAGCCGACAAGAGCGGCATTTCCATGTCAATATTAAAAAGATCTGGCAAGTTCATTTCTATTTTGAGATAATATCCATCACGTGAACTCCGGGATTCGGGCCGAAGCCTCGCGGCGTTCTGAGGGGGCAGCGCTTTCTTTTTCTTTTTTTTATCCTTTTTATAGAAGCATTGTAGAGTTTTGCCCATTCCCATGCAACGATTAAGGGCGGACGGCAGCCACGAAGGGCTTTCTTGGTGGTGCCATGCCGTAGGGACGTGCTGCTGATGGTGGCCCTCACGAGCAGGAGGCAGAGCTGGCTGGATGGAAGGGGAGAAGAGCGTCCCAGCCCTGTTTGCAGACCAGTGCTCACGTGCTGCTCCGGGCCCAGCAGTGCAAAATTGGAAATATCAGCAAATCAATGCAGGACAGTTTAATCTGGAAATATAAGTTGTCTGACTTAGTTTTGCTCCATTTAGGTTAACTTTTTGAAGGCAAGTTGTTCCGTGCTAATAGATTTTGAGTGGAAAGTACTAGTTTGTTCTTCATATCGGTGCCTATACTAGATTTTTTCATTATTGCTGTCCTCTTTGTTTTTTTTTTTAAGAATGACCTACTAAAATAAAAAGAATCATGTTATTTTGTTCATATCTTTGGCCTCCTTTTGGCAAAAAAAATTCCTATTCCCAAAAGTCAGGACCAAAACTACCGTTGTTTAAACTTCTAAAGCATTTGTAAGGATCACTGTTATAAAATAAATAAATTTACACAAGTGGAGGTCATTATACCTTAAAAGTGGGGGGAGGTAATGCTGATTTGGTGTCTTAATTGGTTTCCAAGCTAAAATTAATAGTGTGTGGAATTTCTCTTAGCAACACGACTCAAAACTATTTATTTTTCAACTCCTCTTTTAACTCCAGCTGAGATTGATGGGTGTGTTATCTTAGCGTTTGGGAGATGCGAGCAGCACTGGAATGACAAACATTTCTTGACAGCTTTAGAAAGATGGATGGTGTGATGCCCCTACAACAGGTTTGGGTGTTTGTGCTTTCTAACGAGGCTTTGCCAGACTGGTGCTTCACTTTCAGTCTTAACGAAGGGGAAAAAAAGGTGAGACCTCTTTATTGGATTGAGATGTCCTTGTAGCTCGACTTCTGAGTATATAGGATCGTCGTCCGGCCTTTGACTAAGAAGAGCGTAATGATGCTGAACCTCATGTAATGGTCCCAGTTTGTGCATTATATTTATGAAAAAGAAAAGAAGTACATGGCTACTAGACTTTGCCTGCAAAGTTGTTGCTAATTGATTAAATATATCTTAGATATCTTTTGTCTGTACCTTGTTACTGTATTTGGCAAGAATAGAAATTTTATATAGTTCTGTGAACTCCTTTTCTATGTCTTTGAATTAGCAGAGCCATGATAGCTTTCCAAAGGAGGAGGGAATGCATTTAAGTGGCGCGTATGTAGCCTGGAACACAGCATATATAACTTGCTTGTCTTGATCACCTTTCACAAACCTCTTCCATGCAGAGTGCGGACCTTTGGTTGAAACCCAGTGTTCATAGACTTATATCATATATCCTTAGCTGTAGACTTTTTGGAGGTTTTGTAACCATTTTATTAAATTCCACAGCAGAGATGCAGCTTTCCCTTGTGGTCTGTGAAATTAATAAGAAAAAATATATATTATTACAAAATTGATAGTTTTCTGTTAAGTTCTCTACAGATAGGAGAGAGAAAAGTTATTTGGCTAGATTTGCTTTATTGTCAAGCTATTATGAAAAGCAAAACCAGTGTCACAAAATGAAGCTACAATATTGCACTCATCAAGGTGCCTTTGATATCATCTTTCAACATTTAAAGCTTTTCAGAATACAGGGATTTAGGCTTTTCTCCGCACTGAGAGTTGCATGGTGGAGTAAAGCACCAGGAGAATGTTCTCTTGCCGCAGTTTAGTTTAAATTGTGAACCCCCTTGCAGGTGTTTCTTGCGCTTTTTTCCAGACATCTGAACAACAGGAAAAAGTGGTTTAAATTTTTATTGTAAAGGGGACACTCGTAAACTCTCTACTATAGCTTCAGTAGATTCCCTCAATATGCCATATGTAAAAATGTGACTCGAACCTCTTAATGATAATCCACTCTCAAATATTTTGAAGGAATAGATCTTGTAGAACAGTTTTATTAACATTACGAGGTTAGAGCTGCTGGTAAGTCCAGTGTATCCGTCCTAGGACAGTCAGGCAGTATTACCGTGCTGAGGCGTGCTAGTAGATGTTGGTTCTGTTTTACACCCTTGTTTACGCTTCGGCGTTTTTTTGGTTGTATTACAGCGTTCCCAGATTGGGTACCTCGTTTTTTTTTTCTTGTTTGTGAACTTGAGGTATTTAGGCTAAAAAGGACCAAAGATTTTTCTTTTGCCAAATATGGAGGGGCTACAGCAAATTATTTTCTCACAGGTGTCAGTAACTTCAGCAAAACCTGTTCATTTTATATTCCCGAAATTAAAAGGTATTTTGAGTAAGTAGATAATGTGTAGGCAACTAAGCAACTTCTCTGTAGCGGAAAGGAGGAGAGCCTGCTGCTCTGTGTAGGGTGCCACTCTGGTCTGTCTTGTAAGGGGAAGAACAGCGCTAAGAGGACTGGCGGTGATATTATAGAGGGCCGTCGAGTCACCTACCCCTTTTGCAACCATCCTAGCTAAAACTAGGAGCTCAGGACCCCCCTGTGGTTAGTAGAAATAAGGGCCTTGAATCTCATTCAAGCTCCTTAAGCTCCTGCCTCCTACTGCTCTGAACCGCCGTGTGGAGACCTGTGTCTCCCGGTGGACTTTAGATCTCCTGCTTAACTCGAGCGCTTGTGTTCGGCAGCACAAATCCTTCCCCAAGAGTTCCCGAGTAACAACTTTATTCCACCGCAGGAATTTGTCTAAGCCATCTTCAGTATCGGATTTTATCTGCAGTACTGCTCAAAGCAGCTGCATGGTGTCCAGAGGACCTGGCCTCATGTATTTTAGGACATATAGTAACTTAAACCAGATACTGACCTTGTGCAATTCCTATCTTCAGCAAAGAGACTGTTATTTGAAGTTTTGTTTGTTTTCCAAATTATACATTGCACTTATGGCATTCTGGCCTCCTGATAAATGTGATTTAATGCAAAGCAATCTCTTTGAGAAAATGGCTTTGCAAAGTGATTCAGAGTATATTTTTGTAGTCATAAATGTGGTATTATTTTCTTTTCAACTCTAATAGTTTTTCCTAAAATATATTAGAATAAAATACCTTGAGTAGTGGAAAGTTTGTACCTCTGCATTTGACATCATTAAAAAACTGTTAAAATTCTGCATGGGTAGGCAACTGATTTGGGGGTGATCAAAGTTCAAATGTTGAAAGTTTGAATTATGTATGTATAAGCTAAGATTTCCCTCGTTATTCCAGGGAAACACAATGTATAGAGACAAATGCAGCTTTGCTACCTTCTTCGCATGAGTCTACATGGCGAGGGCAGTTTAAGGCCAAACTGGATAGACATGCTGTTGCGTTGCTGCTTCTGCGCAGTCCCCACCGGCTGGGGATACCTGGGGCACCAGCTCAGCTATGTTGACCCTTACATGGAGGGAGCCGAATCACAGCTTCACCTGTTCCCTTTCCTGTTCTCATGTGCAGGATGAGCTGATCCAGTGAAACAGATAATGATCCAGACAGAAAAGATCCAAGAGAAAATACAAAAGATTATTTTTTGGCCAGAACAGGTCTTTCTATGGCTGCAGTTGCTCGCGTCAGCACAAGGGAAGGGGATGAGGTGTTTACCTAATCTGGGTGCTCCCACCTGTGAAATGCGTTGCAGCACTTTGCATCTCAAGGTGAAGAGGAGGAGCACAATGGTGACAAAGTCCATGTCCAAAGCAAGAGGCTGGCAAGCAATTTGGTGCGACGGGTCCTGCAGCGTTGGAAGTTGCTCCCTATGGTTCAAGGAGCCCAAGTGTGTGGATGGTCAAGCCACAATGCCATGTCCCTCCTTAAAGTGGGTGCTGGAGGAAGACTTGAAGTATGGAGCGTTTGCTTGTGGGCACATTAGCTGTGTACTAAACACAAAGGGCTTGGTGGTAAATATTTAATATTATGAGAAGTCTTTGGCAGCTGGCCAGAAAGCGGAATTTCTTCCCCTGAAAGTTCCTATGACTTCTCCGAGGTGGTTTATGTCAGGTAAGAGTCTGTCTGCCCCACCGGATTTACATTTTTGCTGGGAGCTGTAGCTGACCTCTCTAAGGCCGCAGGAACATGCTACTTAGGTGGCTCGTGGTGTCAGCCGTTTTCAAGATTGAACAGTTTAAAAAATGAGGGTCTGGTTTTCAGCTGTTATTTTTGTTACATCATCTTAACACAATGTATTTTTCTATGGGAAGAGCCAGGCTCCTCAGTGTTTCCCCTGCTCCGGGGAGCCTGTCTCCTGCTTACTGAAGCAGGAGCTTTACATGGTTTCCCTCATTTCACATCCCAGACGTCTCGTGCTTTGAGAGCAGCAAGATGGAAGAGGCTTCGTTTCTGGGAGTGTTGGTGCTGGCGATGTTTGTTCTAAGAGGAAAATGAGAAAAAATTTGCACGTAGAAGTACATCGTTCCATGCAAACTCCCCATTATTTCTTTCAAAGTTATTAATACAGCTAAAGACCAAATGTAGTCCTTAATTATCTTTTCCTACTTCATTAATGCCCTGCACATTGCAGTGTGGAGAGACACACACCCTCGTTATTTTTACCTGAGCGCTTCGGTGGCCTGTCTTCAGGAGTTACTGGCTTCGGCTTTCAGGACGCGTCCATCACACTTGCATCGGCTCAATCCTTCACCATCATGGCTGGCCCCGAAGACGGAGTGGTGGTAATGAGGTCGTGGTGGTGGTGGTGTGTCACTTTGAAGCTCCTAAGTGTTAACATAGTCATGCGCTTCTCCAACTCTGTGTGCTGGCACTTCTGCTATCACCAAAGGATATGGTTTGGCCAAAGCGGTGATGCATCAGGCTGCAAGAGTTTAATGTCTGTACTTGTTTTGGTGGTCTGTCCAGCAAAAGTGTTTTGGATCAGGCTACCTGAGTACTTTGTATTGCCCTTCTGGAAGCAGTTGGAACGTGTTTGGGGTTTCGTTTTGTTTCAGAGCTGTGTGGCTGGTGCAGTCGCTGTATAAAGAGCAATCTAGGTGGAGAGTGAAACAAGTCCCTGGTGTGCCACGGGATCCTGGGACTGTTCCCAGGTTAAGCGTACTTAGTATTGAAGCTGAGTGAAAAACATAAAAAAAAGTCTTAGATTTTGGGGCAGTGGATGTCTCGGAGAATCCTTAGAAAGTCCTAGGGTTGTAAGCGGTCAGGGAAGCAGCAAAATGTCCTTTCTTGAACGTGTAAAAGCTGAGCCTGCACTACACGTCGTTAATCTTACGGGACAGGTAAAGGGTTAATTGAAGACTGTGAATTTTTGCATTCTCAGTCCTGCAAATATCTTTCTGACGTGACAGATCTCAACATTTTCTAAGTAATAACCTCCTCCCCTCTTCACTGTACACACAGCAATGGGATTCTAAACACTGGCTAATAAGAAGAATGTGGTTTTAGTGGGAGCTTTTAAACAAAAAAAAAGAAAAAGAAAAAAACCAATTCATGGCAGCTGCTTTACCTACGAGGTCTTTCTCTGGTTTTCTGGGACATGACAGTTTTCGGTTTAGCTACCCTTTTCTATCAGTAAGTAACATTGTTCAGGCTTGCATCAATCTTGTTTTTAATTGGAATCTTCTTTTGAAATGGAAAATGTTAAAGCAGTTCTGTAGCTAGCCTGAGAACTGCAGAGCCAGAGGGTTTTCAGATACTGCCTTTAAAAAAGAAAAAGAAAAAAGCCATTTCTAATCCTTAAAATATTTGCCTTGCTTTATTTTCATATCTTGAAGACAAACAGGTGCTGTGTGCCCTTTATGATTCTCAAATATACAATCTCCAAGCCAGCAATCTCTAAAGCCTTCCCTTGTTTGTACAATTAGGGTGGGATTTTCAGAATCACTCAGTATTGGTCTGTCCGTGCTCTCATTGAAGTCAAACTGCCATTGACTTCAGTGAGAATAGTGTTAGATCAGTCCATGAGTGCTTTTGAAAATCCTTCCCTTCACTTTTTTTTTTAATCACATCTGTGTACAATTGAATAAAAAGACCTTTGTAATGTACTTTAATTATTCTTTGTTGTTTTCATATAAAAGTGATTGAAAGGAAACCAGAAGAAAAACTGTACTAATAATCTTGACTTTGATCTTATTTACCATAAATTATATGCTATGTTTTTGCTTTCCTTTTATGTGATTACATATTACTTTATCACAATATAAGATAAATCATTAAAACACGCAGAGAAGAAGTAAGTAGATCATACAGAGGGGAAGAGAACTCGTAAAGGAAGGAACGGGTGTCTTTGTAGCCTGATACATTTGCAGTTTTCATTACAGCAAATTTCCTTTGAATACATGAGAAAATTGAGAAACTTTGTGAAAGGGCTAGTACTCAAATTTGATCAGTTGAGAGGC
This sequence comes from Apteryx mantelli, assembly GCF_036417845.1. Taxonomy (NCBI): domain Eukaryota; kingdom Metazoa; phylum Chordata; class Aves; order Apterygiformes; family Apterygidae; genus Apteryx; species Apteryx mantelli. The sequence continues at coordinate 4,372,080 of NC_089996.1, forward strand.
CCCATAGGCCTGCTGCAAGGGTTTTCCAGGTGGAGGGTGCAGGTCAGTGGCCACATATCCAAACTGTGCTCTGCCAACCTGCCACTGTGGTCTCCACCTGGCCCAGGGTGTTCCGATAAAATTTCTGGTTAACTGTTGTTCTTGGCCAACACCAGCAAAACCAAACAGGATCGGAGCTTCCTATAGCACAGGGGAAATGACCGAACCCCAAAAGCATCTAATTCAAGAAGAGCAAGCGTATGCAAGACTTGCCCAACGTGTCCCAGTTTCACCCCTAGCTTCAGGCATTCGGTGAAGTGCTGAAGTTGAGAGTCGTTATACAGGTAACTATTTACGTTGTTTTAAAAATGTTTGCTTGGGTTTGTAACGAGAAATTTTAGGTGAGGGCAGGCTTTGGCTGCCACTGATAATCCAGCCCCGTAGCTTGGCTCTCACCTGGCGCTCCAGCTTGTCTCCAGCTCCCAAGTTTGGTGCGGGACCCTGAGGCTTTGGAGAGAAAGAAACGTGTCCACAGGGCAGTTCTGCTCGCTTCAACACTTCAGGGCTGTTCAGATGTTATTTCTCAGTGTTAAATATACAGGGAGCCAAGGGCAAAACCACGCCTCGCTTAGGCGCCATAGTTAAGTCTCTAAAGTTGAGTGGGATGACTCTAAGCCCACCTGCTTACACGGAAACTTGATCTGCTACTTTTTAATTGCGATTTGGCTGTAAGTGGTTTGCAGGCTGTAAACCCTGCAGATCTGGGGTGCGACACCAGAGCACGTAATTTTGACTCCCGAGGATCAGGCTGAACTTTTTGTGCCTTAAATAGGAGCTTCTGCTTGGGTCTTCTTGTTGACTGTGGCGGTGCCTCCTCCGGGGAGGCCGCTGCCGACCAGCGCTCTGAGCTCCGCTTGCCTGCAGGAGTTGTTTTTGCAATGAGAAGATCTCCAAGTCGCCCCGAATTAAATTGTCTTTTAATAGCAGGGGTTATGTTCTGCCTTTAGACTTACGGGATTATCGGTCCTGATGTAAATATGTGTTTAGCATTAGAGTAAAATGTTATGTCAATACGTGGAAACCCAGTTGCCTATTTCAGCCTGCTGCTGTTTCCACCATGTGTCGCAGATTAGAGCTGGCCCTGGACGGCGTCCAGGCTGGTGTTTGTTACCTTCTAAATCCAAAGCGGGACGTGAAGAAAGTTTACTAGCGTAAGTGCGGGTGATCCCTCTGATAAACGGTGTGACATGTTGTTCCTCCGCAAGTGCTCTGTTTGTGTTCCTGCGTTAGCAGGAATAAAGGTATTGCGCTGTCGCAATTTGGGAGTTAAAATTATTCCCTCAGAAATGATCACAGAAGGCAAACACGGCCCCTGTTCAAGGTTTTCCATCCACTCACACTGGCCTCATTAACTGCAAATAGTCAGGCTGCTTTATTTGAAAGCTTAATGGGTGGTGTCTGTATTTAACTAGAAAGCAAGTCCTCCATGATGATACGGCAAGAGCGAGAGTGTCCCATGCTGCAGGTAGACCGTGTATGGGAGTCCCTGAATTTCCAGTGTAACGTAATACCACATGCATCTGCAAGATGATGTCTGGGGAATCTTGGCTTAGTCTATATAAAATTATTAATATATGTGTGTCGCAGTAAAGCATGTGTGTGTCCGAGTAAGCCTGAATGATTAGCTGCCTTCTGCGTTCGCTGCGCACAGCATTTTTTTTTTTTTAAGGGATGCATCACTTCTTCCATTCTCTGTCTCCCCTTTTTTCCCCAAAATTGGCATGACAAAAAACTTGATGGGAAAACCTGCCAGGAGTTTAGTTCCAAATGCCTTATGTTGTGTCTGTGGTTATTTTATACGGTAATACGTTGCCTAAGCTCTGTTCCTCTAAGCTGTCCTACGTCTGTACCCTCTCGGACAAGGACACGTGCTACGGAGTATACTCACTTTTATAGGTGCAATTCTGAAAAAAAGAGGGGGAGGAAGTCGCTATCATCTTCTCCCAGCTTTGGATGCTTTTACTTGCCTTGCAGTTGTCTGGCTAGTTTCTCCGGTGGAAGGATTTCACACCTTTAGGGGGAAAGGATGCCGCCGCTCCCGCGGCCCAGGGAAGCACGGAGGAATGAGCTGCCTCCCCAACAGCTAAAGGCTCTGGCACCCTGGGAGCCCTTAGGTGGGCTCATGCTTAGCTGCTATTGCCAGGGGATAAGCTTGGAGAAATGAAACAATCTTTAACGTTTCCGCCGAAAACTAACAAACAAAAAAAGAAACCAAGCTGAAGAAGTTGAGGGAAAAAAAAGTACGATTGTAAGTAACTGTAAGCAGTAATGCAACAGTTATTCTAAGAACGGTTAGATGTTTAAAGTGTAATTACTGTATGTTAACTAGATGAGAGCTCTGCACAGAGTCTGATCAGGCTGCCAGAGACATAAACCACAAAGTACTAGCTGACCTGATTTATTTTTCTTCCCCAACGTTGTGTTTTAAATGTCAATGCATAGCGATTACGCTTTCGGTTAGGGGCTTAGGAAAGCCACGGCCGAGTTTTGACACTCGGGGCTTTTAGATGCTGTAGGTTTAACCCTCTGTCCGTCCTTCTGACGGCTAGCTTCCCAAATGCCTAGGGAAGATAATATGCTGCCTCGTTCAGCTCAACTGATGCCTTCAGACTTCCTGAGGAAAAAGCCTCTTGAGAGCTGCTAAAATATTTATTTATCCAGGATTCATCTTACTGAATTTACTGTTTGCTAAAACAGGCAGTGCTGTGCTGGCCTGGCATGAGATAATATGTTTGAGTTCACTCTTTCGTTCCTATGGAATGATATTTGAGATGCACATTTTTTTCTTTTTCTTTTTTTCTAGAATATCAGGGGAAAATAATTTCAAGTGGAGAGAGAATTTTGCTAAACATCTGGGAATAAAATGTGAAAAGTTTGATAAATGGCATCTTGCTGACATGTAATTGCAACTAGCTCAGTAAAAGAATCTGGGGCATTGCAAATAAAAGGGTTTTTCTTTACTGTAGTTCAATCAGATATGTAATTTAGTTGCATGCAGTTGACAGTAATAGATTATTCAGATTGTCGTTTGGGTTTTAAAAAAAAAAAAGCAAGGAAGTTCAGATTTCAGTCATACAGTAATCTTAATTTCGTTAGCAGCCGTGTCTGTATAATACAGAGGCTGACATTGTTTGACTGCTTAACCCAGCGGAGAAGTTTCCTGTTCAGAATACATATTATATTCAGGGGTTAACAACGGTATAGTAAATATATGCAAATATTTCATACACTGATTATAGTATTGGCAGATTATGCCAATAACTCAACTGCATAAGTTTCAATTCTTTCAAAAGTGTTGTGTCCAACCGTTCCTTTCAGTCATTTTATATTTGAGATGCATTGAATTTAAAACCGATGCATTATTTTGATTATATCCATTGCACACTGACTACCTTTAGCCAGCTTTAAGTATTTAAGAGCGAGGATCTCCTCATGTGCGCAAATTTATACTGGAAGCAAGCTGACAGCAATCAGATTTTTACAAACATAAATAAAGGCAAAATTGGGTCTTAAAAAAAAGAAAAAAAGAAGAACATAGCCAAAATATTTTCAGGAGAAGGAAAAGACTTCAGCTCTGTAGAATTTTCCCTTGGATTGCTCTACCACTCTGATGTCAACTGAAATTTTTTCTTCATTTAGCGTAATTGTCTCTGAAATGTAACAGTGAAACAAACCATTAGCAAAACGCTGAGCTGTCAGAAGCAATCGCTGGCGTCAGACCCGAGTGGGGCGCTCGCTCTTTTCGGAGCCGAGGTGCTTGCCGCGATGCCGTACACCGAAGCCCCAACGCTTGAACGACAACGTCGTAGCAATGCCAAGCCAAGCTCTGGCTTCGGAGGAAGCTCCCGGCGCTCGGTTCGTAGCTGCCTGTGCAGTTCCTGCCCCATGGATGGATCCGGGCTTTGCTTCCCTTGCCTAATACTGTCACAAAGTGAAAGACCTATAAAACAGTCCTTTTTCTTCCTGGAGTCCTTTCTGGCTCACACGAGGCATTGGCTAAGCAGCCTAAAGACTTGGCTTCGGCACTGCAGATGATAAAGCCAGAAGGCTTTCGAAGTGGGTAGGAGCTGGAAATCGGTACAAAAGTTTTGCAGCTTTTTGCAGCAGGTTTACCAAGAACAAAACGTCTAATCGCTGCATAGCCCCCAGTCCGGTCCCGAGCACAGACGGAGGCAAGAAATCGTAGCAAATTGTGTGTGACCTGGTAATTAGAAGCTGCACTGATCATTTGCATTCCCACACTTCTGTGTTTCTTAACTTCTGAGCCTTTAGCTTTGCAGCTTGTAAAGCAGCCCGGCAAAGCACAGAAATCCCTGCGTGCTGGACCGTGCTAGTCTGCAGATGTGTCGTAGACACTCGGGACTGCAATATTCAGCTGCGGGAAAAGACGACCAGGAATTGCCTGCTGATTTGTGTTGGCCAGCCACCAGAGGGGGATGAGGCATCCCCTTTCCCAGGGGTTTGGCAACTGCTGGCCGCTGGCGGCGGAGCGTGGCTTCGGGGGTCCTGGCTTCAGCGGGGAGCGACGGTCAGCTCGTCGCAGGCTTCCCCCTCCGCTGCCGCTGCTCCTGCCGCTGCCCCTGCTGCTGCCCCTTGCGTCTTGTCTGCTCTTTTCCCTGCCGCCTGCATAAATCTTATTCCTTTACCAGATTTGGACGGTTTCCCAAGGATGGCAGAACACGAAGGTGATTCCCACTGCCAGATTTGTTGCCTTTAGAGCATAGTGTTAGCAAGTTTTGTTTAAACAGAGAAAATTCAGTGTGCGTGCTCGAGCGCGTGCGCACACATACGCACTCCCACTCTTAAACATGCAGGATTTTCTTACAACCTGATTCTTGGGAATGGATAAAACCGTCAGGAGTAAGTAATTCAGGGTAGGCGTCCGTGGTTAAAAATGTCACCACGACTGGCGGATGCTGTGGGCTGTGTCAGGCAGGATGATCCGTGGGTGTCTCATCCGTGCTGTGCCTGCAATACTTTGGAGCAACAGCAGAGGTTCCCAAATTGTTTTACACTAATTGCTTCAAAGTAGGAGACAGCAGAGGTGGTTTCTGTGATCTCTGTACGCCTGTAAAAGAACCTTCCTTCCCTGGATCTGCAAGGTAGAAACCTTTGTCTATAGGTGTTACTGTCAGTCAACTGGTTAGTTAGAGCTCAGCAGCTTGTTAACATTAGTTTTCTGCCTTGCAGAGCATCGTCTGCGGGTCGTTCACCGTCTTCTGCTCACGGCATGTGCTGCAGAAAGCCAGCCTGTCCCCACTCGTGTCTCGGGACGTAGGAGCTAGGGCTATGGCCAGGCGAAGCAGCAGGTGGGTGGGTGGGTGTTGGAGCGGGATGTCGGTTGGTGGTAGAGGTGGAGGAGCTGTGGTTGGGTTCTGGCTTGGGGGAGAAGGGAACAAGAGGAATATCTACACTGTGGTTAAAGCTGTTAAAGAAAAGTTGTAAACATTTAGCATCAGACGTATAAACGGAGGTGTTTAGCCACACGAGAGCTGGCTCTCAGTTACCTGGCGAGGGAGTCTGTCATTACACCAACAACGGCGTGGACCTTGGCAGGAGGATAGTACCCTCCCGACCGCCCTACGTGCCCAGCCACGTGCAAAGGGGGTGGTTTCGAATTAGCTCAGGTGTATTTAGGTGGCCTCCAGCTGCCCCTTGGGTGCATTAATGGGATGCTCTGCATTCTGCTCATGCTTTTCTCTCTCTCTACACCCCAAAAGGTTATACAGGCAAAGGCTGTTCTGTCCCAACAATCTTTTCTGGTTTACCATGTACTGCTTGTGCTCCTGATGTCCCTGTTCGCTGTCTTTTCAACTCTGTATGTTCTGTGTTTGGAAAAGTCTGTCTCTGCTCGTCTCCTCAAAGAACTTTTTGGATCCTTTCCCCAAGTCTCTCTTCAAGCAGTTCATCTTTTCCCCTCCTCCTCTTTGCTTGATCTGACTTGCATCATTGTGGCTGTTGGCTATTTAGGAAGGTCGCGTAGTCTAGTAGCATTTGTGTAGCGCTGAACTCGAATGAATTTTATTCCTCTGGTGCTGCTTGTACAGAAATGCTTGTGTTTAGATTTATTACAGTCCCGTTGTTTATTCATGGCAATAATTTTTGTGTGGCTGAAAAGATAAATGTTTGAAATGCTTGGAATTTTGCAATGCATAAATTAAAAACAAAATCCGTGGATATTTGGGTTTTGCACGGATTTCAGCGAACATTTTCACTTTGCAATGGGCATGGCAGCCCCATTAGGTAGCAAGGCCAGTAATGTGGCACTGTAAATCAGGATGTTTGTTAAATTTGTCTTCCATTGTGTAAAAGGATACATTAGCTTGCTGAAATCATATAGGTTTTATCATATAGGCACCTTATAAATCTATCTACCATTCAATGATACTCAGGATATTATCAGTCCGATTGTTTGAAATTATGGTTTGTTAGCTACTTTTCCTACATATTCAGTGTAATTTGGATCCTACCTTAAAACCTCAGACGTAGCTTCAACAGAAAATACTCTTTCTGTAAATACATAATGCCCTTTCTAGATGCTTTTTATTATTTTTATTATTATTTTGCACATGTAAAGCTTAATGTTTTTACTGTTTTCTGTATGGAAAACTGCATTCAGCTTTTCCAGGAACATTCTGCAAAAAAAAAGATAATGCAAAAGCCTAAAGGAATTCATAGCATGATGATAGTGCTGCCTAAATTTTCCCATAGGCGGTGTTTAAAGTCAATTTGGGTTGTGACATTAAATAACACCATATGGTGCGTTCATTCCCTGCTGTTAGAGCTAGATGCTCAGAGCAGTTTCAGTAGCATTTTACAAGAGTTGATTGATTTTTGGGTGGGTTATGGGTTCTCAGAAGTTAGATGATCTTGAAAAAATGTATAGCATTCGTCTTTTGAATACCAGAAGCACAACATTACAAGGTCTGTTTGTATTAATATAAAACTGGGGGCAGAGCTGTATGTGTATATATGTGTGTGTGTATATATATATACGCATAATTGCATATGTATAAAAGCTGTGTCAAACATGTCAAGAACAAAGTCTGGAATCAAGCTCTGCTTCACATGCTTAACCTTGGGGGACTTGGACAAACTATTTTTGTCCTCCAGGTGATTTCCTTTCTAAGGGGATGCCAAAAGTATTAACAGAGACTCTCCAAGCTCGGTAAAAGGAGTTTGCCATTTTAGCTGTGTTTCTGAACCTTCAGAAGTAGAGAAGAAAAGCACCTGCAGATGCAGACAGTACATGGCACGCGTGGCACGTGTCGGCAGCCTTTCATTTCCATTCTTCCCTTTCTTTTCTTTCAGTTCTTTGAGGTTCCCTTTGACTCCAATATGAACAGGACAAAAAACAGACCACTGGTGCGAGGACAGATCAGGTAAGGCTCTGCACACCTGCTCCAGCTAATGAAAAGTGAGTCTTAATGTTCCTTTTATGTGTCTCCAGGCTTCCCTTTCTCTCTCTTTCTCCTTCAGATGAGGCAGAAGAGCAATTTATAGACAAAAGGCTCTGAAAGAAATGCATCTCTCTGTGCTCTGATATTTCTTGATGTTTATGACCGTTATGTGAGAAGTTTGCCTTATCAGTTGTCCTCTAAAATACAGAATTGCTCGGGAGAGCAAAGGTACCACTCGTGCCATGCGTTTCTGCGTGGGTAACAAAACTGCAGGCACCACGTGGTAGCGAGTGGTTATAGTCCACTGGACTTTTGCATTAGCTTGTAACAGTAAAGCTTCAACATTTCACATCTTAGAACGAATTCAGGATCATTTAGTAAAACTTTTTATTACAACCGTTTATCTGTTAGATCACATATATTCATTTTAATTTCCTGAGAAAAGAATTTGGAGCTCATTTCCTTTACAGTTTTATAAATTGTCCTACAGATGTCCTGTAAAAAATCACCTAAACAGACCATCAGTCTTCTCTTTTGGCTGTTTGGTAAGACACCGTGTTTTCTTTGCCTTTTCTACATGTTTATTATAAAGCTGGAATGAAAACTGAAAATGGTGGCATGTTAAGAACATAGTTTTAAAATTTATCATTTAGCTTCTCATCATCCCATATGTAAATTAAAGAAACCGCCCAGGAGTAACATAAGGTTTCCCTTAAAAAAAAATCCCTCAGTCACTCTGATTTCTGGATTGTATATCAGTTCAGTTTCTCAAAGGCTTGTTTCCAGCTAAAAAAACAAAATGAAAAAGAACATCAACAAAAACTATAACTTATTTGCAAACTAAAACTGAAGGCCCAATTCATAAATGATTCAACAAACAATTTTAGTATTGCATTTCTATGATTTGTGCCAAGGATTATTTATAACAAAATTATGTTTTCCCTTAGGCTTCTGTGAACAGTTGGTCCTATTTATTTCTGTGTTTTATCCATCACCTTTGGAGGACTGGAAAAAAAAAATGTGATGGATGAAATTACAAGAAAATTGAGACAAAATAGTAAAGTGAACCCCGGGGGTAAATTCAGTCTCATTGTAAATAGAGTGCTTCAATGAACTTGTTCTGATTTGTTCGCTGAGATGGCGCTAATTACAGATTCCTGAGTTCAGTTAATTTTACTTAAAAACATATTTTAGGGACCACTGTAGGGAGGACGTCTGTTGTGCATACAGTAAGTCTGTTTTAATTGCTTGATTGTAACAGTTCAGGGGAGCTGCACCTCTGCCCTCCTGTTTCTCCTTTAGCACTCGAAAAAGGAACCCTGGCTTCCTCCGTTCCAGCCTTTTAGGAAGAAGGGTGTTGGAGGGAGATGCTGTTTATTATTATTATTATTATTATTGTCGTCTAGTAGCATTGCTTGGAGTCCGAAATACAGCTCAGAAACTTTTTGACAACTTTTGATTTACAGAAAGCAATCTTTTTAATAAGTTTCCAGCGTCCTTACATGAACTTCACTGTCAACTGAATGCATCGCAGATTGGCAAAACCATATTTAACGTATTTTCTTACTTCCCCCTTTCATATTTGCTTTCACCACAAAATGGTAATTTTGGGGACCTTGGGTAATCGCTCATCAATCTATCTACCTGACTGTCAACAGCTAATTTAGAGTTCTTTAAAGTGTCACTTACCTTGAATAATGCTGGCCTAATTCCCTGTAGGCTTTTGAACACGCAGACCTTGGCCGGGGTTATTTCTTTTGCGGTGTGCCAGAGGGGAATAACCCAGTGCAAGGGATCTAACCTTGTTATATTTTGCCGCATATTCCCCGGTGTTATTTGAACTCTTTCATTTCTTGCTGATTAAATAAAACTCTTAAGTGGTTGTGCTAAAAACTAGTCAAAAACAGACTAGTCAGAGAAGGATAAATGATATGTAAGAGGCTGGTATCTTAGCTCGGGGAAAGCATCCAGAAAATTTTGGGTATGTACCGAGTTCTTGCCCAAAATTTGTTTGACATTTGAGGTTTGAAATTTTCCCCTCTCCAACTGCTTCATATAATAAAATTTCTGATGCTTTTTTAATTCTGTGTATTGTAACACCTGTAGTATGCGGTGCGAAATAGGCATCATTTAAGATCCACCTTCATTTCCATTTTGCATAAACATATTGATATTTCCTTTATTTTTCCTTTTTTCTTTTCTTTTTTTTTTTTGGCATAAGTTTTTCATTACAGAAAGTATAGGTGTGTTACAGTATAGGTGGCAGGGTCATACCAGGTTTAGTATGATTCAGTTCTGAGCTTGAGATTCCCTCTGCAGTGTGAAACACCGTAGTCTTGGCTTCCTGCACCTCCTTGGAAAGATTTTTGGTGGTGGCTGCCAGATAAGCTGATGGCTTTCTTGTGACCTTCTGCCTGCTGAGCAACTGCCCTGCGACCAGCGACTTTTTCTAAGAGGTTGTTGCATATTCAAGACAATTTTTTGATGCTTTGAGCTTGGGCTAGAATCCAAGTGGTATCCCTCAGTGAGGAGCCCGTGGTGCCACGGAGCCAGTCGGTGCCTACGTGAGCCTGCGCCTCTGTTTTGGGTAGTCTCCTGGACAGAATTGTCTCATTAGGCAACGCTATGCTGTAGTCGTGAAATTGTTCCCACATGTTTCAATTTGCGGCCTCCACTTGGAGTTCCAGCCCCGAGTTAGGCTTAAGAGAAGCGGTCAGTTTTAACTGGACTCGGTTTTAATGTTTCTCCCCATCCTTTCTGTCTGAAGCCTTTGCTTGGAGAAAATGAAACAAAATCCATCTTGGCAACGCATTTGTGTTTGTTTTACCTATACGTTGTTCATGTGGTTCCAGAGTTCCCACAACGGAGCCTTTTCGACAGGTTTCTGAGAACTTGACCATTTTCTTTGGCTTCAGAGAGGAACTCAATATCTGTCGAAGGGAAACGCATCCAGACAGGGCTTGCGCTGCGAAGCGTGCATGTGGTCGTAGTCTCTGAGGCTCGATCAGCAGTAAAGATGATCACTATTTTACTCGTCACGCTTGAAGTGTTTAAATTAGGCAACGTTAGCCTGGCCAGTATGCCAGATAGTGCCGTACGACTCATGAGCCAGTTCTGCAAAGATCTCTAGAAGGATGGGATTTGGAAAAACAATCATCTCCCATCCTTTGTGAAGTCCTCTCTGTATTGGATCAACTTTCTTGGCTGAAATAGCTGTCTGGAGGCTCAGTATGCCCCCCTTGGTCTGGCCATGACACCAGGCAAACCAAACATGCAGTGACACAGGAGGACTCTGCAGAGCTGCTGTATGTAGCAAAAGAGTATGTGCCCCTTTTTTGCTAGCCCCAAAACCACTGCCAGTGGTGCGCTGACGCTGTCGCTAGGTCTGTGACAAACAGCACCCGATAGCTCATTGACTGCTTGCTTTACAACGTCCTATTTAATTTGTAGGGCCTGGGGAAAAAATATTTCCCTTTGAGCAATGAGACGTAACCGTTCTTATTCTCTATTCAGAGAGTAATCAGAGACATCCTGTTGCAAAAATAACAAGAGGGGAACCAAACGCAGCATGCCGCTAAACGCCATCCATCATCGCAGCCTGCCCACACGTCCTCCCCCCTCCCCTGACCCCTCAAGTCTTGTTTGGAAATACAAACAACTTAAAATGCTTTTCATGCTTTGGTCGCAGTGTTAAACTCGTGGAACGTTGTTTGCGTTTTGCCTTTTAGCAGCAGCTGATGCTGGTTTGCCTGCTACGAATTGTTTTTTGTTGTTGACAAGCAAAATTTGGATGCGCTCGCACCGCGTTTGATTTGACCGAAATGGCAGCAGCCTTTCCTAGTTTCCTGTTGCGTATGATTTATCCCTTGCTTTCTTAAGTAATGGATTTAATTTTCCTGCAGATTAATTTTAATAAATCTCGAGTATTAGCAGCAGCAGCTGAGTTAGTTTAGCCTCTCGAATGACAAGTGTCCCGATCCATTATATTGTCGAAAGCGACAGTCTTGACCGCCCTTCCACACAGAACTGCATACGCTCTTGTTAAAAAGCAGCTGTTTTTATGAACTTGCAGTGCTGCTGGATTTGCTGTGCTAAGCACTCATAAAAACTTAATAGTTGTACAGGAATAGCTTTTCATCAAAAAAAAGATGGGGGGAGTTCCATCTCGGTCATCAAACAGCATTTTCTAAATAACTGACTCATTCGCGACCATGGTCCCAGTTGTGGTCCCACAGGATTTTGCAAGTAGCCACTGGTGTCTGCATCAGGTCTTACTGCCCGTGGCTTTGGGCACGCTTGTCCTCAGTTTGCCGCAGGTTTAGCGTCAGGTCTGCACACAGGGCCAGGAAGCATTGCACATGCGGTGTCAGAAGATAGTTGGGGTTGGAGGGACCTCAGGAGATCCCCAGTCCAACCTGCTCAAAGCAGGGGAAGCGATGAGATCATCAGGGCTTTGTCCAGTCTGGTCTTAAAAACCTCCAATATGTGCATAACCTCCAATATGTGCTATGGAATATAACTGCATTCTCCTTATGCAGAGTATTTGCACTCTCAAGCTCGCTTTTCCTTGTGCATTTAAGAAGTTTAAGTCTCTTAACTTGGAAGAAGTCATAACACTGCTAATGCCTTGGAGGTTTCCAAAGGAAGAAATCTTAAAGTTGTTTGGAAAATCTTTTCCCTGGAATCCTATTAATCTCCTCACTTAGCAAAGCACATGGAGTGCATGTGCATGAAATATGAACTTCCTAGTTCTGGTGGCCACTGTAAGTTGTTATTGCAATTAATGAAAACTGTGTCATGCTTTTCCTACTTGTGGGCATGTATGAGTGAAGTGTTGACTTTTAGGTTAAACTATAAACCAAGGTCTTGAAGAATCCAACCAAAAAGAGCTTCTAAGCTAGTAATCTCACTCACTGATTGGCTTCTATTTATGAACAATTGCAAATATATAACTTGGAGATTCATAAACTGGTAGAAAACTGCAGTGTGTTGGGCTTTCTGTATTTATTCGAGCTCTCCAGACACGGTTGCTGGTACTAGCCCTGCGGCTACTGCAAGTGTAGCAAAACTAGTCCCCGCTGGAAAAGTGTGAGTGCTTTACAAAAAATCTTCTCCTGTAATCGCTGTTGATAACTCAGTATAATTAGCTTAATTCTTTGCTGGCTAACACTAATGTAAATCAGGAATGTGTCTCCTACGGATGTCAGTGGAGTTACCCTGATGTAAGTGAGGAAATCCATGTCCTGAGCTTATGCTGAAACTTGCATTCAGCTTTTAGCCAATCTGGTGGTTTAAGCCAGAAGTTTAAAATCTCCCCAAGGGCTTCGGTACAACTTTGGTTCCCATTTAAAGATCAGCCTCTACTTAGCTGACTGGTCTGGTCCCTTGGGTGGTCATTTCAGATAGGTTTCATTGTATTTAAGTTAAAGCAAATAAAACAAAAACTCCATAAATCTACAGTTCTTCCCAAATAATCATTTTTAAGAGATCAGATGCTCGTTCCCTGCAGGGAAACATTCCAATATTTTGTTTAGAAAATACCTCATTTTAAAGGGACTGCCCTGAGATCTTTTGCATGATAAAAATGTTTCTTTTTGCAGTGGGAGGCTTTCCTCTTGTTTAAACAGGGCACAATTCAAAGCAGACACCACCACAGCAGCCTTTTCAAGCAACTTTTATCCTGCTTGTATGCAACCTTTATTATTTGAAAACAAGAAAATGTGTTCTGTCCCCACCACCACCCTTCAGGCTTCCTTTTTTCCTCCCATGTTTTCCAGAAGCTGTAATTGCCTGTATTTGTTATACAAGAAATTAAAAAAGGCAGCTTGATATTTTTGACTTGTACAATTGCTTGTAAAAATGTAGTCCTTGGCGTTTTGAACAGCAGGGTATTTTTCTTTCTTTTTCTCTTTCTGGCATGGCCACGTCATAGAGAGGAGGGGGGAGAAACCTTGAGGCTAAAACACAGTTTAATGAGAATAAAACCCACATCAAAGGGTGGGCTAATGGAATGATATAATGCTTACTGTGTCACTTTCCCAAAGGGGATATGGATGACAGTACTTATATTTCAATTGTCTATTCACTGTCTGCATAAGATGTTGATTAAATGGGTCTGAGGTATTAGAGTCCTTTTGTAGGATTCACAGAAAAATGGAGATACTGCACATTATCCTCAGATCAGAATGTGTATTAGCAGGAAATTATGTAGCTCTAACTACGTAGATGTTTTGTTTCTTAAGGCAGTAAGAAGGGTTGTTTTATGAACGCCAACGTTACATTCGGACTCATCTTGGCCAAGACCAAGAAGTTGCCTGCTGTTCAATGTGCACCGTCTGCCAGCTCCTCCTGCCTGAAAATCGTTCGGCAGCAGCTCAATAGAGACATTCCTCCGCAGGCAGCGCGCCGTTTGTTAAATATAAATCCCGCGGAAATGCTTGACCCCTCACGCCTTGCTGCTTTTCAGTGCAGCCGAGGGGCTTTTACCGCCAAATTATGTATCAGACCCTTTAGTCGCGGGGGGGGGCAGTGGCTAGGTTTGAGCGCGTTGTGCGCCGCGTCCCGTCGGGAAGCGCCCCAGATGCTCATGTATAAACCAGGAGTCACGGTGCGTTTGGCTATAGAGCTGCTCCGTCTGCTTGCGAGGAGCGCTGCGGAGCAGGCTCCTGATGGAGATGTCTTATCCGCTCGTGTCAGCTCCTCGCCGGGGGGCAGAGCCTGGGCAGCGCGCGGGAGTCAAACTGTTGGATACTAATCCTTCAGTTTTTCTGTCCGATATGAATGGATCTTTCGGACATCACTTTTAGCCACTGATTTTTATTTATTTATTTTTTTTAACTGATTTGGGATGAGTGGTTTTCTCCAAAGGTGGTTGCTAAAGTGAATTTCCCCTCTGTGACGCCACGCAACCGAGTTAAAACAATGTTTCCAGCCCAGGATCCTGCCCCTAACTTACGCGCAGGGTTTTCCTCTTGCTTCTTCTTTCCATGTCTGTCAAACATTTCAGGTTCGTGTTTGTAAATTCTGGCTTAATGCAGTCCAAATCCCCACACTTTGTTCCGTGTGTTAGTATTGAACCTTATCTGCTTTAAGCACAGCAGCATCATTCTTCAGCGTGTGCCAAGCGATCAAGGAAACGTCGCTACTCAACAAGTCCATTATGGAGCTGCCTCTGATTATAAGCCGCTCTACCTTGATTTCTGTTTACAGTAAGTTGTGTTAGAAGTGCACTTCTTTCTAGAAAGGACAGAGTTTATCATGCCTTATACAAGTTCTAACTTACGTGTTATCAGCTTGGCGAGCCAGCTATAAAAGAGGTTTTTCTTGCACTCTAATTAGCTTGGCGGACACGGGCTCTTGCTGTTCGGTCTTTGTGACTAGGAAAGCTTCATTCCTGAGGTTAAGAGATGCGGAGAACCTCTTTGACATGTTTTATTGAAAATTTCTTGATAAGGACGTGGAATCGCGTGGAATATTATATTATAAATCATGCAGTAAGGGAGCTTGAGCCACCGTGACGCGTTGCTGCCCTTGTGTAATAATAATACCTTATATGCATGCACTTTGTATATGTGTGGGGTTTTTTTGTTTTTTTTTTAACTTTTTCCTCTGGACATTTGTAAAATGTAGCTCCAGATGTCACCATATTAGATGAAAAACCCAAATAATATAGAAGCCCCAAAATACAACTGTTCTTATCCTCTTCTCTCGTGTGGGAAAACGGAAACTTTGTCTTGGTGCAGCACTCTGGTATATGACAGCACTCATGGTTTAAAAAATATTTTTGAGCTGCCCCTAGTGTAGATCCAGTCGTCTTTTAGAGGTGAGATTTTATTTTATTTTGGCTTCCCAAAAGCACTGTGTGTTCAGTTTTGTGGTATGGAAGAGGAACCCTAAGTTCAAACCTGTTAAACAGCAGAAATGGAGCCTCTGAGGGTTCGGTTCTTGCTGTACAGCCCTGGGACGGAGTCACACGACCCTGGTCCTTTAGCAGTAGATCGTGCCAAATGTCCCCACTGTTCCTGGCGAGTGTTTTGTGCTTTTTTTCCTAGGTTCCTGACAAGTTATTCATGTCAGTCCTGGTTTCAGTCACTCAAACAGTGAGATATCCGTGTCTTCTTCTGATGGACCATCAGGTAGTTTGCGTTGCCACTGTCCATGTTTGCATGCTCAGTATGATCAGTCATAGGTGAATTTAGGAATAAGTTGAAAATGGGAAAAATCCCAACTAAAGCCATGTACCAGTGAAGAAAGGATAGCTTGGACAGCTAAACATAGGTTCTTTTTTTTTATTTTTATTTTTTAATGGAGTAGTACCTTAGAAAAAGTTCTTCATTTTGGCAGTTGCTGCCAGGCTGTGGAGCTTTCATTTCCCTGGGACCTTCTGCTGAGGTTGGCTTTCTTTGCTTTTTGGGGGATAACAGATTTCTTGTTTTCTGCTCTCAATGTCAGAGGATAAAAAGAGAATCTCTGCATTCCCAAATATTCCAGGCTGTTTTTAAAGGACACTCTTGGACCCAAAGTAGCTAGACCAAAGCCTGTAGAAAGATGGTTAGCCCTAGAGTCAATTTAGGAGTATATCCTGTGCTTAGTCCTCCACATCTCCTACCCTCTGCTGAGGACTTTTCATTTTGCTCCTATTAGAATTTTCAAGTACCTTAAAACTAGTTTGTATTTAGATGTTATCATGTTTGAACATAACGGAGAGCAGTTTTGTTGGTCAACTCAGTGGTGACACATGCGAGCCATGTCTGGCGGTGCTGAAGGTGACAGTGCTTGGCTTACCGTGACAGATATGGCAGAGTCATGTCTTCTCGTACAGCAGTTTGCATTCAAATACAAGCACGTGCTAATCTGAAGAATTCTGATATGTTGAAAAAACTCTAAAATTGTCTATCCGGTTTAATTTTTTTGTTGTTTTTGTGGACAATTTTTTGCTGACCATTCACTGTCTGTATCATTGCTATCTATAAAATAGCCTGCCTGGGGTGATCTACAGCAGCAGCATGGTGGGCAGCTCTCTCTTATGGTAACTTTTATGTTTACACGGTACTTTCTTTCAACTGGAAGAATCACCTCTCAGGTGAAAGATAGCAGCTACTTAAGAGCATCCTGTAGAGTCTTAAAATGATCCGTGAGGATCAAATGCAGGCTTACAGGCTGCAGAGGGAACTGCAGGTAGGCAGGAACTATTTTCTTAAATTGCAATTTGGCAGGCTCATCTGCTCAATGGCTCTTCCACTGAATAATGTCTAGAGCCTGGATTTTCCCTCTGCTGCAGACCATTGCTGCTTGTCCTGTTCTTTCTGGAGGTAGTGAATGACTTATTTTGCTCATTTTCATTGCTTCCAGGAAGGTATTTAGAGTTTGTGATCCTGTCCTTCATAGTCTAGAATGGCTGGATGATCTTTTCTTTGAGAAGAGGTTGATAAATACTCTGGAACTTCAGTTTTCTCCATCTTAATGAGACTGAGAGCTAGCCTGAGACTCCTTTATCAGCTGCTTTCTAAACGTTGGCTGAAGGTTGAGCAGAAGCACATGTTAGATCCTATTCTATAATCGCCCTAAATCACAGAAAAACATTTCTAGAGAGAACGTATTACCCATTCGATTTGTCAGCTGGTCGCTGGTTCTTAAATGAATAGAGAATTGAGTTTTTAAAATAAAATGAATGGATCACTTAACTGCCATGCTGTAAGGTTACGTTTGTTAGGTTAAAGAGGAGGATTTAGTTTAAATATTATGGGGGCCATTTTTCAAATTTACTGTAGGTTTGTCTTGTAAGCACTTTAAAAAAATATTTACATTTTCATGACTGCAGGGAAGCTGTGATTATTATTCCCCCTATCACTCCTACCTAACAAAGACATATAACAAGGAGCGCGCTAACTCTCTGCAGGGTTGCTTAGAGTTGTTATGATTAGCATTCTGGTGTATATAACAAATGTAATAAGAACGTAAACATTTTAAAAGTATAGGTCCTTTTCATTTTTAATCTCTTGCTCCGAGTGGAGTGATGAGGCCGAATTGGAGTTTCTGCTTAATACCAAAGGGCAGCATAATTTTTCTTTTTCTTTTTTTTTCATGACCGAATGCGCTGTTAGAAACTGCAAGTCTCAGTGGGGTTTCTCTAAGCTGCATCATCCCAAACGTGTGGTTGCTTTGGTCCCAGGCTCTTGAACCTGTGCGCAGTGAAAGACCAGATCCTGACACCGTTTACATGGAGTCACACCAGTAAAAATGAGAGCAGAATAGGGTTAGGAGACGGCTCCGTGCTGGGGGTGCCTTTTTATCCTCGAACTCCAGTTTTTCTTTCCTCTGTTGGGTTCAAATCCTTCTTGCCTTGCCTTAGTGTAAACGTAGCATCTCTGTGGAAACTTTCAGCAAAATCGGTAGAGTCAATTTTGATGTATGCAAGCATAAAAAAGAGAGATGTGTCCCTTCCAAGATGAAGTGATTCCTTTAAAGCAGACTTGTTTGTTTATGATTGTTTTAACGTCCCTCGCTCTGGCGAGGGAGACCGAACATCTGCAGCTCAGATTCTTTAGGAGCTCGGGAAACTAATTGCCTCCAATTTGGTTAAAATACAGTGCCAATTACACTTTTCAATCATAGCTATATACAGCCGTGACGAGAAGGTTTGGACTCCGTGCATGGGTTATTTCTTCCTTGGGAGAGAAATGAATTGACACAGAGACGGGATATTTTATCCTGGTCTGTATTTATTTGCAGTAAGTACACTCTTAAACCACGATGGTAGATAGCGAAGCCAGAGCTTGGTTTGCAATTTAGTGCCAAAAAGCAAGAAAGCAACTCCGTGACAATTTCCAGCCAGTTATAGAGGTTTATCCATCACAGAACTTTATTACCTTCCTTGCCATATATCGAAGTCACTCTTTACTGAATCCCGCCTCACTTCCCTGTTGATGGTCCAGATGTCATTCAAAACCACTTCCAGTTTGGTGCCCGTGGGCCTGGGTTTACCCTTCAGATAGAAGAAGGGTATTAGTGACTCCAAAAAGGGCAATTCATTTCAAAGAGCTTTGCATTTTAAAGAGGTTTATTTGAAACATTCAGGGCTGTAAACCCTTTATCGGGAGACACAATACTATAATGGCAGTCTAAACCCCTTATTTAAGTGCACTTAAATGCTGCCCATTAACCCTGCTCTTTAGGCTGTTTCGGAGCACCATACAAGTTTCTTACCTCTTTTTTGCAGATACTTCCTCCTCGGTTCAGATTTTATATTACAAATGGTTTTTAGAACTTTCCCACAAGGGTTTTTTTTTACACTTGGGGAAGAGTGCTGTCCCATCAGAGATGCTGAACATTTCTGTCGTAGTCATTACCAAAAACTAAATTACAAAACCCCAGTTACAAACATGAGCAGGCAGAATCTACACAAGTGGCTTCTGGCTATGTTAAAAACTGCAGTAGTGTTATACCCAGGTGAAGGGAATCTGATATAAAATCCCAATTCTTGTAGTGCAGGTAGAGCCTGGTCTCCCACAGCAGTGCACCTTTGGGGATGAGACACCAGACAAAGATCTGCGCACGACTCAGGCTTGGAGTCATAAGGCAGAGGTTGAAATAAAGGCTGAATGAAGAAACTGCTTCTTGACCTGTAAAGACGAAGTTAAATAATTCATTAAAGAATAAAAGACTTCACAAAGCTCCCTATTTGTTTGTATTCATAGAGAGTCTCTCATCAGCCGTAAATGATAGACAAGCACATATTCCGCTGCTTCGAGTTGGTGGGGAAGAATTCAACTCCCAATTAAAAGTGCAATTTAGTTTTACATTTTAGTTTTAAAATAAGTCATCCTCCAGCCCTCATCAGGAGTCGTGGACTTTCTTGCATGACTGAGAGAGCATAAATGAATATCTAGTCAGATCTTTTTCTACATTTTTTTTCTTAAAATAGTACCATTTTAGCTCATTGATAGATACTGTTCAGTTTAATGAAATTCTGGTGCTTTGCAAGATTAAGCCTCCGTCAGCAGGTTCTTGGGCCTTTCATAACCTTCAGTCACAATGTAACTGTGGGAGATGGCATAAAAAGTGAGAGCGCAGATTGCTCATGTTTCGTAGAGCTTGTGACTGATACTGAGCAAGATCTACGCGATAGAAAAAAGGCTTCTAGCAATAAATCCATTCTGCCAGTGCTGCAGCTATTTTTCCTTTTAATTGGAAAGAAATTCCTCTCCTTGGAGACTAATCAAATCTGTAATTGAAAGTTGTAGTTGAAGATAAAAATGTTTTGTCAGTCATGCTTTAAGTCCTTTGTAAAAAAAAGATATGCTGTGGGAAAACTGTGCTAACTAGGCGTCGTAATCTGTCATCATGTAGCCACACGGATTGAAAAATCTCACGTCTGAACCTGGATGTTTTTTCTGTCAGGTACCATCCACCATCACATTGTAGGACTCTTCTAGAGTTTAATCCGATGTCTTTTGCAAAAAGCAAGAATCATTTTAGAAGAATCGTCAGTGATGAAGCTGCTGATCCAGACAATGTTGTTCCAGTTTCATTTTCCATTACTGTTGTTGTTTTTACTGTATAACTTTTACAGCTGACAACGGTCACGAATATGGTTTTTATTACTAAAGATATAAATATGCAGCCTGAAAGGATTTGTGTGGAAAGTTAAAATTTAATTTCATTGCTGGTAGATTGCCATAATTTAGTTGTCTGCTGTGACTGCTGATTGATTTTGAAAGCTTTTTTCCTTATTTTGAATTTGGAAGTTATGAGAGTGGGTTTTTTTTTTTTAGCCTCCTATCAAAAATCCTTTCAGGGAAGCTGCTGTTGCTATTTGTGGCAAAATGTGCCTTTTACAGCCATGCGGCTCATTTTTTTGCAGTCAGCTGACTTTATGGCACTAGTGCCAGAAGACAACTCCCCTGCCAGTTCCAGACATCTGTCCATCTGGGGAAGCCAAGCTAGAAATCACGCAAACGCAATCCAGAGGTGTGCGTGAGGGAGATGGACTTTCCTCCCCATTGCCTAAATCGGAGGAGCAGGAGGGCTTCTGCACAGGCGTGGGTTATTGCAATGCATTAGCACCCTCAGCTCCTTGTTTCTCTGGGGTCACCAGTGCTCGTGGGATGGGACTGTCCGTGGTGACCTCTGGGGTTGCTGGCCTTCCTTAATTTTCTTGGTTGATCTCCAAAAGCTGCCAAGGAGGGTTCAGCAGTTCTTGGGTGCTGATCTTAAAGTGGAAAAAAAAAAGAAATCCCTGGCTGATGCTCCTCAAACTGAGGGAGGTGACCAAGTCATTGCTCAGGATCCTGGTAGTCATGATGACCACAGGCTCAGCTCTCACCCTGGGGCTGGTTGGTGGCAACTTAGTGTTGCCTGGCTGCAGGAATTAAAACGATGCCAGGAGATGAGCAAAACTCGGGTGAATCAGAAGCTGCAGAGAATGAGGAATTTCTGAGCTGCGTTAGGTACATTTGTCCTGCAGGTTTCTATGGGCGTTCTCCCCTTTGGAAATTAATTTGGGCTTTCGTGCCCATAAAAACTGTCGTAAGAAAGCAACTTGTGCATCCGTTTCTGTAACCCCTCATTATTGTTGGAAAAATGTAAAAACCTCAGACTGATGCTTTTGTCTGAGTTTGTAAATGGCTTCGGAAACCTTAATAACTTATTGCTGACCTGGAAAAAGTTAGAGGGAGAGTGCTTCCTCTGCCAGCCTTGTACTGGTGACTACTCTGGGGGCATTTTTAGTACCTACAGATTCCAGAAATAATAAGCAGCTTGTGATGCTTACTCCTGAAATTTTATTTTAATTATATTTTTGGAACAATGTTCATACACTGGACTTGTATCTCAGATGGCAATGGTAAAACAAACTTGCAGAGATGAGAATCACACCTGTATTCTTTTTCTGCCAAATAACTTTCTCTGAGCTTCCATCATTTTCAGTTAGCATTCGAGACTGTTTTAGGCTGTTCCTCCTCATATTGTGACAGTTTGTTTTGACAGTAGGTGCAGATGAAGTTCTTGTCCAGAGTAGCAGTGTCAAGACTCATCTGAGCCATCAGTCTCACCTTTCTTGTCTCAGCATCCTTTACGTGTCCCCATAGAGCGTTAGGATGTCAATGGTAATTTAGCACTGTTTCTGTGGGCAGCAGCTGCAAACACATGATAGATCTGAGGGAAAGACGTGTGGTGGTGTTGATGAACCTGTATCTCGACAGAAAACTTGTCTGATAGACCCAAAAACTATTGTTGTCTCACCAAAGATATAAGTAACGTTGCGGTTTAATTAAAGGATATAGTCTGCACAGAGTATTTGCCATCGTTGCAATCCCATGTGAAGGAAAGGGAGGATGGGTATCTTGGCTTCTTCTGGAGGTGGAAACGACTCTTAGCATGTCCCTTCTCACCTTCCTTTCCCCCCATTTTGTGTTTTCTTTTTTTTGTGTGTAAAACACAAAAATATGGGTAAAGAAAGTCGGGGAGCCAAGCTATTGGATATTTTTTCTTTCTTCCCAAGCCCCCAAAACTTTAAAGACCATTTCTTCTAGGGCATGATTGAAAGCATTGTGTTGAGTCCTGCCAGAGCAGACGGGACCTAAGTGTCTCTGTGTGGTGCCGCGCGATGGTTCGAGGTGCCGTTCCCTGCTGCTGTGCTGCTGTCCGACCTTGCGTGCAGTATCTGCCCTCCGCGTTTTTTCCTTCTCTGCCTCTGTCCTGCCTAGTTTAGATCATCCTCCACGGTTTGGCAAAGTCACCAGAGCCACCTGGCCTGGTGGCTCCAGGGGCAGTTGTCAGTAAGGTCTAATACAAAATACCAACCGCGATTTTTGACATTTAAACCCATTAAGGTATTCTGTGTATGGTTGCAGCAAAACAAAAGGGCTTTTTTTTTTTCCCTTTAGTTTGCCTTTTAGAAGTGGGTGATGTTTCTATAAAAGGTTTCTGACACACAGGGAGAAGAGAGAATTTGTTTTATTACCTTTTGTAGCAAGCTTTGAATCTAATTTTTAAATATAAAGCACTTACGTTTCACCTGAAAAATATGCAGACAGTCTTAAATGGACACTTACATTCAAGCTTACACTTTTATGTAAATATGTTTGGCGTGCCCAAGTTCCCATTAAGGCAAGGTCACAAATTATTTTTCTTATATATTTACATAACATCTGAACATTAATTGCATATAACTGCTGATTGCATGAATGCACCTATTCACAATTCATGGAGGCTTTGTGTCTGCATTTATGTTTGTGTCAATATAGTCACAGAGTTAGGTCGAAGCATTAGAGGCTGATAGTGGAATTTTCCATATTTCTAAATATTGATAGGTTTTGAGGAGGGAGTTCATCTAGTTTCTTGATTATTTTTTCTGAACACAGTTTTCTTTCAACTCTTCTCTTTTTTCCTCCTTTTTTAATACTGATTTCTATACTGTAATGCTAACCATACTTCAGCAGCCATCTTCACAAAATGTTTTGCCAAAGATAGTGTAGGAAAGCCTGTGTATTGGTGAGACTATTAATCTTTAAAGACATTAAGCTTCCTAATGCTGCTGTAAAATAGGTAAGATACTACATTAATTTTATAGATGGGCAAATGGTTTCATTTGTTTTCCCTCTCTCAGTTTTTCGAAGTAATGCTGTGAGTCAATAAGTACTATTACCCATGACTCCGGAGCCTCTTAAATAAATATCCTTCATGCAAATGTTTGCAAGATCATTATATAGGTATAGCCAGCCCATCTGTAAGGAGCGCCTGGATTCAAAGATGTACGCTATTGCACATGAATTAAAACAGACTGCTGCGTTGTCCAAAGCCACCATCAGTGATACGGTGGGTGAGGGTCCGTGTGGATGCCAATGGTTGTGCAAGCAACCTGAATTTCACTCGCGTGGGATTCCTCCTGCTCGCACCCCATTCTTGCCCCACTGGCACCGGGCCACCCTTGGGCAATTCTTCCCAGCCTGATTGACAGCATCTGGAAACCCTCTGTGTCAGCTTTGAGTTGATTGAATAGAAACATTGGCCTCTGTTCCTCCTCTTCCTCCTCCTCCTCCTCCTCCTCCTCCTCCTTTTCTTGGACACTTTTGGTGAAGTGTGACTGGGAAGGGTCCATCTTGGGTGAACTCTATGGGAGAAAAATGTCAACAAATTTTCTTTGGATGAGGAAAGGGTTGGGTTTTTTTCTTCTGTTCAAACTAAAGTTCTCTCATAAGCTTTTAGTCGAATTTGAGTGTCCTGTAGGAATATTATTGGGCATATGTCGGTATATACATTCTCAATAAAGGACAGAAGGGGCAAGAGGCAGAACTACCCGTTTTGGTTTTCCTATGGGAAGTGTACTGTGTGGTGACATACTGTGTATTTTTGAGCTGAAATTTGAAGAGAACTCATTTGGCACTTGCAGTATTTTTTTTCAGAGTCTGATTTTAATCAGCCAAATAACTAAAACCAACTCCTCCCACAAATCCATCATAAAACCCAGTTTCTTACTCAATGTTTTCTTTCCAAGCTAGCTCCTTGGCCAATTTTCCAATGAAAGATTGCCTTTTTTTCCCCGTGGGAGCAATTCCCTTACCGTAAGTGAACGCCCAAGTGAGCTGAGGCTTATGTACCAGCTCCTGTCATCAGCCAGCCCATATTGTGTGGGATGGTCTAAGGATGAAGGAGATCAGTAGACACCGCACAGCCATTTTTGACCACCACTTGTGAATTCCCAAACACTGAGTTATCCGATGCTCATGGTCCCCTGATGCACGTTGGACTGCATCATGGCATGAGGCTGTAGGGGGTACTGGGATGACATGGTGATGGGGCAAATCCTGCTTCAGTGCAGCATCACAGCCTTTCTCCTGATCCTGCATGAGATCCTGGATTTTCTGTGCTGCCTGTGTGAGATAAAGGCACCCTGACAAGGGGGCATGCGTTAAATCAGTGAACCTCACACAGCGTGTGTGAGTTTGGACAGATCTACTGTAAGAATGGAGATGTGGTGAGTCTTAGCAAACCTTCGCATAATGGTCCCTAGCAGACCATAAACTAGTAGAAATCAGAATACCCCTTAAAATGCTGTGATTTAAGCTCAAGGTTAGTCTTATCTTTAGTGACTCTTGGGATTTTAAGAAGCAGAAAAAACTACACCAGTGATTGAAATCTCTCTCCTTTTTCCTCAAATATTCTCTCTTTCCCAGTGGAGAGTTGCTTATGCTTCTCTTAGACCTTGTAAAGATGACATATTAGTGTGAGAGTGAGTAGAATTCTCCTCATGGATCCGCAAGAAAGCAAGCTCCCAATTTTGGTTTGCAGTGTCTTTGTATCTCTGGAGCATTTTATGGGGTAGAAATAACAAATCTGAACCATTAGATCACAGTTTGAGTTTTTGATCTCAGCTGGAGTTTCTGGTGTAGGCACTTATAAGTCAAACAATTACTCTTCTAGGAGAATTTTACATTTCCTTGATTTATAAGGAAATGCTAGTTAATTGGAAAGAAGTAGAAAATGCAATACTTTCTAGATGTATAAAAGTAATATGGTTCAACTGCTTTTGAAGAACAGCCATCATGAATGATTTGATGCCCTCCTCTGAGGTTGTTAGGACTATTACAGCCAATAATCAAACCCCCTTCAGCA
This sequence comes from Apteryx mantelli, assembly GCF_036417845.1. Classification (NCBI taxonomy): domain Eukaryota; kingdom Metazoa; phylum Chordata; class Aves; order Apterygiformes; family Apterygidae; genus Apteryx; species Apteryx mantelli. Next base: position 4,397,132 of record NC_089996.1, read on the forward strand.
ACTTCCTTCTGAGAAAGGCAAAAACAAAGACACTGAGAGATAAAAATGTGCTTTCATCCACCAGAAACAGAATGTATCTTTGGAGGTTGCAGTCATGGAACCTAACCCTTTACTTTTGATAAAGCCACGTTATTTAAAGATTTTTTTCAGATCTGTCGGTGGGATCCCAAGGTGTCACACTGTTGGTGAGTCTTCACACTTGATTAGTGAGAAAAGTGCTCATTGCATTAGGTCAAACCGTGTCCTCATTTATGTCCCTGAGCCCCGCAGGAGCAAATGTGGGTAGCACAGTCCCATAGGGTCCAGCTCATCTTTTGCCTCCTTGGGAGGGTGTATATTGTGCAAATTTGGGGTTTACACCCTGTGATGGTGTTTTATTCAGGAATCAATCAAGCTGGATCTGTTTAACCAAACCCAGGTAGGCTTTCACTGTGGAGGGGCAACGTCTTGCGTGCAGCATTAGTAGTCGGTGTTGAGACAGTTTACTGTACAGATTGTGTTTTGCTGCCTTCCTATAAAAGAGCACAGCGAACTGTAACACCGAAGGGCACCGTGCCGTATGCTTCCTTTCCCCGTTTGGCTCAGGAAAGCAGTCTCCGATTTTATACATCTCATTGGCGATGGATGGCAACACGGTACCCCGGCTATATTTGTAATGTATTAGTAACACCGAGACTGCTCGCTGTTAACGCTGAAGCAAAGCGGAAATATGCTCCGTGAATGCTCTGTCACCGAAAATCCATGAATGGATTTGAAAAGCTGGATAAAATGTTGTGATTTGTTGACGCAGCCAATCCAGTTTAAATTGAAGATAGGTCTTTAGTGTGAGATTTGCTCATTTTAGCTCTTCAGATTATTTAGGAAGTCTACCCAGCCTAGGTCTGACAAAGGTTGTAAAAATCAAAATTCGAACTCTAGGATTCTTTACTGATAAAGCTGCTGTAAAATCCATCCCCACCAGCTGGTGCGACTTTTCCTTATGAGGGTCGGAGCTGTGCTGGCAACAGGTATTTTAGGGTTAAAGATTTGGCCATGATCGTCGAATACAAAGGCTGCACAGTTTTAAATTAGACAAGATGTGTAAAGTTGAGGTTCATGCAGAGAAATTTGTTGCAAGCACATGGATTTTACACTCTTGTATGGATGACTAAAAGTGTGTATTTAGCTGTAGGGGTTATTAAAAGTAATTGAATTAATGGAATTTTCCTCCCCCTCCATAGGTCTCCTACACCATATTATTTCTCTCAGTTTCATTTCATACTCTTTTCGAGTTGTACCAATTGCTCTTGAATAAGCTTGTGTAAAGATACCTCCGCCAGCAGCAAACATGTTTACGGGATGCGAGGGAGCACAAATAAACAGTCCTTAGAGTTGCATCATGGTTGTGACTGTGAAGTCTGGTTTTGCTAGCGAAACAAAAAAGTCCTTGTTCATTGTGTTTGGATGGTTATTGTGCAGCTTATTAGCAAAAGTTTACAAATCCGCTTCAGCTGCTTTCTTACACATAGTTTAGCAGGAACTTCCGACCTTCCCCGAGCTTAGGTCATGTGCGGTAGAAATCAGCAGAAATCATTTGCATCCGTATTTGTTTGCTGCTTGCAGCCAAACCTGAAATATCTCCAGCTTATTGCAATTATGCTCAGAAGGTAATAAGTTTTAGTTTTGGTTTTGTCACCAGAATTGCTTTGCTGTGCTACCCCTGCTTAGCACAGTGCGCAAGGTAAATGGGAGTGTAAAAAAATCCAGCCATTTCTCAGTAAATTCAAAAAAATACTCCTGTTGAGGTAATTTCAAAATGCTTGAACGTACACTTCTCTTAAGTGCTTCCTAATTTTGTGTCTAATCCTGCTGTATTTCAGTCAAAGGATTCGTTGGAAAATTGCAATCAGTTAAAAATCTGGCAAGCTACAACCGTTCTCGTTCACTCTAAGCCCTGAGCGCTTTTTCCAGTGTTCAGAATTCACTGAGATTAAAATCAAAGTAAAAGAAAATAGTCTGCTGGAAACACCAACTCTCAGTAAAGCTTATTTACCCAAAGAGTTTAAATTAATTTGGGTAACCCAGCGATGGCGAGAATAAGAATCACTTATTTCAAATCTGTGACAAGATTGCCTTTAACTTAAAAAAAAAAAAAAAGCTTTTCGTTAGGATGGAAGTCACATACGAACATTTGGGCTGGATGAGGACTTTTTGGTTAAAAAAAAAATATATAGCAAAAATCCGATCTTTACTGGCGGGAGGAAGAGCAAGGAGAGGGGCTACGGCAGCTCCCTACCGCGTATGTCCCCGGCTCTTTCCGCAGCCCCCTGCTCGCCGTGTGCTTCGCCGCTGCCTGCGGAGTCCCGGGAATCGCCCTGCTGATGCTGGGAGTGAACCCACTCACCGGGGCCCTGGGCGCCTTCAACATTTTCCTCTACACGTGCTGCTACACGCCGATGAAGCGGATGAGCATCGCCAACACGTGGGTGGGAGCCGTCGTCGGTGCCATCCCCCCCGTCATGGGGTGGACTGCCGCCACGGGTAGTCTCGATGCTGGTGAGTAAAAATCCGGGATTTACGTCTTGGGGGAGGGCGCTTGTCTGCAGTGCCTGAAAACACCTTCTTAAAAGGCAGTAATATGTTTTCTCTCAAGCCTAATTCTTTATGACCCAGTATTGCTTCAAAAACCAATGTATTCCACCTTTTGCAGCCCCAAACTCACTATTGCAGCACTGTGCCGGCAGGACCGAAGGAGCAAGCAGGACTCTATCGTTTTACCTTTGGGGGCATTTTAGGAACAAATACGTCAGCTGATAAAAGAATATGTTCCTACTGAATATGGGCTTAGGTCATCTTTAAAAAAAAAATCTGAAAGGAGAGCACTATCTTAGCAAGTGGGGTTCACGTGGAAGGAAACGGTAAGCAATTTAAGGATTAAAAACATATCAAAGTTAGATCTGACTTCGAGTCGGGAGCTCTCTGCAGACAAATGCCCAGATGTGTTTACTGCTGTCTTTCCACATGCCAGAAAATATCCTAAGATGAATTTATTGGTGTATTTCTTAACTGCACACTTTTAAACTCTAAGCTTCTAAATGCTCCTTTCCCCTCTCCTTGAAAAGCAGACGAAGATTTCTATTTTAGTAACTGTGAACTGTTTTTACATCCCTCATAAAACTCTGATCTCTTCAACAGCTAAATGCTGACACAATTAGAGCTTGTTTTTCCTGCCAGCTAGAAACTTAAGAATCAAAGTAACTCTGCGGAGTTATATTCCAGAGAAACTCATGAAGTTCAGTTAACAGGTCTGTTAAGAATTTTTTTTAGCGCACACTCATCCCGCAGTGTGGCACGTTTGAGACTTGAATAATGCTTCCAGCAACAAGCCTTTTAGACAGAAGTTATCAGAATCTGTGCAAAATCCGTAGCACACCATTCTGCATTTATGCTCCACACCTCCTGTAAAAGTCAGACTGAATTGGCTGTGTACAAATGTTCTGATATAGATCTAATCCAGAGCTAGGATGAAGGGGTTTTTTTTTGTTGTTGTTGGGTTTTTTGGTGTGCATTTCTCCTATACAAACTGTGTTTTTTATGTCTTTGGAAGTTTTTTTTATATTTAGACATATATGGTGTGTATGTATATGTATAGTGTCTCATGCTAAGGAGTGCACGTCAGACCTCATTGGAAGCTCTCTGATTCTAAAGAGAATGAATTTAAAAGCACAAAATAAGTGTATATTTGTAAGAATGGTATCATTCTGGCTGCTGTTGCTTAGACCCTGGATCCTATGGTGTTCAGGAATTTCTGTGTTGGCTTCAGCACCTTGTTGCCCAGTCGATGCTGAAAGATGACTCTCACATGCCCTTGCTTTGCCTTGCTTCAATGCGAAGTCCAGCCTAGAGGAGCTGGAGCGAAGAGCTCCGATTCACCGCAAGGAATTGCTGTAGTAGCTGCCACGGTTCAAGTTTCCGTGGTCTCTCCCCTGCTTGTGAAACGGCACCTAAACTGCTGCAGCAAACCCCAGCAGTAAAGTAATAAGCTGTTCCTATATAATTTGCAGCTGAGTTTGCACATGTTCCTTTCCACCAGCTCTGCCGTCAAGGGGATAATCCCAGGCAATGATGCGGGTAGTGGAAGATGGCAGATTTTCCCAGAACACGATGGTCTGCGCTGGTGCTTGACCTGATGTTGTATTGTATGTTGTGGGTAGCTAAAGCTTTCTATGATCATCTCCCGATCTGTGTCAATGAAGCCAGGCGGCTTATTTAGTAGTGAAAGAAATGTTATTGAGGTGATATTAGTCTTTATACTGAAGCACACTTGGGGACAATCTTGCAAATGGTGACCTGAACCTAGGATTTCAGTGCATTGCAGTATTAAAAAAAAGAAAAAAAAGAGAACTTTAAAAAAGAAAGAGACAAACAGAAGAAAACAAGTGCATGGTCAACTGAGATTTTCAGTGTTAAGCATTCTGCTACTATGAAGAAAGAGTTCAGCACCTTGCAGGATTAGACCCCTTCTGAGTATGAGTGTGCATATGTACATGCACAACAGTGTAGACCTGCACCCCTTCTCTTACCTGCCTGCCTACGGTTGTTGAGTTCATTAATAATGTGTAATGAGCTTGGAGACTTAACCTTGTTTTTAGGTAGAGGTGTGAAACTACATTTGCACCTCGTTTAAAAAAAGACTGATTATTCCACCCATTAGCAAAGAGGAGTGTGAGGGAAGGTAGTCAGAAAACTAATGTTCTCATTAGGTTCCCAAAGAAGGTTCTCACAGCTTAACTGGTGGGTTTTGAGTTTACGTTTTATTGTGGACTTTGTCTCCTTGTAATCTTACAGCGGTCGCATTGTTGTACATGTTGCTGGTTTTAGGGAAAATAATCTTTAAGTGCAGATCTTTAATTACCGTTGCAGGGTTACACCAGGTGTTATACCTTAGTGTATGCCCTAGCGTAGCCATTTCTGCAGTCTGCTGTATATCAGAGGTTCGATAGCATCACGTGGCATGATTCATAAACAGCGTTGTGAGACGCTGTTCGTCATTTGATATAATCGAAGCTGATTCCGAGTTTTCTATTCTGGGGATAATAGCAAAGTGTCTCAGATCTGAGCCGCCTTGTTTTTGTTTGTTTTATTTATAACTTTCTTATTTCAGGGGTTAATATCTTGACAGCTTCTAGCACAAGATACAAATATTGCATGTTCCAGGTAAAAACCTGGGATTCTTCTATTTCTAGTGATGCTAATACTTGCCTCTATTTATTATATTATACATCTTTTGCAAGTTTTACAGTGGTCCCCAGTGATGGCTGCTTCCATTTCTGGCCCTAATAGCTCTTTATTTATACGCTCTTAAGCCTAATTGAACATCCTACCACCAACCCTGGATTTTGCGCCAATGTAATTTAGGGAAAACATCACATTTCAAAAGAGAAAGATAACGTTATCTCTGGGAAGATGTGGAATTCTTTGTTGTGGGTTTGGGGTTTTTTTTGTTTTTTTGTTTTTTAATGGCAGCTGTTTGAAACCGATGAAAGATTTGGAATGTTAACATTTCCTCGCTGGGGGAGCCACGTGCAGGTGAGATGGTCAAAGGTGCGTGATAAATGTAATTTATCACATGGATATCACTACCACATATCTGGGGTATTTATGCAGGGCTTAACTGCCAGGCTGTGATCTGCAGCAACACGTTTGCTTCCTTGAAAGCAGGTTTCATTGTTCCTTTGTAGTACTATTTATTTCCAAAGATATTTGTTTTTCTAGTAAAGCTAGATGCCCTCGAATCGCTCCTTCTGATTTTACGAAGGAAGGGCTAGCAGGAAACTAATGAAATTCGCTTAAAGCCCTAAGTGATAGTTTAAAGACAGAGGAGAAAGAGGAAAAGCTCGGCGGAGCGTCCTTTTTGTATGAGATTTTCCTTCTGCGCAGCAGCCACGTTCAACAGTCCTGCTGTCCGTGACACAGTGCTACCGAGCCTGTGCGGATCCTGTAGCACATATGTCTTTAGGAAGCCACCGAGCTATTTATTTTGGCATGCAAGAGCACATCCGTACCCACGCTTTAAATTACACTCGTGCTGCTGGCCTTCCCCTTTAGCCTAATGCTGCTGCTCCCTTGTTCGAAGCATTTGCTGTCCATTTTAACTCGTTATTTCTAGTTAGCGAACCAGCTGGAATCCATGGTAAATGCTTCCGAGTGCCGTCGCCCGTATCGCGCCGTGTGCATTTTGCGCTTCTTCCCTTGGCCTTCACGTGCTCGTGCACCGGAGGCTTGATCCCAGCCGGCACACCGTGTCGCAAAGTGGAGCAGTGGAGTGCCGTAGCGTTCATATGAACCACCCAGTCAGATAGAAGCGACGAGCAGGGGTCCTCAACGTAATGCCCTTATCAGTTAAGGGGATTTATTCTGAGTAGGTGGCGGTGGCAGAGCAGATAACAGCCTTGACGGTAGAGCAGATATTAGAGCCCCGCGGTGGCCCGGAGCCATGGGTCTTACTGCACCAAAGGACGTTTATCTCGAGAGACTATTTAGTTTATCTCAGATGCTCCACTTCTGGTCTCGCTTTCCTGAAAGACATCTTGGACTGATTTTCATTCATTTTCCGAAATTTAAATAATTCCTGGGGCTACGGAATTTATAGGCTGCATATCCATTGTAATCACGGGGAGGCTGATTTTTAAATTGCCTTCGCTTTGTAATTCAAATTGTGTTGTATGGCAGACATTAATTATGGCAGCCAACATCTATTTACAAACGGGGATTTAGAAATGGGCAGTTCTTATCAGCTAGTGACATTTGGCAGATGGATGGTTTTAGTAACAACAACAACAAAAAAAAGAACAGGGGAGAAGGGGGGGGGGGTCCATGGCCCAACCTGGCAATTGCTGGAGTCTCTTAGACCTTCCCTGATGTGGCATTTGTCTGCCAGGAGGAGGGAGAGCAAAGCAACAGCTTAATTGCATGCAAAACGAGCTCGTAAAAACTGTAAAAACTGAGGCGGAGGGACAATACGAGTAAGCGGCTGTTCCAAATTTAGGACAAAAGTCAGCGAACTTTTTTTTTTTCTTTTATTTATTCCTTTCTATCTTCACAGGAGACAAAAGACGTGGTGGTTGCACCCCTGGGGCATGCTGGGGGACCGATTTCGGCTGAAAGATGAATTCACATTGAACCACCGATGTGGCGGTTCTCCGTGCCGCGTGCGGCTGCTTGGAGCAGGCGGGGGAGACGGGACGGGGTTGCGCCGCAGCCCCGGTGCCCTGGCGGGAGCTGGCACCCACCCTTGGCTGAGCTGGGTGCTCCAAAAGTGGCTGAACGAGTGCCGTTAGTTAGGAGCCCGCGCGTGGCGGGACAGCTTTGCAGTCCCCGGCTGAATCTGGTGCTTTGACGAACTTTGGCAAATGCTTCCTAAAACGTATTTGCACCTATGAACAGTCTGGGAATTTCACCTTACCCAACAGGCTCACGTTTTTTATGGCGTATGGTGCTGAGGTGAGCTCAGATGAATTATGCAGGGCGTTATTTTTCCTCCAGCCTTGGCCATTTCTCGAAGAAGTGGCCGAGTGGGCGCAGGGAGCAGCTTTTTTCTCCTCTCTCTCCCGTGTGGGTAGGAACAAGCTGCGCCGTCTTGTACCTTTGCTTGACTTTTCCTCCTTGATCGTGTTTTGCAAGAAAAAGCCATGCTTGGATTTCTGCGGAAAGGTGCGAGGCTTTCAGCAGTAATAACCTGCTGCGCGTCATATAAAAAGTGTATATGCACCTGCATATCTATATGCACGGGCAGATGTTTTTCTTGCCGTGCTGAGAGCACCTGAGGAAGTCCAGTTGCCTCCTTTTCAAGGCAGCGGGCGAAGAACATCTCCCCATGGCGAAAAAGCCCACTGGCCGCTGTATTTCCTAGCGGTGGCGGGCACCATGGCTCCTTTCGTCCGCACACACATCCGCCGTCCCCTTCCCTTCATCTCCTCCAGCGCCGAAGTCTATGGCAGCCCTGTGCCGACCGCTCTTCCGCAAGCCTTTTGTGCCCTCCCTCAAAAGAAACAGCTATTGAAACCCGTGACCATGAAGCTCTTTAGGTTTTTTCCAGCATTTTCCTCCTTGCCCTTCGTTTACATAACCACCTAACCTTGAAGGCACCGCAATTATCGCCGGAGCGCCGAGCTGCGTGTGCCTACATTGACGGCCGGCCCTATTGTTTGCACTGGAGGGACCTTGTATAGAGCTTTAGAAAAGACACTTTTTTTCTTCGTCGTCTTCCTCTCAAGGCTGCTTTGCCGCTCACGTGTCATCCGGCACAATCGGCAGCGTCCGCTTTTGTCTCCTAGCGGGAGCAAAAGGGCCAGTTGTTGTCCTGCTCTGCTGCCGGCCTAGGCGATAGCCACGGTAGGAAAATATGATGGAATTCTCCCAGTTTTGTTAAGGCTTGTGAGGAGAAAATTCACCCAATGCCTTGATATTTGAGAATGTTCCCTAATCGCAGGTTAAGATGTAAATTTTGGAGAGCTGATCCCTTTTCAACTCCCAAAGGCAACTGTGAAAATTAAATAGCAGGCAGCGGTTTTTCCTTGGGAGAGGTTTTTATCTGGGCGGTATCCTGAACACATGTAATCCAAGGCCAATTGATTGACCCTAATAGTTATTTTCCATCACTGAAACTAGGTGAAGGAAAGATATTAATTATGGCCTGTTCCAGCTCTCCTTTCACAAAAAGAAAATGTTATCACCAGCCAAGTAAAGCAGTATTTGTATTTCAGGTCAGAACAGTTGTGTTTTGGACATGGGCCTCCAAAAGAAACCTTTGGGTGTTTAGCACTGAATCTGCGACAGGCACTAAGGCGATCCTATTATAGACTTAAAAATTTTTCTTTACACCCAGAACTGCTGCACATTGAGAAATCGCCAAAGCAAGCTGCTGTGTTAAACTGGTGAGCAAGCACAAAAGAAAAGGTAGAAAAGAAAAGCTTTGGGGCTGCATCGAGTACATTCCTTGCCAGTGCGACATCCTGCAGAAGTCACTCAGGACCACAGTGAAGAATGTTTTGCATCGGCTCCGTTTGGTTTCCTGGAGAAACGGGGGAAAAAATGCCGAGCCTTGAGACATGGTCACTCACAAGCAGGTGGCTACAGCTGGACTAATTCAAGTCGCTGCGCTCTAATCTACCTTGTCTGGATTAAAGAGGAGTAATTTGTTCGACATCTTTTAACTGAGAAGAGCCAGTTGTGCGCTATCAAGCGGTGTGTGGTTGTTTCCTGACTGCGCTCCGTTAAAAGGCTAAGCTCCGGCTACCAAACCCTCTCGCGTCTGACGGGAGCCAAACTCATACCCGCTTCCTAGAGACACCAGGCTGGTGCTTTCCTCTAATAAGGCAGCAAACTACCAAGGTCTGGAAATAATTTTAAAATTCCTTCACATTATTCAAGGCAGAAGAATTACTAAAATTGTGCTTTAAGCAAAACAGCATTCTTAGGTTGCCAAGGCAGTAAACACCAGCTTTGGGAAATGCAATAAGATTTCAACATCTGTTTTGGAGCTGATATTTTAACCATTCTGTGTTTATTTTAATGCCTGGTTGGCCACTTCCCAGTCAGACAGATGCGAGACCAAAGAAAAGACAGAAGGAGCGAGTCTATTCTTGATTTAATGCTACAGATCAGCTTCTCCCCTCCCTTTTTTTTAATTTATATTGATTAAATAAATAGGTGTTTGCCCTAACTAGAGCTCACAAGTGACACCAAGGCCTTGCATATCACTGCGTAAACCGAAGGCACTGTGCCTAGTCCAAAGAGCAATGAGAAGGAGAGGGGGAGAGAATACGCTCTTCGTCTCCTTGGCATGTTTACAGGAACGCGATGTCGATATGCGAACCGAGCCTCTGCAGATAACCTTGGACATGTTTGCCCAGACTTGTGCAGACGGGCCCAAATCCGTCTGCCCGTGCAGGCTGATGGGCCTCGAGCTGGTCCAGGAGCTGCGCAGTCTCACTGATGGTGCCATTCTCCAGCCTGTGCATCAGCTCCTTCGAGTCATTTGGTGCCCCGGGAATAACTTATCTTTGGAAATTTTCCTCTGGGTGTCGATGGGGTAGTGCTGAACTCCTCGGCGGTGTTAAAGCGGGCAACTGCAATAATTGAGTGGTGGGTGACCGCTCTGTGCGCCAGCCATGCAAAAAATAAAGTGCTCTGATGGTGAAAGGCGTTGCCGGCGTGTGAGAAGCGTATTTCAAATGACTGCTTAGCCCAGCGTCATCCTCAGCAGGGGACAGTCGAGCAGGATCCCAGTGTTTCTTCGTAGCGGCTGATGAAGTGGGATTGCCGTCCTCAGATTGTTTCATGTGAATGAAACAGTTTGTTCACCACGATGCCCCAGGCAGGATTTCTGTTGGACTGCTAGCTTAGTGGCTGAGTATTCCCACCGTTTCTTGGATGGCCTATGCATCCGATACCGGACAGGAGTTGTTCGGGGAGCTTGCAGCAGGGAATGGAGCTTTTCAGCTCTGGGTCGCCGAGCCATCTCCCAGGATGGAGAGGACAAGAAGTGGTGGCCGTCTGACTGCTCAGCCCTTGGTGTGTTGGTCAGTGGCCAGCGTCCATGTCATGAAAACCGTCTTCCTGTACCCTGCTCTTAGATGTTTTTCTTGGTGGGGAGGCCAAGGATTGAACGGGCGCAGGCACCGGTGTTGCTCACTAGCCTGAGATTTGGGCCGACCAGCAGACAAGGTTATCAAAGCGCGTTGCCAGGACAGTTTGAGGGCAGCTTGACCCAATGTATCTGGACTGCTCTTTTTTATGATGAACCATTTTGCCGTCTAGAGATGGTCCTCTGACTCATGAATGGCTTTAAAAGGAATAAACCATGAATTTTTAATCAAAGTTTAGAGAGACTGCATGGCCTTCCTGACACCCTGAAGGACACAACTTTGCAGGCGGTGCCTGTTATTCCGACAAGGAGCCTGCCAGCTCTTTCAGGTTGCAAGCCCAGCATCACCAGTGGCTTTTGGAAGTCTCATCTCACAATTATTGCCAAGTTTTAACCAATTTTTTTGAAATTTGTTGTCTTGTTAAGCAGTTTCTGAATGATGGTGGAATTTAGTGTCTCGCTTGTTTTAGGAAAAGTGAAATTTGTAGAACTTGAGTATTTTACTAGATAAAAATCTATTTAAAGAAAGATATAATCAAGATTTTCTGCCTTTTTCATCTCCAGTTGACATTTTGGCTTCATCCGAGTTATTAAAATTAAAAAAAAAAAATTCTAAGCTTGTTCTCGCTTATGACAAAAGATATATTATTACTATTTAAATATTTTTAAAAGAATCTAAGAAAAATAGTAGTAGCTTAACCTTAAAATTCATGATGAATAGTAAAATCTATCATTTACCTTTAACTCTGTGGAAGCTATAGGTTCTCTGCTATCCTGTAACTTCTGAGATGATTTAACCAGTACAGAGTGAAGAAGAAACAATAGGAACTAAATATAAAATGTTTTTATACCTGTTTTGCCCACAGAGATGAAAGAATAATGGAGAACTGGGTTGGAGGATGTGCCAGCTCTGCGTGTTACGGTGGCGAATTACCTGCTCTGGTCTTAATTAGGAACCCTGCAGAGAAAAAGGAGATTTGTGTTGATTAAATTTCATTCCCAAACTGTTGGGAACCACGCAGGAGAAACGGAGTAGGCTCTGCAGTATTTTGAACCACATAATTCTCCGGAGATGGTGTCTCTATAATATGGCTTAAAGACACTGCTGACCTGATTATGAGATAGTTAACATTCATCAAGGAATTAATGAGTATTGCGATGTCTGCTCTTGGGCTTGACAGGAGTCCTAGTTTGGGCTCTTTTGATACTGAATTGTACTGTAGCACGTGCTGTGCTTTGCAAGCCGTCAGGCTTATGCGGTGCTTAAAACTCTACGGCGACCTGACAATCTCGGCCGGTGCAAAGGAAATTACAGGATGTCCCAGGCACGTGGGAAGCTCTCCAAAAGATTGGGTCAGTTACAGTCCTCATAATGGTCTATTTAATTGTTTTACTGTTCAGCTTCTCTGTAAAATATCAGTTATCTCAATGGTTGCAATGTAATCAAAGTAATTAAATTCCAAAGGCTGGCATGTGAAAACCAGTGCTGTGTAAATGGGAAACCAGCCTCGAGTAGTTTAGCTGGTCTGGTTGTGTTTAAAAGTTTCGCCAGATGACTCCTCTTTTATTTTTTTCCAATGGTATTATAGTTAGAGAACTGTTACAGGGTTTTGTGTGTTTGAGGTTTCGGGTGTGTTTTGAGCTTGGCGGCGCCCAGCGTTTGAACAACCGAGCAAGCGAAGCCTGCGTTACGGACAGAGCATGCAGGCATGTAGCCCGCGGCTCGCCGAGAGGAGGCAGGCGCGTAGCTGGGGGAAGCAGGCACCGACTGAGTGCGTGCATGCCGGCCCTGGCTCCGGCCACTTATGTTTCCTCTTCTGATGGAGAGTTGCAATGTGCCTTTCCTCAAGTTAGGAAAAATGACAAGGTAATGTCTGTAAAGCACATCAGATGTGAAGCCTGAAAAATATTCCTATCGTAGCTTTATCGAATTCAGTATCTTGCCTCTGGTAATATGTTTTATAAGAATAGGGAAGCGCTAAAGGATGACATATTGCAAGAGCATTTTCCCCGTCATTTGTTCTGATGGAGAGAGTACTGATCCTTGATAAAATTTTATCTCAGTTTTTTTCCCCTGGGTTTCAGCAGAGCTTAATCAAGTCCTGTTTTGTTAGGGTCAAATTTACTTTTGTTGGCCCTGGCCGTGATTTTGTGAAACGAATGGTGATTTTGGGATGCTCCATTTTGAACCATCTTAAAAGCTTCAGATTTAGAGAGGGTGCTAAGCATCCGTCCCCTGAAAGTCAGACTTTAAGATGGTTCAGACTGCAGGATTTGCAAACATCTTGGGCCATACGAAAATCACCCGTAATTCTGTAGCAGGCAACGTTGTTCTGAAAGTTGCATCCCCTCTACATGAGCGTCTCTCTGTCTCCGTGCTTAATGTAATCAACTTCCAGAGGCATGTACTCACCTAATGGAAATATTTGTTACCCATTTTGAAAAGTGATGAGACAGGGTTTTATGCTGCTAATGTATCTTATAGGCAACTGGAAACTGCGTTTTTATTCAAGTTGGATGGGCCATTCCTTCACTGGTTGATAAGGGAGGGCAAAAAAGGTCTTTTGCAGACATAGATTATTATTATTTGCATCGCCACAACATTGCATGGTGTGCTGTTTAAGACAAAATCGAGACATGCCCAGCCCTAAGGAACATACAGTCGAAACGGATGGAGATGATGTTAACCACAAAGAAGCTCAAAGGAGAGAGTGACTTAGTTTTTACTGCTGTTACAGTCCTGGCAGTCACCAGGCAAGAAGTGAGAGTCTCAGGAAGAACTGAAGGGTATTAACCTGTGTGGAGACACACGTTACCATTTCTATTTCTATCAGATAATTAAGAAAATGATAGATTTTCAGCTCCGTAAGTGAGAAGCAGTTTCCAGAAAGAATGAACTCATGGAGGCAGGAAGATGCAAAGAAAGTGTTAAGGCTGGAGTGGAATGTTTGGGAGCTAGAGAAACAAAAGGAAAATTCAGGAATGCTCATAATGTGGAACAGCCTTGGGGGATTTCTGTGTCTTCAGACAAAATTAGTGAACACAGTTTAGTCTGAGGGCCTTCCTGAAGCTCGCTGAAATCAACATAACCTCCCTCTGCCTTGATGAACCTTGTACCTTGTCCTGAGGATAGCTGGAAAATTGTGAAAAATGTGGTGCATTGATAGCTCCTTTTTACATTTAAAAGTAGCTCATTGGTGTGAATGGAGTTATTTGCTCAAATTTTTTTGAAGTGGCTGGAATTGCTTTGAAGAAATGAGGAGTTCTCTATCTTCTGTCACCTCATTAGCCACTTCTGCCAGTCCTGCTGCCTCCTTCACGTCCGCGATCGAAGACCTCCAGTGCTGTGAGGACTTTCCTCTCTTCACACAATGAACAGTTATCTTACCATGCTCCAGACTATCAGGGTACCGTTCTTATCCTCCTTTTCTGCTTGTATTTCATTGAGCAGGACCCCATATTTCTGGTTATTAACATTTATGTGACACACCGCTCTGTCCCTTGGCTTTTCCCTTCTCAGGACGCACCAACTTGGACACCTGAGCGTGGAATCTAGAGAGTCCTGGGAAAACAGTGTCTTGCCCAGTTTCTGCTTTGATTCCATTGACCCTCTCTCAGGTAGAGACTGAATTAGTGCAGAGATCATTAGCAATGGCTCAGTCAGTAAGGTCATATATTAGGGAGAAGTAGCACAATGAAATGCTTTTCAAATTGAACAAGTCCTCCAAAAAACAGAAGAAGAACCATGCATAACCCTATGTGAGTTAAAGGCACCATCCCTTAACTCCTGCACAGGTTCTTAGCTCTGTTTTTGCAGGTGAAACCCACATCTGCTGAAGACTGTATGCAGCGTTCCTTTACCGTGGCCCAGCTGGGCGCCCTAATGCATGTTTCCTTCTCTCTCTTCCACTGCAGGTGCAGTACTGTTAGGAGGAATCCTCTATTCCTGGCAATTCCCTCATTTCAATGCCCTGAGCTGGGGACTGCGGGAAGATTACTCCCGAGGAGGATACTGCATGATGTCCGTGACCCATCCGGGGTTGTGCAGGCGGGTGGCTCTGCGGCACTGCTTGGCCTTAATTGGACTCTCAACAGTGGCTCCTGTGCTCGACATCACCACATGGACTTTCCCTATCATTTCACTCCCTATTAACCTGTACATCTCCTACCTCGGCTTTCGGTTCTACAGGGATGCGGACCGCAGCAGTTCTAGGAAGCTTTTCTTCTGCAGTCTGTGGCATTTGCCGTTGCTGCTGCTTGTCATGTTCACGTGCAAGAAACCTTTCCTGGAGAAGGAAGAGAAAGGCAATCTCCTCAGTGGAAATCATGGCAGGGCTGTGGAAATTAGATTGCCTTAAATGTCAATTACTTGTCATCAACGTGACACATCAGGTAGTGTATTTCAGTAATTACTGAATTACTGGGGAGGGGGAAGCCTGTGGTGATCTGTTTGAAGAAGAATCGTTTGTGCCTAGTGACCACTTCATGTGATAATTTTCTGTGTTCTTCTTAAAGGGAAGGGATGTGAGAGCTTAAAGTGTTCATGGGCCACAGGCCCACTCATCACAGATAAAATTCTAGCCTCCGTCAGAAGCACATCACTTTCTGATGGCCTTCCAAAGTCTTTGTGGGTCTTGATCTCACGTTTCGTGGGTAGGATTTCGGTTAGCAAATCACATACGCACACTTACCAAATGCCTTCACTGGCAGCCTTGGCAAAGAAATCAGGAAGCGACAAATGAATGGTTTATCACCCCCCGACAAATGAGCATCCTTTCCAAATTAAGCTTTGAGGCCCATGGTGGAGTGGGTGAACTTGTCTCAGTCCATGCTGTCCCTGCTCTGTTGTTACACAGAGGCCTTCAGTTTCTGAGACTGCAAATTGGTTACGTTTCCCAAGGTTCCCATTCACTTCAGTAGATTTTTGGGTTTCATATAGCCTTCACAATGCTAAAGAAATAAAGAAAACTGTCTTACAGCACACTACACATCAGCATTTAAACAGCCTGCAGATAAACAGATCCTCCATCGCATATACTTTGGAAGACCCCCTTAGCCATTTTACTGTACATCCATCACAGTGAATTTCTGTTTTTACGTTATTAGGGTCTGAACCTTGTGTGCCAGATCTTCAGCTGGTGAAAACTGGCATTATTGTTTATTCCAGTGAAGCTTTGAAAAGGTATACCAGGCAAGAATTGGAGGAGCCCAATAGTTTTAAGGCTTTTGTGTGCTAATGTGTCCTGTGCCAGTCCATTCACTCTAAATGCCCATCTACTGAGGAGTTAACTCCTGTACTGGATGAGCTCTGGGCTTGCATCAAGAATTTGAACTGTATTTAATATCACATCATCGTGGTTCGGAGGCCTTGTCTGGGATATGTTATCAGTAAGAAAACACATTTTACAGAAAAAAAGTTTTGGGGTGTTTTTATCTACTATTATAATGGTCAAATTGCTGATGCAGCCAGGGTCTTTCAAAAAAATTGTTGGGGATGGCCCTATTAAGAAAATGCATCATCTTTGTTAACTGATACAATGTAATACATTTCTAGCCACAGTCTAATGTATTTATTATGCTGTTGTGGGGCTGTGGCTAGCCCTGAACATACATGGGTTTGACTGTGACCAGCTGGGATACTTCCAAACACAACAGCATCTCATCTACTGTAGACGAGGGTTATGTTATAGTTTGTTGTGGTAGTTAATGCCTGTTATGACTTGACTCATTTTCATGCCAAGATTTCTTTCCCATGTGGAAAGGCCCTGGGCAGCACCGTTGTGCATCACATCCAAAGACGTCTGCTGATAGTAATACCTGAAATGGGAGACAGTTTCTCTAATCCGATCCCAAATAAAGCCCTTCAAGAAACTTCGCAAATCTGCCACCATGTGCTTATCATGCTGACGTAAAATGTTCACTGGGTGCTTTCATGATCCAGGCCCGGCTTCTGGTCTCGGTTACACTGGCGTAAATCAGGAGTGACACCGTTAACCTCTGCTCTGTTGGCTGAGGTGCTTCATAGGAACGGAGCCACCTGTTTTACATGGCTCTTAAATAACCAGTTGCAAGATTTCCTGACTCTCTCAAGTGATTGCAGATGACAGTATTGAGTTCCCTGGTACTGTTTATCTGACAGGCTCCATTGTACTCAAGTTACTGTGGGGAACACTTCATAGAAATATCTGGAAACCATACAACTGTGCAACTCCTTACTTTGTTTTGAAAATGCATTCAGGCTTTTCTGCAATAAAGTGCGTACTGTACAAAAAAAGAGAGGATTTCACAAGAGCTGTTTGTTTTAAACAATTTGGATAATTGTGAAGGTATTTGATGATAGCTTTGTGGTGTTTCAAGCAGCAACACTGTTCTCCTTGATCCCTGCAAGAGCAAGGACAGCTTGCAAAGTACTTGTTTGTTGTGCAAAAAGCACGCTGAAGATAAGTTGCTAGTGAGTGGAAAGAGTTTGTGCAAAGCAAAGGAATTTGGTGAGCCTTTAGCTGCGAGAGGAACCTGTAAAGAGCAGACGGCTCACAGGAACCGTAGGTTTGGCTCACGCGGACAGAAGGCAGAAAGTGGCGCTGAAGCAGTAGGCTTGTGGTTTTCTCCAAAGTCATTAGAGAACCAGGCATCAGGATGGTCTGCAAGTACAGGGCGCCGTCCTGACAAACACAGTTCTTATTAAAGGTCCCAAGGACATGCCTGTGGTTCACAATTTTGAAGAGCAGCCATCTTCATTGCTTGGGCCGAAATGTGTGATATTC
This sequence comes from Apteryx mantelli, assembly GCF_036417845.1. Classification (NCBI taxonomy): domain Eukaryota; kingdom Metazoa; phylum Chordata; class Aves; order Apterygiformes; family Apterygidae; genus Apteryx; species Apteryx mantelli. The sequence goes on from NC_089996.1 coordinate 4,414,523, forward strand.
ACAGATTTTAAGGCCAGACATGAGCTTTATAATCATCACTGAGTGTCTGCAAAATGCCGGTTGCAGAATTGCATCGCCATCTCCCCACCCAGTCTGTCTGGCCTGTAGAGTGAGCGTGTTTTTAGAAGAAATGGATCTGGAATTTAAAGATAAGAAATACCTTTGTTTTTAAAAAAGCTTTTGCCAGCTAGCTAGGTGTTCTCTGCTGTGCCCCAAAATGGCCATGTATCAGATATGGATGAAGTGATCTATTGTAATTTAACTGTCTTAGAAATTGTTGCTGTTGTATGTACTTTTTAAATAAAAACACTGCCAAATTTAAATTTTGGTTACATATAGATAGATACAGTAGGTACTGTAAGATGCCCATTTCAATATTTTTGGTGTCGCTATGGAAATGAAAAAGTGCTAAACTGTCTGCCTTCATTCAAGGGTGCATCTGATCCCTCTTACCCTACATCTAGGATTAATGTAGGCCATTCCCATTACAGTGCTGCTCATATTATTGCCTAAATTCTGTAGGGAAAGAGGCAAAAGAGGCACATGAGTGACTTGCCTGTGATTACTTTGCACAGCTGGGGCAGTGCCAGAAGTTTAACTTCGGCTTCCTGCATCTCAGTCCCATGCCTTGCAAGCATCAGGTCGCTTCGCATGACTCCTTCAAGCTGAAAGGATGGTTCCTACACAGAACTGCAATTTTTTTTTCTTGTCCCACTCATAGGACTTGAATATAAATTGATCGTCATCTCTGTGTACTGGTTATTGGGTATGTTCCCCATGAATCGGCCCACCTGGAACATACCTGCTATTTATGCGGCAGTAAAGAAGAGGCGGCAGTGTGCCACTTCCCATGTGCTCCTGCGTCTGCCAGTTCCTGAGATGGTCTCATGTTGCTATTATAGCGCTTTGCCAAGGACATCCTTCAGTGGGCAGCTTTGCACCACCAGCAGCATGTATGGAAGCTCACAGAGGAGTCTGGGCTGGTGACTCAAGAGGGTGAAGCTAGTTTTAGCCTGTACGAACTTTAAACTCCGTGTACGACTGGAGAAGTGTGGTTTTGTGGATAAAACAGTAGCCGTAAGGCTCAGGAGATCTTAATTCTTTCCATGTCTCTGAATAAGAAATACGATCTCCCTGTAAAATAGGGATGATGATGTTTTGTCTCGTTGGACCTGTAAACAACTCTATAGCTCGAGCCCTGTGAGGCCCTGAGCTTGTGACCTTTCCCTGCTGCTCCATACAATGATATCAAAGCACTGATGCAAAAACATCAAACTTTCTGTACTTCAACTGCATTATTCACTATCAGAGGGAATACCGTGTTTTTGCCAGTCCCCTAACCTTTATTCTTTATGGTCTTTTAAAGAGAGCATCAGCTAATGGTGAGGGCAGCGTTACTGCAAGCTGGGACTTGGATTCTACCCCTGGTTCTGTTGTTTGCTCTGATCTTTAACAAATCACTTAATCTCAGTACAGCACTCGCCTTGCAGGACAATTTGGAAAGCTTAGCTACGTTATTTTAAATTGCTCTCAGCTCTTGCATTAGCGAGTAGTGTTGTATGATTCCATATAGCCGCTTGCGGTACCTCAGCGTGACGGACATCCCAGAAAGCCACACAGTTGGTGGGGGTCTACGCTTTGTTCCCACATGAATGAGGAAATCCAATCCTTGTGCACACAGCTCTTTCCCTTCTGCTTTTCCCCACATGTTTTTTTCTTGCTTCCTGTATCAATCTCCGATATAATCTGCCCCAGCAGAGTAACACATTCACACTCTCCCGGCTCCAGCAGCGTTTCTCACTCAGCCAGGCCACAGCGTTTCAAGGCTTACACAAAACACACACATCTTCTCAGTTCTTATGATCCCTTGAGACTAGGAAGGGAAACAAGAGTGATACCATTAGAAATCAGTGTCGTTACAGATAGAAAGCATGTTATCCAGGTTGCTTTCCAGAGATGATTAGATATTCACCCTTTCTTGGAAATACAGGCCCTCTGCAGAGCACTCTGCTTTTAAAACAAAGAAATGTCATCATTGTTTTCCTGCTAAGTGGCTCTGCTGGTGGTGGTAATACTAGGAGCTCTATTGCAGGCAGTCCCTGATGGCATTTCTACTCGTGGGATATCTTAACTGTGCTAAGAGTTGGCCCCGACGAGGACTCGTTGGGTGTAGCTCCTACCACCCATGCTGACTGCGAGACCTTGGGTCACTGGTTTGCCTCTTGGTACTGCTGTTTCTTCTCCCAGTTGTTGTCTATTTAGAACGTCGCTTCTTCAGGGCAGGGATGGTCCTTTGCTAGGTGCGTGGACAGCACTGAGGCCTGCTGGGACAAGTCCATTTTGCCTGACAAGTCTTCTGGTTCCAATTTTCATCATCTCCCAAACTGTGTGTTGTTAATTTGGAATCAAAGATGACAGCTGAGTGCTGAGGTCAAAATTTTTGTTAGTGAGCGCCCTTCTCTGTGGGAGTCTCTCTCAGACTGTGACTTGCTGGGTAGTTCCCATTGATTTTTTTAATCCTCTCTGGGATAACAAGTACTACAGGCGTTAGGAGTTTGAGACAAAGCTTAACAAGCTTTGGCACTGTCTTCCAAACCCTTCCCTTCTGCCAACTGATCTTGGAAGCATTCTTGAAAGTAAAACAGTTACTGTGCTCTGGTAGAGCTTGGGTTTGTCTGAGTTCCCCAGTTGCAAGGATCCCCGTGCTTGTGCAAGCTTGTTGTCAGGCACAGAGCAGTAGAATTGTCCCTCACCCAAAGAAACTGAGGTCTTTCAAATGTAGCACATGTACAGTGTCCCAAGGCCATTTAGTTTGCCATCAGAAATATATGTATTTAATAGAGCTGGCAGGAGCACCTCTCCTCAGCTGTGCCTTTATGCACTTTCCGTCACCTCTAGTTTTCCGCTTCCAGACTTTAACTGTTTGTGCTGAAGATTTTCCAGCCTGGTCAGTGCCTCAGGCTGGAGTTTAGTTTCCCATGTTTCAAAAGGCACAGTTCAACTGTTTCACAGAACAAGGTTGGCAAAATGAGCTGTTTTCCAACAATGTTTTTCCTACTGCTCTTAACCAGTCCTGGTACCTCCAGGCTTTGGAACAAGAACTGAAGATCTGGCAAAGGGCTGTGTGGGTTCAGACTGGTGCATTTAACCATTCTGCAAAGATACGGCATGTTTTGCCAAGTTCTGAGTCTCTGAAAGATTATTGTTTGCAAATGCTCATTTGAGTGTTGCTGCTAACATCTCCGAAGAGAATATCTGCTCTGAGCAGGATAGGTACGGTGCTTTACTGGGGAGCTGGTGGGGGAGCTGCTGCCATGGTCCTTGTGGTTTAGGGAAGCACGAGGACTAAAAAGAGGTGCAGAAGATGCCTAGCTCTTCCACTAAGTTGTAAAAGTTGTCCTAAATATGTACCTGTATTACCATTTCTCTTTCTAAGAGCCCTGCTTCAGTCCTGCTCATTGAGTAGGGCAGAGCGTGACACCAGAAAGGATGTTTTCATGTGTCTCAGAGCTGTGCGCGACCCCAGAGACAAGGGCAGTTTGGCAATTAAGGTCTTTCCCCCCAGTTTTGCTGGAAATGTTGCTTGTGATGCTATCCAAGACATATGGCAAGATCCATTCTGGCCTCCACTCGCTTTTTTAACACCTTATATTCTAACTATAGCTTTCCTTTGATATATGTTTTTTTGTGAAATGTGCTACAAAATCCATTGCTTGCACCAATGTAAAATGCAGCTGCAGCTGGACTGTCTTTTCCTTTAGCAGAAACAAACACACGCTTATGGGAATTGCCCTGCAAAATATTGAGGGTTCGAAAACAGAAGGTCTTTCTCCCAAACTGCCTGAAATATCTGTAAGGAGGACCCTTGCAGCTTCGCATCTGCCTCCTCCAAAAAACATGCAGGAGAAAGAGAGGAAAGTGGAGCGCACATTCCCCTCTGGGTCAGAAGGGGTGGAGAGTCCACCAGACCGTGCTGCTGAAGAGGATGGTGAGCTGGGCAGAAGAGTCTCTGCCAAGGATCATCCTGTTCTGCTGAATGGGAATTAACTGTCAAGATGAAGACTGACACACAGCAATCAAAGCTCGTTCCCAAATAAGTGTCTGGCATGGAGGCTCTCCTTTTGTTTTCCAAGATATTAAAAAGATTGAGATTCGTGCTGCTGACAAAGGCTGGGAGATGTTAGCGGTTTTTTGGCTGGGGAGAGAAGGCGCTGTATCAAATTAAACTTGAAACAGAGATGCAAACGAGGTGATTAAGGCATTTCCGCCTTGCTTCCAGGGGAGCTGCTGGACTGCGTCCAAAGTGGGGAAGTGAGCAGACTGAGTTTATCAGCTTAACTCGGAGGTTCGTACTGATACTCACACTGCAGAGCTGCCTGAAGGCCTCAGCAGAGTGTGAAGGCTCTGTGATAGACACCCTGTCCAGTGGCAATCCCTGCGCTGAATTGCTCCTAACCAACACATAAGGAAAACTGAGATATGCTGAGATGAAGTGAGGTGCCCAGAGCCATGTGGTCGGTCTGTGGCAGAGAGAGAAAGATCTCTTCACCCTTGTCTGAAGCTTCTGGCCTCCGACTTAGGGCAACCGTCTGCTTTTTAGGCGCCCTTGTCCTTCATTTGAAGCAAGAAGGGACAGCAGGAGCTGGCAGTACATCATCAAAGAGTCTGATTAAGCATCTTTTCTTTAAAAATGAGTAGTGGGAAGAGAGAAAAGGAAATGTTTACAGGAAGCCATTCTCAGGGCCGTTCTCCTCTGGGCTCGTCACTCACAGCACCACATGGTGTGCAAGTCCATCCCCACCTCCAGAAGAGCCCCACAGACCTGAGGCCAGCTAGGGCTAGCCAGCCCCACCAGGACACCGTGTCCTAGACTGCAGCGCTGCAGCTGACCCCATGCCACTCAGGAATGAAAAATACTGTGCCTTGGTTTGCTGATAAATGGAAAACTGAGTGCTCTTCGCTCCCGCGGATGAGGACTGGGACTCGGGGTAGGAAGGGATCCCTTCACAGTGCTGCCGTGCTGCCTCCTGGTAGATCTGGTCCGCTGGAGCCATGGAGCACCTGCACTGGCATTTGCACTGCGTCTCATGTGTGCTGCTCAGGAACAGCCTCCGCTGCATTTTTGGGTGCCCAGCACAGCTCCGTGAGGACATTCACGAGCTGTCTGTGCATAAGCTGAGAAGTCACCATGCTGGAAAAAGTGTAATTGCGTGAACTAAGTGCTCAGGCCCTCAGAAGCAAAGGGTGTGAAAGCCTGGCCAGAGCTCAGCCTTGTCTGGCTCTGCCCCTCTAGCAGTGCCCTGTGCCAAAGAGACATGGTCTTGCCTGTGGACAGATGGATAGCAATCCAGTAGTGTTTCTGGGATCTGCAGGCTGTGCCTCGCTTGGCCACCGATGGAAGTGAACTCCCTCTGTTGACTTATCTTGAAGTTGCACTCCTTAATCAAAAAGTGTCCGTGTCTCTGGTAATAAATAGTACCTTCAGTGAACATCTTTAGCCCTTATTAAACTGCAGACCGGACTGATTATTGCTGCTTTTGTAGCCTTTACAGATCTGTTTTTATTTATAATTGCACCCCGCTGGTCTGTTCGTAATGATTTTTCCTGCTGCATCCCATGCGGTCCAATGCTACAAAGCCACATTTTAGTAGTAGCTGTTGTTGGTTTTAATCACTTGCAATTTGGATGATATATTAATAGCAGTATCTCAGCGAGGTTTTAAAATGTTGTCTTTTTCAAAACATTTACGACAAAAGCTGTTAGTCTTAATAAAAAGTGTGTTTCATTTGGCTCCGTTCTTCAGCAATGAATCCAGTTAAATGAGCACTCAGCAGAGTTCGTCCCATTGCATCCCATCCTGTCTCTACCCAAAAAGCTGATGGTAAATACCTGATTAAAAGGTGTTCGAAACTCCGATAGGAATAGCAGTGCTTCAAAGGCCCAGCGTCGCTGGAGGGCTGCAAATGTGTGATTGCCTGTGTATAGACTGCAGAAGCCTGTAATAATCAAAGACTTTGCATACTTTGCAGGTGTTCATTTACACCTTGCAGTTCTCCTAAAAAAACCCACAAATACCTGTTCTACCTTAAAAACAAATACCTGTTCTACCCAAATTCACAGAGGGAAATGACAGTGAGGCTGGGTGGCTGATGCAGCTGGGGTAAGAAGCCACTGGCAAAAGCAGAAATTAAACCCAGAATTGCCTGTTCTTTGCTTGAATCATGGGGAACGCTCTCTTCCCGAACAGGGTACCAAGACTGTCTCCAAACCCTTCCCCGGGGTAGGACACTGAAGCAGTGGAGGAGGCTGGAGCCAGGCTGGTGCCTGGTGGTGCCTGCTCGCCTTGGGGACGAGCGGGAACCCATGGGTGCCGGTTGACAGCGGGGACCACGCGGGGCTGCAGAGTGTGAGCCCGCGACGCGCTGTCCCGCTGCCCGAGCGGCCCTGATGCAGCTCGCGTGGGGAGTTTTACATGGCTAATGCAAAGCTGGCAGTCCTTGCCGGTTCTTTTATCTCCACCAAGAGGTAACTGGGGGGACTTGGTTGGAAGTAATCACATTAAATCGGTGTGTGGGTGGGGAGCAATGTCCGGGGGGGCTGCTCTTTATTTTAGTCATTTATGGGGGGGAACGGGGGACTACAAAACTTCTCTTTGCTGGAAGTGGCTTAAATGAAGCATTTAAGCAGAGGAGGCCACTGCCTTTAATTTCATTCAGAAGACGACTCTGAATGGACTCCTCGCCCGCTTCAAAAGGCCGCAGCAGCATGTCCACCGTGGCGCGGGTCATTCATGGCCACTCCAGGAGATGTGAAAACATCTGCTCGATCCATGCTGGAGCCTTTCAGGACAGTTCCTCCCCTTGCTAATAATTGTCTGTGTTCTGTCATCTAGAAAGGGACTTTGTGTGTCTCCCAGGTATTCTGATGCTAATTTGTTTAGTTAAAAAGGAGAAGAGGCTAAACAGATGTGAACCATTTGGGTAGGTTGTAGTTCATTTGTTAGGAAGTGCAAAGGATTCTTGGCAGGATATTAAATATTACCTTGGCTGCTCACAAACACTTCATATTTCAAGAGAGGAAGGGAGGTAGGGACTGCACTCCATAAATCAGCCTTTTCAAAGAGACAGAAAAAGGCAAACATTTGATAAATCTGTGTCATTATACTTAGAGATCAAAGGGGGGTTTCATATGTATTTATGCAACTGGCAACCTAGGAGACAATAATAACAAACATAGATCTCTGACAGCTTTACAAAAATAAAAATTAGCCGGTTCTAATCTGTAATTATCTGGGAACTGTGCGAGGTAGGAGGTTGCTAGCAGTAAAGCTTTAAGTTGCTAATGTTGCGACGATGAGAGAATGTTAAGTCATTAATAACTGCATTAGAAAGTCCCATGTGCGAGAGGTTGCAAAAGCACCAGCTTTTAACTGGGCATGACTCCTGCGTGTGCAGACACGTTTTTCTATACCGAGCACCGTATAGGCAGGCAGTAGCTCTCCGAACCAGAAGTCACCAGAGAAAGAAGGTTTTCCTAATATGCTAATTACCCTTATGAGTGTCCGACAGATGATCTACCAGGAATCTGCCTGCAGGATCCTCGAAGATAGGAAGATTTCCATCCTTGCTCTCCCTTCCCCTTGCCAGTAAGTTACAAACGTGTGTCTTACGGCTCCTGTAGCTTGGCACTCCTCTGGGCCGGCCTGAATGAGCCCGGTCATCATTTCCAAATTAGGCTGGCTAATTTTGTACACCTACATAAACACGGGAGCGGAGCCGAAGACTCTAGCAAGTCAGGAAAGCAGCTTGAAAAGACCCCAAAAGAGGTTTACAAACAACAGGACAAACAGGAGGACTAATGGGGTTGCAGTGGGTATATGCCTATAATCCAGGGCAGAATTTGGCGGAAGAATTGAAACGTGTCCAGAAGAAACAAGACCATCGCATTGCTCAGAAAACAAGGAGAAATCCAGTTGCCTGAAAATGCTTCCATGGACAAAGCGAGACAAGCCACAGAAATTAGAGAGGGAGAAGTAGCATTATGTCATCTCCCCTTTCCTTTTGGCCAGTCACTGGGTTGATTTCCTATTCTCTTGTGCTGTTTTAAAATGACTTCAGCAACTTGGTTTCTGCTTGTTCCCATGGGAAACTTCCACAGTCTATAGATTTCACTGGTAGGAAACTCTTCTTGACAGTCAGCCTATATTTTCCTTTACTCAATTCCATCACATCACTCCTACTTATGCCTCCTTGGAGCACCCTAAACGCTCTTCTCCATTGAAGTCGGTGGAGTTATGCTAGCAGTAAATTTGGCCCGTGGCACTTGGAGAAATAGATATTAAAACCCCAGGGACAAATTAGGGGGGCAGGGGGAGGGAGGGCAGTGGGGGAGAGGAAATGGTTTCAGGTTGAGAGAAACAAGATCTCCTTTTACATATGTACAGCGGTGCTGCCTGCTGCCCCTGCAAGAGTGCTGTGGGCCTCAGCCGTGGAAATGCCGGGAGACGCGATGGTGTCCCCGGAGCATCCCTGAGCCCTGGTGTGGGTATGAAGGATGTCTGAGAGCTCGGGTGTAGTACGTGGCACCAGGACGTGCTCTGCAAGGAGTGCAGAGGCGGGGGGATCGCTCGAAGCCCAGGGATGCTCCCCTGGCCGGAGGCTGCCCCATTGCGAGTCCCAGGGACGCTGGCTGTGGCCACCGTGCTGCCTTGCGCCTGCAGGGTGGCCCGGCGCCGCGGCGGTCTGGCGATTTGCAGCTGGGATGTTCGCTGGCTTCTGTGGCAGCAGTCCTGACCCACGTGACGCTCGGTGCAAGCTGGGCCTCCCTGGGTTAATCCAAAAGCGTGCGTTTGTCAAAACAAAGTCCCAAACGATCCGGGCCCTTTCTCCCTAACCTCACCATTGTGAGGCTAACGGGAGCCCAGCAGATGTGTGTGACGTTGGAGTTGCCTTGATGCAGAAGGAGAGGAGGCTGCAGACAGACAGCGCAAGGTTTGTACGGCTTCGATCCTCAGCTCGCCTCTGCTCCAAAACAGCTCCGGTCCACCAGCCCGCAGACGACACTGCAAAGGGGACACGTGGCAGAGAGGACAGGAGAGGACAAAACTGTGGGCTCCTAGGGGTTGGGGGAGTGGAACGAAAATCTGCAGGATCTCTCTTCCCTGGGACCCTGCATGGGTAAATGGACCCGTGACTGAGGAACATCTCAGAAAACTTGAAAAGACCATTAAGGACAGAAAAACAACATGGAGAGATACATATGTTTGTTATATGTAAAAAAAAAAAAAAGAGAGATGGTGTTAGAGATGGTGTTGGCTGGTCATGTCTCCAGTCAGGTCACTGCATGCTATGGTCCTCCAGGGTTAAACAGTCCAGAAAGTCTTATTTTTCTGTGAACATGCACCTGATCAACATCATTAAAAGGTAAATGACTCTCCTCTAAACTGGATAGCAAGGCTTTTCAGACCATGTCAAGAAAATGGGATCCTTTCTGGGTGGGGATCAAGAGCACCCTGGCTTGATTTCAGTTACCTGCACCTATTTATCTCCATGAGCAAGACCAGTTGCCTCTGCAGATCTTTAAAAGCTGCATGCCCTCTTACAGGCATAAAAATCTTCATATTTCAGAAAAACAGAAACAAAAAAACACTTAGCATTTCAGAATTGGGCTATTCACTGGCCAGAAAATAACTTTTGCCCCAAAGCATATGAAGATTTTCTTATTGGGAAAGGCAACAAGGTAAAGCAACAAGGTGAAACTCAGCATTAGGCTGACAGGATAGGATCAGCCCCGGGAGATGTGACGTTGTGTAAGCCTCAGAGAAGGTGCTGGAAAGCACATCACTGCAGCCGCCGCACGCACGGCCTCGGAGGCATCCGGCACGGATGCCGGAGAGATGAGCTCATGGGCTTGACCCTTTCTGTCCTTGCTGGGTGACATCCTCTAATCATCTCGACTGGAGCGTTTGCTGGGTTCTCTGCTTTCTTCCCTGTTTTAACAAGTGCGTTTTGCAAAGCTGGCCACCCTCCAGGCTCCTCGCGACGGTGCTCCGCTAAGTACCACGCTGACCTCTTGTCACGAGCTGCACCTTCCCAGTGCTGTCTGAATAATAAATCAAGAAACGGGATCCAGCCACCCTACCGATGCAGCTCAATTAGTTTATTGATGAATCAGCAAGACATTTATATGCTACTAATATGAATCAAATGCTCAGAAACAGAGGCTGCATCAAAAGCACGGAGCAAACCCGATCTTGCATTTCTGTTTGTGCCCATTTCTTGCCAACACGTTTCTTCACGATTTAGTCCCTGATCCTCCATTGCTCACATTAGCGGGGGACAGCATACATGCGCCTGCTGTGACATCTGTGCATATCACGTTAAACAAATTGCAGGAGCCAGCGAACAAGTGCACAAGCCTTGCTGGAGCCCTGCGCTTGAGGGGGCCATGAGCAAGGGGAAGGCTGGTGCCCCAGCGCGCAGAGGTGCAGCTTGGTATCCTGGGCTACATTAGGAAGAGCATTGCCAGCAGGTCAAGGGAGGTGATCCTCCCCCTCTACTCAGCCCTGGTGAGGCCACATCTGGAGTACTGTGTCCAGTGCGGGGCTCCCCAGTACAAGAGAGACATGGAGCTACTGGAGCGAGTCCAGCAGAGGACCACTAAGATGATTAAAGGACTGGAGCATCTCTCTTATGAGGAAAGGCTGAGGGAGCTGGGACTCTTCAGCCTGGAGAAGAGAAGACTGAGGGGGGATCTCATCAGTGAGTATAAATATCTGAAGGAAGGGTGTAAAGAGGATGGGGCCAGACTGTTTTCAGTGGTGCACCGTGACAGGAGAGGCAACGGACACAAACTGAAACACAGGAAGATCCATCTGAACATGAGAAAAAACTTCTTTTCTGTGAGGGTGACTGAGGACTGGCACAGGTTGCCCAGAGAGGTTGTGGAGTCTCCTTCCTTGGAGATATTCAGGAGATGTCTGGACATGATCCTGTGCAACGTGCTCTAGGTGACCCTGCTTGAGCAGGGGTGTTGGACTAGATGATCTCCAGAGGTCCCTTCCGAGTTCAGCCATTCTGTGATTCTGTGAGCTGGAGGCAGCTGGGTCAGCCTGAATTGAAGTCACAACTGGCTCCCAAAGCGCCTGTCAAAACCTGCCTCTCTCGCATCCTCGCCCTGCTCCGGGGATGGCGCAGACAGAGCCTTCTCAGCCCTCATCCTGGTCTACCTTTGCTAGGAAGCTGTTCCTGATAACTTACGAGTTTGTCATTCCTGAGAAAAAATACAGGAGTCCAACTGTTGAAGATACAATTACAGTAAAACCTATCTCGGGGCTATTTTTCTTAAAAAGCCAATCCAAATTTTACAAGCTCCAGCTGACATACATTAAGGGCTTAAACCAAACTTTCTGTGACATTTTGTTGATGTTACCCTGGCTAGCGCTGGTTGACATAAGGAACAATAAGAATTATTCTCTCTGAAGGCTTTTCTCTGTCCCTCACAGGCATAGCAGTGTACAAGGGAACAACCTGTGCGTGGAAGCAGCAGGTTTTATGTTCTGAATTGTACAAAACAGTAAGTAAAGAGGTGAGTAAATCTGCATTGAGAGCCAGCCTGTCATCTCTTGAACGTTGCTACCCCTAACTGTGATTCATACATTCCCTAGAAGTCTTCTCTTTAATTTTGTTCACAAATACCAGCCTCTGCCTACTGGCAGACCTTTACCAACATGCAGAGGGAAACTAGGAAATGATTTCTCCTGTAACTGGATTTCATGACTGCTCGGATTATACCACCATTAATACCATATGCATAGCCTAACAACACCATCCTTTTTATTGCACAGCAGAAAATGCTTTGAAATATTTTGCAATTCAACTCCATAGCTGAAGCACATAAGATCTGCTTGCATGATCCCAATATTTGCATTGCAAATACCTGGTCCTGAGAAGGATGGGTGCCAGGTGGCTATGATACTGATAGGGTTTTAGGTGACCCAAGCACCATTCTAGCTCTGCTGTTACTCTACAGGGTACCTTTGGAGGAGTCATACACTTCTCTAGTTCTTGTTTCCCCTCTTCTATATGTCAGTTCTATTTCATTTGTAAAGTCTTTGTGGTAGGGATTATTTTACAAGATGATCATACAACACCCAGTGTGATCAGAACAATTAGCTCTTACACAGCACTTTTCATTAATTGAGATAAAGCTGATATATGAAGGAGTCAGCATCATGCTATCTCCTCTGGCATCCAAGAAAATCAAGGCACTTAGGAAAAGATTTGCTCTTTGTTCTGTTTTTGCTCTGTTCCAGCAGTTGTGTTGCAAAAGTTTAAAAAAGAAAATAGATGTTCCAGCAAACCCTGGCCCATTAGCTCTGCCTTTAAAGCAAGAGTACTCTGAAGAGAAATCAGGCTGATTTAGTACAACATTTTCTGCTTCTAATAATAATAATGTGACAGAAAAGCTGCACAGATGCATTGAAGCTGCTAGGTTACATGTTTGTCTGATGAATGTAGGGTAAGGCACTTCCATGGAGTGTGCAGAATTCCCACAGGCTCCTCGGGGAATGCCAGCATGAGCTGGTCCTCGAAAGGAGGTTCCTAAAGCTCACAGTGTCGCGGGAAGAGTCTCCTCATACCAGTTGTTTCTCAGTCAAATGCTCTAATTCCGCTTCCAAGGGCTGTTGCATTGTGTTTGGTCTCTATGTGGTACTGCCAGTATGTGGACTGTGACAGGTCTCACAAGGTGTTTGTATGACAACAGGCGTTTTCTAAAATAGAGCTAGGAAAGGTGTAGCTTGTCAGAAAGCCAATGCAAGTCAAAAGCGTACGTACATCCAAACATTTTGGGAAAGAGGAGGAAGAGGAAATGACCTAGATACCCCCAACACCATCATGTCCCAGTGCCCCATCCCCCAGTCCAGGCAACAGGTCCTACAGCAGTGTGGTGAACGGGGAGCTGGAAATCCCAGCTTGCATGAGGACAGGCATGACGACAACGAGGTCCTTGCTTCTCTTTCCATCCAGTCTCCAGAGGAGGGACGCCGGCAGAGGCAGCGATCGTGGGGGACAAGGGCTGTGCGGCTGTAGCAACTCTTCTGGGCATGCCCGTAGGGTGGGCAGGTTGGGCTGCTGTTGTCCTAATCTGACTGAGACACTAAAAGAACTGAGGGAAATGTGGATTGACAGGTATAATCCAGAACTGCATTATCTTGTCTTACGGTTCTCTTTTGTGTCTGTATAGCAAATAGACCTCTGAACCCCTGTCTTTAGTCTTGCAATTAAACTTACTATTTTGTCATTAGATCTTGTTTAGGGATAAAGCCAAGTCTGATTAACATTCTTGAGTGAAATCCCCCAGGGGATGGCCAACGTGAAGGGTGCCTCAGCAAGAGGCCTCTGGAGCCAGGGGTACTCCCCACGTCAGTCTGGGGCTGGGCTGTGAGCCGCTCACCCAGATTAGTGGAGAGAAGTCTCCATCAGTAAATGTTAGCCTGAGTCTCTAATAATAAGTAATGTCCTGGGAGCCCAGCCATGGTCTGTAAGCTGAAACCCACTCAAATTTCCCTTTTTGGTGGTTCTACAGCTTTAGACGATGCTGGATACCCCAGTTCTGAGGCACAACCAGAATAGCTTTGTGAGAGAAATCCCAGTTAGGCAGAATTTACAACTGAGTGAAGTCTGTTTAAATATAATGTATTGTACCTTGATAATGTTCCACTGTCACTTTGGATAGATCTGCTGGTGGGGCCAAGACTCCTAGGAATGATAAAAGCATTAGCACTGCTGTCTCACATCTAGACAGCACCTCTCATCCCAAAGCACTTTCCAAATCATTTACAGAGATCACATCACCCATCCCTGAAATACAGCCAATGAGATGGAAACGGAGTAGCAAGAAGGTCTCAAAGGGCTTCAGAGTTTGATGAGGAAATCAAAAGTTTAGGCATCTTATTTTGACAAGTGTACTAGGTAGGATAATCTGCAATGATTTTGCAGTCTCTGAAAATAACAGCTGAATTTGCAAAACTGAGTAATTTTGCATGAACACGGGTCTGTACTTGGTGTCTCATTAGCCCATGCTGGATTATCAGTGGGTAGCAAACAGAACTGGACAGAACAGCTTACAAAATTTCTGACTTCCTCCTCAAGCCCAGCTGGAAAAAGGGTGTGCTTTTCCCCATCCATAGGTGGGCTCATGGGCTGAAGCCATATCTAAAATTAAGGCCTGGAAGTGGGAGAACTCTAAAAACCCCAGTGCTGGAAGAGTCAGCAGCTTATTGGTCTGGGCATCTCCTCTTGTGGAGAAGGACGGGGTGGGAAGCAGAAGAAGGAAGTGAGCCTGACTTAGAGTTCTGACTTACCAGTGGTAGATCCTCCTCTAGCTTTCTAGAAAAACAAAACTACAACCTTTTGTCTGTTTCTGAACAGGAAGGCTCTGGTACCCACCTGAGTCCTGAGTAGCAGAAGTCCAGAGAGGGGTGAGATCTAAGATACATCCCAGACCGCAGTATTTGCCTCCAAGCAGCTCCTGTTCAGATTCTGATTTTGGTGGGCTCTCCTGGGGTACTGGGGCTAAGCACCACTCACTGCCCTCCTGTCCTAATGCCTGGTATCTCGGGCACCTGGACCTGCAATGGGACCTCACCCCTGGATCTTGCATGGCCCATGGTACAACATTGAGGTATGGCACCTGCCTTCTGGTGGGACCTTTTTGAGCAAGAGGCAGTCTGAGGGACACTGTCCAATTTAATCTCTCTCAGGCTCCAGCTCCTCACACCCAGCACACTTGATCAGCGAATGACAGAGCAGGCAGACCAGCCTCATCCAGTCCAGCAGGAGATGAAGGCCATCGCTCTTGGACTGAGTGTTGTGGTGGGAATACAAATCCCTGAGGATCATGTACAAATCCCAGTGAGGCTCTGGAGAGCAGACTAGGCACCATGTGCCTGACGAGACACAGAGCAGCTTTAGCATCCAAAGTCATTTTTGGACCTGAGTCAGAGAGCCTCATTGGAGGCAGCAGAGTGAGCTGCAAGGTCTGAACCTGAGCACTACTGTCATGAGGCCTGTAGGACTGGATCATCCTTCCAGGGAAGGAAAGCAGTTGGTTTGGAGACCTCCACAATACTCACCAAAGCTGAGAGTTGAGGGCACTCTTTACATGCTAGGGTGAAAAAGTGGCACAGAGAAGTGGGAAGGATCTCTGTTCATCTCAAAATTCATGCTTCATCCTGCCTGATAATCTGCCGTTACCGCAGTTCCTTGGCACTTTTTATAGGAGTGTTCTGAGAAAAGCTGGGAAGTGTCGTGTTTTAGGGAAGATGTTTCAGATAGCACCTGACTCTGTAACATGTAGGAAAAAGCCTCACAAGATTCAAAGCCTGAAAGTTGAAACTGTCTGAATTTGGCTAGAAATAAAGCGTGAATTTGGCTAGAAATAAGGTGCTAGGGTACCTGAAATACATCAGTGAGGGATGTGACGGATTTTACAGAGCTGGAAGGCTTCACATCAGGATTGTATCTATATTTACAAAAGAGATGTTGTATATCCAACAGAAGTTAAGGTCTTGATGCAGAAATGACTGCACTTCAACAGTTTAGTGTTATAAGAAGGTCAGATTAGATTATCATAATGATCCCTCCCAGCCTTAAGGTCTGTGAATCTATGAATATTTTCACTGGCAACAATAGCCTGTTTGCTGTATTGCCCAGCATACAGCTATTACAGCAAATGGATGTTGTTGTGCTCTTTCTTGTTATGTGTATTTGAAAAATACCTGCCCCTGTGGGACTTGTAACAGTAATGGTTAAAATTTGTATGGTTTAATATAATGTGGAATACCTATTTATGATCCATGTTAAAAAAGATATGGCAGCATTTTATTTCTGATGTGTTCAACAGGGACTCCTTCTGGGTCTGTGGCTTACCCCATTTCGGGACCCTCTTGGGTGACTGTGGGGTGCTTTCCCACGGTCCCCGGGACGGCGGGGAGCCCGGGGCCACAGGGCAGACGGGGCGGTGAGCTGGCGCGGCAGCTCCGCGGACGTCCCGTCGGCGTTGTCCCCTTGCTGAGCTCCGGCTCCACGGGGTGGACGCTGTTCCCAGCCCGGAGGGGAGCAGGTAGGTCGAGCTGGCGCTGCCTCTCCAGTACAGGGCTTCTCCCCTTTCCCTCCCCACTGTCCCTCCCGGTGCACGGGAGGGTCGGGACGGGCTCCCTCCCCACCACGCACCGATGATGTGCTGAGATGGTGCGAGGCCGTTTTGCGGAGCACGCTGGCAGGACTCACACTAACACGCACCACGCACACGGGCTGGCCACACACACACTCACCCCGCTACGATAAGCCCCCCGTCCACACCGGTTGGACGCACACGCACAGTAGCTAGGTGTACACACAAACGCCCATATATATACGGGCGTATATATATACACACGTACCCTCCGTACACACTGGCTGGGCACACACACACACTCGCACCCCCCAGCCCCCGTGCACGCTGTTAATGCGCATAGGCACAACCCGTGCACACCGGCTATGCGTACACACACACACACACACACACACTCTCCCTGTGCACACTGGCAAAACGCCGGTGCCCAACACCGCGCACAACCGGGGGGGCCCGGAGCTACCCCGCTTCCCCCGGCCGCTTCGGCGACGCGCCGGGCCCACACGGCCATCCGACGGCGGGCGGCGCTGGGGGGCTGCGCCGCGGGCCGAGCCGTGCTGCACCGAGCCGGGCCGTGCCGTGCCGGGCCGTGCTGCGCCGAGCCGGGCCGTGCTGCACCGTGCCGAGCCGTGCTGCACCGAGCCGGGCCGGGCGCCGCCGCCCTGCCCGGGGCGCGGAGCCGCCGAGAGGGGCCCGACGCGGCTCCCCCGGCCGAAGCCGCCCCCGGGACGCGGAGCCTCGCGCTCCGGCACGGTGCCGCCCGCGACGGGGCGACGGGCCGCAGGCAGCCCTGGCAGCCCCCCCCCCCCCCGGCTCCTGCTAACGGGGCGGCGGGGAGCAACCTGCCCCCGCAACGGCGCCGCTTCGTGCTGCGGCGCGGGGAGCTGCTGCCGCGGCGTGTCGTGCGCGGGAGCCAGTAATCGCTGTTTGCCCCAAAACGCTTCCCTCTCCCCGCCCCGGCTGAGCTGCAGCGCGGGCGCCGCACGGCTGCGCCGGGGCGCCGGGAGCGGCCGGGCCCGCTGGGCTGGAAGGGGCCCGGCCAGGGCGGGGGAGCCGCCGGCGAGAGCGGGACGGGGAAGGGAGCGGCGGAGTCGCGACAGGCGCGACAGGAACGCCGCCGTCAGGGCGCTGCCGCCGCCGTGCCGCCGCCCGTCACCCGAAAGGCCGAGCCGGACCGGGCCGGGCGGGAGGCCGCCGGCGGCCCCGACGGCGCGCGGGCGGGCGGCGCCCCGGGGCAGCCCCGCCGCCCGGGACGGGACGGGACGGGACGGGCGCCCGCGGCCCCCGCGCAGCCGCGGGCAGGGCGCCGGGACGGGCGCGGGCCAGGCGAGGGCCGCGGGGGGCGGGGCGGCGCGGACGGGGCCCGGCGCGGTGCCGGCTCGCTGGCCAATGAGCGCCGCCGCCCGCGGCCAGCTCTCCGCCCCCGCGGCCCAGCGGCGCCGCTCGTTGGCTGCTGCGCCGGCAGCGCGTGGAGCTCATTATGCGGCGGCGCGCGGCCGCGATAGGCTGGGGGGAGGGGCCGAGCGCCGGCCCCGCCCCCTCCCTGCCTCCGCCCCCGCCCCTGCCTTTGCCTGCGCTGCCCGCGGCGGCGGTGGCGAGAGCGGCGCTGGGCGGGCGGCGGCCGCGGCGCCGAGGGGGCGGGCGGGCGGACCGGGAGCGGAGCGGAGCGCCGCCGCTCGCCATGGGGCCGTGCTGAGGCTGCCCCCCTCCGCCTACCGCCGGCGCCCCATGCAGCATCCCCGCGCGGAGCGGGAGCGGGAGCGGGGCGGCCGTGCCGTGCCGTGCCGCGCCGGGCGGGCGGCTCCAGCCATGCAGCGCGGCGCGCCCGCGGGCACATGGGGCAGCGCCTGAACCGCTGCCTCGATGTGCCCGGCGCGCTCCCGCCGCCGCCGCCGCTGCTGCCGCTGAGGCGGAGGCTCCTGCTGCTCTTCATCATGCTCTTCCTCTGGCTCTACATGTTCTACTCGTGCGCCGGCTCCTGCGCCGCCCTGCCCGGCCTGGCGCCCCGCGGCTCCCCCGCGCCGCCCCGCGCCGCCGCCCCGCGCCTCCCCGCGCTGCTGCTGCGCGCCCCGCCGGGGAGCCCGGCGGCCGCCGCCGCGCCGGAGCCGGCCGAGGAGAGCAGCCTGGAGGAGCAGCGGGCAGCGCCCGACGCCGCCAGCCCCATCTCCAGCTTCTTCAACGGCTCCGGCACCAAGCGGCTGCCGCAGGCCATCATCATCGGCGTGAAGAAGGGGGGCACGCGGGCGCTGCTGGAGTTCCTGCGGGTGCACCCCGACGTCCGCGCCGTGGGCGCCGAGCCCCACTTCTTCGATCGCAACTACGAGCGGGGCCTCGCCTGGTACAGGTACCGCTGCCTGCCCGCTGCGTCCTCCGCCGTCCCCCGCCGCGGGCCGCTCGCTGCGGGGCCGCGGCCGCCACCGCGGGGTGACGGGCCCCCGACGGCCGCGGGGAAGGGGGGCGGCTCCCTGCGGCGCTGCCGCGGCAGCGTGCGCCCCGGCGGGGCAGCCCGCGGTGCCGCTGCCGGGGAGGGGTGCGGGGCCCCGACAGCCGTCGGCGGGACGGGGCCGTCGGGCTTCCCCCGGCCCGGGGTCGGGTGTTGCCGCCGCGGAGCGCTTCGCTGGGGGGGGGGTGGGGGGGGGAGGAGGCTGCTGGCCCCCTGCTCCGCGGGGATGCGACGGCTCCGCGCTGCCCCGCGGTCGCGGCTTTCGAGCAGGTCGAAGGAGCGCCCGAGGCTAAATTTAAATGATCTAAACGACCTGCTAGAGAAAAACCAAAATAAAATAAAGTGGAATAAACCCCACCGCCGAAAAGCCCACTTCTCCCTGCGCCGCATTCGCTGGCCCCGTTAGTGTAAGCGGCAGCTAGCTGTTTGTAGACTTTATATTAGGTAAACTGCATTTAATCTTTAAATTGACGGTTAAATATTAATTTTCCGAACACTCTTATTTCGTTGTGCTCCCGGAGTTTTTGCAGGTTTTTAACATAGATTTTCCTTTAACTTTCACGATCCGGGCTGTTGTTATGGGATGGCTGGCGTGCTTTAAATATCATTTGGATACTGAACCAGCGCCGTACAGTACAGTGCTCTTAGCAAAGCCCGATTTTTATTTTCGACCAGTGCTCCAAGCGCAGTGGTAACGCTAGAGATCGGGCAGCCGTGGCACTGGCATGCGGCACGTCTGTGTTAGAGATGAAACTTGGTCACTTCTGCCTTTTGCAGCGGCGTGCAGTTTCCCTGCTACCTCTCCCACCGCTGCAATCAGTTTTATGGATGCTAATTGCTCAGACGCATAATTCTCGGCGTAGCACTGGGGACAAGATCGTGCGCTTTCTGTTACCGCCGATCCAGCTCTTTTCGGGGGCAATTTTCAGGGTGCTGGGAGAAATGCCCGGGCTCATTGGGAATAGGGGGAGATCTGATCAGAAGCGCATGAGGTTTAAACCCCCCCCAAAAAAAAAAAAATTAGGCGCTGCCCTCCCGCAAGCGCACGGATGGATAGGGAGCTGGGCGAGCAGCAGCCCGGGGCTACCGACACGCGCGACCTCGCCGCGGGCGGCCGGGTTTGGAGGGGCGAGGGCGGGCGGGGGAGCCCGGGGCCCTTCGCGCTGCGCTGGCACCGCTTGCGCTGCGGAGCCCTCCGCGCCGCCGGGCCGGCACGGGCTTGGATTTCTTCTCGTGCCTGGGTCGCTCAGGTTCCTTTATCACCACTGTTTTTAATCTGTCTTTGTGCCGCACGTTTGCAGGAGTCTAAGCGGAGTCTAACAGTTGAAACTTGGAACCGAGGTGGTAGCTGCGAAGTTGTGGATTTTAACGGCTTTGTAGTCTAAGAAACTCACACCCTCCGAGTGCTGTTAGGTTTATGTCTTTTTTTCCTTTTTTTTTTTTTTAATGCTGCTATCCCTCAGCAGTTAGCGAAGTGAAGGCAGGATAAGATCTGGCTAGAAGGAAGTCTCTCTGAAAGCACTTTCGTTTTATGCGACTCTAGGATTTCAGTGAAGTATACGGCGTGCCGTCCCAGAGCGACCGAGACGAAATCTTTATAAATGCAGTTGGGTTTAACAAATATGAATCTAGCATTTTGAAAGGAGGACTTGCATATTACAAAGCAGAAGACCTGTCAAGATTTATTAGCAAAATGGTGTTGTATGTGTTGAACTCTGTTTTTAATTAGGTACCTAAATTAGACCATAAAATGGTTGATTAATCTTTTACAAGTAAGGGGAGGAAGGGGAGAAGGAGAGAATAATGCTTATGATTACATTAATCTGTTATCCCAGATGCAGTGGGGGAAAGTCAATATTTAAAGAAAACGTATTATTTTTAAATTTGGAGAAACTGGCACCCAAGTTGCGCATAAGTTCTTAAATAGTTTCACCTTAGGAACTGCTTAATTTTAAGAAGCATGGGCCCTATCCCTGGTACACAGGGTTACATATTAAAGAGTTATCTAGGCAAGTGGATTTTTTAACTTAAATATGACTCATCTTCATTGGTGAAACTCCCAAGCATCAAATTTAAGTGATGCTAAAAGTCTTGAAATCACTTGGGTACAAGTTGCCCTGACGTCCGGAGCACGCTTGCCTATCTGTGGGACTGGGACTCGAATCGATTTTGCAGGGAGAGAGTTACGAGAGAGGAAGAATAAATAATGCAGAATCTATTAGGGGGAAAGTGCTTCTGAAATCAGCAGACAAGTTGTTGGGTAATTTTGCAACATTTTTAACTTCAGTTTGAATTAGATGCAGGAGTTTGTTCCCATAAATTTCAGTGTTAGAAATCAGATACTATATGGCTCGAAACTCCCACTGACTTCAGTGAATCTTGGCTCCGCAGCGCTTCTCAGGACCATGCTTATTTCCACAAGCCCCAATGAGGCTTTTATTTATTATCTTAATGTCAATAAGGATAAGCGTTTGTATTTTCTTGTTAATGGCCCAATAAAATCAGATTAAAAATGCTGTAAAATATCTGCTGCGCCAGTAGCCGTGCATTTAGCTGGGCAATCCTCGTCGTTGTTTTTTCAGACGCTTTTGCACAAATTGACCAACTGAACTTTGGAACAGGGGCAGTTAACTTGTGCCCTCAGCACCCGGTCGTTACACTTTAAATCCAGTTGCCTGCCTTTAAAAAGGGGACGATGCAAGTTTCAACCCTTGCCTCATTTAAGAGAGATTTTATTTGGCTGGCTTCTGACCAAACCTGGCCATATCTCTTAAAGAGTTTTTGTTTGCTTGTTTTTTTTTTAAGTTGTCCCTGCCCTACAACGACGTCTTCCAATTTAATGTTTCTGCATGTTCCTGAGAGGCAGATGGTATCAGAAGTTTGTTTATTTAGCTTGACGAAAGTGCCTATTCTGAAGTATTTGTAATTAATCATATTTATATAATGACTGATCTGTGCCTGAAGTTTTCATGTGTGGTTTTAAAAAAAACTTTTGAAGGAGGGAGAGCAAACTTTTTTTTTTCTTCTTGCCTCATTTTCTGCTCAGTGGAAGAGTTGGAGTGAAATGCAAGGTGTTTTTCTTTTGCGTGGCCAGCAAAACAGTATCGAGTGGTGCTGACCCCCTTTCCTAAATAGTGGTGGGAAAAGAGGAAAAATCAAATGGATTTTTGATAGCGAGACAGAGATCTAACGCAAACAACTCCGGTAAGCACGTTGTGGGTTTTTTTTCCCCACCGGTAATGAATACAGCATGTTAGCTGCTTCAAGTGAAAATATTTACCATGACAGAAGAGAAATGAGATCCAGCCACTACTGCAAACTAATTATAAGTAGCGCGGGGAATTTTTGGATAATAAATAAGTTGCGTCTCTGCAGCGGGCGGCAGGCAGAATGTCAGCGTAGCAGGGCGCCCGTGCGCGCCGCCCTCTGCGCAGACCCACAGCCGTCCTTGCGGTCCGTTAGCGAGTCTTTTTTTTGGTACGAGATGGGCTGGCAGGGGGGGAAAAAAAAAAGACTTCTTGCAAGCCCGGAGAAACGGTTGCTTTGGATATTGTTTCTTATTTCTTGCAGTAATGCCCCATTTTTAATTGGAGCTAGGAACTTGGAAGCCTTTTTGTCTTGCGATGAATGTGAGGTAAGGAAAAAAGATGAAGTAATTACAGTTAGGGTTTTGTTGTTTTTTCGTTTCAGGCCCGGTGGGCTGTAGCACCCAGGCCCTCCTGCCGTGGGCTGCGCCTTCCCCGTCCCGCTGAACATCACTGATTTATAAGGCCAGTCTGTAGCCCTCTGCCAGGAAACCCCGTGCCATGGAGACGCCGGCTGAAATCTCCACTGCAGAGCTATCCCGAGCTCCTTAGTCTGCAGAAACCCAGGCGGCAGAGCTTTTTGCCCTTTTCCTTTTTTTTTTTTTTTTTTTGGAAGGAGGGGAGTGCTTAGAGGCCTGGGGCTTCATCTTTTCCACTAGTGCCAAGCTGCCTGCGCTCCTCCTCCTGGCTGGGATCCGTGGGCTGGCCAGCTCAGCAGGATCGGGCCTGGCGGTCCGGCGGCGCGCTATAAATCCGTTCAAATTTACGTCCCCTAGGCTCTGCCGTTGCCCTCCGTGAGGCTTGGGACCTTCATGTGCAAAGTGCTGCTTCACGGTAATTCCCGAACCTGGAGAAACTTCCTCAGCTGCTGCCTCGTTTGATTTCTTTTTTATTTTTTCCCCCTCTGGGAACCTCCTTTTTGCCCGAAGGAGCGCGCGGGGGCGTGAGCGGCGCTGGGCTGGCAGCAGGGCAAGGATCCGGCTGCTGCCGCTTAAAAGGCCGACTGGAGATCTCGCACCGGATGGGATTTGGCCGGGGCGGTCGGCTGTTCCCTACGAATCCCGACTCGGTGGTGGGTTATTGGGGTTCAACACCGGCCCTGTCTTGGCCCCCGCGCTTTCCGGCAGGGCAGCGGGGAGCCCCGAGGCGGCTCTCCCTCCGCGGCCGGCGGCTTGCAAAACCGAACGAGTCGTCTCCTTCAGCTTTTGCAAGGTTCGCTGGCCTGGGAGGTTTGGGAACGGGACGGGTTCTGCCAACCGGGTTTTGCGCGCAAAGGGCCATATCTGTGCGCAGACCGGTGCCTTCAGCACATTCCCGCGGGTTGTGCTGGACTGGAGCGAGTATATCCCAAAATACGGTTCTGTCCTCCAGAACAGCTTTGCCAAGCAGCTTTCCCTTTGCGATTTTATTTTTTTTCTTGATTTAAAAAAAAAAATCAACTATCGACCTTGCATTGCGCTGTCCTTGAGCAAGCGGGGACTTCCAGTGGTCCCCCCCGGACATCGGCATGCTTGTGCCCACGGGAGCGGGGTCGGCAGTGCCCCCTCCGCGGGTCCGGGCAACATGGCTGTAGTCACGGCGCCCCAAAAAAGGAGGGTTGGGCTGCTGTAATCAGTCAGCAAGGCCCTTGTGTTCGCGTGGGATCGTGCCTTCACATCTGAGGAGGCTTGAGTTGTTCAAACAGATGGCAAAGATTACTCGTGTTGCTGGGGTTTCGGCGCGCCGCTCCGTTTCTAGCGCGTTGCCCGATACGGCGCACGTGATGAGTCCTTCCCAGCACGACGCTGGGGGCGGGGGGAGACGCTGGCTGCCGCGATCGGGTTTCACGGCCTCACCTGTTGAGCGGCTGAACTTTTCCGAGTTGACCATGCATTGGGGGGGAACTTGTTTGGATGGTGGCTCTGCCCCGCTAAGCGGATTAGCGCGACGCTGTGCGGCGGAACACGGCGCTCCTTCTTGGCGTAAAACCAATGGGAAGAAAAACCCACGGCCTTGACTCCGGGTTTGGGGATTTTTTGCCTTTTACGTTTTCTTTCCTTTTCAAGTGGGCAAGGGCAGCGCTCCGCAACACGCTGTGCTCTGGACGCCTCGAGGCTCCCTCAGGGAATGCTTTGTTTTCAGGCAGATCCAGCAAGCCCCAGATGCAGTCGCTATTAAAATTCTACCTAAATGGACATATTTTTGAGCTGCCTTTCTGATCTGACCCGATACTGAAGTCATTTTGCCGTCAGAGCCCAAATTCGGTGCTGTTAATCCATCCCACATAGGAAGGAGGCTAAGGATCTTTCAGCGTGTGCGTTGACCTCTCGTGGTGGTGTGAAGATCAGTGATCGGTGGGTTAAGGGGATAATTAATAGGCCGGGGCCACACAGGACAGTTAACATATGGGCTCAAAGCACAACAAATAGCTGGCGCATTATTTCAGCGGTATAATTAGGGGGTCAGGGGGCTATCGGCCGCTACCTGTTGTCACCACGTGGCGCGTGAGGAGTGACGGCAGGAGAGGCCTCTCGGTTCGTTGGAGGAATGACTAAGTGCTGTGCTTGGTCCTGACTTGCTGCTAATGACTGTATCGGGGCTTGCCCACGCCGCTGCAATTTCAGGTCTTGCAGCAGCTCCCGGTGTGTTTTTCTTAATTAGCTTGCTCGAAAGACCATGGGCTTTTTCACGTGGCTCAGCTCATCGGGCCTTGCCAACGGCAGCCAAAAGGCAACGGAATACATGGACCTCCTCTTGACTTTCCTAATGAGGCGTCTGATGATGAAACATATTGATTATCGGCACGTTCAAAACGAACGTGAGGTTAATTTAGGGCAGTGATTTATTGGCAATCTAGCATTGCCATTAGGGAGTTCCTATGATTTGCTATTAATGATGTCCTGTCCCCTGCCATCTCCTGGTCTCCAGTTGGTCTGGAGGTCATTGCGAGATGCCTAGAGATGAGTCTCGAAGGCGGTGAACTGAAGCCTGGGCAAGTGGAGGCAAGGAAGGTCGTTAGCAGAGTAATGAGCGGGGCGAGCCCTCTGCAGAGGGCGGTCCTGGAGCTGTAAGGGCATCTTTGGGGACTGCAGGGACAGCTCAGATTTAGTGATACACAGTCAATCTTAGTTTGTTCATAGATGTTAAGGGAAGCAGATCATCTCTTCTGAAGCCGTGTTGGGCTTCAAACACTCTTGGTGGTGGTTTTGCTCTTGGCAGTAGTTCTGAAGGTGGAGGAGGAAAACGGACTCGGTGGCGGCAATTCTGCGCATGGCACCATCACCTGTTGGGGCGGGAATGGGGGATGTTTGGGGTGAGGAATGGGCAGTGCGGGGACACCATGAGCTGCCTTCCTTAGCCGTGGCCTTGCAAAATGCGGCCTCCAGGTTCTGCAAGCACATGTGCTCCTATCTGAGGAGTCCTGCTGGAGTTGCTCAGAGAGGCTCACACTTAGGTGGTTGAGGATCTTGATGATACTGATAGCACTTCTAAATGTATTTTCCTCTTACATACCTATGAGCAGAAGACCTCACACTCATTTAAAGGAAATGGCTAATTCATGGGGTTTTTTTGCTTCTTCTGTTAAAATCCCTGAGCGTAGCAGTGCCCTGTTATGTGGTAGCAGGGGAGGGGAGAATTTTGTTTGAAGAAAAGCAACGCCATGTCTCACTGTAGTTCTCCTAAATCCTTTACGACTGCTTGAACCTCCTCAGCGGTGCTCAAAATCTATTTTGTTTTCTCCTCTCCCTGCAGAAAAGGGATAGAGAAGAGAAGGTCTCTACTGAGATCCTGGGCGAGTTAATGCCAACTTCGAGGGAGTTATATCACTTTATGGCAGCTGAAGATCTGACGCAGACTGCATTTTGCAGCCATCCAGTGCTAACCTTGGTCTGCGCGTAACTTTGTGCAGTGGTGTTAGAGGAGGTCAGATCTGCTAGCCCTTGCTCAGAGGAATAGTCCTCGCCCAGTGCCTTCTTGCAAGCCTTGCGCTGGTAAAATCCATAAGATCAGAGCTGTAATCTGGCCGCTCTGCTCAGCTTGTACTGCAGTGCACTTCTGAAAATCCACCCAAGTGCCTAGTTTATTAGAAAAATGATCGGTTGTAACCTCTCCTTTGAGTTGGCATGGTCTGTTCCCTCCGGTGTGAATCCTGGTGGCTTAGCAGTCAGGCCAGAAGCAAGTGAGAATTGTGTGTGTGTGTGTGTGTGTG
This sequence comes from Apteryx mantelli, assembly GCF_036417845.1. NCBI lineage: Eukaryota > Metazoa > Chordata > Aves > Apterygiformes > Apterygidae > Apteryx > Apteryx mantelli. The sequence continues at coordinate 4,440,636 of NC_089996.1, forward strand.
TGTGTGTGTGTGTGTGTGTGTGTGTGTATACATATATATGCACGCTCATAATATTATAGGTGGGTGTATATATTTTATACATCCCTTGCTGAACGTGAATGTGAGACCAAATCCTGCATTGCTGCAGCCGCGGTCCTGTGACCAGCAAGACCAAGCACAGCTGGAGTTAAAACACTGATTCGCTCACAAAATGTACTTCTCATGCATGAAGTTGGCTCTAGTGAAGAGACATGTCTTCAATAGCGCGCTGGTGGCCTCGGCAGTAAGCTGCTGTTTTTCAGTAACCGTATTGGTGCCTGAATTTCTCGCTCTGTTTAGTGCGGTCCTCAGCCCTGCCTGAGTGAGGGCCGCAGGATCAGGCCCTCTGTGCATATCTGCGCCACTGACTGTAGGAAATGTTTCCCTGGAAGCGTGCACATCCTCTTCGGCAAAATCCATCGCAGTGATGAAGTTTGATAAAGCAGCTAGGAAAACAGCTTTGTGTTAAACCCCTTAGTTTGCAGCTAGCAGCCTGTCTCAAGTATTGACTATAAACTTGTCTCAAAATATAAAAGTCTACAAAGCGCAGAAGCGCAGTGTGTGACGGCTTAGGAAATCTTTTGGAAACTGCTGAGTTGGTGAAAGCGATTAAACACAGAAGAACCTAGAGGACTGACGTTATGCTGACATTAAATTGCATAAATATTTTTGGTTTTATTGTAATCTTGCACTAAGGTCTGCGTGGCTGCAGTTAGTGGCATGAGCCTGGAAAGACGTTGGTGACTTGGTGTAGCGATTTTCCGGTCACTAGGGGGAGGACGAAGCCCCGGAGTTTTATTATTAAAACACTTTGCTGCTTCATTTAGCTATTAAATATTTGTTTAAAAACTGGCAAGGCCTGCAGCTTTGGCATGCCTTCGGTTTATTTATAATTTTTTTTTAAAGATGTGTCGGGCTTGGAGTGAAGCTAAAGGGTGCTGGAGTAAATCGCAGGCGTGTCCCAACCCTTGGACGTGAGCGGCGTTTGCGTGCAGGCGGCGACGTGCGCGCGCAAGGACGGGGAGCGGCCGCCGAATGGACCCGGTGGCCTCGTGCAAACGTGGCTCCGGCTGGGGACGGCGGAGGGGCGGAGGGAGGATGCTTGGGGCGCGCTTCAGTGCCCGCGTTTCGGCCGGGCGGCTCTCCAGCCTCGTCCCGCTGCCGTGCTCGCCTCGCGGCCACGTGGACCGACAGTGACTCCTTTCTGAGGACTGGGGCCGGGGCGATTAGCAAAGCTCGTCTCCTTCCACCCGCCCCAGCGCTCTGCAGTGAACTTGTTGCAGCTTCACGCAAAGCTCGTGGCTTTTTTTTTTTTTTTCCCCCCTTAATTTCCCTCTGTAGCTGCTCTGGTAGCTAATGAGCGTTGGCCTCTCTCTGCACGGCATTCAAAAAGCCGAGGGAAGAGTTAATAGGGGCGTTGAGCAGCGTGCGAAGCCTCGGGAGAAGGTCTCGGACTTGCCGAAGCCGAAGTGGAATAGCAGGTTGCCGTTTCGGGCTGGGTTTTGCTGCAAGCGGGCAGCTCTCGGCGGCGGCTCTCAAGCCCTGTAATTGCAGGTTCGCGCTTCCTCTGCCACCCGCGTGGAGTCGGGCTCCTGCCGCTCGCCGGGTGGTGGGCGCCCGAGGGGCGTCCCGGTGCCGCCATGTACACCGGCTCCTTGGCAGGCTGCTGGTCCTATGCCGGGGCTATTGGCTTCCCCCAGAGACAATTTCAAGGTCACACTGCTAAATGTAGTGTAATAATTAATTAAGCTATATATAAACAGCAAGCTCAGGCGGTCCTAAAGCAGATTAAGAGCCTGTGAGTTTTTTCCCTCTCCCCGGGCTCCTTTCCTTCCTCCGGTCCTCTGCGGGTCAGCTCTGCAGTTGTTGCACGCTCAGCCGTCTCAGGAAGGGTGGTTATGGTTCCCCCATCAGACCCCCGTCTTCCTCCTGCTGCAGTGGAGGAAGGAGCACGTGCAGCGTTCCTGGTCGGGAACCGCTTCCCCTGGGATCCAGTGCCTACTGCTGGGGATAGCTACCAGGGATTCACCTTCAATAACAAGAGTTTCGAGACTCCGGTGCTGGGAGGCTCAGTATTGCAAGAACTGAGCTTCTTAATTTTTGTTTGCTACCTAGGTGGTGGGAAAATTTCGCTGTGGGGTAAAATACACAAAACCCATCTGTGCATGTGGAACGTGGGGACGGAAGAAGGAGTGGGACTGGGTTTCCTGGAAGATCTACAGCAAACTTTGAGTTTGTAATGAGGCACAAAAAGCCAAATACTTGCCATGTGACTCCTTTGCAGAGTTGTCAGGTTAGTACAGTAACAAAAGTAGTGCTTCATTTTAACTAACACTCTCAGATCTACCCAAAACTGGTTAAAACTCACTCTTTGCAAACCCCAAAAGTAAGAATTTGGGGATCAGGTTTGGTTTAAACTTCAAGTTACTTCTCATGTACCTACAGTAACAACACAGGAGAAGAATCGGCTGTCTCTTCTGAGCAAGTGGAGGTGATATGAGCTGTCAGATGTTGAGGCTGCTGCAGAAGAGCAAAGCAACTTCCAGCACGTCCATATCAGTCCAGGCTTTGCTGTATACTCAAGTGCCTGCGGTTTCCGCACACACTATGGCAAAGTCTGATCCTTGGTTATGTACAGTGAAACCCTTGGAAAACCTAACCAAACCCACCGCCGGCTCCGGGGAGCGGTGGGGGAACATGCGTCCTCACTGCACAAACTTGCTCTCCAATGACTTTTTTGCACCTCTGTGTGCCTCTCCGAGGGGAGCCTGCGTGCAGAAGGCCATGCTGGAGAGGCTGAGGATGGCACAGGCTGGGGGGGAGAGTGCTCTGGGATCGTGGGGCTCCCGGGTGAGAAGTTGTGTGGGGTCACTCAAGTCGAGTTCTTCTGCTCCATCACCCTCCCTAAGACGGAGCTGGCTTGTCTCAGTTGCTGAGTGCCGGGATATATCTACATCCAGGAGATGGAAGCAGAGAGAATAGGCTTTGTGAGGGCTCACAATGGAGGCCCCAATCAGTTCAGCGCCGGCCGAGGGGGACTCCGCTGTCTCTTTGGGAATCCAAGGGTGTAGAGATCAAAGGTGCGGGTGAGTCAATTACAATTCACATTTGGTTCATCCATATGTTTGGGTATTTGAAAGGCTTCAATGGTAACCCATTTTATATCTCTTATGCCCATTGATTTGTTAATCTGACACTTGGTTGCATCTGAATAACAATAGCTCTCATTCAGGCTCCTCAGTGTTCAGGGAAAAGTCATTTCACTTGGGTTGTGCTCCAAGGCCTCAGCACACAGCCCACTGTGCTCTTTATGTAGAGGAGCTTGAGGGACGACAGGATAATTTGTCCCTGTAGTAGGCTTTGGAAGGAATATCGGCTCTTGGCAAGGGGGGACCGGGTTGGTTTGTGCGCCCGTTTCGCAGCATGGCCAGGAGCTGGCTAGCGGGATGGACCTGCTCCCGACGGAAACCTTGCGCCGGGTCAGATGCTGAAGGCACCTGTTGGCCCGCTTGATTCAGCTCCGCAAGGTTCTTTCCAATTGTCACCATGGCCACAGACCCACTTGTCGCAGCCACCAGGATGGGCTACAGCCTGATGGAGAAGTGGGCAAGGTTAAAAGAAAGATGACCCACGCAGTCAGAAATAAAAGGCGAGTATGAACAGCCCTCTTAAATACAGCCTGAGCGAGTGTGCTGGGCTAGATCAAATCATTGGTATGGCAACGTAAAGTCTCTAATTACATGAATACCTTTTTAATTAGAAGCAGTGCTTTGCATCTGTTGTACCTACAGCAGTGCATCTTCACTAGCTGAGTCTGCTCTTTAAAGAGCTCTTGATTGCATTTAGTTGACTGTTTATGACCAAGTCATGATCCCATGTAAGGACTGGGGGAGAAGAGGAGTCTGCAGGCAGACCTGCTCCTTCATGTTTCCTTAATTGGTGCCTGTCTCCCTCCCTTCCTGGGAATTTCACTCCTTCTCAAGGCTGTTCTTGTTTCCTCCTGCTCTATCCTTAATTTGGCAACCTCGTGGAGCTGGGTACCAACGTTGGGATATAGTAGCACAGCTAACCCATAGATTTCTTGCAGCAATGGGCAGCAGTCCTGGTACACTATTCCTTTCTTCTGGAATTTAACTTTATTTTCTGGTTTTGATGTTTGTTGGGGGGGGGTGTGAAAAGGATGGGGAGAGACTAAGGAGGGCCATACTGGTCTGATAGGAGTTGCTGGGGGAAAGAATCCTGATCTGGGCAAATGTGTTCTCACTCATTAACCTGATCTGTTTACAATGGAGCTCCCTTAATTTCCAGTGCACTGGCCACTCCTTTATGACTGTAAATCGCAAATCCATTAATGAATGGGTCGAGACAGCAATCCCATTTGTATAAAATGCATTTGGGGATCAGTACCAAGAGGATCAACAGTGTATTAATTTGCTAGACTTTTCGTTCCAGGGGGTGGCAAATATAGTTCATCCTCATGTGGTGCATGCTGGCCAGGCCAGTTTCCAGATTACCACAGGTTTGTGTCCTGCTCGGCGCAGCCCCTTCCTTGCACCCAGAGGAGGCTCCAGCCTTCTTTAGCGAGGAACATCTGCTTATGCTAGGAAGGAGACAGGAGACCTGGGTAAATGAATTAGATAGATCAGCCTGGAATAAAGTCTAAACCAATTTTAAATTCTTGAACCATCCTGTTGGCTGGTCAGGGTAATGAAAAGCCAGCTGGCAAGCGACGGGGGCCAAGCCCTCCCTAACGTCTCTGCCTGGATCCTGCACTGAGGCAGAAATTCTTGGTTTCGTGGCAGAGCCAAGTCTTTCATGTGAGGTTCTCAAAGCACTTTACTGATGTTAATTCTTGCTGTACTGCAGGAAGCAGGTGAGCCCAAGAGCTGGGCCATGCAAGGGCAGGGTGCGCTCGCCAGGTTGGTCCCTTCCAATGTAGCAGGTCTTCTTCTGGCAGCTTGTTCATCACTTCAGGTCCCGGGCACCACTCGAGTAAATTGTGCTCTGTCAGTTAGAGAGAGCATCCAGTTATCTTTAAAACTGGAGGAACCCTGGTGCGAAAAAGTTAGATGTCTGCTTTGGATGTTGCTGAAGAGCCAGTTGGAGCAATACAGTTGGGATTTGGCAGAAACCTGCCAGCATCATTAGGCCTGTGCTAGGAACATGCAGGCATATATAGCTTTGAGCAAAAAGGACAGAAAAAAGTTGTTACTTTTTTGGGGGGTGATGCTGAAAATGGGAAGCTAGCCACTTTCTGAGCTGTCATTCAGAGGACTCTGCTGTTCAGGAGAGGGTGCTTGCTCACCTTTGGCCAGTGATATCCCTTTAGGGCAGAAGATGGGTTCCTGGAGACCATACTTGTTTTTTTAAAGCCATTATTAGACCTCCAGCTCTTACAAATATATATATCTGTATCTATCTCAGCCTTGTTTCAAGCCAGCCCTGGCCTCACCGCCGGGAGCTGCCTTGCTGCGGAGGGGCTGAGCCGGTTCTGCGTGTATCGGCAGACCGACTCCTGCTCGGCAGCTGAGTCGAAGATGCTCCCAGGGCTCTCTGTGCTGGGGGAAAGTGCTGACGCATTAAAAAAGGAGTTTTTCTGCAGATGAAAACCTCGCTCCCTGGTGTATCCAGCAAGGGAGGAGATAAGCTCCCCTCCCTCATTCGCAATCTTGCAGTGAGGAAGAGGGGCAGGAGCAGGGCTCTCGGGTGGCCGCCCTGGCACCAGACCCTTGCAGGGCTCCTAACCTTGCACGATGGGGGGTTTAATCCCCCCTCCCCGGTGGCAGGTCTGCTCCTCTGTTGGGGGAGAGGAGGAGATTGTTTTCACTGGGAATTACAGAGCCTGACTGTGAGAGGAAGAGGAGGGGGGGGAGGGAGGAAGGCCTGGGCGAGCGAAGGGTGGCCTGGCCTCGGCCGAATGCAGCCCCCGACGCTTGAAACGCCGGGGCTGGACGCCGACCGAAGCGCTCGAGGTGGGGCGCCTTTCTGCCCAGGGCTTATCGGGGACCGCTTGTCTAATCGCGGCCGTAAAGCCCCGGCGCGGGAAGGTGGGGCTCGACGAGGAGGAATGCGTGTCAAGGTGGCGAGGAAGGCCCTCCCTGTGCAAACGCTGGGCCGCTCGCGCGGGTGCCTAACAAAAGGCCGCGTTATCTGGGTGACTTGTTACCTGTCCGTACAGGCACGCCGATTAGGGCGGTAATTTATGTGCTCGGGGAAAACACAAAAGACCTCTCAGCGGGGCAGTGATTTATGGACGGGGCAACCGAGGAACCAGGGTCCTGCCCGTATCTTGCTGGCTCTGTTTTGTTCGGCGGCTGTTGACTTGGGCAACATCTAGGTAGGGGTTGACTCTTTAGTGTGTGGGATTCCCCCCCACCCCCCTGCCCCAGCAAAATTAGCGCAGGTGAAATGCAGTGTCACAGCCACTCCGGTGCCCGAGGCGAGAGGGAAGGCGTGCAGAAGCACTGGCTGCGTCCCCGTGCTGTGAAGCTGAGGGCACCACGGGAGCAGCTTGCTCTCTCCTGCTGGGGGAATTAACTCCCGGATGGAGCCAGCTGGCCTGTCGGTGCAAGCATGTCCCGCGTGTCCCTGCTCTTACATGGCAGGTACCGCTGCGGTAGGCGAGAGAGCAGCTCGCTCTGCATGCCTCGGTGGCGCTGCTGGTGGTTAGAGAGGGGCAATGTAGGAGTCCCTGGTGCACCTCTACTTAACCGGAAAGTTGATTTACAAGTGTATGGTGTAAAAACTCCACATCTGTATGATCCCTGCAGGCTGCCACCCTGGAACGGACCCAGGCAGGGGCTGCTTCGCTTGAAACAAACTTATTTTCCGGGAAACTTCTGGCTAATGCGACATTGACTACACAAATGCTGCTTTGGTGCTTTGTTACTGTATGGGTGGCTGGTGGATGCATAAAGTGATGTCTCCTCTGCATTAGACGCACAAGACGTGCCCACTGGGTCCAAAATGAGATGCAGTCTTCTCACTTGGGCACTGGGCCACCAGTATACCACATAAAAATGCCAGACTGTCTCCAGGGACCCTCCAGGGGTCCTGTAAAAGGCCTTGAACAACAGGGACTTTAGGGATGAGGCTGAGGGGATAAACTCCCACAGGTTTCCTGGGTTAGAAACATCTCCTAATGTCCTAGCGGGAGGCACGAGACACCAGACTTGCTGGGTCTGCTCAGTTCCCCAGACAGGAGGCAGCGGGGACTCCCTGTGCAGTGGGTAGGTCAGAGGGTCCTGCCCTGTGACATGTCCCTCCGGGAGAGCGCTGTGATGTGGCTGGGGGGGCTCTGCTCCGTGGGGAGCAACAGGCAGAGCTCCACGAGCTTCGCTCTCATGGGAGAGGCGAGGGGCTTGGATTAGTGGCCGTGTTACTTGGTTCGCATGTTCAAGCTGTGCGCTGCTTCTTGAAGTACCTGGTGCTTCAGGGCCACCAGCTAGAAGCCAGCAGGTTGTAGCCAGTCTGCGATGACGCTTGCCGAGCTGCTGTCTGCACACCTGAACGCTTGCTACAACGTCCCCCGGTACCCCAAATCCCCGTGTCCATGGGGTCCTTCCTGGACAGTTAACCATCTAAACCCTCTAGGAGATTGATGCCTTTGCAGCAAGGAAGTACCTTCCTAAGGACTATGAGGAGGAGAGATCTCTGAAAGACAGGCAAGTGGCAGTGCTGGTGGGTTTCCAACATCTCCAAATTAAGGGAGCAGATCAGTGGATGTGGCAGCAGTTTGGGGCTAAGGGCTCTGCTCTCTGCTTGGTTTGTGTGTGCGCTGCTGAAGGATGAATACCACCAGAGGCCATAGCAGGCTGCTGCCCAATGCTCCCCTCTTGGCGTTAAGCTGAGCCTTGGCGGCAGCCCTGCCTTCTACTGGGCTCCTCGCTGGTGTGTGAGAGGTTGCCCCATGAAGAGCTGTAGCCCTTCCTACTCACAGCCTCCGTAACCTGAGATCTTTTGGGATAACTCAGACCATTTCCTGACAGCCGTTATTTCCACTGCAGGCTCTGAGGAAGAGTACAGAGGAGCTGGATTACATGCGAAGGCTGCATCTTTTGGTGGGGAGCTTCAGCTTTGTGCAGACTTTGTCTGGTTCAGTCCATCATGAGGGAGAAAGGAATGGGCAAGAGGGAAGAGCCTCTGGGAGAAGTCTGCAGTGTGAATATTGCTCATGCCCCTCCGAGGTGCCAGTACTGCTTGGACATGGCCGACTTGGTACAGCCATCTGCTGCATGGCCTCTTACTGCGATGGGGCTACAAGCACCCCAAGTGAAGTATAAAGTCCTTTACCGCACGAGGGGTCCCAGGCAGCACATCCCTGCCTTCACGGAGTGCTGTGAGGGTGCCAGCCCAAGACAACATCTTTCCTCTTTGAGTTAGGGTACTCCCATGGCACAGCTGTGTAAAATAGCCCAGAGCTGAAGCCACACACACACACACCCCCCCCGCCCAAGATCAGAGGGGTCTAGTGACTAGGGCGAACCCAAGTGACAGCAGTACTGACCCTTTGTTCTCCTCTGCAGTGGCCACTTTCATTGCCTTCACTTACCAGTGCTGGGGGCTGGATTTCCCACCAGCTCTGATTTGCTGATCTGTTTTTAAACCTCTTCCATGCTGGGTTTCCTTTGCTTAAGCTGAGCTAGCAAAAGCCTGCAAAAGCCCCACTTTGGTTTTTGCCTTTTTTCCTGTTACTGCAGTTTAGCTGATAACTCAAGACTTTGACTCTGTTCCTCTGCCTCTTTTGGATGGGAATACATCTGTGCTACGAAAGTAGTGTTACATTCAAGAAGTAATGTCCCTGGTGCCAAAGGGATGCTGTCTTTGCACTAGACTACAAGAGCAGAGCTCCTTGTTTCTATGAATGCATAAGTAGATCTACCAAATCTTTACTTAGCAGAAGCTTAGAAACAGAGCGTTAACTCAAGGCTATAAATTTGTGAGGAAAGAGAAATGGCTGGTCCTTCTGGTTATGATAGTGTAAGAGCCAGAAGCCAGGCAGAGGCAATCCTGACAATTTATCTTTCCCCCTGAGTGAGCTGTGAGCTCTCAATCTCTGCAGATGCCTAAAATCCCCCCCCCCTGCTTTTCAGACTGTTTTCCATTTAATTTACAGAGAAAAATGTTCCTACTGCTTTGCAATAAATTCTTGGATACCATCATGGTGATCTTGTCTTGTCCCAGACCTGCACCAGTGTGACTCCAAAGTCCAGTGTCACCTGTGGACTTCTGTCCATAGATGAACTGAGCAGAACTGAGCTAGCTGTGCTCTGGGGTGAAAAGCCTTTTGGTGGAGTTGGTGAGGGCTAATTTTGGTGTCCGTGAGGTGCCATAAGAGAGGGAAGATTATACTGGTGCGATTGGGGCACAGGTGCAGGGATAAGTTGTTAAACGCTTCAACAGGCCGTACTAAGAGGCGACATCAGGCAGGAGTAAGACACACAGCTCGGCTGAGACAGTTGTGCCTGGGATCTGCTGGAAAAAAGTCTTTGGTCCTAGTTTGCTAGTTAGCTCCGTCATGTTTCCTGCTGGGTTTAGGGTCCCCCCACCCCCAAATCATGAGTTTCACAGAACTACTCCCTCCCCACTCTTCTTTTAGACAAAAACTGTCTTTATTTATTTATTTATTTATTGGAAATGGAGACAGATTAGAGTAATCTCACATGACTTGACCAGTGGGCGCTAAAAGCCCGGGAAGGCTGAGCGATATTCTAAAGAACTCATCCAGAAACAGCAATTAGCTTTTAATCGAAGTGTCACCGCTGGCCACCCCTCGGACCTGCCGGGAACAGGAACTCGCCTCGCGCTCTTTGTTGCCCGCGAGGGTCCCCGGCGAGGGGGATCTCGCAGGGCATGAAAGGAAACGGGGGGCTGACCGAAAGGAATAAGATGCTCATTTGGGCCCCACCCCCTTACTGCCCTCAAAAGCTCTTACTTTCAGAGCGAAGCACTATTGAAGCAGTAGGACAATAGAGACCAAATCCTTCTGGGGGAAGGGAGGTGCTGGCCATTGCGTCTTTTGTTGCTTTTACTTCTTTACTTGCTTATGCTTCCCCCCCCCAAAAAAAAAAAAAAATCCACATAGATGTTCACTGGATGATAATGCAATCACTTGCTTAGGACCTTGCTAATAGGATTATAATTACTACTGGCGACGAACCGAAGTGAATAGAATATTTACCACTTCATCTGAAATTATTGTAAATCCCTCCAAAGCAGCCCTTTGATATGTAAAGCGCTGCCCCCTCTTCTCCCCCCCATCCTGCCCCGAGTGAAGATCATTATTTAGTGGAAGTTCAGAGCTTTTAAGTAGGACGGGGGATAGAAAGAGGCTTCAGTGTTTACATAAAGAGGAGGGCCTATATAATGAACTGACGGAGTTGATGAACCTCTCGCCCGGCTCTGGCAAAGGAGGAGGGAACGCTCACTGAGCAGTTTTAGCTTCTCAGGCTGTTTTGGGGGGAAGAGGGGAAGAAATAATTGGGAATTTTCCCCTCTCGAGCCAGAGGAAAGCCCCAGGTCTCTGCAGCACGTGTTCGGTTGGTGCACAAGTGCCACCTGATGACAGTGGCATCGTTTTGGGTTTGCTCTGTAGGGCTGCAATAGCTTCTGTGTGAGGAGTCCTCAACTTAGCAAAGAGCCGTCTTGGGGGCAGATGCGGTAGTCTGCAATGTGTGAGCTGGGCTGGAGATAGTGGGCTTGGATGGGCTGATTGGTGTCTTGGTGCAAGAACGGGGCTGTTGCATGAAGCTGGTGCGCGACACACAAGGAGAGGAATGAGGGCAGGGTGTGCATGCAGAAAGTTTACATGGGGTCAAGAGGAACCTGGACAAAAGGTTGGTAGAGAGAGATCTGTTGAGGGTTACTAGATAGACAAATTGCGTCAGGCCCAGGAAAGTCCCTGAGCTGAATTTAGTTGAAGGCTGGGAGAGTGGAGGGGGAAGGGGAAGTACTGCTTGCCCGGTTCTTGCTCTGCCCTGGTCCTCTTACGGACAGGATTAGACACACAGATCTGGGCTAGAGGAAGGCTCAGCCTGACCAGGGAGCAGCTCTGGCCTCTGCCCCAGTGCAAGTACCTGATGTAGAGGGCGGTTGTGAACGGTGACCCCAGGGAACAAAAGGCTTTTCTGTTTATTTGTTTTTTTAAGGTTATATATATTTCCTGCTGGGAAAAGTCTGCAAAACAGCTCTGAACTGTCTGCCACCAGAGCTTGTCCTTGTCAAACTTGAAGTAGCTGGTTAGCTGGCCACCAGGCAGAAGGGAAGGGTTGCCGCCTGAGGTTGCGTTCTTAGGAACATCTGCAAGTAGGGTCTGTTTCTCCCAAGCTTTTCAGGCTGATCCCCAACCCTTTGAGACCTTCCTCCCAGAGGTTCCCAACAAAAGCTTCCAGATCTCCAGCGAGAAGGTGAACTGCCCTATCCAGGTGCTTCCGGACCTCAGAGAATGAGTTTGTGACTTTGCTTCTACCATGTCTTGGGAGTGACGGCTGCTTGTGTTGCCTGTTGGCCGCAAGGGAGGCTTTGAGAAGTTGTATTTCTGCTTTCAAGTGTTTCAAGTGTTTCTGCTGCTGTAAGTTATTCCCTGCCCTATAGGCTGTAGTTATACAATGCACCATATATGGCACTTAGTTATACTAGGCTGCAGCCCTACGAGGGATAACATGTCATTATCTTGGTTGTGAGTCTGCACTTCTAATTATGCCACTTAAAGCCGCGAGGTGGGGGAGGTATTTGGGAGGGAAGTGTTTTTTGGCTTGCATTTGGGTCAGCCCTGAAAGCAATGTGGCTCGGTGCCTCGGCACGCGGGGGCGGGAGCGGGTGTCTGGAGGAAACCTTTGCGCCGGAGACCGGTTCTGCACATAAAACTGATTTGCCTTCCTAGGACGGAACGAACTGCCAGGAGAAAGCTGCTGGTGGCACCTGATTCAATGGCCGTAAGCTTTTCTCCTTCCCATCTCTTGCCAGCCCTGGAGGCAGGCAGCGTTTCCAGCTGTGTCGCTTCGCCGCTGTTTCTTTTTGTTTTTTGGAAGCCCATTTTTAGTAGTGCCACCCCCTTCCCTCCCATCTCATCCATCCAGCACTGATGTCCCCTTCACGGCAGGAAGCTGCGGACAGATTGCCTCCCCCAGAAAGGGGAAGGTGGACGCGTAGCTGAGGCCTGCTTAGATACCAGCCTTTGATCAACCTGGTTTCCTTGGAAGTCCTGCCTTTCACCTCCTACTGGGGGTGATCCCTTGTCTTTGGAGCAATGAAGGAAGGCAGAGAGCAGGAGTTTTAACCTAGCTGTGTGGCTTGAGGAAAAGTGTGCAATGAGGACTGCTTCATTTTCAGGGCCTGTCTACAGTGGGGTTCTTGCTTGGCTGCTTTCATTCCAAGAGTGGTGGAGTTTGGAGCTGTGGCACTGCTGGGCCAGTCGCAGGGCAGCGTTTTGCTGGACGGAGGAGAGGTTGGTGCCTTGGAGGCAACAGGCCTCGTTTGTGCATGGCCCAGGTCCTCTGCAGCCTGTGGTCACATGCAGCATGGTCCGGGTCAGGAGCTCAGGCAGCTACTAACGCTGAAAGTCTTGTGACCACGCACCGCCCCGGTGGTGTGCTTAGGTGGTTGGACGTGAGCCTGAGATGCTGGCTGGGTCTTCTCAGCTGTGTTTTTGCGCCTGGGCAAGCTGCCTCCGTTCCTTTCGCCTGCAAAGTGGGGAGGATCCGACCGCCTGCGCTGGCTTGCTGGGGCAGTGCTTAGGTCTGATCTCACCGAACGCAGCGATTTTGGGGAGTGGATAAAGTCTTTCCAAATAGCTAATGACTACAGTGGCGCGTCGTGCCCGCTTGGGGCACTGCTTTGCATTGATTTGCCTGGGCGGTTTGGTGCGAGCCAGGTTTGCATGCGTGGATTGGGTCTTAGCGGGGAGGCCGCGGGAGGCAAAAGGACCATCTGCCAGGGCTCCGTGTCTCCCCTCGCTCCCCAGCCTTTGATGGGATTTTTCCATCCACTTCAAAGGAATGTAGATCAGACCCTGCTGCCCGTCCCCGGCTGAGGAGTGAGCCCCGTTCCCGCGGGGCACCAGCGCAGCGTGGGGCCGTGCCTCCCGTGGAGACTTGGGTGCCAGCTCTCCAGCTGCATCAAAGCCCCGGAGCAGCTTCGTGATGGGGAGCCTTCACACGCTATTACCCTCCTCTCCCTCCATCCGCCCGCTAATCCCCAAACTCCCCGACAGGTGAAGGGGAGCTGGCAGAGACCTGGGGGCAGGGGGAGAGGCGGGTGAGGAGAAGGTGACTCTCAGGCCCAATTATTTTTCCCCTTTTCCCTCCTCCTTTCCATCTCCCTCTTCCTCACCCCTGAAGTTCATTAATTCCCATCATCTGTTTTGTGTAAATGTCATGGCAAGTGTTTGACGGCACCGGATAGAGTTACACCCGTTTCAAAAAGGCCGAGGCTGGTTCACAGCCGTTCCATTTTATTGTTGTATAATTTGCCAGCCCAAACGAGGGGTTCCCGCTTGAGGCAAAGGCGCACATGTCGCCCTCGCTCCCGGCTAATAAAATGGGGAGAGGCCATGGTGCTACCGTACAGGTCCTTGGTGCGACGTCAAGAGACGAGGGCAGCCCAAGCGAGGCGAGATTATGGTAAGAAAAACCTGAGGTGTGAAATAATCAGCCTGTGAGTGCTCCTGCCCCAAAACAGGAATTTGGTATTGCCTCCTCTCTCTCCCTTTCTTCCTCCTCCTTCATCTTTCTGCTGCCCCCACCCGGATCTGCTGCCATGAGAAAGCAGAATCAGAGCCAAGTGGTAATTTCAAAGCCTGTTGACCTTGATGCTGATGGCAGACTCCGGGATGTAATTAAAACGCTTTATTACTTTAACGTTCTTTCCCTGGGCTTGTCAGAGTCTTGCTTTAAAATAGTATTTCTGGGATTTGATCATTTTATTATCAAGCTGGAAGGAAGAGCCACTGTTAAAATGTCCAGCTTTTGAGCGGCTGGCTAAACCGTGCGGTATTTCTAACAGAGACCCCCCTTCTGCTGGTGGGTGCTGGGAAGGACTGGGACTCCTTTTGGTGATTTTAAAGTCTTTTGCAAAATTTGCTGTGGATTTTAAAGGCCTTTGTAGTAATCTAGCTTGTTTTGGCTTTTGGCTTGTCATAACAAATATGAAGGAGTTCTGCTCCCTAGTGATAATGGAGATAACAGTGCCTAATTTAAGCTCCATAAAGCCAGTTGAAAGCTGGTTGTGAACTCCAGTGAATGTGGTCTGGGTACGGTAATACCCCGCAGGAAGAAGATGGGGGCTGAAGCCCTTCAAAATCCTCTCTAAGACCCCCACATCCCGGGAAAGCTGGGAATAGGCGGATTCTCCAGTTGTTGAGCACGTTGGGACTGGTGCAACGGGTCAGCTCCGCGTTAAGGAGGGCTGGCTGGGGTCAGAGCAGATCGAGCGCCGCGGCTTCTGCTTGACTCCAGGCTTTTCCACCTGATGCCGCTGTGCTGAGCTGGCGGCGGAGGCTGGCATCTTGCAAGGTGCTGAGTGCTGTCGGCTCCCGCAGAAGCAAGTGTGAATTTGGGAGGCGCCTTGCACCGGGAACCATCTGCTTGCAGCCGGTGTGGGAGCTGAGTGGCTGATGCTGAGCTCTTGGGGGGAGCCGGCGCGGAGCCTGCGTGCAGAAAAGATGCTTCAAACAGGGCTCTAATACAGTATTTTCAAGACAAGAGGTTGTATAAAGCTCTTATCTTGGACTGCGTTTTTGCTTCCCAGACCTTATTCCTTTCGGAGCTCTCACTTGCTATCAGGCCCGACTGCAAGGCGGCGTTTTTAATCTGGCCCTTGGCTGCTTTGATAGCCGCTGTAAATTTTTCCTGCTTGCTGTCAGCAACATGCTGTCTCAGAGACTGGGAACAAGTGGTTATCACCCCGGCAGGGTGGACAAGGTGGAAGGCAAAGCTGCTCGGTGCCGGTGATGGAGCTATCACCCCCCCCTATACGCACCCTTTTCTCAGTGTCTCCAGCTCTTTTTCAAGATCACTGGAATTAGCTCACTTGGTCTAAATTTATTTATTTAGCTTTTTTCATTTCTGTTCACCTTCTCTCCATAAGTTTTGAATCTAATCTATGATGTGGTTTGTTAGACTGCCTGTTGTTAGGATTTTGGGGTACTTTCCCCAGGAACTGCCAGGTTTCCAAATATCAGTTTTATGGAAAGAGAGCACTTCTTGTCTTCCTGAAACAATGGTCAGGAATTTGGGTAGAAACTGGCCTGAAATTGGTCAGATGCTCTGAGTGTGCACTGTTGTGCAGAAAAGCAAGTGATTCTGGATTACAGGCCTGAACTTGGCATGAATATGGCTGAAATCTAAAATAGTTTGACTTGCTTTTTCCCCCTTTCCCCTATGTTCTTGCTCCTTGGGAGAGAACTGGGCTTTGCCTCCAGCCTGGTAGGCTGTGAAGATGTTGATGGACACTGAGATGTTTCATCCTAGCAATAACGACACTTCTCTTATTTGCAGAATCCCCTATACACAACTATCCTTACCTCATCCTTCTCCCTCTAGGAGCAAAGTTTTGTCATCCTTGCAGAGGAAGCTGAGACAGCTTATGTGGGATGGCCAGAGGGCGAATCCAGCCGCTGGGTAGCGGCCGCAAGACGGAGGGGATTGAGCCTGGAGCATGCCGTCGCTGCCGCACAGGAGACGCTCTGATTTCGGCACTCACCGGTGCTGCAGCAACGTGGGGCTTCAGCACGCCAGGGCACGGGGAGGTTTTGCACCCTTCTCTCTGCCTCCTGGCTTGTTTTGCCTCGACAGCAGCTATCAGTTCAAGATCTCACTCCTGCAGCGGTGCTGTGCATGGTGTGTTAAGCGGGCAGGTCCCGTGCCAGGGAGGTTTCTGGCACTGGAGAGGTTCGGGGCTGAGCTCCCTGCTTCTCGCTTAACACAACATCTGAATATCTCCAAAAGGGCTGTTACTGCCCGGGTGTTTGGTAGCTTCTGCTCCTGGTCCCTTTCAGGGTAGTGCAAAGGATATATTCAGCAAGAAATCCTCCCCAGGACGGACAATTCCTCATCTGCCTTGGTGCTTGGACTCCAGTTCCCAAGCCGTCCCCATCCCCGCGGGAGGGATTGCTGTCCCTGGCCATCCCTGCGCTGGAGGCAATGGCTCTGGGAGCAGGAGCCGCTGGAGCTCCCGGTGCCTGGACTTTTGCATGGCTGTGGTTCGCAGCATGACGGTAACCTCAGGGCTGGGCAGACAGCCGGGGGCAGCTGGGTCTGCAGCCACCCTGGGATGAGTCAGCATCACGGTAGAGGCTTTAGACACCTTAAATCCCCAGTCGGATTTAGCCCGGTGGGTGACTGGTGTTTGTGAATAACAGGAAGCAAGGGAGGGTGCGTGGAGGGAACGAAAGCTCTTCCCAGGCATCCCTGGAGATAAAATGGTCACGACTGCCGTGTTCAGCGCAAAGGGGGTTTTGCCACGGGGTTACGGGTGTGTTTGCCGGTTGGCCTCTTGGCAGGGAGATCCATCAGGGCTTTGGTATGGGATGTGATTCACTGGGCTGCGTGGGCAGTGGATGCCCAGCAATGCTCCCTGGGGCAGGGTGCGTGCGTGGGCGCAGCGCAGCAGAGCGGGCGAATGCACGTCCTTGCCCTTGGCCGTCCTCCCGCCGGGTTCCCAGTTGGGTTTCCCCACCGGTCCTGCCAAGCTCCAGCTGCATGGCTGGTTAGCCAGGCTGTCCTCGAGGTCTCTCGTACCTGCCAGCTCGTTACAAATGAGCAACAGCTCACCAGTTTGTAAAGCCCCCCACGTCCCCCACCTCCCAGCCCTGGCAATAGCCCCGCTCCATATTCTTTATTGCAAAGTGTCAGCAGATTAGCTGCGAGTCCCTCTGTGCAGACAAAAGCTGCCACAAAGGGCATTAGGCTGCAGGATTGGATTACCGTGTGGCCACCTGTCATTCTGACTTTGTAAATTTATCTCGCGCCGGGTCCGTTTTTTGCATTAGAGAAGTTTGTGATTAAAAAAAAAAAAAAAAAATCCCCTCCCAGTGCCCCTCCAAAGAGCAGCCTGGTGAAGTTCGTTTTAGCATCCCTTCTTATTCCAGCACAGGGCTGGGGATTAGGGCTGTTTGAATAAAGAGAGCCTTTATTACATTAGTCTAAGTGGTTAATAGGTAAAGTAGGCCAATCCATCTTTAGGCTAAGCCTATCACTTCGCCTGCGAAGGATGCAGGCTTCACTGAGGAAATATTCATTAAAGAAAAAGCTTTTCCTCTGTCTCTCTTGACATGTTAATAGCTCAGAGTTAGGGGCTCTGCTCTCCGCCTGGGGAAAATTCATAGCTGTGCTCACGCAGCAGCTCCCTCATCCTGCTGAGACTCGTCCCCGGGCACTTTTGGGGGCAGGTCCCCCGCTGACACAAGGCTGCGGCTCCACCGGGGTCGGCGGAGCTGCACTGAGATCCACCAGTGCTTTGCCCACTGAGCTCGGGGGGAGGGGGGGGGGGATGAGAGATGCCGGAGTCTGCTGGTGTTCATCATCTTGGCTTTTCCTCTTCAATGCTCCTAAAGCAGGTGCCTTAACCCTTCCCTGAGCAGGGACAGGGGTTCAAAGGACGAGTAAAGGCAGCGCTTCAGTGCTGGGACTCTGCTGTGGGATGTTCTCAAGGCCAGGAGTATTCATGGGCTTGAAAAGATCAGACACTTCATAGTCAATATTAAATATGATGATTTGGATGAAACTGCTGGCTCCAGAGGTCTTTGAATTCCAGATTGCCAGGAGGCAGAGGGATAACAAGACGATGGATTGCTTGCCAAGTTTTTCATACTATCTTTATTTTCCACCTGAGTACCCACTACAGCCCTCTGTTGTGTCTCCGTCTAGCCCCCGTCCAGACTGGTGTGGCTGCTTTCATATGAAGGCTGAATTCCCTGTTTCCCATAGGCTAGTTCCTCTTTTGATCTCCTTTTCTACTCCTATACTGCCAACAGTGGTGGATGCACCTCTGCGGTTCTTATCTTGCACCAAACAGAGGGCAGAAGCTGCCCAGGTCTCCAGTGTCTGTGAAGCCACCATGGAAATAAAGGATGCCATAACTGTCACGAGCTGCCCCAGTGATGAACTGTGGAGAGTATTAGCGGCTCTGTCCACCTGCCACGGGGCTGTGGTTCATGTGGGTTTCTGCTGACCCTCCCTCCGTTCGCCCAAAAGGGTTACCTCCTGCCAGCACACTGTGTCTACAGCTGCTCTGGCCATTATGGCTCCTTTGCTCCTGCTCTGCAGTGTCTGTGGTTTAGTGGAGCCTTTGCTGTCTTGGAGCCTCAGGACCAGATGTCTGGTCCTGCTTCCATCAACACTTCCGTCTGGAGTGTTGCATTGTAGTTGTAGTGCTATATGTGGGTCAGTTTGCCCTTTTCCAGTTGTGGTTTGAATGGGAATAAACTGTTCTTGGTGGCGTCTTCACCTATGTGAGTTCAGAGCAGCAAACTTACTTACCAGTTACTCCTGTCCCTGAGGCTCTGTTGTCTCCTGCTGCCAGTATTACGGATGAAGCCTCCCTGGGAGATTATGCAAATTATGGGAAAGATCCTTGCTGTGCGCAGGCCTGAGCTTTGCTTTCCTGGATGTGATGTTGTCAGAGATTCAAGCCATATCCGTGGACCACAATATTTGTCTTCACTTGCTGTTGTCTGGCTTTTATGCAGCCACTTTTTAAACAAGGCAGAGTCTGAGACTATCTTGAGGGTCTTAGTCTTGGGCTGTGCCTGGCATCTGTCTGGGTGCAATGAAGGAAGGAGAGTGTTAGAGCTAGGGTCTGGAAGGCAGGTTTTGATTGATTCAGTTCTCATTCTTGGGTTGGAGACCCCATTTCTGTCCCTGCCCATTTTAGTCTCTGCTGACCAAGGCAGACTGTGGTAGCAGTGTCAATGTGCTTTGCCTTCATCAGCGGAGAAGTTCCTAGTTAAAGAAACCCATCTGTAAAATGCCAAGGATGGTGCAGTGAAGGGAGCATGGCACAGAGGACCCATTTGGGTCCTCTGCAAAAATACCAAATTAAGGGTCTAAACCTGCACAGAACTGAGTGCCCTCAACTTGTATTGGAAATGAGACGGGTTAGATGAACTCAGCAACAAGTCAAGAGAGTGGGTTCAGATGCTGACTGGACCATGAGGCCACTGAGGTGAGGCTGGTGGATCTTCATTCAAAGAAGTGGACAAAGAGTTGCTCCTTGTTTTTCTCCACTTCTACGGAGTGGACTGGTGCACTCACCTATGTTCGTTGAAATGCTAATTAAGAGCCACTGTTTCCCAAACCAGATCAACTGATTCAGCATCTCCACCCCAGCAATTTCTTCCCGTGTTTCACACGGCTCAGTGGCCCAGCCCTACTCAGTGTCTCTCTTGTGCAAGGAGAAAAAAAATAAGTCTTGCATCATTCCCTGGAGACTAATAAATACTGGCTTTGGTAGCCCTGGAGGAAAAGTCAGTCTCACGGTCTGGGCCCCCATACCTGACAGACTGACTGCCATGGAGGGCTTCAGTATGTCTGTCTGCCAGCACTGCCATGCCGAGCACATCTTGGAAAGCAGTTTCCTCTCTAGGCAGGTCCCAGGCCATTAAGGACTTCATGGGTCGAAACTGGCCTCTTAAATCAAGCTGGAAACCAGTCGGTGGCCAGCGCAGGATGTAGAACTCAGATTTAATGTGGCCATAAAAAGAGACACCACTTAATGAGTAGTCTGTCGAAATCCGCATCAGCTCACGTTAGATTTAAGAGTCACTCTCTGAGCGTTATTGACTGGCTCTGTTCTGTGCTGCCATTAGGGGTTTGCAGAGGTAGCCAGAGAGGCAAAAGATTAATCAGAGTTTTATTTTGGTTACTATTTTTTGGCACGAGCTGGCTTCTGACTTCCAGAAGGTCACTTGTCCCACGAGTCCAGTAGACCGTTTTATCTGGCACTGTGTGTAACGTGTGAAACTCGGCATGCCTGACCTTGAAACTGTGGCTGGAGGATTACCCCTCGTGGAGGTTTCCACAAGCTGATATCCCCATCAGCCACGACTGGGCATTCCCGTCAGTGGGTTGCCCTGCCGCCTCTCCCAGTGACCTGCACAGATTTGCCATGGGGACCTGGTGGGCTGGTGCAGAAGGGGCTTTCTGGGCTGGACCTGAGCTTGCCTCACCGCAGTGTGGAGGATAGAGGTGTCGGTGCCAGTAAACCCGTTGCAGTAAGGTGAATGCCAGGTGACGATGGAGTAAAATACTGTTACAGCAGGTGCATAAATAGCTACTGACCAAATTGCATAGGCACACTGTGATTTTTAATTCAATCAAGCTATTCGTTTCTGGTTTTCCGATTATTTGGCCTCAGATCGGACGGGTCAGTTTTTTTCCCTTTGGCTTCTTCATTGGGGCAACCATTGGATTTAATACAAGTCATTGGTGGCTTTTGGGGTTGCAAAGGGCCTACTGTGAGCAGTGCCATAGAAGCATTAAAACAGTAAGGGAAGAGAATGGCTTCTGGGAACGAATAGCTTCTCTGTGTGCAGTATAATACGTCCGAGGTAAATGCTGTTTAAAGCTTGCGGATCACACACTAGTTGGTCATTTCTCTGTGCTGTTTTGAAAACTTAATCAAGTTTTATAGCTTTAATTTTGCGGCAGACTCCCCTCTCGTCTCTTTTTAACTGTCTCGCAGCCCGGTGCTAATGAGTCCCGTCGGATTATAAAGGGAAAGTATTGGCAAATGATCTAAAATATTTAGGCCTGCTTAGTGAATGTTAGGAAAAAGAAAATCATTCTTTCTCCTTCAAACCACTTCCGTCATTCCTACGATCCCTCTAGTTTCCACCCAAGAGCCAGGGGAATAGGGTGGAATTGCTCAAGGATTTAGGTTTCAAGGGTGTATTTTTAAGGGTAAGCCCCACTCTTGAGCTGATGTTGCGTTCTGTATGGAGATAGGTCATCCTAGCTGGATGCTGGGTCGTGCTAAGATGCACATGTGCTCCGTGAACCTGAAATGCCTTTGCATTACGCGGGTCCTCTCGTTACCCTGGCGAAAACAAACCTCCGGGCAATGCAGGAAAGTGGGCTGGGGCTGAGGGATCTCCACTCTCCCGCACTGGTGTTGGGCTGAGCCTGGAAAGCCACCTGGCCCAGGTCCACGCAAAATGCAGCTCTGGACTCATCCTGATTCATATAGGGCTGGTGCAGTACAGCTAGCCATGCTACAGAAAATCCACTCATGAATAACTGGGGGATTACTGAGCTGGATTTCTAATGCAGTGGCCTTTAATAATAATCCCCCCTAATCCCTAAATCATTGGAAATTGGATTTATCTGTATGGGCTAAATGACCTGTGTAGGCATTTTAGGGAGGAAAGTTCTTGTGCATCTGTGTCTGGGTATATATATTTATGTATATATGCATTTTTCCTTCCCTGTTCCCTGCCCTTCTAACCAGTGTGTGTGTGTGTGTGTGTGTGTGTGTGTGTGTGTGTGTTTTGTCTGACAGGGACCTCATGCCCAGGACCCTTGAGGGGCAGATCACCATGGAGAAGACTCCCAGCTACTTTGTCACCAAGGAGGCTCCGGCCCGCATCTCCTCCATGTCTAAGGGCACAAAGCTCATCGTGGTCGTGCGGGACCCCGTGACCAGAGCCATATCGGACTACACCCAGACGCTCTCCAAGAAGCCCGATATCCCCACCTTTGAGAGCCTGACCTTCAAAAACAGGACTACGGGCCTGATCGACACCTCATGGAGCGCTATCCAGATTGGCATCTACGCCAAGCACTTGGAGAACTGGCTCCTGTACTTCCCCATCGGGCAGATCCTCTTTGTCAGCGGGGAGAGGCTGATCAGTGACCCTGCGGGGGAGCTGGGCAGGGTCCAGGACTTTCTGGGCCTCAAGAGGATCATCACGGACAAACACTTCTACTTCAACAAAACCAAGGGTTTCCCGTGCCTGAAGAAGGCAGAAGGCAGCAGCAAACCCCACTGCCTGGGGAAGACGAAAGGCAGGACCCACCCCGACATAGACCAAGAGGTGGTGCAAAGACTGCGGGACTTCTACCGGCCTTTCAACATGAAGTTCTACCAGATGACGGGGCAGGACTTCGGCTGGGACTGAGGCTGGCGTGGGAAAGTCCTCTGTAATTACTTGCCCAGCACGGTTTGCGTATATAAAGAGATATATATGTATGTAAAATGTACAGAAATCTATTTTATAATAATTTATTTTTAATTCCTAAGCAATTAATTCACTAAGCTGCCTAACCGCACTGGCTAGAACGGTAGCCCATAACCTGTTTAACATTCCACGGTGTTTAATTCTAATATGTCTCTCCTTTTTTTTTTTCCCTGTCTTCTCCTCTTTTTGGTTTGGTTTGTAACAGATGGTGCTTCCATTTTTTCCTAAACAAAAATTTGTATTTAAAAAACAAAAAAAAGGTGAGGGTGGGGCAGGAGGGAAAGCACAAATTTATTTTTGTTACGGGTATCTGGCCTTTATAAACACTTGCTTTCCCTATTACGGTGTCCCAGTCTCTGCTCGGGTGTTGTGCTCCCTCGTCCCGCAGCTTTCCTGACAGATCCCGCGGCCCTGGCAGGGGGGTTTGTGGGCTACGGAGGAGCTGAGGCGGGTGGGGAGGGAGTCTGTGCATCTCCGTCCAACTGGATACCTCTGCTGAAGAGCTGCTTGTTTTCCCAGTGGATATAAAGCGTAGGGACCCCCAAGCCATACAGCTCCTACTGACCTGGTTGTCTTCTGCTGGCTTCCGTATCCCGAGCCCCTGCTGTACGGATAACGTTCTCTTTTTCTAAAGGAGAAGTGGGGAGGTTGAGAGACTGTTGCATGGGGAGAGCTGTCTCCTCAGTGTACGTTTCCTTCTTGCCTTTTGCCAAGGAGGCTCTTTCCCGCTATCTTTCTATGCATTTTAAATCTTTACTGCAGGACAAATGTAAAAAATATATATATATAATATGTGGCATTTTCAGTGCTGGTCTGAATGACTCTTAAACGTCACCCCTAGGAGCGCTTGCGCACACACAGCCCCACTGGGAAAAGGCTAAACCGGCAATGCAGAGAGAGGAACCTGTTTGCATGCACCAAAGACACCACCAGAGCCACGGAGCTGTTTGCAAAACCCGAAGTGGCTGCTCGTGGCTGTCCCCATCAGCAGAAGATCGCAGAGGACACAACGCAGTTGGCTGCACCTCCAGCACCTTGGGAGCCGAAGCAGATGAAAGGAGAATGGGGGACCTCAGCCTTGTCCCTGTTAGTGGTCTTGGCTTCGGTCATGTTTTGGTTGAACACCTTGTCTGTGGTCTCTCCCTGGAGCAATGTTTGCTCAGCACCAGGAGGAGATGCTGCTTTTCCAACAGAGATGGCTCTGTAGGAAAGCAGGGGGAAGTGGAGGTTACACTTGGGCTCAGGAGCGGCACACGAGAGCGCTGGGGTGGCAGCTGCGCAGCCCAGGAACCTGAGCCTTCAGAGACAGGAGCGGGCCGACCACGGTGCAGTAACCTAAAAACCCATCCCTCAGGTGGGGTTGAACGCTTTGAGGCATCAGGACACGCTGGATTAAGATTTCCACTTGCTGTGTCTCAGGCCCCAGTTGGGATTTTGACCCCTTTCCCTATCCCAAGGAAGGCACTTCTTGTAGCAGTGCCACCCCTGAGAGATGGAATGAGGTAACATCAGAAACGATTTGCTCCTTGAGCTTCTAATAGAAGCAGGGCCGTGTTGTCATTGTGCAACTATGGCATGAATGTGGGCTTTTAAAACCTTTAATCCAACTCAGAATTTAGATGCAACATGCTATAGGCGCGCACCTAACTTACAGTGTGCAGGGACACCTGAGATGATGTACTGACACCAGCTTGGAGCGTGCTAAGTAAATCTCATGGTGTTACCATCTGAGCCCTTGCATAAGGTGTGCAATGTAGTAAAACTTGAAACAGCAAATGCACCAGCAGGTGCCGATACTCTAGCTTTATATGTGTTGCCTGGATAAATTAGGTGCCCTGCACCTCTCCCTGCAGTAGCCCATAGAGAAAGCCTTTGAACAGCACATTGCTGAGCCGTGCCCAGCTGCGGTAGGGTGTAGTCAGTGGTGTTTCCCAGCTGTTTCATTTACTTTAACAGCCTCCTTGCTCTTGCCTGCCCCTTACAGCTGTCTGCTGTGGCTATTTCGTGATGAAAAGGCTCTTTGGAGCCATTTCAGCTAAGGAAAGGGAGGATGCCTTGTGTCAGGACTGAGCCCTGTAGCAAAGCCGGCAGGAGCAAGATACAAATTCCCCCTGGGGGATTGCCTCAGAATGTCTCCTGCTCCCATGGAAAGGCAAGTTCTAGCAAATCCTCTCTTTTTTGCCCCAAGTCATTTCTAGCAACAGAAGTGCCGCTTTGGATCAACGCAGTCCCCCTTTCAGAAGTCACAAAAGTGACCACACAAAAAAATGCAAGTGTAGCAAAAGGGCAAGGCAGGCTGGTAGGCAGCACACAGGAGTCCTGTGCTGCCCTGTTCAGATGAAACCCTTGAGTGGTGTTGGATCTATGCATGTTTGGAGTCTCTGGTTTTTGCTCAAGCCAGGACCCCCTGCTCTGTTCCCTGCTGCCAGGGCGAGGTGATAAATACACAGGTGTGTCCGTTTTATCACAAGCACCCTGCTAGCGTTGAGTGATTGAGGGGAATGGGTTGGGGGTGGGGGGTGAGAAAAAAAAAATACTTCCTTTGGGAAACCAGAACCTGGTGGAAAAGAATGATTTTTGGGTCTCAGATCCTCGGTCTTCCTACTAGCTGGCTTATGCAATGGGTGGAACGAAGCTCGTCTCCATGTGCTCCGGGGCAAGCTCCCAAACTCGACTACGCCACTTCCCCAAAGCGGCTTCGCTGGCCGAGCGGCAAGAGCCTCTGGGATTTATTGCTTTGCCGTGGCTTCATTTCCGTTTGGTTCCCTTCGGAGTGCGTGTGCGCGTGCCTGCCTGTTTTTTAATGCCGGAAGATTTAGCGTCCCATATCTTTTCCCTCTTGCTTTCTTGGAAACAACTTTTTAATGTCCTGATGCCTTCCTCAGCTCCGTGAAACGCAGCAGACTGGGGGCTTGATTTGTGTAATCGAGCCTCGCTGCAAAGTGCCCTCATGAAGCAATCTTTGTTGGAGAGTAGAAGTACTGAGAGTGAATAATAACTCTTCTAACCTTAAGCAAATTGTTAGCCCTGGCTCAATATCGTTTGTAACGAAGTCTGTACTAGACTACTAGACTTCATTTAATAGAAAGGCCTTACCTAACCAATACGACAGTAAAGGTGAATACCCCATGGTCTACATCTGGCTTGCTAATACTGGAGTCAATGCTATTGTCATCATTTAAAAAAAAATATATATATATATATATATACCTTTTTTTTTTTTAAGTTAAGCTTGGGGGTGTGAGTAGAAGTTCTTTTTTCACATTGTAACATTAATTTATGGCTGAGTTTCATTCAGTCCTGTATTCCGAAGTGCAGTATGGATATTAGTGATGTGTTGTCTGTAACATGGTACTAGAGAATAGCCAATTTGTAAAAAACAAAAAAAGCCCCCTCAAAACAAAATAAAACCTAAAAGCAAAAAAAGCCACAACCCCCCGCCCCCAAAATCTGAAAAGAAATTGTAAATCAAGTATTTTGTGGTATGTAAAACACAAATTAATTTTACACAGAGAAAGATGTTTCTAGGAAAATGAAATTCTGATAATTCATACTATTTGTATGAACAAATAAAAATATATTTTACCAAGCGATGGCCGCGGTTGCATTCATTGACAGCTGCGGAGGCCGCGGTAGCCTCACCAGGTTGGGTTTGGTTGCACTTGGGGCTGCGTTCAGCCCCCAGCCATCGCCTGGGCATCCCATGAACGTGTAGGCAACCTGTGCCGGCCTCGCAGCAAAGCCTGGAAGCGCGTGCCGAAGGCAGCAGGATTTAATCAAGCGCGTGAGCTCCTCTGCAGCCCAGCGTCGGGAGCTGGTGACCTCGCTGGATGGTCAACACGTGCACTGGGGCTTTGCAGAATCGCGCGTGGGCTGATCCACCCCACTGAACGCCCCTTCCTCCAGCATGGTCTTGGCACGGCGGACCCATGGGCCGGCCCTCAGCTCCTCCAGGAAAATCGGGTGGTCTTGGCAGTTGGCGAAAGGGCTCCTCATCTTCCTGCGCTGGGGATATTGCAGGACAAATCCAGTCCCTCCTGGCTGGTGCTGGGGAACATTCCCCATGCCAAGTTTCTTTTTGAAAGCATTGCACTTAACTGCTAGGGATGCTGGGCCAAACCCCCTGGGGCCAGTAGTTGCTATTGCTCCCTACGCGCTCAGCACTTGGAAGGTATAAAAATACATTATCATTAGATTCAGAAGAGTCCCAGGCCAGTGCTATACAAAGCAGTGTCTAAAAAGCATTATGGATTTGTGTAATGTAGCAATTGCCGCTTAACTAAACAGTATTAAAATAATTTGATTTTTCTTAACGAGTTTTGCATCTGCTGTGTAGTAATTGATGGATGGGAGTCTCAGACTCGTCCAGTTTTCAGAGGCTTTCTATAAAAGGAGTCAAAACTAAACACAACATTCACTATAAGGATCTAGGAAGAATTAGGCGCTGAAGCGCTTTCGAGGACTGAAATTAGCTGCTCCCAAACTCTGGCAGTGTTTAAATTCTGTAGATACCTCACTTTTTAAATACCCGCCCGTAAGTTTTATTTTAAAGCGCCCAAGTAGTGTTTGAGTGGCGCTGCTGGTTGTGCTGAGGACTGACTCCATTGTGACAGAGTGGAGCAGCTTGTTACCTCATCGACGCCTCACCTTGGCCAGGATTTAAAGGCAGGTGCGTCCTGGCTACTGTCAGATGTCAGCCCTGCAGGTCCCCTGGAAACCAGCTCAGCCTGGTGGCATCACCTGAGGGCTCCTTGCTACATAGGAGACCAGAACCTGAGGCAGCCTAGGTGGAGGAGGGAACGGGTGCAGACTTTCCTGCGTCCTGCCCAACTGCTAGGCTCTTGGGTGGCACTGCTGTCTCCTGTTCCTGTATTTAAAAAAAAAAAAAAAAACTACTCAGTTTCTGGATGGAAAGAGTGTAGGTGCTTTGTCGTTTGTGGAGGGATCAGTGCTGCAAAGAAAGGAGAAGGTGTTGCCTTGTGTCTCTAGGTAAGTCCCTGTGAAATGGGGTTTAGCACCTGCCCTGTCTTCTGCATTTCCCTACCAGGTGCGCCCAGACTTGTAGCTATGGATGGGGGGAGGGTTCCCATTCAGTTTGGGCTGGACCTCATTCTGAGATGCTGTTTTGGGTGGGTGATGGCAAGAACATCTAGAAGGTAAGAGTCAGGATGTCCATGTGTTTTGTGGGATCAGGTCCTGAATGCAAAGAAGTGCTTGCACCAAAGTAGATGGGTTGAAGGGTTTTTCTAATGACTCTGAGGAGTGGAGACAGCTGCTAAAGGAGAAAGCTCTTGAAGAGGTGTTTGATGGAGAAATATGCAAGACTGAGGCAGCCATCCAAATGTTGCTGGTAATAATGGTGATAACAAAGGTGGATTTATTTTTCTCTGGGTGAGAAGAGGTTGATGGGAGAGACGTGACGAGCTACTGCTTAAAACTGGAAGATTGTCTCCATGTTGTAGAAACCAATGTGGTATTTCTAGTGAAGGAGACATTTGGGGTCCAGTGCTGAGAAAACATCTCAGAAGAGTGTCACCTTGCAAAGATGTAGATGTCAGGGATGGGTAAACACAGAGTGGGGAGTAATTAGGTTGTAAGGGAATGGGCTACCTTTGTGAGCACCTCCTTGTTGCACCTGGAGAGCATGGAGACATCTCTGAGGAGGATGAAGGAAAATAAAAAGAGGGAGGAGAAGGGCAGGGTGGCCTGCCTACACTAGAAAATGAGGTGGGCAGAACTTGGGAGGGCAAAAATTGCTAGCAAAATGTGAGCAGTTCAGTCCACTCTAAAAGTCATTGACATGGTGGGTTTTGTAGATGGCTCTGCGCTTATTGGGTAGTGAACCAAAATGATCAGCCTAAAACAACTCTGAAGCTTGAGAGAAATTTCACCTGGACTTGACTTCAGGAAAAAGTTCTGTTTTCCTGAATGCTGTTGCCAGGGTCTGGGGCGTACTGCAAATCTCTTATTCCTAGGTGGCTGTGAGTTTGTGCTGCTGGCTGTCCTTTTGCCTTAACCCCAGTTCCCTAGCCACCAGGCTACTGCAATGGGAATTGCTCTGCTTCTTTTCCTGAATTGTGTTATTTTTCCATTTGAAAAATTTTACTTAGCCACCAGATCTGTCCATTAATAGCTTTATTTAAAGCTAAACTTTATTATCCTCCAATTTCTCTCTGTGGTTAAGAGCTATGGTGTTAACTCTTTTCCTAATGCATATATCCAAAAAGGTAATAATACTGACTAATTTGTTATAAATCATTCAAACATTTCTACGTGAGGTAAGTGTTCAGCACCTTGTTTAATGGCCTCTTTATTAGAGAAAAGAATTCCTGTGTCAAATGTTAGTGTTGGTACCTTCAGCTGGGATAAAACCTGGTGGCCATTGTGAGTCTGTCAATCAGGATTTTCCTCATTTGCAGATTACAATTAATTTCACTAAAACACCTATTTCTGATCATTGCAGGGCCCTACATACTAATTCATGGGGAGTAGTACAAAAGACATGGTGGGTGGGCTGATCTCCCAGCTTCTGATTTCTTTGCACTTAACTACTTGCTTGGTTTACTGCTGATTTTCTTCCAACAGACTACGGTTCAGTCCTGCAGGCTTCTTAGGCTCCTAACCTCTGCAATTCTCTCCTCCCTCTGAGTGGAGGCTTACAAACTGAAATGCAGAAGTCAGTTGCTGTGGCTATAACTATTCAGTTAAACCTTACCAGCATGCTCAAGGAATATTATTTGCAACATTTATACAGGTAGCTGTAACTGTGAGGCTTAATTCATGCTCGTTAAGTCACCTGAGCTGCTCAAATGAGAAGCACAGCAGCAGTGCAAAGTGTTACCGGTTATCAAAGCTGCTTACAGCAGTGAAGACGCCACCATTTGTCTTATGCTTGATCTCCTCCCTGTCCCACTAGAAGTTGCCTGGGAAGACATTGGTACCAACTATCCTTGAGAACAAAGTCACAACTGGATATTGGGCTCCCTTGGGAAATTATGATGTGCCATGCTCTGGGAGCAACCAAAACCCTGAGCAATGGAATCAAGTTTTAAAACAATATGATCAAAAATGGCTTGGCAGAGGAGCTACAACTGGCTGCTTTGACATGTAGGATATTTAACTGAGAATTTATGTGTCAAAAGCTTAAAAGCTTCACCAAAGCAAATTTAAGAAAGCACCATGTTTCCAACTAATTAAGTAATGTCAGCCAAATATAATTTATTTCTCACCATCACTCATGTCTACAGTAGAATTATCTCATTTTTTGAGTTCTAATGACTTTCTCTCTCTCATTAATCTGACCATGAATTATTTTTTTATACAGTATAACTTTTTGGCATTGAAGCAAAGAAATCCTTTTTTTTTTTTTTTCCTTTTTTCTTTTCTTATTAAAAAGAACAGCATCCTTGGATAATTCTGCATCATGCTTGAAGGGGGGGCACAGAGCCCAGCTCAGGTTTCCTAGTGTGACTGGAGCTGCCTTCCCCAGCAGGCCTGGTAGGCTTTGCCCCTGTGTCTTCCTCAGGACCTCAACTTGTCACTGTTCGCTGAGGCCTTCCATGTCCCTTCTTCTGGTACAGTGTTGGGTAAACAGGGTCTGTTTAAAAAAACACCAACAAAAAAACCAAGCCTCCCTCTCCCCCCTCAAACATTTTCCTGAACTTTCCAGGGAAAATCATCAGGTGCCTTTCATAGCTCTTCAGCAGAACATCTCTGGTTCTTCTGCTCTTCATAGCATCCCCAGCTCTTCTCATACATGCAGGCTACTGCAGAAGTTAGAGCTGCTTTCAGCTATACCAGGCTTGGTTGTTCCACCTAGCACATCTGGGTCTCTTCCAAGCACGTGTGGCCTGGTTATTGGAAGTCTCAGACTTTCTGCTTTACTGCTTTGGTTCACAGCTTGGTTTTTGCTAAACATTTGTTATCTGAAGCTCAGCTTGTTTCCAAGTCTCTGAAGCAAACTCTGAGGATGATCCAAAACAGGAATTGCTTAGACTGGATAAGACATGTAGCTTGCATCCAGTATCCCATCCCTGACCCCAGACAGCTCCAAGAATAAGGAACTGGAGATGAAGCGTGCTTTCCGCCCCCCCCCCCCCCCCTGCCCCCAGCTGATAGCTGAACAGTGGCAAATCTATAATTTAGAGGTGCGCACTCTGCCTGGGCTTTCTCTAACAGTGCACCTGGGTTCTTTCTCTGGTCAAGGCAGACTTTGAATACAATGTAAAGAGATTAGCAAATGCCCTTTCTCATGACACTTGCAGTCCCAACTGTAGATCAAAGAAACTCAGGCAGTTTAGAAAAGCATGCAGGTATGGGGTACTTTAACATATATTGGCCTGAACATCTGAAAAATTCCTTCATTTCCAACCAGTGCAGAAGCAGGGCTTGCTACCCATGGTCAGAGAGAAATTCCACCACGACTCCTGCAGGAGGAACTGTAGTCTACCAGCAAGTCTTGGCTGCTGCAAGGTAGCTTGGTGGGCAAATGACCCAGGCAGACAGCTAGTGCTGTTCAAATACCTCCTTGGGAAAGCAGAAGGGAAATGCCAGGCAGGCAGATCCACAGCTGGTAGAGTTTCACTGCCTTCAAAGAGTGAGCTGGGGAGGAAACACAGGCAGTAAGCAGATGGCTGAAGGGTGATATGGAGAACAGGTAAGAGGACCATAAGGGATGCTTCAAATATTGCCTTCCTGTGCCCTTTGCATAGATTGGAGTTGCTTAGTGGTACCTTATACATAAGAATATTTCTGAAACCCAGTGGATCATGCCTATTGAGACAAAAACGTAATTCAAGCTGGATATGGCTGACTAGCAAGAGCTCTTGAAACTCTCATCAAGAGTGAAATTCCACTTCTGGCTGGTTTGGGATAAGAGAAGTCACCTGTGGGCCAGCATGTTCCTAGTGTGTTCCCAACAGCCTTCAAGGGGAATGCAGTTACAGCTGGCTTGGATTTACCACAGCCTTCCTCTCACTCATGTCTTCTTGCAGCCTGACTGGCCATCCAATGCTGAACTTCTCAAAGCTGAGCTCAGGGAGGGATGGGGTAAAGTGAGCAAGTTCATCATGTCCATGTGGTTTCAGCCCATAAAACTGGAGGACTCTGGTCTGTGAATGACATGTCACCACTAAGGACTGGGAAAGGATCTAGCCAACCTGCTCCAGATCAAGTATTGTACATCTTAGTGGGCTGAGGAAAGACCATGTTATGAACAACCTGCTGTAGGAGCTGTGGTGCTGCTCTGGTGTACATCTTATCCTTTTCCTCCTCTGAAGCCAAAACAAAACTTAAAAATCTGAGAAGAAAAACTCCCTTAAAACCAAAGGACTTTATTGACTTGCTTCCCCTGCCCAGATTTTCATTACTTCCTATGGAAAATCTGCTGCTTCTGTGGAAAACTGCTTTGCAGAAATTTCCATGTAATTAAAAGCTAAGAAAACAACTTCCTGTAAAATGAGGTGGCACTAACACTTTGGCTAACTGTAATTCTGACTCACCATAAGGCAGCCAGATGGGGCAATGGGGATCAGAGCAAGCACCTATACAGCTGGATATGTCTCTGCAGCAGAAAGGGAGATGAAAGCCCTATGTCCCTGTTGATGGCTGTGACAGACTTGCTTTCTTTGTCTATCTGGCAGATACAGATATAGAGTAAGGCATATCTGATGTATCAGGGATCTTGCTACACTTCTTCTGTGTGTATATGCTTTATACCGCTTTGTTTGAGCGCATTCTTGGAAGCTCAGTTGTTCAAGTATTGTGCTGGAAAACATACAGTATTTATATATCAACAGTGAACAACAGTCTCCAGACAACTGGGGGATGCAATCCAAATGGTACAGAGGAGATGGAGAATGCAGGATGAGGGATCTTGCAGGGGACCTCTCGGTGCAAGGGGCTGGTGTGCTGCATCTCAGGGGCATAAGGACTGAACTGGGTGTGGAAGGGGGGCGTATGAAACACTGGCCAAATGCCTGTGTTGCCATATGTGGCAGAGCCCCACAAATAGCCACCAGCAAAAGGTTAACCTCTGGCTTGAGTGTAGCTCTTTAAAGATGGAGCCAACAGTCCCCATCTGGGTCTGCACAGATGACCCAACCAAGAGGCTGATGGAAAAGGCCCCATTCAGAAGGCATGACTGTTTCAGGGGCTCACCTTCATTTTCCACCTTTCTCAAAGAAGGGTAGCTTTGGGGGGATATTTTGATCCTCTAGGTGTTTCTTGGAGTTTTACAGGCACTTTTAAACGGATTTATAATGAGACTTCTTTTCTAATTGTGCACCATCCCATCTTCAAAAGCAACTTGGGCACTTTGCACTTACATTCTATGGAAAATTAATGGGAACTATGTTCCTAAGGCCTCTACCTTCAAAATATAAAAGCAATTTGCTCCCGCTGGAATTGCTGGCAGTTAGACACCTAACTGGGACATGGGCCCCAGGGTCAATCTCTTCTGAAAATGTTATTTTCAGCATCTAACTTTCCAGGCACTTGGGTAGTTTCACTGTTTCTCCATGGGCCTACAATCTTGTTAGGAGATCATCTAAAAAGAAGAAATGAGCCTGCATTTAGGGGGCTTTAGTGTCTGTTTCTGGATTGTTTCGATATTTTTTTGAAGCATTACTTACCCTGCCTGCATGCCTCTGTTTTGTTTGCATCCTGAAAGTGGAGCTTTTGGTACTGCCTTAGCTTACCCTGATAGAGCTGTTAATTCTGGTGCTGCCTTCGGATATTACGGTTGAACAGGTGTGTATATCTCTTTTGATGTTCACCACTTTCACTCTCCTATTTAAAAGTGTAAATAATGATGTGTCTTGGGAATAAACAGTATTCAGGGAACAAACAATATTCAGGAAAAGCTTCTAGGTTAAAAAATATTGACTAATTCTTGGCAAGAATGAGTTGGCATAGCTGTGTTGAGTTCAAGGGAGCTGCATTGATTAATGCTAGTAACATGGCTGACCCTGTTTCTCCAGATGTTCTGGTAAATGCTTGCAGATAATGAATCCTGTCTGGAAATCAGGACAAGTTTATGAATATTTGTGGGATAAAGATGTTAGAGATGTCATTACATGGGTTACTGTGATCAGCTCCAGGGGCTGCCTAATGCAGGACAATAAACAGTTTCACTCCAGTTAGTGACACACTGAATGCTGCTAGGGAAACCCTAATTCAGCTATGGACTAAGCCATTGCAGCTGCTGTTGAAGCTGAATTTATCAAGTGAGTGATTGTAGCTTGCTGCTTCTCGTTGTGTGTGTGACATAAACATCTATTATTTTCATTTGTAAAATTTCCCTGCGGCTCACCTCAGGGCAGATACTTCTGAGAGCTCAATTACAGGCAGTTAGTTGCTTGATAACACTTTTGGCAGATGCTAGCAGAGTGCAGGCTCTGTATCCCTGTCAGACAGCACAGCTCTCTGCTTGTTAATATACCATCATCAGGTGGTGCCTACAGTCACCTGGGAAGCTGATGGGTTTCTCAAGGGGATGGGAAGGATGGAGAGGGATGCAGCCTCGACCTGAGGTTCTTCTGGTTGTTATAGGAGGCCACCAAGAGGTCTCCAGCCCTATCAAGCCCCACTGAGAAGGAAAGGCAGCATCCCAGTGTAATGATCAGTCCTTATCCCCAAAGACTGTGTAATTCAGGCAAAAGAAGCTTCATCCCTGCTCCAGTGCAAAGAGATGACCTGATTCACCCAAGGGCATGCAAAAAGCATGTGTCAGAGCCCGAAAACAAAGGCAAGTTCCTGTTCCCTCAGCCCCCCGTTGTTGTTTGCAGTATTAAAGCACGTACAAGTCCTATCTGAGGACTAGACCTCTGCTGTCCTGAGTGATCAGAGAAGAGAAAGTCTGTCCCTGTGCTGGAGCCACCAGCCAAAGCAGTTCCTCAAGCTTCTGAGGGGTCAGTACCTGCTGTTCTCCCCAGACTGGCAGATGAATATTGGAAGAAAGGGTCTCTTTGGGGTTGTAGCACCGAAAGGATGCCTTTTGAGGCAGTTGGCTGGCAACCTCCTGCTCCGCCGACCGATGCAGTTAGGGTAGAGAGGAGGTAAGCGTCTTCTGATAATGATCTGGGATCTTTTAAAGTTTTATTTTTTTAAAGAGATTTTGATTCACCTTTTAAAAGGCAGTGGAAGGGCTCTGCATGGCCAAATGGCAGCTCCAGCGATCAATCAGTTCCTCCTAACGACCAACATCCTGCAGCGGTGAAGGGCCACGATCAATCATTACCTATTATTATTACATGATGAAATTCTAATTATGGGAGGGAAACACTGCATTACACTTTCACATCCGTCATTTCAGTGCTGCACGCTTAGGTGGCACCTTTCAATCAAGCTGAGCAAAGTACTTAACGAATGTCTGTTAACCCTCTCTTCCCTGTCTGCCAGCAAGCATACCTGCCTCCTGGTTTGGCAAAGGCTGGAACTGAGGCAGAGAGAAGGCAAGGAAAAAGTGTACAAAAGAGATATTGCACCAGATGCTTCCAAACAAATCCCTCAAGTGTCCTTACTACTTCCTAGGAGGCAGACCTGGGTATTGTGCTGCAGTGCGTGTCCTAACAAACTTGTGTCTTTGATCCTAAATGGGTGATCCTTATATCTGTGCAAATAAGTGTTTTTCTTCTTTTTTGCTGGCAATTCTAAACAAAATTTTTAATTGGAAACAGCTTGATGTTCTTGGCAGATCCCAAAGCTTAAAAAACAAACAAACAAACAACCCCCCAGTTCTATAGTTTTGGTTGTTCCAAGATGAATTATTTTGCTAGAAACAATGTGGAAGTTCAGAAGTACTTCTTTTGATGGGCACATTAAAACAAGTTTGATTCTGTTTTGAAAATACCTAGGAAAAAAATGCCATTAGAGCTGCCTTCTATACCTGCACACTTGGTAAGACCAAGAAAAAATAATAAAGCATTTTTTGGCCAGCCAAGGAAAATTTTTGTTTAAAATACTGGTCACAAGATTCCCACTTATTTCAAAGGGGTCAAATGTCTGTCACGAATGAGCCTTTTGTGGGGCAGTTGGATGGATTTAGATGACCTCAAGGTCCCTTCTAGACTATCTTCTGTGACCCTATGACATTAATCTATGCTCTAATGGCCTGATCATCAATTATCACTGGATAAAAGAAAATGTCATTTGATAATACCTCCCTGGATGCTTTAGCACAGGCTGCTCCCTAGCCCTAACCCTGCAGTGCAGTGTAGGAAACGGATTTTGGGTGCACGTCTACTGCAGCTGATTTTGGTTTCCACTGAGCATTGCTGGGGAGTTGCTGTAAATCATGCTGGGACTGGTTAGGCTCCTGTACAGCCCTAGAGCAGAAGGAGAATAAAATGACCATCCTCTCCTTATCTCTGGGCCTAGATTTCCCAAACAAACTGAACTGGAGGAGATGAGTCCAGGTGCCTAGCTCTGTCTAGAGATGGTGGAGGGGGCCCAGGTCAGTTATATTGCTGCATTAGGCATCTCACAGGACTGTGGTGAATCTGGACCAAAATAGCCATAAAGCCGATCTCTCCTCCCAGGTAGATCTGACAAACCAGACAAGGGAGACCTTCCTCACGACAAAGCAGCCTCTCCAGAGACGCTGCTGCTCTGGTTGCAAATGCATGAGTGTTTCTCTTAGTCACAACACCACAGCCAATTTGATGCCTCCCTCTCTTTAGGCAAATTTGGTCTCCAGCTCTGCCTCTCCCCATGGACAGAGCTCACAGCAATGCCAGAGGTGTTGTCTGCTCCCACAGGGTGATATTTGCTCTTTCTGCCCCCAGTTGCTTTTATATCCACATGGCTGACTTTTGTGCAGTCCCATTAGTTACTTCTGTGATCTTAAAAGGGTACAATCATAACTTTTGCCATCTTTTCTTGATTGTTTTCTCCACTCTCCCCACTCTACCATTTCTTCCTGCTTGTAAAATCCTCAGCATAAAGATGGCAAGGCTGGGTTAGAAACAGTTGTCTGCTGTGAAACAAGGGAGGTATCCCACGGCTGACTCCATTCAGGGTAACCATGTGATGTACTGGGAAAGCTAATACTTGGGTACCTGTCATCAACTTCTCTTAATCCTGAAGACTGAACTGATTCAGGACTCTCACTGAGACCCTGGGGAGTTTTGCCTTGGGGAGAATGCCATCAGGCTGGAGAAGGCCTCAAGTTGCTGGTCCAGGAGACTCCTCCAAAGTGTTTCTTCTTGCCTGAGGATCTCCCAAAGATTTCATACTGGCACAGGTTTCCTGACAGCACTCAATGGAAGTGACTGTTAGTGCTCCTTGTTTTATGGTGGGGAAGGTGAGGCAAAGAAGTCATGTTGGAGGTCCTCAGCTACAGAAATGAATGGAAGTTGGGCCATGAATCTGGTGGTATGGAACACGTTTGTTACTTCTAAAGGTATTTAGATATTTTGGGGAACTTCTGTTCTGAAATTGGAGGTGAACTGTGGCTTGTGCTTAGAGGTTAGGGGAGAGCCCAGGTCCCTTGGCTACCAATACAAGTTTCCTTGCTGCTTTTGAAGATAGATAGAAGGAAAAAAAAAAAACAACAAAAAAACCCCCACATCACCAAGACAGTCCTCATCCTGCAGCAAATGAGAGTTATCATGTCTCCTGGCAAAGGTGTGTCTCCATTCCTTGAGTGGTTATTCTTAGACGGACCTTGTTTATAAAAATGTTAGTAAAGTGTTCACAATAACAGAACTCTAATTGCCCTAGAGTGTGTATTAGATAAATAATAAATAGGAATAAAGTATCAATGAGTGGTGTCTATAGCAGACATCTGTTTTGCTACTGGCCTGCAGCCATACCTCTCTGGGCTGTAATCTCATAAGCCAAGCGAGGTCAGGCAAGTTCAGCTCTTGGACGGATATAAGTACACAGACAGCAATGCTAATAGGAGCTGTGTACTGGCGCGGGAAGCATGTGGGCTTGCTGTTCACAGGTACCTGCCCTCTCTGAATGCAGAGGGAATGATAGACAGGTCATGAACCTCCCAAAGGTTAATCTTCTTGAAATCCTAGAACCCACTGACAAAAATCTGTGTGTGTATATGTGTGTGTGTTCAGCCACGTGGATTAGTAAGAGCTCTGTCTAGAGATTGCTCCTGGAAGTTATGACATATTCCAATTTTTTTATGGGGTGCTGAGTGGCAGAAAGGCGCCAGAGTTACTTCTTGGCAGACCGACAGCATGAACACCCAAACAAATGTATATCTGTGCTGTTCCCAAGAAAGAGCCAAAGGTGCAGATTTTGGAAGGGTTTTAATAAAAAGAAAGGCGGAAGAGTGTGTTCATACTGATAAAGCAATTTCAGATGTAGCTGACTGGCCTTAGTGAGACCTGCCTCTGGCAAAGAGTGAGAGAAGAATCAGCCTGTAACATGGCCAAATGGGGGCTCTGAATCCACCACGTCTATAGCAGGAGAGTTTTTGGTTTGGATGACTAGATTTGCTTAGCTAGGGTACAGAGATGAATAGATACAAATGTATTTTCTGAGGCAAAGCAGCAGTGTTTCAGTTATAGTCCCTTATAATCAAATGTAGCCTTAGCTGTGCCTTTAGGGCCCTTACGATGGTCTAACTGCCTATTATAGAAGGCCATATCCATCAGTCCAAAGTCCCTGTTCTGTGCATGCAAAGGTGAAATCATCTTGCAATGCAAAAACACTGTCTGTCTGGGTTGCAGCTGGGGAGGAGAAAAAACTATGCTATCCCAAGCAAAATTTCTTCTTTATACTAGAATTTCCCTTGCTGGGTGGAGACCTCAGTGCCTCACCTGCCATTACACATGGAACGATGGTACCAGGCCTTGGAGGCTTCTCAGCTGGGTCAATGAGACAGAAGTTGGCCCAAGGATGGAGCTTTTCCAGGGCTCTCAGTGGCTGCCCACTGACTGCTCTTTGGCTTGGAGCTTTCTCAGGGGGCAAGTTGTAGCATTTGTGCTATTTAGCTGCTGCTCAAAATGCCTCTCCTTTCTGTTTCTGTTGTTCGCAATGGATAAAACACCTGGCATAATCATGTTCATCAAGTATTCTTGGAGGAATGCTTT
The DNA here is from genome assembly GCF_036417845.1 of Apteryx mantelli. Classification (NCBI taxonomy): domain Eukaryota; kingdom Metazoa; phylum Chordata; class Aves; order Apterygiformes; family Apterygidae; genus Apteryx; species Apteryx mantelli. The sequence continues at coordinate 4,478,880 of NC_089996.1, forward strand.
GGTTTTATGAAGTAAGGTGCTTGTCTTCTTCAGCCAAGCTTGGTCTCTTAGGCTGTCAAAGCATGCAGAAGGACACGGAAGATAGCACAAGGTCCCTCTGTGCCTTTGGGGTTTTGGTGCTTTTTTCAGTGGAATTAGCTGCAGCCAGAGCCTTGCTCCTGACACACCACTTGAGCTGAGTAGTATCGTAAATGATTATGAGTCTAGATTTGCTATTGTAAATGAGAGCATGATGGCAGAGGGAGTTTTCTGGTTTGTTTTGAATTAACTTCTACTTCTGAGGCCTCAATTACACTCAGGTCATGATTTCTAGAGTTTTTTTTTTTTTTTCTTGTAAACATTAATGCTAGAAATTGACTTAAATTTGACATTGAAGAGTTGAATATATAATTGTGTGACTCCATGTGCTAGAGATTTAAGAGCAATTCCAAATATAATGGATTTCATGATAAAGACTGCAAAAAAATGGTAGTCGTGTGTGCTGACAGCTCCTGGAGTGGAGCAGAAGTTGTGCTGATGTTATCATCTACCTAATTAGATGTTTTGAACTCAAAAGATTTCACACTGGGGATGTCATTGGCTGAATGTAGCTATAAGGGAGGGTTCATAAGTAGTATTTGGCCTCTGAAAAAGGCCAATTAGTCTAAATGACATTTTAGCCAAAATGACAGAACATGAGCAATTGCCTAGGAGATGGGTTGCTAATGGGGGACTTTCAGTTCCTGTCTGTCTGCCTAAAAGCTGTCAGAAGTCTTATTTCAAGACAAGCAGTTTCTTGTTTCCATCTCATCAGTGTATTGAGGGGAAATAGCCATTCCTATCTGGTAAGTAAGTGTGAAAAGATGCAAGCATGTACCTGCCCGGAGGGGAGTGGTAAAGGAGATGGAGCCCTTTGCCTGCAAGTCTATAAAGGTTCAAAGCAAGCTCAGAGGAACTGAGCAGAGAAGAATTACCCAAGGCTCCATCAAACCCAAGGTCTACCCAGTATTTCCATGATAAAATTCCTTCCCCTTCTCCTCCATAGTTTTCCATCTTCTCCCAGGTCCCCGCAGTCCAGGTGGTCCCAAATCCACAGCCCCTGACGAAAGCTTCAGGACCTGGCACCATGGGTTGTTCCTCATTGAGCATACAGTGAGCAGTACCCAGTATCAAACTCCTCCTCAGGTGTTGAATTCCAACTAGTTTCTCCTTGGAAGAGGTCAAAATGAGACACCTTCATACATGGGCTGATCTGAGTTAGAGCCCTTCCACATGCAGGATGGGAGGCTTTCTGGAGAGCTGGTTCCTCCTAGCTCCTAAGACAAGTTGCTCTGGAAGCTAAGGTCTTTGAGATGTGTATCTGGGGACAATGCAGATCTTGGTTTCCCCAGACTGGTTCCACCTGAGAGGAGGAACAGGGCCCCTGCATACCAGGGTACAAGATGCTTTGTGTACACTGCACTCGGGGGGTTGAGTTTAGGCTGAGGAGGTGTATCCATGCTAAATTTAAAGGGCTGTGAAGATTCACCAGTCCATGAGGGATGTGAATGCTCTTTTAGGATGCTCACCCACAGCATGGTCACTGTTCTTGCAGGATTCATGCTACCTTGTTACAACACCTGTGCTGTGCTCAGAGCTGTCACATGCTGTGCCACCTTGGTGGAAAACATGGAGCCATCAGCACCATGGACCCCATGGCAAGGGCTGCGCTTTGGATCCCAGCTCCCAAGCACTGCAGAAACGGACTATGCTGAAGTGGAAAAATTATTACTAATAGAAAACTTAGGGCTGATTTCCCCCTTGTGAAGCTGATAACCTAGCAGCAAGCAACAGCACCAAAGGCGGAGAGGGGAAACAGAGACGACATTCTTCTGGATGAACAAGAGCAAATATAGGTCAGGTGGATCCTTTTCCATTGTATTTGCTTGTTCTTAACTCCATAATCTCTAACTTTTCCAGAAACTTGCATTCAGATCTAATCTTCCCTTAAACTTATCTTAATTATTAATTCAACATACTTGTTAGGAATAGTATAGGTTTAGATTAAGGTGGGGGGGAATAGGATAAGATTTCAGATATATTTAAACTACCTACTGTATTTTATGCTTCTAATACAGACAGATTTAAATGAACAGAAAGGTTCTTTAAGGGCCCAGTCATCAGCTCATTATTGAATTTAAGGTACAGTGTTACTAATCTAGATTTAGGAGATTGCATTGCATTATATATGTAAGTGCTCTTCGTGTGCTTGCACGTGCGAAGATACACAACAGCAGAACACGTGCATGGACCTCACCTGTCTGGGCCGAGCTGTGTTGTCTCTGTACAACCTACAGCAGTGATTTCTGGCTGGAGCGTGCCACACTGTCATTCGGATCTCAGAATATTTTCTTATCTGCTTGTGCTTGATCAGGTAGCCATACAATCTGCAGAACAACCCTGAGCGGGGATTGCATATGAACCACAAGGGTGTACGTCCGTACACAAACATTATGGCCAGGCTGGCAGCCCCAGGGAGTGGGGCTCAGCCCCGGTTCTGCCGCTGGCCTTGGCCATTTCAGTGCTTCCCATTTTAGAGCTTGTGAAACAGAAATCATTTTTCAGACTGTGACAGAGATTTTAAAGGCTCTTGCCATTTATTAGCAAAAAAGAGTTCCAGCATGACGGTGGACAGCGCAACTGAAGAGAAATTGTACTGCCAAAATATTAAGAACTGAGCCAGAACTAATTCTATGTAACTGTGGGGTCCTAAATCCATGTGCAGGCTCCCTCTGCAGTCAGTGGAAAACTGGAGATGCTTCCAAAAAGTGGCTGAGGTTAGCTGCCTGTGGATGTGTGAATCCCAAATATTAGATATAGTGCATGTAGGCCAAAGTCAATTATCTTGAAAAGAGTAATTCTTTTGGGTGCAAGCAAAATACTGTCTGGCTTGCATTTACATGTTGTCTGAAATCATTTGTCAACAATCTTTTATAATTAGATCTTGATTTAAGCTAATCATTATATGCCTTGTTAACTCAAAGTGTGCATTTAAATCCCTGTTGAACATAATGGGACACAAGCATGTTCTAAAGACATGTGAAATACTTTTAATGGCTTCAAAAAAAAAGTAAATTGAAATATTCTGCCTTTTTGCTGTTTCTAACATCAGCCAGTCTTTCCACTTGCAAAAAAAGCCATTAATCAAGTATCATGAGCTTTCTCCGATTATTTTGCCAGCCTGGGAAATTATAGAAAATATTGCTCTGGAAATGTGAAAGCAAAGTACGCCAGTACATAAAAGTGTTTTAAAGCCACTGCTAAAAAAGTGGTGACATGGTGGCTTGGTTCCAATTTTCTATCTACGCTTTTTACCTTTTGTCACTACAGAAATTTCAGTACTGAGTCATTTTGCAAAAGTCACTTAGATTCCACCAGGACTGAATTTGCAGCCTTGCTAATGTAATTAACGTCTATTAAGTGATTGTGTGCCCTGAGCAGCTTAATAGGAAAATCTAATAATGTTTCCTATTGGAATGTTCCCTGTTAAATTGTCAAAGTGCTTGAGTGCATGTTTTCTGTAGGCAGCATTGTTTAATGGAAACGTTACACAAATTAGTATTAGGCCTTTGGTGAAGTGGGATCTTTAATTTAATTTGATTTTACAGCCAGGACGCAGAACGGTTGCTGCTTTGGCCTTGCCAGCATGCAGCCAGGCAGAATTAGGTTTTTGCTGTGATCACCTTTGTAATGACTCTTCCATGGCTCCTGCCTACGGAGAGGCAGAGGGGCTCGGTTATTAGGCGAGCTGTAAATGGCATTAATAACGTCCTTGTGGAGCAATAGCATGGCAGGACGGCCTCCATAAAAAAAGGAATCCTGGGGCTGACCAGCGTTTTGTTTTATTTTTGAAGGTGGGTAATAAAAGAAGAAAATGGAAAGCTTGTGCCTTTATTTTTGTTTGGCCTAATGGGGGATGCGAGCGAAGGTGCAGATATTGGTATAAAGCACCGCTTGTTCCGTGCGCACCGCCGCCTGCCCCTCTTTCCATTTTCTGAAGCCCCCGTTGAGTTTGCTTGGTGTTTCCAAAATGGCATTTAATGGAGCGGGGCCCCGGACGGGGCTCCCCGGGGAGCCCTGCGGCCCCGCGCCGAGAACTGCGTCTCTGACCTCGCCTGTGTCCTGAGGTTGCAGGGAAAACACACGGGTCTCCCGCTGAGGAGCGACCTGCGGGATGGGAGAATACAGCCACTGTCTGCACGCCCTGTGTGGTTCCCAGTACCGACTATTAATGCATGTACCCTTATAATGTCGTTATTGTCTCTGTTTTACCTGCGGGGGAAATGAGCTACAAGGAGAATGACGTTCCCATCACCTCGAACCACTGGAAAGAACCGAAATCCCAATTATTTATTTATTTATGTATTCATATGATGCAGACTCCTTGGTCAGACACTCTGCTGGTTTACTAGGAACGGCTCCAGGGCTAGGAACTCCCCAGATTTAGCCTCTTTCCTAGAAACTCAGAGTAGCAAGTGCCCACGTTGTATCCATGCGTGTGAGAGATACTGTGATTAGCTCGGGCTGGAGTGGTGCAGCTTCGTGAGTTCGGTCTCAGCAAAATATTCACTGAAAAGGCAGGCTTTCTCCTCTTTTAATCACTCCTCTTCCGGAAAGAGGAAAGGATGAACGTCCACCTGGATTTTCAGAGAGTAACAAGGGGGATTTGTCTCGCAAATTCACTGAGATGCTGCAGGAAACCTGCTGTTTATGTGTAAAGGGAAAGGTCTGCCTCTCTCTTCAGGCTGCTGTTTAACTCTCCCCAAGAGAAAACAGCTAGGCCAGGCTTTCTTAAATTTTTCATGATGTGGGAAAAGCTGTTTCCTTTACTAGTAAGGAGAATTTCTTCTTCTGTGCAGACTGATTAATTCTCTCTTGTGTACCACCTTGCACTTTGGGTCTCAGAGTGTGGTTCCTGGAGTCCCTTTTGCAGTGTCCTTCACTGATGTGTCTGAAGTCAAGGTCCCTTCCAGGATGGGCTCCTGGTGTAAACCAGGCCAGTCTTGCTGCAGGAGTAACAAATTACCGAACACTTTGCTGAGCAGCCTTCTTCAGCTCTGGTTCCCTTAAAGCACTAATGTGCCTGCAAGCATCTAAACGACCTGCATCATCTAGCCAACACTCAAACCAACCCTGGGCCAAGAATAGCCAAGTTTAATGTGGATTTAATTGCAGCTTTCCCCAAACCAGTGGCCTAGCAGTCCATCCCTACATGCTGAAATGTCTGAGGTCCCTGGGATCCTTTTTCTCCTAGGAAAACCCTGTAAGCAAGGCTTTACCGGTCCCCTCCTGAGTGCTGGGATGCTAAAGAGGAGGTGACAGCTCAGGAGTGGCTGCGGGGTCCCCAGCTCTGTGAGCCAGGGTGCTGTGAACTGTCCTGAGCTGACAACAGTGGCGGGGTACGTGTTGTGTGTGCAGTCTCCTCGTTTCAGCTTCTCCTGCTGGGGCAGCTCAATGTAGCTGGGCGCACGGCAGTGAGGTCCCCGCTCTTTGGAGCAGCAGGAATGCTCAGCTGTACCTAGCATCTCTCAACATTAGAGCTTGTTGAGTAATAAGTTTTTTTTCCCCTGGGGCCAAAAAATCCTGCAATGTCTTCCCCCTCTGCCTGCAATTACAAATTTAAGATAAAAATGCAATGTTTTGAGAAAAGAAAGGAAATAAAATCTCCCTGCCCCTTCCTCCAGAATGATATTTGGTTTGCATGAACTAAGCTGTGTCATCCTTGTTTTTAGGTCTCTGTCTGTCTTCAATAAAATAAAATACTTTGCAAGCCTAAAAAACAGTTTTGAGGAAAAAATGAAGTAAAATTGGACTGTCCTTTCCAAAAATATTGATAGTCAAGGGAATTCTGGTACAAACAAACTTGTTTTCGCCATGGCTCTCAATAGCATTTAAACAGACTAAATCCAAATCAGTAGCACTGGTATGTGAGGGCAAGAAAATGGGAAAGTGGTAGAGAATACGAATGGTCATTTTTTCAATGGAAAATATTTTTTAACAACAAAACCATTCTGCCTGGTTTTAGGCAGAGCTTTAAATGCTGGTATCCTCTGAGAGAAAAAGACTTAAGCAGTGGGTGCTTTGACCAAAAGTCATTAAGTAGGGAAATGAATAGGTTTCTGGTACTGCAAAGGAAATAAAATTAGCTGTTGGTACCTGAAACTGTTTGGTCTGTAAGACCTTTGCTTTTTTTTTTACCCACAGATATTAAAGAAGTTTGTAGAAGCTGGCTGGGCTCCCTTCCATTTTAAAGCTAGGGAAACTGAGGCAAAAATATGGGAAATACATTGCCCCAGATCACAAAACGAATGAATGACAGAGCTTGGGGATAGAACCCAAAGTCTTCCTGCTTCAAGCCTGGGGCTGTGCAGGACACAAGAAGATGCTAATGGCTTCCCCGGGAAGTGCAGGCTCCAGACCATTCCTCTTCTCTGTGAATGAAGCGCTCTTCCAGCAGCAAGCCCATACCTCCCATACGGTTTAACTCAATGGCCTACATGCCTGCTGGAAGGTCGTACACAGAGGCATATCTCGCAGTAATGGTACTTGAGTAAAATCCTTCCGTTTGCTTGATTTGGTAATTGATGTTAACAGTTTAATGACCACATGGAGTAAGTTTTCAGCACTATCAGCACATGGAAACAATCAATGAGATATTGGGTCCTCGGCAGGAATAGGGGCAAGGGAAGATGTTGCGTTTCTCATGGGTTGTTTTGCTATTATTTGTTACCTGCAAATGCAAACGATTAGGCTGGGACTTCGCAGGTCATGTAACCCATTGCTCTGGGAGCAGCACAGAAAGAGCTTGCAAGGCCAATAGTCCTTGACTTTCTCATGCTTGCGGTGTTGCTGTCAGAGGTCCTCATCTGCATTATGCTTTTTTATTTTCTGGTGTTACATGAATGTAACATGTTGTATGTTTTTGGAGAGGTTCCCTGGCTGGAGCACGTGCCGTGAGCCACAGACTCTGACGCTTTTCTTGCTGTCACGCTGGTGGTGTAACACATCACCTTTCTCTTTGCCAGCTAATCCTTTCCTACACAGCCTTTCGCTTACATCAGCTACGGGCACTCCTAACAGAGACAGTGCCACTGAAAGGCACCAAGCAAATGAAGAAAATAAAAACACCAGGCCTGAAATCTCTCAGGCTGAATGTGTTTGTGTATTCGCCTTTACCACGCGGTCAAAAGTGCAAAGGCTTGAGGTTGTTAATCATAGTGAATGGTTGAATTTTGGGCACCCAACTAAATTTTAAATCAATTCTTATCTTATGAACATTGTTTTCTTTGAGAGAAAGTATTTGTGAGTGTGTAGGGGGTGAAACTGGGATAATGGCTCAGAAGTGTTACAGCATGTGTGTACATCATTGCTGGTGTCAGCTGGGTGTACTTTTCCTGGCCATCTCCTGAAGACATGGGACGGTTACAAAAACTCTACCTCTGTCAGGACCGCTGAGACACTTCCATAAATACAGAGATAAAAAAAGTTGCTTCTCAGGAAGAAAATTAATAACAGCTGTTGTTGGAGGTAATGGGACACCATGCACCAACAGGATCCTGGCCATGGCATACGGACGGGCTGTGGTTGTGAGTTCTCCAAGGAGATGTCTTCATCACTTGCCCCTTGTTGGGGTACAGCAGAGTGTTAGGGCTCCCAAGAAACAGCAACAGCCCCATTAGGATGTGTGCCTGCTGCATGGGCTTGGAAGCTGCCACCTTTTGAATGTCTCTGTCATCTGGGGCAGTGAAACTGGAAATAGAGAAGTGGGAAAGGAGAATGAAAGGTGGAGAAGAAGAGACAGAGAAGATTATTCTGTTAACTAGCAAAATCCTAGCTTATGTGTATGTATGCTGTTTGAATTCCTCAGAGATGCCTCTGTCATAAAGACCCTTTTCTGCAGGGGCAGTATCTGGGTGATGCTGATATGAGCAGGAGTTTTGGATTTGTGATGGGCTATCTGGTTTAAATCAAATAAAGATCCACTCTGAACCCCTGCCCAAAACACAAATGAAGCCGACAGCATGTTAACAAGATGAGAAAGTCTGGCCAATTCATTTAATCTGTTCCAGGCTCCTCTTTGCTTCCAGGTGTTCATCTAGGATCACAAGCCAAAACATCCTGGGAGAGGCTGTTGCTGTCATATTTCCAGCCCATCTGATAAGGCTAGCGCCTCTGAGAAGGCATGCTCCTGCAGGAGTCCTGCCCTGGCTTTGCTGGCCAAAGATGACAAGTTTGGGCTTCAAGGTCAGATCCAAAGTGTAAATGTAAAAGTACGAGTTATGTTGACTGAGTGCCTCACCAGCTCTAATGCGTTTGACCTCATAGCTCTCCTCTGGGAAATGTGCTTTGTTCCACAGATGAACAACTAACTTTCTTGACCAAAATCACACCAAAAGCCTTTTTGAAGGGAGGCTGTATAGGCAAGTGGGCAACTCCATCAGACCATGCTAATAGAGGGCCAACTGCTCCTCTGTCCCCAGATAAGTCTACGTGACTTATTACAGAGGCACACGTTGCCTTGCAGATAGAGCCCCACAAGCGCTGTTCAGGCATGTCCAGGCTCTCAGATGGACTTAATGAAGAAGGGAGAGCCCTGTGCTAACGTGGGAAAGTGGTTTGGGATTGGAGATGGTTGTGCTCTTCAGCACAAGAACATGGCTTTTCTTTTAGGAGAGCTGAAGAAGCTTCAGACTGACTTTTCCATGTTTCTCTAAATTATCTGTGTATTCTACTAGCACTTTGAGTACTTGCAATTTTTTTTCCCTAAGGAGCTGAATGTAGTCACTTTTTTCCTCAAGGCTTCAGAGGAAATGGAAGGGTACTTATCTTATGTTTTATTCATTGTAGTCACTATTTCTTGTTAATTTACTTATGTTATTTACAGAATTTTAAATTATTTTGCATGACGGGCCCTATAAAATGCTAATTTTCAAACTGTATCAGAGGCAAACATCTTTCCTAGGCCTCTAGGTAGACAAAGGGTCATCCCCATTCTTAATTTATTTTTCATGATTCTATATATAAATGCAATAAAACCTGCTTGAATGGCAGATCTCAGGCAACCTAGTTCTCCATGTGGTTAAATTTTATGAAGATCCATTGTGGTTATATTACTGGTACGATAAATTTCATTTTTGATCTAGTGCCCTTAATTACTAAGGATGACTGAACCTGGTTTAAGTACAGGAATAACTGTCTTGGATCTTTGCCCTAAATGGGAATGAAACGTGAAGTTCAAAAAGTTCAAGTAACTTTCTTAAAAGAAACCAAGTTTTATTTTCACAGTTGCTTCTTTGCACTCCCTGATTCCAGTGAGAGAGGAAGTGTGTGGGGGAAACCCAAACCCCAGAAGACTCTTAATGTTTTAGGTTTTAATCTTGTGTCTGTGAGCTCTTGGAGAATTGGTCCTGCTCCCAGCTTTGGGATATCTGAATCTTTCAAAGTGGTGGGACAGTTGTCACCATAAAGTTGGGCAATACATGAAGATTTAGGGACATATTTAGATAGTTTAAATCACACTGACATGCCTGAACCACGTATTTCCTGCTGGCCAGCGTCTCTAAAGGTTGAAGGCCAGTCAATAGGAAATACTTAGCATTAAATTTCAATAGTATTTAGGCTGGCAGAAGATGGCCACATGTGTGTAATGCTTAAAGGTAGCCGCTCTCTCCTTAGTGTGTCCTATGAATCCACCTCTCTTGGTCACAGTGGTTATTGTCACTGGTGTTTGCTGTACTTCTCTCAAATGTCCCTTAGGTGCCTCTGTGCTCCTCTATCCAGCTAATAGGACATCGGTGGTCACACTGCTAACAGGGAGTGGGACTTATTCTGAGTGTGCTAATTGCTCTGGAGAAGTGTTAGGGAAAAATGAGATATTTTAATGTCAGACAAAGGGTTATATAGTATAACTTGCCTCCGGGTCTGGAGGAAGGAGGAGGCCGGATGGTACTGACAAGGAATGATGGGATTGTGCTTGGAGCAGGTTGGCTGAGGTGACCTGCGGTTCCTCCCACCCTGAATTATTCTACAGTGGAATTTCTGTCCTTGGGCTTCTCCAGTGCCATGCTTCCCCAGGAGCACGTCCTGGGTCACGGGGGAACTCATGGTGGAGCTCACCCATGAGGATTAGCCATGTGAATGGGCCTGGGTCTCAGTACAGGAGGCACCGGGAGCTGCAAGAAGCTAAGCATCAGATTCCTACTTGCCAGACACAGGAGCAAATAGCCCTGCAAGTCTGGAATTGCTTCAGGAGGGGAAGGAAAACCAAGACAGGAGAGGCAGAGCAAAACCGTGGGGTGTCACAAAGGTAAAACGCAGCTTGGTGCAAAAGCAGAGTCAGGTCAGGCCTTTGTTTGGGAGTTACCAGGGCTGGATTCGGCAGACAGTGCCAGGATGTTATAGCCTCAGTCACCAGCAAGCTTTCCTTTGCACACAAAACCTGGGCTCCTTCAGTTGCTCACAAAGCGGAGTATTTCTTCCTGCTCCTGCTGAGCTCTGTCTGAATCAGGGTGCCTCTTCTCAATCTGTTCAGTCTCCAGCAGCACTTCACTGCGGGGGTCTCTGCTGGGTGGATTCTGTGCTCCATTTAATTCTGACAGATCTTGTCACTGTGCAGGCTTGTCTCTATTGCAGTCCTAGGGGAAAACTCCTCCAGCAGCTACACTGCAGCTGGATGCTTGATTTGACCCCAACTGATTTGCTTTCAGGAAGTTCTCCTCCTCAGTGTGAAGGCAGTGGCTCCACCATTTCTCTGTGGGCTTCACTTCAAGGAAAGATCAGGTTGGACTATACACAGTTACTTAATTTCAAATTTAATTTAAAGGCGGCATTGTTCTGGCTTCTCCTAGCAGAGGAGATGCTCTGATGTAGTGTGGCTGATCAAAAGATGTTGGCAGACTTGAAGACTTCATTTGAATTTTGTGGCCACTCTGACAAGCAAGCAAAGGTATCAAGTTGATCTTCTCATTGAAAACACATGGCCTTGATTTTTCAGTGCTTGGAGATTCATGAAAATTTTAAAATTTTCCAGTAAATGCATGATGGCATGTAGCGTATACTAGCTGCATAATCTGCCTTCTCATTTAATTAAGTGCAAAGCACAGGGCTTTACTGGGGACATGAATCTGCATGAGGTATACCAATGTTACATCTTCAAGCTGAGCATGGCCAGCTTATGGTGCAACTTAGATTTACAATGACATTTCTGGACCCTTTCTCCTCGGAGACTGAAGCCAAGCTCTCTGCACCTCACAATGCATGTGTCTATTGTTTCACCTAAAAAAGCCCTAGCTCTTTTAGCTCAGCAACAGTTGCAGGCTCAAGAGCCAGTGTGTATAATGGTGTTAGCAGAGGGAGACATGGCCCTGCATGCGACACTCATGCTGTGAAAGTAGGTGGCTCAGCCCCGAAGCAGGACTGGGGAAATGTGGTGGGTGGGCAGCTGCTTCTGGTGGTCCCAGTGGCACAGCTCCACAAGCAGCTGGGCAGTGATGGCTGTAAGTGGGACAGGATAGACCAGATCTTCAAGGCCTAGCTTCATCCCTTGACTCCATATCATCTTTGCCATTCCTGAGGATGTTTAAGGTGTAGTTGGTAAAGCTGGTTATGGTTTTCGGATGGAGCAGCTGTGAGGCTTTCTAATGTGATGACACTTTCTGGAAAATGACACACACTCTGTGTTGAAAGACAGGGAGGTTTCATGATGACGCTGTTGCATCCTGCCAGCCATCGTTCTGGAAGGAAGCGCCTGCACCGCTTCTGCGGTCCTGACCACTGCAGCCACAAGAGCACAGCTAAACTCAGAATTAGACCCTGTGTTCCCCCAGAGAGACATGCCTCTGATGAACACGAAGACAAGTGGCTCCATTATGTTCAGTGCTTGTAGAGTTGAGAAGTGCAAGCCTTGCAAGCCTGAGGAACCACTTAACAATAACTAGCTCAGATTTGGGGGTCTTTTCTCCATGTCAGTCTTTGTTTTTTGGATTTTCTTTAGCAAGTTAGCAAATATGCAGGTATATGTCATTACTTTGCTCAGAAATTCTTTGCATGTACACTGTAGCTAGAAGGAATACACTTAGCATATTAAAGCTGTCACTCTGGTAAGGAAAAAAATCCTGTTTGCAAGCTTATTTAGAATATTCCCCCCATCTTAAACAACAAACTGTCATGTTAATAAATGCAAGCCCCAAGGATCTGTATGCACCTCAGCCACTTGAGAATGAGTTTCTCTGCAACCAGCGCAAGCATCCCTGAGCACCTGGTTACTGCTCATAGAGTTCTTGGTGCCCAGGTGCGCACCCTGCTTCTGGGCTAGTTCTGGGCTAGCCTGGGCCGGTGCAGCCATCTGCTGCTTGTCCCTGAGGGAGCCAGCCCTGAATTACCTGGGCAAACCTCTGCAAGCAACAGTGACTGCAGAGCAGCAGTACTGTGAAACCTTTCTGTTTTCCAGCCAGCAGGGGAGAAATTATATTGACAGAGTGGCATGCTGTCAGATCATTTTTGTGAAGCAGACTGTTAATAAACTCAATAACCCCTGTATTAACACTCAAAGCAGGTCTTTCTGAATGCCTGTTTGCTCTCCATTCTTTAACCAGGGGATGCTAGTTCAGCTCCATCCTAGCTCGGGAAGCATTAGGTTTATTTACAAACCAGAACTGGTTGGACATGAACTTTGCTAGCAATTAAGAATATGATAATTTTACAAGTCAGTCTGTGTGGGATCATTATGAAATGGGGAAAGGCATCAGGAATTGACCCATGGAAAATTACTGGCCCACTGCAGATAAAATTTAAATATACTCCTCTTCCATGCACAGTCTTGTCACCTCCTCTATCAGCTTCCCTAGCAATGATTTGGTACCTTGATCCAGTGGGCCCATGGATCTCCATCCCTACCTACCCACCAGGCCTCTTCTTCACTATGTACAAGACCACCATCTTCTCCAAGCATTGGAGCTGACTTGCACATGCATTGCCAAAAGCTCTCCCTTTCCCCAACACCAGTTTGTCTCTTCATCCACTCTGAGGAGAGAGACTCCTTCTTGATGTCTTGGTGAATACCTAGCACATGGCATTTGCCAACATTGGTAAAATCTGAATAAATAAATCCATCTACTCCTGAAAAAGACCTGCTCACTCAGTGATGTCACAGCCTGGCCTTTGGGCCACCTGTTAATCGCTGCAGGAATTGCTGTGATGCCCCAGGCAATTACTGACTAAGGCAACAGGGAGGTAGTTGCTGCAGAGAAAAGATTCTCTTTGGATAAGAGCATGGAAGAAGAAATAATGGAACTTGCTTGATAGGTTAAAGGAACTTTGTCATGTGTCTGTGTGTGGCAGAGAACAATTCTTTTTGCAAGGTGAGGAATATCCAAGGAAATATACTCTAAATAGACTGGTGCATCCAGATACAATAGCAAGAGATTGTTTTTTTTTTTTTTTTAAATAAACTATAATTATAAATCCAGGTACCTGGAGATAAACAAGAGGGACACACTTTTCCTTTGGGGGCTAGACTGGAATGCTTGCAGATACCAGAAACCTGCTTTATACACATGAAAGCTAATGTATTCCAAGCAGAGATCCACCATCTGATCATTTCTATTGTACTTGCTGGATTGTATTATCCTTCCAGGATGTAATTTGCTTGTGTGAAATTGTCATTTCTATTCTTAAATAGCTAGACATCACAGGGCTAAAGGCAGCTCTCCAGAAAGTGACCTTGAAGATCTCACACCATTATCAACGCCTTGTTTAAACTGCAGAGAAATGCTAGGACTGCATAATAAGATGTTGATTATCAGGCTAAACCAAGCAAGGCTGAGATGAAGATGATGTTGGGAACTACTGCTTTGGCATCTTTTCCTGGACTATTCAAAATGCTTTTCTTGATTCTCTGTTCATCTGCTATCTTTTCTCTGCAAGCTTCCTGGAGATAAGTTTCAGCTCTTCTTGGACAAATATTGTTCAGAATAGATAGGGGAAGCGGAGAAAAGCTGTTTGTTTTATATCTCACTGTGGTGATAAAAACTTCTGGTAAGCTGCAGCGCATGGACCATTGTCCTTTTGTGCTTTTGGCAGAAACAGTTTGGTATTATTGATTTCTTGTGAAATGAAATGCTAACAAATGTGTAGCAACAATGGAAGGTGTTTCCTTCTCTCACTAGAGTTTTTTCTAAGCCCTGAGAATTTTTATTAACATTACTGCCCAAATCCCAGGTCAGAAATTCAATGAAGTTCATGGGAAAATGTAGTGTAACAATATTCTGCTTGTTTAGTTGTCTTCTCTTCCCAGATGGATGGGGCAGTATCTGTCGTCTGTGAGCCTGCCTGATGTGTCTGAAAATACTAACAACTAAATCTGCATGAAGCTTTGGCCACAAAGCAGAATAGAAATAATATGGCTGACTTTTTTTTCCCCCTTAAAAATGATTATTATTTTAAAATTTATCGAAAAATGATCTTTTTTTGGCTCCTTAGCAAATTTTTCTCATCTCTCTCTCTCTCTTATTCTTCGGTTACATGTCCTGCCGTAAGCCCACATGAACATTGCACTACTCTGCAGGTTGAGGGAGCTGCTGCCAGCACAGCCTGACAGCAAAACTGGGTGTCACACTGCTTTAGAGGTAGCAGCAGTTCCGGGGAAGAAAAGCTGCACTTGCTTTGCTACTTCCCATCTCCTAGCAGGAAAAAGGCTAGCGAGGGGAAGCTAATAGTGATCAGCCCCTCCTGGCATCCACTGAATCCTTAAGTGGCAGATTTCATCTAAATCTCAGTAAAATGAATCTAATCCACGTACTTTTTGTTATAGTACTTGGCATGTAAGCAGCCCTCCAGCACTGCTGCCATGTACCATGCTCTGATGCACCAGTCCCATAAAACTCTGCTTCTCCGTTTAGGACCTTCCTGCACTGTATGGCTGCTTGCAGGGTTATCCAGGTGCTCCGCACTGTAAGTACAAGCTCCCAACATGCTCTCCTTCCTGTAGTTTACGGCTTTCACTGTTCTGGCAGGGAACAAAAGGGTCTGACCTTCCTAAGGGCGAGCAGAGAAGTTACTAAATAACCAAGTTGTCCCTTCCCCAAAAGGCTGTAAATTGTGCTGAAATAGTGGTTTCATGATATGCCAGATGAGAAGCTGTTGTAGACTGCCTCATGATTTTTAACTGGACATGAACCAGGGGAAATGCTTTCTCCTGGAAAACTTGAATTTTCCTTCTTTGGCAGAGTGCACTAATTCAAGGCCTGCTCTCTCTGACTAGGCTCTTGGTGAAAGCATTAGCAGTGTCCATCGGTCTGGGAGGGCTGGGGGTTCACGCCATGAAAGGACACCTCTCGTTCTTCCCTCTTCCCCCAGGGTACAGAGATAACATCCAGCTTTCAAACTACTGTTAGCCTTTCCTTCCAAAGTTCAAGGACAGCTCAAGGTCTTCAGGACTTGCTGAAGATTCGGCCAGGTAGGAAAGGAAGGACCCAGGTGCTGTGGTCAAGCTGGGCAGTGCTGGGAAGCCTATGACCTCTTGTGGATTTGGGCCACTGTGTTTTGAGGGCAGATCTTACTAGCTAGCGAGAAGAGAATAGGTAAAAGGGAACAACTCTCCTTCGTAACTTCATAAATGGTCCTGAAACAAGATCCCAAAGCCAGCAGGTGAATGAGTTAAGCCTTTGGGCCACCAATCCTTCAGCTGCAGCTTACTTTCATTGCCTCACATTTTGAAAGAAGGCACAACAGCAAGCATTACAGCAGACTTGTCTTCTTTTTTGCTTGTGTAGTTTTTATTAAACAACATAAAAAGACACACTTCTTCAGGATATAGGCCTTCCAGAATGGCTCTTATACACTATTTCTCCTCCCTTTGTTATTTTTTCCATGCTTTAACACCATTATATGAGTGATGTTAGCTAGCTCCTAACTGTGGAAGAAATGGTTCTGAGCCAAAATGTATCACTGAAAAAGCATGTTTTCCATGGCTCCATGTAAATGCAGCCAACTGGATTCTCTGTAGCTCCAGTTTTATAGGACGGATTTCTGAAGTCCTACCCTGAGGTCACCAACTTGTGGGAAGTAACACGTGGTCAGTCAGACTTGTGATTTCTCCCTCCCCAGCCAATAAGATATCACTGCTACTTTTTCCACCATTGGGGAATGACCATAATTAGGTTTATTAAAGTTAGTTCTGTATTAATTGTGTGGCCATGATCCTACAAACACTTCCACACATGTACGAATGTTATTTACGTTAAGAGTTCCTGCTGAAGTCGATGAGGCTGCATCCCGTGCTGGAAGTTGAGTGTGTGTATAAGGGCTAGTGAGAACAAAGTCTATATTGAGGCAATCACTACATTTCAGGGTAAGAGAGGACTTTCTGAACACTGATAGGGTTTTAGATAGTTAGAGTGTCTAGAGATGGAAGAGTTTCATGTGAAATAAGATCCAAACCAGCCATTTTCTCAAATGAAAGCACGATGCTAAGATTTTGTTTCTTCCTTTAAAGAAAAAGTTGTTTCACTTATTTGTATACCGTGCTATTATCATTGTGGCTGCCCCTGACTATCACCTATTTTGATTATTAAAATCACAGTTATGATTGTGAGAGACTGAAGACCTGTTGGCACCAGCACTTTGTAGCTGAGGGTTAAGTAAGTGTGTCTGGGAGGTTAAGCAAGCACTAAGGTGAGAGTTGCAGAGCCTGACCACCTCCCCGTCCACACTGGATTGCCTGCCACGACATGTCTCCCCCCCCGCCACAACACGTCTCCCAGTGGGTGGGAGATAAGTAGGTCCCAACACCTTTAAATGTTTCACAGGACAAATGCAACAGCCGCTAAATGACCCCAGAGCTGTAAGCAGCCCTCCTTGGTCACTGAGCTCTGTACTGATGTGTTCAAAGCTCCTGAACAAGCATGATGCCCACTGCTGCACCAGTTGCAATTTCCAGTGTATTTAAGTTGCAAAACAATTTAGTCATTTCTGGTACCAGAACTGCCTTGCAGCACAAATAGGAGAAGTGTTGTTCATGGGACATTGCTGAGAGCAGCTGAGCCATGTGAAGGCAGATTCGTGTCTCTCTCCTGGAGTTATACCACCTGGAAATGCAATTTGTGCCCACTCTGGTTCCATGGAAATAAGTGATAACTGAAAGAGACAACAAGGGGCTTGAAGCTTTGCCAAGCCAGCATACATTCACCTGACCTGTAAATAAAATTGGCCTTGCACCCTCTGTGGCTGGCACTCTAACTTGGCTTGAGATCAGATGTCCCCTGGGGACTGACAGCAGCTTGTCTCTCAATCATCTCTCAGTTGTTGAATGTTTCAGTGAGACAGAGTGCTTTTCTGCACCAAACATCTGAGTCTTCTGCCTGTCAGGTTACCAACACTGGGCTGTGGTCTCCAGGAAAAGCGTCCTGGTGTGCTTGTTCTTTGATTACTTGGAGTCCACAGGAAGGAGATGTGCACTGTGGATGTTAGTGCACTGCAGGTTTAATTCACTGTAGCATGTCTTATTGAGAACATCCCAGGCTTCACCACTGCCCTGACTCACCGTGTGCTTTCTTCTCTGTTACCAGTGTCTCTGTGCTATGGTTCATTTACTCATGAGTTGAACTTACTGCTTTTTTAGGCAGGAGCCATGTCAGAACATCCTGGTGAGTTAGTGATTCTTGGTTTTGGTGTTTCTGATCTATTCAGAGACTTAGTTTTGAATGTGTTGGAGTAGATGGAAAGAATTCTGTTCGTTTTTTTTTTTTTTTTGACCTTTGCCTTGGGCCATACATGAAGAAGAACTGACACCACCTGAAGATGCTCCTTGAAGGGACTTTTTCCTTTCCACTGATTTTGCAAGAGCTAAAGAAGTGGGCAGTCTGATTATGCAAAAGAGCCTCCATAAGTCAACGGGAGTCCTCAGTCCTTATCTGGATTCAGTAGGCAGCTAAATCTGAACAGTGGCTGTTATCACACTACCATTTGCTGTGGAGATCTCTAATGAGCCAGGAACGCTGGAATTTTTCCAACACGTCGCCCCTGTTGGCTGCCCGCCCATTTGGTCATGCTAAATGACTAGGTAAATAGGCCTTTCATGAAATCTAACACCCGCCCTACCTAATCCCCCCTGCCTTCAAACTGTAGGGCTAATCAGTTGTTTTGACATAACCAGGATCCAAATTCTATGAGGAACATGGCCAAGAAAAGTTCAAATCCAAGACCAAGATTAATGAGAACTTCAAAGAAATTTACCACCAAATGTTACTAATTTAGTACACCCTGTGTTTGAAACCAATGACCTAATTGGAAACTATATTCTTTAAAAGCCATTATATCCCAGCTCTTTAGTATTCTGGAGGTAGCTTCTGAGATCAGAGTAGGTTTATGTCACGTGGTAAGACTGGATAGTGGGTTTCCACCCCCACCTCCCTGAAACCAGGATAAAATATCCTGCTGTTGACTGTATTAAGCAATTGTGCTCTTAATGCACAATAAATAACAGACTCCAAATCAGACAAACAATTTCCTTCTGCTTTCCAGCGCATGAGTATAATATTACAAATCCTTTAAAGCTGGTTAGAGAAATGAAAGCTCTGATTAACTTTGCTGTCACATTGCCAAAAAATCAGCACGTTTAGAAAAAAATGTACTTAGCATAAAAATGTACATTGTTCTACAGGGCTGCCATTGGTACTTCCCAGAGTTTCACCGAGGTCTGTGGCAAGTGCGCGAGCTAGGGGTCCCACGTTAGGTGATGGCTCAGTCACCCTGGGCTGGCTGGGACTGTGGCTTTCTTTCTTGCTGCACTCACAGGTGGACCCCAGTTTGTGGCTGACGTGGTGGGAACCAGCGTTGCACCACAGGGCTGATTCTCTGAGGTGCTGCTCCCGCCACCTGGTGCACTGAAATCACCCCTTCACATTGCAGATCTGGGTCTGGACCTTCTATCCAAACCTGCTGGCAGCCCACACTTTCTGGAGCTGATCCTGCACTTTGCTGTGGACTGGATCAATTTGTGGAGAAAAACTGGTCCCTTTAGCAAAGACCCATCCACCTGCGGAGGAGGTCTCAGGCATGCTGTGCTTGGCTGGGTCACACTTCTGTGTCTTACCTTCCTTCTAGCTCTACCATGGGATTGCATGCCTTCCTGAAAGTGGTTGTTTCTCTCCTCTGTCTGTAAGGAGGCTGTGATGAATAGCTCAGACTCGCATCTTCTTCATCTCTTGGACATGGGTGAGGATGAGAAGATCCTCATGTTCGGTGATGTGCCCAGATCACACAGCGAGGCTCTGATGGATCAGCAAGGTCAATCCTGCTTTGCAGAAGACAAGGTAGTGCCTTATGGGTTAGATCCCTTCCTGTGGCTAATACTTCACTCTTCCCATCAACCTCCTGCTATTCTGCAGCTAAATCAAGCTGTTATGAGTGCAAAAAAATGAGAGTGGAAGCATCACCAAGCCTCAGCAATGTGCTGGCTGCAGGGATGCCTGCAAAATCAGGCACCAGATTCAGCCAGGGGAGCTGCAGAGACCATTACACAGATGCACTCTCACAGACTTGTGTGTGTGTGTGTGTGTGTGCGCGCGCGCGCGCGCACTGGGTACTCTTTGAACATTGTATGATGTCTCTGGGATTTTACATGCACATGGGGAAATGCTATCAATCACACTGTGAAACTAATTCAAGTAGCAGAGGGGTACATTCTGATAATTAGAATTTCTTTGAATAATCCAGAGTTTATTACCTTCATATGTAGGTGGCCATTTGTATGAAGCTCCAAATTTCCCACATCAGATAGGAGTAGAAAGACAAAAATCTGTACCTTGGAGTATGTCCTCTGTTTCTGTGAGACATTGAAAAATTAAGGTAGATCTGTCAGTTTGTAAACTCCTCTGTCTGCCTCAAAAGCTGTGAGACTTTTTAAAAAGAACTGGATTTATTTAAAATACCAATAATTTCTTTCTATTGAAGATATCAGTGACCAAGAAATAGCTGTTGATCAGAGTCTTCTCCAAAATTCTTTGTTGATTGTTCTGGGCAGAATAACAGAAACTGTGGAAGGATCCACAGGGAAGTTTTGGTCCATACACCTGAATAATTGTTAAGTAAACTATTTGGGATATACTGGAGTCAGTTTCTAGGGAAGAATCTGAGCAGGATCTGGGGTACCTCATGTGCAAGCACTGCCACCTCACATGTAGTTCAAACCCCAATGCTAATGCAGAAAACAAACCATGAAAAAAGAAATGTAGATCAGCGTAGAGCCAGGCTGTGAATCACTTGCCTCCAATTTTAGAGAGGAGTAAGGAGTTTTTCTGGAGTTATGGGACTCAACCCTCAGAATTGTCATTCTCTGAGGATTTTCTATTAATTTGGAAATAAAAGTTAATGTCTGATTGAGATCACATGATAGCCCCAAAACTGGTGTTTTCCTCTTCTAAATCAAAGTGGATTTCCCCCTTTCTGTCTGACTTAAATGCACAGAGCAGTTATCAATTCAAAAATAATAATAAAAAAAAAGGAATGGCAAAAAAGAAAAGAGGACTTGACCAGTCTGGAGCAACTTGGATACGTTAGACTTAAAGAAAGATTCCTTGTTTTCACATCAGTGAAATTTTGCCAATAAGTGCTTAGCTAACATCAAGGAAGGTTTTTCTTGGGTCATTTTCAGAAAAGAGTTTAAAGAAAAAAGCAACCCCCAAACCAAATGGGGTTCTTTGTTGACGAAGGAACTGATTCCTGCTTCGGTTGGGATTACCTAATGCAGGTCAGATATTCAACCTGGTGTCAATCAGTGATGTTTGACTAAGTTCAGCTGAGCTGTAGCATTTGTCCCTTCTGAAGACGTTGCCGTATGAGCCTCGGGCTGCTGAACTAGTACATTAGACTTTTATTAATTTCTTCTTGACGACGTTTGTGCTTTCGTGTTCCAATGCAGGAAAACATCCCCATTCAAGACAGTGCTTAAGCACACACTTAAGTTTAAGCACTCATTTATCTCTTCTGCATGCGCTAAATTGTGCTCCTGAGGAGAGGTAGATATTTAATTGATTTCCTGTTTGGGGCCTTACAAGCCTTGTGGGGTACATGCCACCTTAGGAGCTGGGCAGAGCTTGAAAGGTTTAAGTACAGAAGAGAACATATTTCCCAGAAAGGGGAAATCTGTATTTTATAAACCCCGCAGTACCCATTTTGCTCACATTCATTTTATGATTATAATTACTTAGATTACTTTTATTTCAGATGAAGGAAAACAATAATGAAAGGGTAACTAAATAAAATAGCTCAGAGAAAGATGGAAAACACTGTGGTTTCTGTTCAGGATTTTTAACCCTTCAGCAAGAGGAAAGGCTGAATTTTTAGAGGTGGAGGAAAACACTGATTTGTAGCTACATACAGACTACTAAGTTTTCAGTCTGTTCTTTTCCATAGATCATTCAGTTCTGTACTTAAAAGTGAATCTTCCTTATCTTTTATGTGCTTAAATTAGTTGTGACTTTCCAAATGTGTGTCACAAAGTTGGGTCTTATACGTATATACATACAATCTATATATCTATATAAATAATGGAGCAAAAGAGAGCTTAGAGGGCAGGTCCAAACTCTAAACTGTCCTTTCTGTTGGTTCCTACAAGTGATCGGCACTATAGAGACCAAGAGCTCACATCCAGACATGTCTCTGCTGCTGGCCATTTTGTCCTAGATGAATTACCAATGGACAAAGCCTTTTGTCCATGCTGGAAATTTCCATGAGACTTTGACAAAATTTGGAGATTGTGATGAGATGAAAAATACACTGCAAAGGATTTTGATAAAACTAGAATGCTTCATATTGATTGAAGTAGAAGAGCTTATGTGTCCGTCCCTTAATGAGTGTGTCTGCACATTTCATTTATTATAGATCTGTTTTTAATGTGAGAATTAGAAATTTTATTTTTATTTTTTTTCCATGCACAAAGCACATTGATTCACCCACATTTTCATTTAAACAAAAACAAAGAACAGAAATCCCAGAACTGCAGAATTTTCTGCAAATGGGAAGCCTAATTCCCACGGAAATGTCTTTTGCAGAGACCCCAGCTCCCTCCTAGAAAAGTCTATTATAGAGCTCAGCCCAGGGACAGATCTCTTGGAGGGGCAGAGGGTGGAAGGGCACCATGTGCTGTAGCATGTAGCCTCGATCTTTTGATGGTTCTGTGCCCATGAAACTCAGCAACTTTCTTCAGGCCCGGCTGAGCTTGTCTGAACTGTGGCTTGCAACGCTCGCTGGTGGATGCTCCGAATATACAGAGTAATGTGCAAAAGTCTGTAACTCCCCAGGACTCCCTAGTGGGGTCTGAGCAAGGATCTTCAGCCTCAAACAATTCATTCAATTTATGTGCTTAAAACCCTCAGTCTGAGGGTGACGCTGGCAGACTGAGGTCCTTTTTCAGGTCCCAGTGACAGGGGTCACAGGGTTCCATCCAGCCACAAGGTCCAGGGAAGTGAATTTTGGTCATTCTCAGTGATGATGCTGTATTCATGGAGGTGCAGTGGATGAAATCCAATAGGCATCTCCAGTGCTTGGAGTCTGGTACAGCGAGACACAGGGAGGTTATAATCCTGTAAATGCCTCTGCGTATAGTGATTTTGTGAAGGTATTTCGCACTCCACTCTAAAACAAGAAAAAGCTTGAAGTGGGGACACGTGAGCACTGAAGAAGCTGCATCTTCATCAAAGCCCCTCATCCCTTTCGCAGTACTCCCGACAGCCTAGCAGTGGTGGAAACTACCTTTGATTTTTGTGATAATAAGTGAAACCCCACAGAGGTTGCAAAACTTGTTCCTTCCTGGAGATGCCCCTGCACTGGGCTGTGACTGGGCGTTTGTGACGCCTGAAGCTTGGAGCATTGGATCAGGTTTGATGAATTTTCTCACCCAGAAAAGGGTGCTTCACTCCCAAGCACACTCAGCACCCGTTCCTGGATCCTTTGCGAGTCCCAAGGAGCAAGTGCCGTGCCCCTCATGCCCACTGCAAAGGTGATGGTAGGCTAATAGGAAAGCAAGCAGATGTATTTGTCTCTGTGCAGCAGCAACCAAGAAGGGAATTAAAATTATGATATGTTGCCATGGTAATCAAGTCCCAGGATTTGGCTAGGAGGAGAAGTGAGGTTGCAGCTAGTTGCTCATGAATTCCTCAGCAGGCTTTTCGATACTCTGTTTCCTTTAAATGAAATTGGAGAAAGACTTGCAGTTCATCGCAGGGATAAAAATTTTATGAAGCTAAATCTAGGCAGTGTTTTAGTGTCAGTCAGCATTAACCCACAGCATGAACACATAAATAATTGAGATTTCAAATACCCCAGCGCTCTAGATGAGGGCATTCACAGCACTCGAGAGCCAGAGCGCTGTGTACACCCCTGAGGAACAGCGAAAGCCGGTGAGCCTCTAACCGAGCCCCCTCCGCATCCTGGGCATCCTCGTCCGCTGGGCTGGCATGAAAATGCCCTTCCCGGGGTCCTTCTGTGGCCTCATTTCTTCTGGCCATAATAAAACAACCAACCAGCTAAAATCTAACAGGTTTCCTCTGGCTTGGAGCAGGAGGTGAGTGGTGAGTTAGCTATTTAGGAAATATTTGCACCTCTCTTCCCTTTGGGAAGTGAGGATGATGATTGTTTCTGAAAATAGATATTTAATGGAGATTTAAAAAAAAATCCTTTTCTTTTTTTTTTCTTTTGACCAGCCCTAGCCTTGCTTCCTTATCCACATGCACAACAAGCTTCAGCAGAGATGACTGAAAATTAATTTTCATGGAGAAAAATAATGATAAAAAATAACTTTTAACATTTTTAGCAACAATAACACTAGAAAAAGGAAACTGGCCTCAAGTTTTCCCCAATTTTGATTTTAATCATTCTGTCTTTTTTCTTCTTCTTCCCATTTCCCCTTTTCAGAGGCAAAATGGGAAGGGAAACATAAAGGGGAGAATAGGCAAGTCAGTTGTAGAGCAGGACAGAGGACCAGCGCGAAGAAAACCATAGCAGGGAAAAGTGGCAGCTCTGAGGGATTCCAAGGTCCTCGCCTAGGCCAGGGAGGGCTGGTGGCCTGTTCCTCTCTTCTTCTCCTTAAACTCTTGTATCTGCTGCCTTCCTCTGCAGCACCGGACAGCGAGTGAATCAGATATTGCAACAGATCCTTCTGAGGTCCCACCCTCCTGTTATGTGCTCTTCGTTTTCCATGCGGTCAGGCCCTTGCTCCCACTCACCAGGAGTGCTAATACCAATACAGAAGAGGCGGTGGGAATTGGTAGCTGCTGGGAAGGGGACAACTCTGCTCCTTGTGGTTTTTTTTGAGGTCACTGTAAGTGTATAACCATGACTTTGCTCTCAAGGAGTTCCCTGCTGTGGTAGAATGGGTTCCCGTCAGCCTTGGTTAAAGCTGGCTGGTATCCCTACACTGCAATGCCATGTGAAGAGTAGCTCAGGTCTGGTGCTTTACAACGCCAGTCTCACGGTGTTATTTCCACTGTGGCTGTAAAATGAGCACTTCAGTGTTAGAGGACACAAATGGAGGCAGATTGTTCTGATGTTGGAAAAATTGCTGCTGGACGAGACATGCTGTTGGGTATGTTTCCTGGTGCTCTGCTCCTGGGCAGAGCCGGAGCCCAGCCAGATTGCAATCAGGATGACTGTTATGACCACAGGCTCCAGAGCACTTTTCAGCTCTACGATAACTGTAAAAAAATGAAACCAAAGGGTGGCATAAAGAAATTAGGAAGCTATCACCTTCTGCAGGGCTCCTGTCTCGTGCCTGGGTCATCTGAGGGAGAAGAGCAATGCAGGTCACTAAGGAGCCGCTGCGACATGGCAGGGTTAGTTGGGAGTATATCAGTACGAGCATGTCTATGGACATCCTGGAGCTGACTTTGGAAACCTCCACAGCCCCTCAGCAGCCCATCTTTCAGTTTAGTACTAGAGAAATGTACTTTGGACCCTTTTCAGGGGAGAACCATCACGTCATGGTAGCTGTGTTGGTGGGAGCGAAGCAACCAGCTCTGAGCAACCATTCCTGACAGAAGTACATGGTGGGTGGAGAAGTCCTGGCCCTATAAAAAGAGGGTCTAGCCCCACCTGGGGAGAGGTGGTGCTGGAGGAGGTTGAGGGTAAGGTGAAGATGAATTTTGGGGGAAGAAAGGGTTGTGTGGTTGGGGGAAGAGCTGGGCTTGCACTGAAGCTCACCTCTTTGGTAGGCTGAGGGCTTGTGTGAGTGGTTGAGCATTTTGGGCAGGTGTGGATGACAGTAAAAAAAACACCTGCACATCTCCTTTTAATAGCTGTTAATGATTTTCTCTGCCTTTGTTCTCTCCAGAAGAGGCAGTGGATGGTAGCTGGGGGGAAGACTAAAGGGCATGGACTGTCTATGTATGCATGTGAGTGTGTGTTATTCTTGTATGCCAGTTGCGTGTGGTCTGAGGTGTGAGTGTTCACTAGTGCAAAAAGACTAATTTGGACTAAAGAAAGGTGAGGGGTAGTGGATAGACCATCCCCATTGCTGAGGTCCCAGAGATGTCTTCTATGAGGCTGTCAAAGGGCAAGAGGGCATCATGGTAAGCTTTGCTACAGCCTTTGAGGAACTCCAAAACTTGTATGTATCTGAATAAGAGCGTCTGTAGTTACAACAGAGCCTGATGATATACCAGGGTATATAATGGGGCATCTGGTTTTAGGTGGAAATGGGCCATTGTGGAAGAAATATCTCCACTGCTTTTGATATTAAGCTTCCTTCCAAAGCCATGGAGTTCAGAAAGAGGTCAGAAGTGCTGGTTTTGGGACACACAGTTATGTCTCTCAATCTCTCTCTCCCTTTCTTTCTTTTTTTTTTTTTTTTCAGCTGGGAACCTAAGCTGGCCCTTTCTACTCCAGGGAAAACATGAGAACTCCTGAACATCAAACCTCAGACTCTTCCCACTCTGCCCCGAGCCTGGTTCACAATGGTGCCGCTGTGCACCCATGAGGTAAGTGATTCTGCCTGGCAGCGTACTTCACAGATCAAGAGAAAATAAACACAAAGAATTACTCATGGCTCTTTCTCTCTGGTGCTACACTTGGGCTGGCTCCACCGTGGCATGTGAATAAAGGGTAAGGTTGGCTGCTGTTGGATCAGTAGGTTGATTTCAGGTCTCTTTAGCAGGCTACAAGAAAACAAAAGTACTAAAGGAAAGACTTTTTTCCTCCCTACTGTGCTAACCCAAGCCAGGCTCATGTGATTGCTCGCTCAGCTTGGAGAGCAACGGGCTTTAGAAGCTCTGGGGTGCAGAAGTGGGCCAGGGCTCTTATTTAAAATGACTTTTCTTTTGACAGCTATGTTTGAATGACTGTGCTGCCATTCAAAGAGACTTGGACAGGCTGGAGAGGTGGGCGGAGAGGAACCTCATGAAGTTCAACAAAGGCAAGTGCAGGGTCCTGCACCTGGGGAGGAATAACCCCATGCAGCAGTACAGGTTGGGGGTTGACCTGCTGGAAAGCAGCTCTGCGGAGAAGGACCTGGGAGTGCTGGTGGACACCAAGTTAAGCATGAGGCAGCAATGTGCCCTTGTGGCCAAGAAGGCCAATGGTATCCTGGGGTGCATCAGAAAGAGTGTTGCCAGCAGGTCGAGGGAGGTGATTCTCCCCCTCTGCTCAGCCCTGGTGAGGCCACATCTGGAGTACTGCGTCCAGTTCTGGGCTCCCCAGTACAAGAGGGATGTGGCACTACTGGAGCAAGTCCAGCGAAGGGCCACAAAGATGATTAGGGGACTGGAGCATCTCTTATATGAGGAAAGGCTGAGAGAGCTTGGCCTGTTTAGCCTGGGGAAGAGAAGGCTGAGAGGGGATCTTATCAACGTGTACAAGTATCTGAAGGGAGGGTGTCGAGAGGATGGGACCAGACTCTTTTCAGTGGTGCCGAGCGACAGGACGCGAGGCAACGGGCACAAACTGAAACACAGACACTTCCATCTGAACATGAGGAAAAACTTTTTCACTGTGAGGGTGACAGAGCACTGGAACAGGTTGCCCAGCGAGGTTGTGGAGTCTCCTTCTCTGGAGATATTCAAAACGCGCCTGGATGCGATCCTGTGCAATGTGCTCTAGGTGACCCTGCTTGAGCAGGGGGGTTGGACTAGATGATCTCCAGAGGTCCCTTCCAACCTCAGCGATTCTGTGATTCTGTGATTCTGTGACTTCTAGAACTGGTCAGAAATGGAAAATCACTATGGGGTGTTTCTGTAGTGGGAATCTTTTGTGTCAACTATTTACTTTCTGTAGAAAATTCAAAGAGAAGTCTCCAAAGAGAAAATTGGGCCTATTAAAAAAAAAAATCAGAAATACTTCCATAAACCAAATTTTCCTTCAGTGTTTTAAATAATACTTTTGGATAAGTGCTTAGAAGTACTTTCCTTTTTCAGTAAAAACCTGAACAATTGTCATGGTGAATTGTGATAATGCAAATCTAAAAGGAACTGATCTTGAACAGGGACTTTTGAAAACTCTTCCACTTAAAAGGCTTGACCCTCAAATGTTTGTTAATTCAAACCTTACACTCACAAATCTCTGATACCATATCCAAGAAAGGGCTGATAATATCTCAGAGGTTGGGACTGACTCAAATTTCCTGCTAGGAACCGCTGTATAGAATGTAAATAAAATAAATGTAGAGAAGTTAATCTGAGCAGGAATACAGTGCTGTTTAAGAACTAATTCATAATTAGACAAAGGTTTCTCCAAAATTTTAAGGCCTTTTCTGACAAAGGTTCCCATTTAGGGAAGTTTCTCTAACATTTTTTCCAAAAGAGTAAAATTAAACTATTAAAAAACCCCAAAGGTAATTACATGCCATTTCAGCCAAAATAGCTAAAAATTCCAGCTAAAACCGCTGTATTTACTGAAAAAAGTAAAACTTCCAAAGGAAATAAGAACTTCTCCTTCTTCAGAAAGGGTGGGAGTGAGGTATGGAAGACCCCCCACTTATTGAATGTGTTCTTCCAGCAAAAACTCCTTTGACTACCTCTAAAACAAATTCTTTTTTTTCCCATTGGAAATGCACTGATCTCCGATCAGCTGGAAAACATTGGGTTTTGGCATTAGAAATAATTGCTAAAAGTTTTTAACTAGAAACAGGAGGTAGGCTGGCAAAAGGGAAACCCGGTAGGATATGCATTGCCTCCCACCTGCAACTGTTTCAAGTGACCTAAAGTATCTGAACGGGGATGGCAGGTCCGCAGTGCTTTAGCTTAATGAGGCAAATCTTTAGAAAATGACAGGTCTCTGATGGCAAAGACTTCCTAAGTGTTCAATCTTTATTACAGCATTCTCTTGGGTATTTGTTTTAATCGATGCCTGGATGGTCATATTAGTAGGTCTGTTTGCTCTCTTTATGAATTAATGTGGAATTTAGCATTAACGAAGGTCTAATTTTATAGTGTTATTGTTAAAGGAGCTAATACAAGCATGAGAATACTGGCAAGGAAATAAACTTTTGAGGTCCATGCCAGTAGTTAGTTCTCTGAATTAGTTCTGGTAAATGAGTGTAGATCAAACAGAACTTTGACTTTCGGCTCAAACAAAGCCACCACCCATTTTGCAGGCTTTCCATTAAGTTCTCCCCAATGTTTTTTAATTGTGTTTCTGTTCTTCCCGTTTCTCTGACGAGAGAAACTGGCTGCAGGGAGAAGGACCACAGTTCCTTCTGGTAGCATCTGTGCCAGCTAGAGCTGGGAAGTACCGGAGACTTCAAAATGAAACTCATGCCAGGGTGCTGGCATGGCTTAGACTTTCTAGACCTTTCTTTTGACTGCATTCACAGACGTTTTCTTCATTTGCCCCTTGGCAGCTAGGCTTTGCAAAAGAGTAATGGGTGTTTTGGCTCATGTTTTCTAAGACAACCGGTTTTGTGAGGGTATTAGAGATGGCATAGACCTTCCTCAGTGACAAGATTTGATTCAGACTTGTATAATAGACTCTCCATTAGTATTTACAAGTTGGACTGCTGCAAGCTGGTGGTTACAGTCACAGCAATTTCCTCAGCCCAAGTGGGCTGGCCACCATGTGTTATGAGATATGAGATGTGGAGGCCAAGACCAGTGCTGAAGGATTATTTTGTGCTGTCCTTATCTAAAGAATGTTTTCAAGGGTGAGGTAACTTCTCAACTCTGGATAGAGGGCCTTTTGGCTGGGCCTGAAGCTGTTTACTTCCCACTGTCTCAATGGCATCCTACTGCTGCTCTGACTTAACTCAGTTTTCTGGGATAACTGTCAGCTGGCTCCAGAAAGGGACAGCATGAGGATGGTTACAAACATTTTTCTGGTTTGCCCCCTATGTGCTCTTTGGCCATAAGTGAGAGGTTCTGAGCCAATAACTAAAAATATGGTTTCATAGCCTTGGATAACAGTAGTTTGCCAGCAGGAGCCTCTCTGTTGGAGTCCTTGCACCAGTTCTTGCACAAAATTGCATGTGGCTTTCCTTAGAGGCTGGGGGGGCAGGCGGGGGCGAGCAGAAATGTCAGTCTCCTGTTGTTCACTTCTTCTGCCAAGCTGTCTTTGCTTCAACTCATGCTGAGCCACAGCTGGCTGCAGCTGGAGAGGCATGTGCTCTTCTCCCAATGAGACCTCCATTATCTTGGGGGCACTACCACAGAATAAATAAGGGGAAAACTTTTTTACAGTGGGCCTTGCAAGGGTGTTCTGGTGGATGACTCAAGGCAATAGAAGGCAACGCACATGATAGACAGGTGGGGATCCTGAACAGTTGGACATCCCAGATTGTTGTAGGTTTCTGAGTCTTTACAGTGCTATGTGTTTGTTGTGGGGAATCAGCACTGATTTAGAACAGGTTTGGTCAATGCTCTCTGCAGATTTTTTTGTTCTGTGCTCACATGTCCTCATATTCTCTCCAAGTGCATCCTTAGTGTAAAAGGAGATGGCAAGGTGAATCCAGGCATTACATCATGGACATCCTGTTGCTTCAGACCCCAGCATGTGTTTGACTTGGCTAATGTTTCTTTCTCAAGATCGATGAGTGCCCATCCTGTTTGTCTTTCTCTGAAGATAAAATAACCTTCCCCAGCCCTCCTGGGATTAGATTCCAGGTCTGGGCAATCCAGCTGTGACAAAGGACAGGTGTGGGTTTCCAGGCAGAAAGGGGCTTGGAGGCATCCCCCACTACCCTGGTGCGTGTGTTATTCTTGCGAGACGAACTATCTCCATGAACATTCCAATTAGAGGGGGCTTCTGTTACCCGCCCTGGTTGACAGGCTATGAAAACTTGGGGAAAAAAATGTGAGAGGAAGGAACTGGAAGACATTATTGTTTGTGGGAAGTGTGGAGGAGAGAATAGACTCGATGAAGGAGGAAAAAAGCAACAAAGTATTCCAAGAATTGGTTAAAAATGGACAAATAGATGATATGCAATGTACATTTTGTTCTGGTTAGGCAGGCTATATTTCTGGTCTTGGCATGTTTGTCCTTCCTTTGACTCCCTCATTTCTCAGACTCGGTCAGGTCTGGTGCCATGCATGTTGTGAAGGATCCTTCCCTCTGGAAAGGTGGAGGATCCCTGTAGCTCTGGAATGTCCCTGGAAGGGTTAAGCACTAACCCACCAAGGCTGTTGAAACTGTCAGGGTTACAGCCAAGCAGCAACCGGCAGCAAAGACAACTGTGAGCAGGAATGTCCTATCCATCAGTAATTCAAGCTTTCTTTAAACATCAGTAATGGCTCTGGATGGCTGCAGTAGTTAAAGCAGTACTCTGTGCTTGTCCTTTAACAGGGAGGACTGTGTTCAAACAAATAGCAGGAGGAGAGGTTGTTGGTTTCTGGAGGGAAACTTAGGAGGAAAGCCAAAGAGGTTGGTTCTCTTTGATGGGTCATGGGTTGTAGGACTGAAAAGGGTTGGTGGATTACAGAAAACATAGGCTCTTTGGATTACTTGGGGTATGGTAGCAATTGAAGACCCCACTCTATGTCAGGGTTTCATGGTGCTTTGCTAGCTTCTGTCACCATATATTGTAGGTGGGAATTGTTTCTTGCTCAGGAGCTTATGCCCACTTTGCAGGGTGGGCATAACTGACTTTATTCTTTGCTTTATGAAGGAGTTAGTGACAGCTGGGACTTTCTCCAGACCACAATGATGTTGCAAAGACCATCTTTTTTCCTTCAGCTGAACATGATGGTAGTTTCTAGTGAGCACAGTCTGATGTGGACATGACTCTGGTCTTGCTTTCTCCCAGGTTCTGAAGAATCTCAGCACCTATTCATTATGAGCCAGGGAGAAATCCAGATCATGAACTGGATCCAGCTGTTATCCTTTTGGCTCTATGGACCAGGATACTCACTTGCATCCTTTAACTCAAAAATGTAGCCTTTTTAGCTAAGTCAGAATAGACAGTCCTACAGTGACCCTGGGCACAAATCCCACATTGTTCACTGAAGGCTGTTAGTGATGTAACTGGCTTTGTTTTTTTGTACTGTTGTTTAGTTTATACATTACAGTAAATGTCCCTACTGCAGTGTATTGAACACTAGCAGCTCTGTGAAGACAAAGAATTAAAAAAAAAAAACCCAATAACTTGCAAATTCCTGTAAGCATTTGTGCTTGGGGGAAAGAGAGGAACTGCAGAGCTTAACCTGGGTTAACTAAACACTCTCAAACTCTGTTTCAACAGAAGACTTCTAACATTATTTGCCTGGCATGTCATAGCCATGGATAAGAGCCACCACACAATGCACGGTTAATCACAGAGCCAGCTGCCACTAGCTATGCTGCAACTTAAAGCTTGCAAGAGAAAGCTCTTTCTGTGACAACCTTCATGCCATGAAGAGAAAAATGAATAAAGGATGGGAAATCTCGCCTGACAGGGCACATGCCAGCCACTAAATGGGGCTGAAGAACAAACTCTGCGGTATGGCTTATTCCATAAGGTCTGCTATTTTTTTCCTCACTCTTTCTATAATAGTGAAAAAAGTAATGGTGAACTTAGTCCTTTAGTTCTCCTGCTTCTGTCTGAGACAGGTCCCACTGTCTTTTTAATACATCAGTCTTTCTGGGGCATGTAGGGAAGCAGTGTTGAATTAAACTCGATGTCTTCTCCGTGTCCTAGTGCTGTGGATGATACCAAAGGCAGATCTGTTTAGGCTGTTGCCTCCCCACTCCAGCCTCCCAATTGCGACCATCTATTTCTTGCCCTCACTGCTTGGAGTTTTTGATCACAGTACCCTGTTTTCTCCACTGATGCAGATACTGAGGAGGGGCTCTGGGGCCAACCCAGCCCCTACTTGCATTTCTCTGAATGATTTGACTGTCCCTAATGGTTGAATCCAAACATAGAATGTTTGGTCTTTAGACTCTGCTTTGGCCAAACTTCTCCTGAAGTCACTCACTAGGTCCCCTTCCAAAGACTGCTCTTGGAAGACACTCTTCCAAAAGCTGCTCTTGAAAACTAAGTGTCTCTGAAAGTCCACAATGATTCCTTACAGCTCCCTTTTCTGGGTGTCTCTCTCTGTAGAGACTTGAACATGTTCTTTCCTCAGCTCTGTGTCATTGACCTTCAGCAAACCATTTTATCTTCCTATTTCCTACCTCTGACAAAGAAAAATGTTTCCTTTCTTCCTTCTTTGTATGTCTTATCTATTTATATGTTAAGGTCTTTGGGGCAAGGACTGTCTCTTGACTGTACAAAGGCTGACAGACAAAGGCATTGACCTTTTTGGGGATCTCTAAGTGTTAATGTGATAACAGCACCAGAACAGTGGGTAGTGTAAAGTAGCAACATAGTCTATTTTGGTACAGAAAGCTGAGGTGTTTTCCTCTCCTTGTTTTAGCTTTTGGGATGCAACAATTAGGGCATCAAATGGAAGCACATGGGACTACCTGAAAATAGCATATTGTACAAAAACACTGTGAATGAAATTGTTTTGTAAAAATTGAGATTTTCTTCCTCCAACTTCCGTTTTCTTTCTTGACTAAAAATAAAACCCAGTTCCTGAGAAGAGGAAAGGCTTGGGACATAATGGATGTTTGTAGCTTACCAAAGCTTCAAAGTCACCTGTGGTCCTGAGAATGTAGATAAACAGACCAGCTTTGCTGCTGCGGAAAGCTTTTAGGAGTACATGCTCCACAGCTCCCTTGCAGTGCAACCATTCATGGAACTGGCTGTTATCTGCCCATAGAGAAATGGCCTGGATTATTTTAAACCATGTAAAAATGTTTTGGTGTAGTTCTGCTTCCTAGAAGAGGCTTTTCTTCTATTTCAGTGCAGAGGAAACACAAGCAAGTCTTGCTAGAAAGTGGGTTTCTTCCCATTAGAGATATAAGTATGTGTGTTCTCTCATTTTTGCAGGTAGTCTGCACTCTCATACAAGCAGAGGGAGAAAGGGAAAAGTGTTAATATGCTGTTTACTAGGAATAGGCCAAAACTTTTTTTAACCTCTGCTGCATCCTAATCTAAACACATCTCATCTCTTTTTTCTGATGCAGAGATTTAAACAAAAATAAAGGTGGTTTTAAAGGTAAACTCAACAGAAAAAGCAGCTCTTGCTTGAGTGGTAGATGTGGATTTGACCTCCTGAAAAGTGGCTTTTTTGTTAATTTAGTACTAAATTCCCATTAGATTAAACACAATCTGAAGAGATGCTCTAGGAGAATGACAGAGGAGGGGAATCTGAGCAGCTCTTAATGTCATCTTTACTTGTGCTTTATGCTGAAAGATCAGATCAAGTAGTGAATTATTAATGCTGCAGTCTGGCATAATCACAGGCATGCAGCCTGTCAAAATGTAAAAAGTCCATTGAGAAGACAGGATATTGGATCCTGTCGGTGTAAGCAAGCATGCTTCCATGTTTGAAAGTTCACAGTGGGAGAATTCAAATCAACCTCTGAAGCTGGCTGCCGATTTAAACTCCTCTGTTTTTAATTAGTTGCCTCACACAAGACCTCATGTCAGGAAAAAGTAACACTAAGCCCATGGAAATATCCATAATAATTGTCCCACAGATTCAGTCATTGTCAATGGGGTAAAACATTAACATCCTTTTATCATGCTTAAGCATTTGCTTGCGTTTCTTTCTTTCTTTTTTTTTCTTTTTTTTTTTCTGGTCCAAAAACTTTAAAGCCTAATGAGTTAAGAATTGCCCAGGATGATAATGGGGCTGCTAAGTCTCTTTAATGATTGGCATGGCTCGTGAAGGGCAGAAACAAAACTGGAGGAGGCTCCCTGGGGGAAGGGTGGAAGGCCACAAAGGATTGGTTGAGTGGGCGACTTGGAGAAAGGGGCTGTTGCTTTCACACAGTTAGGTGTTTAAAGGAAGACAAACCCTGGATACAGCTGACTAATTTTGGCTAATTGGAACCTGCATGGGTCAAGGCCTGGAGGCCTTGCTGCTGTTAGGTTGGGGTAGCATCCAGCAGCAGCCTCTCCTCTGAAAGGCAGTCCATCCGCAGCCTGTGACAATGCAGAGACAATGAAAA
The DNA here is from genome assembly GCF_036417845.1 of Apteryx mantelli. Classification (NCBI taxonomy): domain Eukaryota; kingdom Metazoa; phylum Chordata; class Aves; order Apterygiformes; family Apterygidae; genus Apteryx; species Apteryx mantelli. The sequence goes on from NC_089996.1 coordinate 4,513,353, forward strand.
AATGACAAAACCTGTTCTTCAGAGAAGCTTCCATTGCACCATTTGTCTTGGTGCTGCTTTCCCAGTGGTGGAGTGGCCAATCAAGAAATCATTTTGGTGGAGCAATCTAATAGGATGTCCTCATTTTTCTGCTTACTTCAGGGCCAATTTGTCACGGAGGAGCCCTATCTATTTCCACTGTGTGATGACTGATTAGCTACTGTTCAACCACCATCCATCTTCTAGTCGAAATCCTAGTTAAAAACTTTCAACCAATGCTGTCTAGCAAGTAGGCTTTGATCCTTGGTGAGGGGTGGCATCGAGTGTCTGACTTCTCTGTGGGAACGGAGGAGTGCAGCTGAATGATTCTAATTGCCTGTTTGGATTCTCACTTCAAAACTGTGAATAAAAGGTCTTTCTTGTGTAGCAACACTTCTAGAAAAGCAGAATACTCCTACAAAATGTTGGAGGCCTTTGTACGCATGAATGTGTGTGCTCAGCTATGGTGTGAAGTGTGGGCTGGTATCAGGCCTGCTCACTCCTACCATACATTGTGGCATGTAGGGCTTGTCTCTTTTTGACAATGATTTGTCACCTGAACACATTCATCCTATAGTATTTCAGACAAAAGTATGGTTTTGATAACGTCTCTGCCCATTCATCTTTTTACTCCAAATACCTGATCACACTTGTTCCATACAATAGTTATTCCAGGTAAACAGCATGCATTGTCTTGGATGCACTGTCTCTTTAATGCCTGCCATACATAGATATATATACACATTTATAAGAAGGACACTACTATTTTGACTGAAGTGGAGGGCAAGGGGAGGAAGGGTATCTCAGATGTTCCCGGTATAAATCTCATGGTAATCTGAGAATTATGGTTAATTAGAGCTTCAGCCCTTCTTTTTAATACTACTGGAGTAGTAGATTTTTTTTCAGCTTTTCTTTAAAGAAATGTCATATAGTCCTATGAATCTCTCCAAACAACCTTTGCATCAAACTTGCTTTTCTGCTCCATTTATTGTACATCTCTGGAAAAAGGGGGAGGCTCTGTGACCCTTTGGGCTTCACAAATATAATGAAGAGCATCTTCCAGGTATGGCAGTTTCCATGAGCAATTTGCTGGTATTCAATACAACAAGGAATTGGACAGTAATAATAAATCAGCGGCTGTCTTCAATATAAGCATAAAAACAAAATAAACGTAAAACAACTTGGATGAAAGATGGAAAACATTTTTGAGATCATTGGTAGCTGTTGTTTCCCTTTTCTACACTTGATTTCTGCTGCGTATGTTGCCCTTTGGCATTTGCTAAAACCAGCAAATTGAGGAAATGACACTATGGCATTTATTAACCTGCAGCATGGATGTTAAACAGAAGAGGTTTCACTGAGAGTGAGATATAGCTGTTCTGTGGGAAATAGTCCATTAGAGCTTACCCGGATGTGAAATACTATAAAACAGGCTTATTATGAAAATAATACCATGCTGCAATGCAGTTGTGATTACAACATATTTTTGTGCACACATTGTAACAGTTGTTTAGTCATAAAAACCTTGCATGCTCCAGAAGACTAGGTCTGCTTTATTCAGAGATTCAGCTCCAGTTATCTAACTTTCTTGAAGCTGAAAGCTAGTGTGCAGAAAAGTGTGGCTTCCAGCACTGATCCCCACATGCATAATTCGATGTCTTCAAAATGGGAGGGCCGGTGTATACTTGCAAGGAGATATGGGTTTCCCTTCAGCTGGGCTTTACTCACCACTCTCCATTAGATGTTCCAATACATTTCTTTTTAGGCAAGATCAAAGCAGCAATTACAAAGGTGAAGAGTGGAACAGTTCTGGCTTGAATTATGCTGTTTGAAAAAAGGAAAAAAAAAAATCTTTATGTATCTTTTGGGGTCTGAATAGATGGTTTCATAAAAACAGAGGAGGACTTGAGCCAGCTTGGACAGAGGCACAAAAATATTCAGGTCCTAAGCTCTCTTAGAGTATTTCAGATGACAGCTGTACCTGTAAGATACTCCATTCATGGTGGCCTGCGTAACGGCTCTGGATGTGCAGGGCCAGGAATGCGACTGGCCAAAACACTCTATTGTGGTGCAGTGTAAGTTCAGTTCATGGAAGTGATCATCTGATGCACTTACCTGTGAGAGCAGAGATCTGGGCTCAGTGTCCTGTGAGTTCCCTTTCACTCCCATGCTCTTACCTGAGCCTTGACTGCTGGTAGGTGAAGGCTAGAGTGGAATGCACTTCATCTGCAAATGGCCAGATCCTTCCAATAGTCAGTGCAGGCAGACATGTGAAGAATTGTCTTGTTCAGGAGACATTTCAGCCTGTCTCTCCCTGATATGTGTTATAGGATGGGATAACTGATTTTCTAGAGGTGCCTGTCTTTCTCTCCCTCTCTCTCTCTCTCTCTCTCTCTCTCTCCTGATAAGAGGAAGCCTAGAAGAGAAGCTTAAATTAGATGTTTAACTAGGTGAGATGCATGCTGCCCTTGAATTACCGACAGTTTGTATTGTCCAAGATAAGGCATCAAGATGGATCTGTTTTCCATAGGAAAGGAGGACAGAGATATGTAGCTTCCTATGGCATCAGCTACAGAAGAGGGTGAGGGTGGTGGAATATGCATGACATCTTTTCCATCTGATCTTCCTGGCAGCAAGGTCCCATGCTGTGGAAGTTCTCAGTGCCATACCATGCCTGTATCTGAGCATCTTCTGGGTATCCCTTAGGCCCCAGGACTAACATCTGCAGTGCATGTTCTCCTGTTCCCCACCTAGTGTGAGACTTTAAAAGATCTCTACGGTTTTGGAAAACTTTTTATGGAATATAGTATCACTATATTCAATTGGAGAAGGAAAAGTGAAAAAAACGCCTCTTTTGCTTGGCGGTACAGGTGCTCCAGGAAAAGTTGCTCAGCCAGCCATGTGTTTAGAATCTCCTTAATTTACTTTCTACCCTTTTAAGGGTAGGAAGATCACCTAATGTCAGAGGTGTATTACATATGATGGTGATGCATGTATTCCTCTTGTCTGAATGGCCCAGCATGGTGATGGTCTACAGGGAGACTGCTGGAGAAGGAAATGGGAAGGAATAACAGGTAGTTCCAAAGAGCAGCTATAAAAAGACCTCTTGTTCCTATGGAAAACAGATTTTTTTTTTTCTCTGCACAGTTCCCTGGTAACTTGCAGGGATGGAACAGTTGCTATGCTGCTATCCAAACTGAGAATTTGAAATCCCAGAGGATTTCTTGAAAAACACCAGCAGTTCCTGCAGGCTTTGCAAATAAATGTTTGTGCAGACTCATGAGTTAATCTGGTTAATAGAAGTGTGAGAATAGCCTTTTTCATGAAGTGCAGAGGTCAGTAAAAACAGCACAAAACAGGAATGAAGGATTCAACTATCCAGAAGTATAGGCAAGGTTCCTCCCCACTCTCCCGAGCCAAAACATTAGTGGTAGTTTGTTCCCTTCCTCCTCTTAAGCTGATTTTTTCCCCTTCATTTTCAAGACTAGTCCTGGACTTGACATTTGATGAAGCTTTGGACTTTTTTCTGTGAACCATTGCAGTTTGCTGATTAGTAGGTTTATATATAAATAAGTGGAACACAAAAGTATTTCATACTTCTTGAGTGTGCAGTCACTCATGGAATATATATATAATATATTACCCACTGCCTATGACATTGATGTATGTGAGCCCTTGGAATGGGGAGCAATCACTTAAAATGAAATTTGAACCAAGCTTGAACTTCCCTTGAGGTTCCAAAAAAATGTCAGTCAACTCTCAAGGCTGCCTGTTGTTCGTGTAGCTGCACTCGTCGAGGTGAGGAGAACTGGAAGCTCCAAAGTTCACGGAGGGCACATCCATCTCATGCGATACAGCCTGGAGCAAGGATCGCTGAACTGGATGGAGCAAGCGAACTCTCTGTGTTGGACAGAACGTGGCAGCAGGAGGATATTCCTTTGTCCGGATCAGTTCCTGGTGCTCAGAAATGGGGCTCATTCATGCCCAAGAGCAGCACTGTGTTAAGGAAACTTTACTGCATTTGAGGCCTGAGCTAGTGCCCTTGAACAGCGTCGCTCTCTGTATTGAGAGCATACCGGCATAGTTCTATTGGTACTTGGTTCCCTGTGCAATAAACTTAACCAAAGTGCACTTTGACCAGGCTCATTTTTTATATTTAGTCCCATAATGAAGTAAAATTTATCCTTTAAAGAGCATTGTATAGTTGGAGAGGGTATTGTCCTGACACGGGGAGGGAAGAGCTGCTTTCAGTTTGGAGATGAGAAAGTTGAGCTGCAATATGAGAGAGGTTTACAAAATGATAAAGGTGGTGAATCAGCAGGTTCAAAGAGGAATTTGAAAAAGTCATGCACAGCTCCAGAAATGGATGCTAGAAGGACTGGATGGGGATGTGCCTCTCTGGTATCCCATATTTAGCAGTTTGGTGGGTACAGAGGGAACGGACTGCAATGGCCAGGCTCATGTACTCTCTCTCTAAATAGCATCTCCTGTTGCTTGTATCTGAGACAGATGACCATCCAGGACAAGACGGTTTGAGCCAGTAGAACATTTCTTATGTGCTATAAAGCAGCTTAAGGAGTTGTTGAGAAGCAAAACAGGTCTGTGTTTTGGACCCAAGCTTGGGGCAAAGACTTTGCTGACAAATCCAGTTAAGCCCAGTCAAAACTCCTCTGCTACAGAGCAGCCCCGAGATGGCAGGTTGAGCTCTTTTCCCTATGGAGAACTGAAGGGAAAGGGCAGATGTCATGCTGGTGTCAACTCTTTTATACATTTGGTAACATTCAGTTTTTATATTATTTATTTATATAAATCTGAAATTTAATTGGCTGATTTTTCAATCATGCTGCACACTTGGAAAAAATTACCTTTTTATTAGATTGGCTTTTGTAATTTCTCAGTTGAGACAGGGGAACCTGTAGTATTGCTTTATTCTTTCAAAACCAGCACCTCTTATTACACAGACAAAAAAATCTGTGTTGTGTATTTGATGGTTTAGGAGTTGAAGTAGCTAGAGGAAGAGAAGAGCAAAGCAGAACAGAGCCTTAAGGTTCATCCTCTGTCAGAAGAGATGTACATTTATCTGCTTGATATAAGTAGAACTATTTTAAAAGACTTTAAGCATGAAATGATTAATCAAACAGAAAGAAAAGGGTGCTCCAGAGAGTTTGGTAAAACACAACTGAGAAAAGATGCTTTCTGTTTCATTGAAATGCAAGTATTCCAAAAAACAATCCCTTCAAAAGCCTGGCATTATTTGTTTCTGGGGATCCTTGTTATATGCTTATTACCTTCTTTCTATGATCACTAGGTAGGTAGGGACTGTTTCTGCCTAAGCATGGCAGTAAGAGAATTAAATTGATGTCACACATCAAATGAAAGATGCTATGGCTCAAATTACAAATGATTTACCTTCTTATCATTAGGGATTTTTATGTTATGTCTCTTTTTGCAAACCCAGCCTTCTGACACCAAAGTGGCAAAATCTGTTTCAGATGTGACAGCTGTAAAGAGCCCGGAGTTAAAAATGATTTCATTTTGCAGGCAATATTAAAAAAAAAAAAAAAAAGTCTCAAGCTATGATTGCAATACACTACGTTTCCAGTCCTTGAGTGCTCTTTACTGCAGTGAACTGCTGAGTGCTAGGAAAGTCTCGACCACGGGTACTGGTTTAACAAGCTGACCTTTCTGAGGATCCACACTAGCTTTCAAGGAAGCCAAGATGTTAGGATGTCTGCAGGTTTTTACAAAGCTCATTTTCAGAGGTGAATAAGCAGGGAGGGCAGTCAATGTCAAGTCTTACAGGCCAGGAAGGCTTTTAGAATAAATGTCACACCATTGCTTGGTGGTTGTGCTCATTGCAGCAGGAGTAAAGTAGCTCAGACTAAAATCCTGGTGTCTCCTGAAAACTCAGAGCTGAATGTGGTTTGGACCATGTAGCTCCAGAGAGAAGGAAAGTGGATGGGAGCAATGGGAATCGTTTCTCTGCCATTCACAGACCAGCTGGGCCATGGAGCACCTTGCAGAAAGCAAATGCGGTTTGACCAGGCCTGATCTACAGCTCCATCAGCAAGGGGGGAATTGGGGACCCTGGTCCTATGGATTTCTAATGTTCAAACATCTGAGAAAGGCGAGCTGCATTCATTGCACAGCTGTCCATGCCTGGTGACCTCACTGGGTTTTTGTCTTTAGCGGGACTTGCTGAATCTGCATCAGATTGATCCAAATTTTTTAGGGCATGGAAAGAGGGAAATGAAGGCAATGGGGTTGATTTGTTCTTTTTGTTTTTCCATAGGGCCAGCTGGTCCTGAGTCAGTCAGAAAATATTCTCTTGGCTTTAAGTTTTTAATCCTTTTCAAATTCTTTCTATAAATGAAGCTTGTTCTCACATCAAAAATGAGGATGCTGTTTCAAAAGAAAACTGAAGTATTTTGCTTTGAAAATGTCAATATTTCTATTTTCTTGATTTTTTTTGGACCAAACTAATTTTTGAATTTAAACTATTTCAGTTAAGTGGAGAAGTGTGCTTTTTGATGGATAAGGTGTTCATCTGAAATGAATGCCCAGCTCCAGATGGCAAATAACACCTCTGGGATGTGGTGGTGACAATGTTACTTGAAATCGCCCACAGAACTGACTTGGGGAAGTCGGGGGACGTTCAGGGCAAGAGCTTGGATTCATCCAAGCCCCATTAACTAGCAGTGAGAGTTAACATATGGATAGGAGAACGGAGAGGCCAGCTGAGGGGCACATAATTTACTCCCTTGCCTGGGGATATTGGCCTGACAGTGACTGTGGTTGTACAGCAGGGGTGAAATTAAAATCTTTTGTGATGAGGAATAAGTCTGAATTTGATGTGAGGCAGCAGCAGATCCCCACTCTCACCTCTGGCTCTGGGTTGCCCATGTTTTTCACACAACTGAAACTTGTAGCCTGTATATCTGTGGGTAGGTTTTAGTCATGAACAGGCTTTTATTTCTTTGGGTAAAAGGCCAAAATTAATACCATTTTTTTATAATTTACAGTGATTCAGGGAGGTTTATTATGCCAAAGGCAACAGCATTCACCTATCAACCAGCTCAGCTGAGACCCTGGCCCCACTGATGGGAACGGCAATGATCCCATAACTTTTATGAAGTTGAGCTTTCACCCTGCTGCTCCATGAGCAGAACTTGGGCATCTGCAAAAGATGTAATTCTGGGGTTAGCACCAAAACTGTTGGGTGCTCTTCGACCCTATACTATTCAGGAAACTTTGAACTGAAAATCCATCAATGAGTATTCTTAACAGAAAAGTGAGAACTTTGCTTATGCTTGTTGAAATGGTAGTTAGCTTTTTTTCCTTTTCCCCTCATTAAAAAAATGCAACAATATAAATTCAGCATGGTTAGAAATCTTCCCACAAGTAAAGCCCTGAAGTGGACTAGCTGGTTTTGATCAGGAGTAAATTGTATTAAAAAAGGCTGGTAATCCAGAGAGCTGGGTGATAATCCTAATTCTCCTGTAGGATTTCTGCATGATATTAGATAAGTCACTTAATGGCTCTCTGCCTCTCTTTTCGTGCCTGAGAAATTGTGATGAATAGCACTCAGCCCATCTGCAGAAGGGTCGTGAGGCTTAATTGTTGAATATTTGCAAAGCTCTTTGAAATCCTCCAATGTGAAATGGTACGTAAGTGCGCGAACAGCTTTGTCTAGGTAAAGAGCCGCACGTCTCTTGGCTGTGCAGGCTGACTGAGCAATATGTTAAAACTGCTGTGCCGCTGCAGTGAGGAGGAGGCTGGGCTGGAACTAGGAGGAAGGGGATCAACAGGCAGTGGTGGGTCTGTGCTCAGCTACAAAGATGCATTTGTAGGACCTGTGTCCATGGACTTGTATTTAGCTTTGTCCAGATGACTCCTCTTCCTCCTGTGCTGCTGTAAGGTTGGCATTGGTGCTGCCTTTCCCTAATGGGTGACGCTTAGAGGCAAGGTGACATTAGCAAAATCTGCCTCTTGTTGCGCTGCATTGGCAGGGAGCTTGTGTCCATAGTCTCACTTTCAAACCGATGCCGAGTCCTTGCAAACAGCGCCGGGAATGCAATAACAGTACAACATGCTCCTTTAACCTACTCGGCACCTGTGTGTAAAATAATACCCCAGATAGGTACCCTGAATGCTTTTATAATTTATTCATTCAACAATTTCTTTTGATGTAGTTAATGTTGTATTTCCCTGGCCGGGGCTGGCATGTGAAGCATGAGAAATCCTTATGGACAGATTACTTTGCCTTTTTGAAAACAAACTCATGTTATCTGCTGAGTGGCCTAAATAAGCCGACTCCTTTGGGAAGTGCTGCTGGGCTGTAGGGGAATTCGTCAGCTGCCTGCTGAAGTGTTCGCATTCGCGTTTAAGTAGGAAAGGGGTAAAACAACAGCCAGGATCAAGGAGTTCCTGATCAGTTTTATTCAGGCTGATCAGCAGCTGGACTGTTTCCTCTCTCTTCCAGGATTTCGAAGGTATGTAAATACCCATGAATGGAAAAAACAGGATCTCTGGCTCACAAGAGCCAGTGTGGCTCGGGCTGGATCCATGACAGCCTTCCTGCTTTCTTCCACCTGCTTACTCTAATAGCAGAGATTGCCGCTTTGTATCAAAATTCGCTTCTCTCCTTAATCATGTTTCATGTCCGCTTTGGGCTTAGAGCACCAAAGTGCGATAATGAGCAGTTTTCTCCGGTTGAATTTGATGAACTAGATTTTAAAGACTTGGGCCAAATCCTTAAAATGCCAAGCTGGACGAAACAAAAAAAAGGGATTAATATACAAGTCAATGGCTTTGCTTTCGGGGAGAGATGCTTTCTTTGACTTTTCATGGGAGACATGGCCAGGAGATTTCAAATTCCCAATTTGTCCTAGCCTGCAGAAGAAACTCAAGCTATTTTTAACAGAGGGGTCCCTGAAGCTATATTTTAATACCAGAGCAAGAACTCCAGGGGTAAGTGTTAATCACAATCTGATTTCATGTGCAAAACAGCTGCTTGGATCTCTCGCCTTGCATCTGTCTCAGATGGGGCTGTTTTCTCCCACTCTGTTTAGTGTAGCCAGAAAGTTAATTTAGTGCATATTGGGAAATTCCTCAAACACCATGAGACTTAACACCATTTTTTCCATCAAACCCTTGGAGTTTGTGTTGATATTTAGAGGTGTGAGACTGCAGCGCCGAGGAATGGAATGTTTCACTAATTTATTGTAGGGAGCTGATCTGGGGTGTTATCTCCATAGACCAAGCTGTTATTGTTTCACTTATAGGCTAAGTGCAATATAACTCTAAGTCACAATGCATTCTCTGTAATGCGAAACCCATAATACTCTCCTGTGGCTGACACCTGAAGTAAAGTATGTGTCTGCCAGCCTCCTTGAATAATTTGCCAGTGTATTCTAATTGGGTCTATATAAGGCCCACGTTTATTTATAGATATGCTTTTAAGTGCATTATCCGGTGATTAGGGCACTAGTTTGGGGATTGTGACATGTGAGTTCTTCTCCTGACTTTACTGCCACGAAAGGGATTTGGGGCAAGTCTTTGAAGGCAGAAGCACCTCTGGATCTTGCAGCCTGAATTGCCCGGCTCAGCGCTGGGTCTTGTGGCCAGCCTTTACCCAGTGCAGTCCCCATTGCGGAAGGTGGGAAATGCCAGTTGGTTTAAATGCATGTAACATAAGTCAGAGTTACAGAACCGTTAATGTTCCTTCAAGATCAAGTCTGGGAAGTCAGTTTACAAGAGAACCAGTTTCTTCGGCTCGGAAAAGGAAATGAGGGTCAAAAAGCACAGAGCTGTAGCTTTTGAGTTCCCAGCGCTCTGTGCAGGTGAGCTTTCCAGGAGGAAAGTGGGAAGCTTGGAAGAAGGGGGAGAAACCAGTTGGGCCCGAGTGAAAGAAAGCGGTAACAGTTTGGCTCAGCACAAGAGCAAGGAGCTATGTGTCCTTTCAATATCCCTGAGAAATTATTTCAGGGCAATGTAACTTGAGCTTGGGGAGCTCCTAACAGACTTGACATTGCGAGGAACCAGGGATCCCCATCACACTCAGTTTTGAGGCACAGACTGTGTCTACATTAGGAACTGCTATGGAAAATTCCCAACTGGAACTACAGTTGATAACAGGGCTTCTGACCGGTGGCCTCAGGGCTTGGTCTACACTGGTGTTTCTGCTGTGGTAAATCTGTAGAAAAGAAATCTGGATAGTGCAGCAAAAAGCAGCTAGGAGATGGCTCGGAGAAGACCACAGATAGGAAAGCAGCAGCAGGAAAATGGGTGGCATTAGAGCATTTGGATGTGCTCTTTGAAGGCCTGCTGGGCAGAGTCCAGAGTTGGGTACTTGCAGCAGTTTTGGCTCCTCTCCAATGGCTTTGCAGGTGATTGAGAAATGTTCCCGTGATGAATAGTCATGTCAAGCCCCTAAACACTGGTGTATTCAATGGCTGGCTGATGGCAAGAATGGGCTGAGAGGTTATGTACATCCTCCCACCTTGTTACTGGCCCGGTCAACAACTGCATGATGTCCTGACATCACCCATACCATGAAACCCGTCCAACTGGAGGGGGCTGGAAGAAGGTCAAGTTTTGACCTCAGGGTCATTGATTAGGGGATGTTGATGTGGTTGATCAGCAGGAGGCATATAGGCACTTGCTGTTGGTGGATGAGGTGCAGCATAACTACTTATACGCACAGGCTGTATTTTCTTTCTCTCTCCCTCCCCATGCAGTGGCTCTGCTTTTTTTGCAAAAAAACAACTAATTTTCCCACTAGACCTCCAAGGCAGAGAGGAGCAGGTGTAATGCACCCCAAAATGGGTGGGCTTTGGTGTTTCAGGTGTCTTATTGATCCTGCTCTAATTAATGAGATCTCGGACCCAGAGAATCTCTCTTTGCTTTGGACCTCAACACTGTTTTAGGGCTTAGTTCTAGTTCTGAGGACTCCTGATAGGCTCAAAGGCAGGCAAGCCGTGGAAACACAAAAAGGAGGCTCAAGATCCTGACCTGCATATAAACCAGATCTTGTTTAAAAAGAAGAAGAAAAGCTCGAAACCTCTTGCTGCTTTTTATGGGGATGGAGGAGGTTATTCAGTAACCCGCATGTTCACAAAGGCACTTTTGTTCCTAATAGGTCCTGAAATGTTACGACCTAATGTGTAACTTCATAGTTTACTCATGTAGCAGCATCGAGGTTACTATGTAAAGACATGAAATAGCTGCTTCTTAATGATACTGCAAAGCGCTGGGCCAGGGCACCTGTGCGGGGGGAGGACGGTGCACGCCAACCTGAGCGTGAAAGCCTCGGCTCCTCGGAGCTCGGGACACAGCGCGGTTGTTAGTTGCACTTGTGGACGGGGTACGCTGGGCTCTTGGAAAAGGTGCTCTATGCACCGGGCTGGGACGTAACAGTTCAGCTTGTGAAAACCTGTGATGTGAAGCCACGTGCAGCTAATCCTACCTAGACCTGCACACGCCTGAGGGTGCTGGCAGATAGCAAATATGAATTTGTCCCTCACTCCAGCAGGAGGTGTTGGCTCATTCAGAACAACGTGGGCTCCATATATTTTTACAGTGTATCATGCTTTTTAAGCAGTTGGCTTGAAGCAGTGGATAGGCATCCCCATTGGAGAAATGCTTCCTCTATGCTGAAGGAAACAGTTTTGGCAAACTAAACAGGTCCATGGGAAAGTGTGGAAGTGAGCAGACTATTGCTTTATCTTCTCTACCAGTCAGGCTCCGGAAGCAATGTCTGAGCCTCCTTATTACCTGAAGCTGTGAGTGTCACCGATACTGAGATATTGTTTGCTTTCCTGATCCCAGCAGGGGATTAGTTGGAAGCACGAGCACCAGGAGTCTTTATGACACAAGACCTAGGCAGAGAAACTGCAGCTGATGCCGTTATTCAACTAAGTAACCGATTCTTTGAGGAATTATTCTGCATTATTTGCTTCTCTTGTATCGCATGGCAGGAAGCTCTGCAGGATAATTACTCATGTTAGAAATGCTTCCTCTGGTCTGTTTTGAACATTTCACGTTTCATCTTCCCGGGTGCCCTGTGTCTGTGGAAGTCCTGAGGACTGCAGTACTTTTTCAGAGTGTTACCAGGGAGGGGTCCCCTAGAGAAAGCTCAGATGTCTCTAAAATGCTGGTGACCACATGCCAAAATTCACTGAAGACAGGCGCAGGATGATGCTGTCTGGTCTAATGTCAGCTTTCCTCCTTCCTTATGTTTTACCGCAAATTTCTAATACAAGCTGAACTTTTGTCCACCTTTTGGGGGGAAAATCGACTTTCTTAAGGAAGGGGAAGCTGGAAAGAAATGAAACCTGTTGGGGGCCAAAACTGAAGAAAAAAAATATTTTTGTCTTTACTTAAAAACTATTTTTTTCTTTTCCTGGAGATACTTTCAATGTTTCTTAAAATTATTTTATTTTGTCAAATCCAATTTTAGAGGAAACATGTTTTCTCTTAGCTGACTCCCATTCCTCTCTGTCCAAATGAGGTTGCACAGACTGGCTTGGTCTTGCCCCGCCAAGAAGTGCAGGGGGGCATCGTTTGTGATGCATGATTAAGTACAGCAAGACCTGGCCGTGCGCTCCGGTGTCTGGACAATCTTACATTAATCCAACGCAAGCCTGCTCATCCCTAAGGCAAATTCTTGAATAACAGCAAGCAGGGACTTACCCCCAAGTGCAAACCCTGGCAAGTGGGAAAAGTTAAAATAGTCCTTTTCTGGCGGTGGCAGCAGTAAGGGTTTTCCAGACCCACGTTCAAGGGTTCGTTTCACATAGACGTTGCTGACCTTGTTTACTTTTTCCTTTATCTTCCTGGCCTTCCTGCAAATATTACTGCATTTGTCAGAATAGACCAGTTAAATGGCCCGGGCCCTTAACGAAAACCTTGACTCTTCTTTAACCTTCCTGAGGAATTGCTCATTAGCGGGAAGTGGTGCCGCTGGCTCGTACACATAGGCAGGAACCACTCTGAGCGCGCGGCGCTCCTCGTGGCCGAGCGTCGGACTGTGCCGGTTCCCAGCAGTGGAAATCCCGCTCGCCCGCTTCTTTCACACAAGGACAGCTCCAAAACGGCAAAGCCAGACCTTCAGTGCCCCGTGAATGATGGGCACCTGGGAGAGCTTCCTAAAGAAGTAGTCGAAATAATCAGCTAACTCACCAAGCAATTGCGTCTCTGGATTTCGGTCGTTTAACAGTAAAGGGATTTCACTTGAGGCAAGGGGCAGGAGAAATCCCCTTTTGCTTCTTCCCCCCTCCTGCTTTGCACCTCCATAAGAAAATAGGTCATTTAGCTGGTGCCACCAGCAAAACGATGGGAAATGCCGGTCTCTTGCTGCTGCCCAATTTCGGTGTGAACCTCAGGCTCTGAGCACTTTGGAAACTTGGACTCCCGAAGGACAGAACAAGTTTCCTTTACTCATCATATCTCCAGCTGCTTCTTTATTTCCTCGCACAGGCAGAGGGCTTGCATCTTTCTCTCGCAAAGTTTCCATTCCCCCCACCCCCCCACCCCCCCAAAAAAAAGGTAGAAGCGAGGAGAAATAGCAAAATTCAGTTCCCGCCTGGAATTGCTTTCAGGGCTAGATCTCATCAGCTAGATCGCACCATGGTAACAAAAGGCAATGAGGCATACCTGCCGCTGTCAGATAAAGCACGGGGCCGGCCAACTCTTTTGCAGAAGAATAAAGTTGTATTCAAGCGCACACACCGGCTCTATTATACTTCTGCGCTTTTACCCTCATCATCCTTCCCTTGTTCCTGCTGATGCTCAATACGCTGAGTTCTGTGGTCCAGCTTTTGTTAGGCTTGGATGCTGCAAATGTCCTGTGTGTGCGCAGGGCTTCCATCGCACTCGCTGAGATTGCACCCATGCGCAGCCTCGAACCTGTGTGTGACTGCCAGCTTTGCAGCATCTCAGGCTCTAAAATCTTTCTTTCTTTTTTTTTTCCCCAGATTTGTATAAAACCAGCCCCTTGGAGCCTTTGAGTCTGATTGCCACTAAATAGCAGGTTTGCATTATTTATCAGAATTTAAAAAAACATAATTCACTGAAGAGTCTAAGTGTGTATATATATAGAGAGAGAGACACTGGAAATGCTGCTGATTGAGTATTATTCATAGTGGTGAGTTTTTAAAATGAAACACTGTTTATTACCTTTTTTTTTTCCCTGAACTTCATGAACATCTGAGAAAATATTTCTCATCTTCCACATTGTTTTGGCATCAACTGGAAACAAAAGGATTTGCAAATCTATTAGAGACAAATCTCAGAGTAGTTAGAATAAATGGAATTGAAGCACAGCAGGCTGATTTCTTTCCTTCTTTCCTCCCCTTCTTGTGCTTCACACAGCAACGGTTTAAGAGGGGGAAAAGGTGGAACAAGAATTGAGTTTTCTTTGTGTTTTTCATTTCTAATTACTTTTATCTCTAGCAGGTGCGGAATGCTTAGTCTCAGAACGAGTGTGCCTAAGTATATCTGCAGGATATAACAAATGAAAATAATTCCCCTTTTTTCTTCCATTACAGTAATTACTCTGTTTTATTTATGTATTGTGGACAGAATACCATTTAAGCTCATGTATGCTGTATTCATATCCCAAGTAACCAGGTACTGGATGAAGGGAGAGGATGAAATAATGACAGAGGTGCGTTGCATCTCTGGTTTCGGGGAGGCTGTGCCGTCTGTATCTCAGCGTCCCGCAGTGGTCTAAGAACCTGCAGGAAATGATGAGTGAGCAATGTGGGGCCAGGTCTGCTTTCCTGGCCTTTACTGGGTGCTCTCTTTATGTAGTGCTAAGTTATGTGATGTCAGACAACAACAACAACAAAGATGGCACCAAGGGGAAATGTTGGGAACAGACAGTACTGCAAATTTGAAACACCAATACCCAGCAGAACTGCTTTGGAAATTAAAGTGGTTTTCCATGCAGGATTGAGGCTGTGTCGAGAAACAGTAGATCTATTTCGAACTTTATTTGCCGGCTGGGCTGTGCCCCTGCAGATGCAAAAGGCCTCATTTTCCCTTTGTATTTTCTAGGACCTTTTTGGTTTTTCCCGATTTCTTTTTTGGGGCTCTGACTTGCTGCTGTGAGGTTGGATTTGGGAAGTCTCCCAGGCATTTCTCCTAAATGATTTGCTTTTTATTTCCCATTGCAACCCAAGAGGGAGCATTTGGTCAGCATGCCCAAGAAGTGTCCACCCTTTGTTACTCCAGTGCTGCCCTCCAAGGCCCCTCAGTAACCACTGCCAGAGAAAGTTGGCCCCCAAGGCTTGAATTACAGTGAAGCCATGGATAGAAAATACACCATGAAATTTTATGGCTCCTGCGAAGGGGCTGCCATCTGCTTTTTCTTTTTTCCCCCCTCTCTCTCTCTCTTTTTTTTTATAGCCATTCCACAGTCTATTAAACCATTACTGTCTGCTCCCCTACTTCCCGCTAAGGTCTGTGTCCATTTCAAAATACACCACTTTGGATTTCAAAGCAGCCCTTGGGAATTCTCCGGATCATTCATGCTTTACAGGGCTTTGCTGCTTTTTTATTTTTTTAATTTAAATCTATTTGTTCACATACATAGGTACATACCACTCCCAGCCCTCTTGGTCCCTCTCCTCCCACTTGCTCTTTCTTCTTCATGCAAAACCTAAAAATCTTGCTGAGATGAGCTTGAATGAGAACTGCTGTATCTTATTGTACCTCGCTGGTCCTGCACAGAGGGATACTCCAAATTTGGAGTCAGAATGATGCTTGCTGGGCTCTTTCTGAGTAAGGAGCATCCTGCCACAGGAGGCGAATGCGGCAGGTACTAAGCAGCAGAGCTTGGACCGCTTTGCAAAACAAGACGCAGGTTTATGGGTACGTTCCACCTGAAGACTTAGCTGCCTCCAAACTTCGAGAGCAAGTCCTCTCTCTCCTCATGCTTTCCTGCAAAGCTGCTATTGCATCTCCTCATTGCTGTTGTGTACGTAGGGAACAGAATTCCACTTGGTTCTGGAAAATTGCTTTTGCACATGTTTCTTGCAAGGCCTGCGATTTCTTGCGATGGTGGGATTTTCTTTTCTTTTAGATATTCGGTTAGGTTTCATTTCTCCCTCCCTCCCTCCCCGTAATTTTTCTTTTTGGAAGGTGGAACAAAACCCCTTCAGCTGTGACAGGTGGGACCACGAGAAAAATGTGCGGAGACTGGTGGGTGCCTGGGCTCTCTCTGCACATTGCAGGAAACACATGAGGCCGGCTCCTGGCTCACACCACTTCTGCCTGTTCTGTCCTTAGGCTGCTCCATCTCTAAAACAAAGCAACTTTCCATAGTAAATGTGTCTCTGAAGCTTATAAAACTGTTGGTAGGCAAGCATGGGCACTGGGGTACATGATTTTGACTTTGAGTCCAAAATAAATCCTCTGTGGTTACCTGACACAAGCACCAATTTTTTCTCAAGGTGATCTTGCCCCCCCCAACCTTGTCTCCCTTTCTCAGCCTGTCCTTGAATGCATTCGCACAAGTATCGATAGGTATCCGACCAGCCGGGACAGGCATAGGAGTGGTGCCAATGCTGCAGTTACATCAGGAACAGCGTTGCTGCCTTTTCTGTAATGTAGTGCAGATGGCTTTGATATATTCTGCTTTCGAGGAATGAGGTGTTAGTCTCTCTGGCTCTTCAGAGATGCTGCATGGTGGTTTAGGGCCACCTGCAGCATCACAAGGATGAGGACAGTCCCAGTGCTCAGCCAGACCACTTGAAACGCTGGGAATATCCTGAATCTCCAAGCTGTGCAAACTGAGGTCTCCACGAGCATCCTGCTGCAAGCTCAGCTTCCGCAGTCGCTCCTCCTTTTCAGCTGCAACCCTTCTCCAAAAGCGTTATTCCCTTCGCTGCAAAGATCCTGTGTCCGGGGTCAGAACAGCTGAGTAACCACTAGAGGGAGATGATAATGACTCCTCGCATTTGTAATTCTTGTGTTATCTCCAAGAAATAGCAATTAGCCTTTGCAGCTGCACAGCTGCAAAGAGGCAAAAGTTGCTCACTGGGACCTTTCGTACTTGCAGAGGGGAGCCAAGTTGGGACTGCTGGGTGCTTTTTCGGGGAGCACCTTTGACTTTTGTTAATGTAAATCACACAGCCTCGCTAAAGCTAAGAGTCCCAATTATGAAACTCTAAATATGACGTGCCCTAAGGAGCTATTTTCCAACTGGTTGATGCTTCCATTTAGACTAAAGCTGTGCATTATATGGGACTAAATTGCTGTTCTTCAGCTTTTCGACCTGGGAGAGGACAAGGCTATTCTCACCAGTGCTGTGATGCCACAGAGATCTAACGTGTGTTCGTATTTGTACAGTGCTTTGGGATCTCCAGTTAGGAAAAGGCCTTCGAGAGGGAGGGGAAAGGTTGTAGAGTCATGTTATTTCACTTTCAAATTCTTCCTGTTACAAATGATTCTAACAGAACCAGTTTTTGGGGTGTCCGTAGTCATATGCAGAGTTCAGGAGTGCCTGCATTTCCTCCTTGCTGATTTGAGCCAGAATTCAGGGTTTGTCTTGAAGGTGAACGTTTGTCTGTGATGCCAGTGATTAACTGATAATATGAAAACCGAAACCAAAATGGTAAATGCTTCCCCTCAAAACGTGGATCTTGCTTGGTAGTGCGTACAGACACAAACATAGGTTTGAAAACACACAGCATTGGTTTGAAATGAGTTCATTTGATTAAAACCTGGAAAATAATTGTTTCCAATGTTTTCCTTTCAAATCAACAGTTTTTCTTCCTTTTTTTCTGTCTCCTTCCCACTATTTAAAAAAAAAAAAAAGGAAGGGAAACTAAGAGCAACTGAATGTGTGTATGTGTGAGAAAGAAGAATTGTTGAAAACTGAGGCATAGTTTCTCGGTTTGAAACAATGTGAGAATTTTCATTACTTGAATTAAAAATAAAAATAAAAAAACAAACCCAGAGCAAACTGAAACCTCATGTGCAAACTGTCAGATTCTTTCAGAAGCTATTTTTCACTCAAAAGCGTTTGCTCTTAGAAAGCGTTTTGCCCAGCCTTACTACGAACACAAAAGCTGCACCTAATTGGTTTATATGTTGACAGGCATCTTATTACTGAGAATAAGCGTGCGTGTGCACCCCGGCCTCGGCTGCACGGGGATTGCCCAGCTGCCCTGCACCAAGGGAGCTGCCGGCCCACTTCATCTCCCAGCGATGGGCACTCGCTGCTGGTGAAGGACGCGGCTGTTTCGGTGGTTTCCTTTCTTGCTTTTCCATTGCAGATTAGCTGTCTGTAAATAAAGCGAGTGACGAGGATTGTAGCGTTCATCCAGCTTGGTGGCATTTTGCACCTGTGCCATCGGTACGTGTTGTGGTCCAGCTAGGATATCGGGCATCCTCTTGCACGTCAGAGCAGTTAAACGGAGGGGGTTTGGCTCTGAAGTGAGCCGGGGATACCTGGGTCTGTTTTATGGAGCCACAGCGCCAGGTGAGACAGCTCTAGCGGTGTGCAGAGCCCAGAGGCGTCGGGCTCACCCCATGGTTCCAGGTGTCCTCCCTATCTACCTAGCCAAGTTGGACACCTCGAATCCTGCAACCCTAAATACTGACTCCAGGTGATTGTGCTGACTGATGGAGCGACTTTGTTTTGACTGATGGAGTGACTTTTTGTGCTGACTGAGGTTTGATCTGGTGCTCTCATGAGCCTGCCAAGAGAGGTTTCCCTCTTCCCTAGCACTTGGGTGCAACTCACTCATCAATTTAACAGAAAGGCTGATTTCCAGAAGTGCCTGCACAAGTAAGGCCATTACCACCTAAACTGTTTTGATGTTTTCGAAAACCCCTTTGCAGACCTTTTGGCACCTTGCTGGTTCCCTGATGTCTGTGTCAGGGACTGGCAACCCTGACTTGGTGCACCTCCAGCTCAGAGTAAACGAGAGCTGGTGTAAACCCATGATAGAAATCACACAGGGACTGGTTAACTTTCACACGTTCATTTCTCCATGACCTCTGAAGCACTTGCTCCACCGGAGGGTTTGCTGCCCTGGCAGCCATGCAAGCCTTGCTGCAGCTCTGCGTCTTTCCGGCTGGTGCAGAATTACTGCCTTCCACCTCACTTCTTTGCCTCCAGCTCCAAGTGATGAACGTCTCTGGGGGAAGTGAAGGGCCACATGATAATTAGCTGCATTGCAAGGCCATTGAACGGCTGAGAAGTGGATGATGAATGTGTTTGTGCCGAATGTTATTGCCATTGCACAGTTCTGCTTCTCAGGCCATATTTACACAGTCCCAAGAGCTGCTGCATATTTAATATACACAGGAAATCAGAAAAACTAGTGACCGACATTAAGTCAGTTGCAGGAGGCGTAACTGATAAACTGGGGGCCTTCTCTGCATTGGGGATTTACCTCAAACCTAACTCCTGGCGCATGAAAACCTCAGGGGTAGGAAAGGAAAACTAAAGGTTACCCCAGTCAAGTTCACCCTTGCTACAAGCCACAGCGCAAACTCTGCGTTCAGCTTAATTTCCTTGCCTTTATTTTAAATGCAAAATGATGCAAAAAGGGATGCAGGGACTGTTCATTGACTACAGGGATTGGGCGGTTTTGATTATAATCTCCTGTTTGATATGAGACAGCCTTGGACTTGGCTGGCTTTGCTTGGGTGGAGGGGAGCCTAGCTCTGGGATTTCCCCTGTAATTGTGTACCAGGGTGTTAATGTGTCTGGCCGATTTCATGAACCAGCCATGCCTCTGCTGGGCCAAACCATGCCCAAACCTGGGCAGAGCTGAGTGACTTGGTCTGGCTGAGTCCCCCTTGCTCACAGGAGCTGAGCTGGTCACCCACCACATGTGTGTGCGTGTCCCCACCTGGGGAGTTATCAGCTGGCTCTATTCGGATGAGGATCAGCATGTAGGGAAGGCAGACAGGCAGTGGGTTTGTGTTCCCGTGAGTGCATAGACGCAGCCTGTGAACTGGAGCCCAGTTCCTTCAGATTATCAGCTTTTTGAAGTGCATGGATGATCTCTCCTCCGCACCTCTGCATCTACCCAGATTACTGTTTCCAAGACTAGGTTGCATGTTACTAACATCTGTCAGTCTTGCTTAGTCTTTAATTGCTCTTGGGGCTCTGTGTCAGAAGGAAAAGGACGGCTAAATTGCCTGTAGAGGGGCTGCAGGGCTGAGCAGAGTCAATGCACTCAAAGATACAAATTGAGCTTTGAAGTTGGGAGGAATCCTTCAAGTTGGTATCTTTTATTAGAAATTTAGTAGGTAACAAGTTCCTAGGTTATATTCCTTCTTGGTCTATTTTGGTTAGTTAGTCCAGAAGCCCAAGGGTGGTACCTGCTGCAGCCCCTGGATGGACCAGGAACATTATAAGGTCAAGCCAAATCTCTTGCTTGGGCACTGTTTTTTGTTAGTTTTAAACAAAAGCATCTGTCTCTCTTCCCGCTGTCCTGGCCAGTTAATAACACACAGAACAGACACTGAAAAGTTGCAGCATGACCAGGTGCTAAGGAACAAATAGGTTGTGTGAAAAGAGGAGACTGAAGTCACCAAATGACTGTCCCTGCCTCGAAAGCTCAGGCAAAATGCAGAGCTTTCTTGCAAAGCTGGGTTGTGCTGGAGAGGACCCCTGTTTTGCAAAAGAAACCTTGCTCCATCTCCTAGTGTAAGAGGGAAACATCTCCTAAGGCAGCAAGGAATGACTTTTGAGGAAGGAAAAATAAAAACGACTGACTGGATTTATTTACAAAGAGCTGGAAAATGTCACAAGACAATGGTATTTACAGCTGGAGATGAAATTGTGCTGAGCATCGTAATGGGCTTTCAAACATTTAGATGTTTCTGTATCTCAGCAAAGACTGACGCTGCCCAGCTCCGAAGCCAAAAATGATACAGGGGAGCTGTGAACCTATGAACCTGTGAACTACCTGAAACATGGAGACTATTTTTGTGCAGAACTGTCTTTTGTCTGTAAAATATATATTTTCTGCTGGCATGTGCTTGATTGCACAATGAAGATGTGTTGTGGTACTTATGTCTATTATTCTTTAAGCCGCTGAGCATGTCCACTGCAAATCATATATGACCGTGAGCAGGAGGGAACATGGTCTGGCAGAGCACTTACATTTAATAAAGTGATGCATTTTTGCACCAGGCTCGCAAGTGCTTGTCAGCCATTCCACAGCGTTGGAGCACGCATGGTGCTGTAAATGCCATGTGGCATTCCCAAGGCTGTGGCGTCTTTTAAAATCATTCAAATGTGGCCTTGATATAATAGCCAGCACAGAAGCCTGCCAAGGATTTTTCTGCTGAAGGGGTTTTAGGAGAAAACATGCTTCCCACAAAAATCAAAATTTTGATTAAAAAAACAAATTCCCACCAGGAAAAACATACCAACGTTTTTCACTCAGTGTTAGTGAAACATTTTGTTTTTCAAATGGAATGGAAAAATTTCAGTTCGATAGTAATTCATGTTTACTGCCTGCAAGCCAGCCCCTGACCTGGACTACGTCCCTGAGGGTGTGCTTTGGATTTGCTTTTGTGAGAAAGGCTAGGATATAGTTCGGGTAGGACACCTGATTTGAAGGAGAGACAAAGCGAGAGGCATCACTACTCATGTGGATGCCATTCGATGCTGAACTAACCAAAACAGAAAGCGAAATGGAAATTCTGCTATTTGAGCAGAGTTCGTTATTAGTAAACCCCCAAACAAATTTACAGTATAACCATAATTTCAGACTCCTAGGCAGAGAAACTGGTGTTTATTTAGGATTATTTATTCATAGAACTGGGGTGCATATGTGTGTGTGGATGTGTCTGCAACGGCAAAGAGAGCCCTTAACGCCATAGGAGATCTACGCTATAAAGGACCTTGCAGTCTCTGGTAGGATTTCTCACCTAAAGCTAACCTCTAGGACTGAAACAAGAGGATGTTTTCCTTCAGGCTGCTAAGGGGAATGCTACCCTGGAAAATTTTTAATTTTAGGTGTTGAAATTCAGCTATTTCCTGCACTCTACATTTGTGTGACACATACATGACATAATTGAAACTTCTGGAAACTCTTATAAAAGTATCCCCCCCCCCACCTCCCAGTGCCATAGAATTTGGAAAGCCTTCTGGAAAGTTGTTTTAAATAGCGGGTGGGATGTGAAATTAATGTATGCATGTATAAAATCCTTGTTCACCAGGCTGAAAGGTTAGGTGTTCCTCAGCTTGGTCGTTTCTCGTTATGGTCAAATACTGCTTTATGCCAAGGCTCTATTTGTGTGGCTGGGAACTTGGCTATAAATCTGCGATAAAACATGACCGTCGGTGTAAGCGAGTGTTTCCTCTTTGCTTGTTCCCACTGACGAAATATTTGCTGGAATTCTTGCCCGTGCACATGCTTGGCTGTGCTCTCCAATTAGCCTGCCAATTAGACCCACGATATCTGTTTAGATTATTAATAGAGCTGAATGACTTCTTAAATGAGCATTAGATAAAGTTGAAAAGATAACTTTGAGGGATGGAAGACGCTGTAAACGTTGGTCATGTTTTCTGTTTTGTTATGCTGACTTGCGAGGCATTTTGTTCCAAAATCTGCTGCTCCAGCTCCCTGGCTGGATTGTGTCTCCCAGGGAGCAGCATGATGCATGAAGTGTCTCCCCAGATGCGTGGTACCAACGTCGGTGAGACAGGAATTTGAGGGGAGATGTAGTCGTCCAAGGAGATCAGTCTGGGGAAGAAACGAGGAGCATGTGGGAGAGTAAACTTTCCATTAGGCAATATGCTGACAAGGAAACTGAAGTGGATTTTTTGAGAGACCCATTTAAAAAAAATGTTTTAGGTAATTCCAACAAAATGGAATATTCTTATTTGGCTTAAGCTAGTCTAAAAGGAAATATTGCATTTTGATTTGCCGGATGAAACCCAAAATTTATTTGGAAAAAAGGGGTTTTCATATGACGTATTTTAACTTTGTAGAAACATTATTTTCTATCAGAAAAAAAAGGTTCCAGTAGAAAATTATCAGCTGACTCCCTGTGCAACCTGTTCTGGCTGCTGTAAAGGAACAGCAGGACTGACTTTTCCATCTTTTAAGGCTTACAATTTCCCTTTGCTGAACACTGATTCACTTCCTACCAGTGGGCGCTCTTCTGACTGGAACAGTCATTTCTATACACTTTTACTTGTTGCTGCTTTTTGTTTCAAGGAAAGTTGCTGTAAGCTTTTAGCGTCCCACTAGGCATGGAGAAAGGCTTTTTTTAAAAGTTCCCCCTTGGCCTGAAACAAGCCTGACTCTTATTTTCCAGGGGCTCTCCCTGAAGCAAAAAACAGCCTCTGCTGACCTGATGCCCCTGGAGTTATCTTTGTTTGGACTGCGCAGGGCGCCTTTATCGGGCTTCAGGCAGCCCGTACCATCCCTGCTCGCGGAGGCAGCCGCGATAATGCGGTGTGTCACAGCCGAGGAACGGGGCAGCAGGAGGCATGTTCTGTGCTGAGCATGGACAACGGCCTGTTCATCAGGAACAAAAAAGGCCCTTCCTTCCTCAGTGACCCTCTAAGCAAAACACAGCTGCACCCTGGGCATGATTCCCCGGTGCAACAACGTCGTGGGTGGCAGCGCGATTTGCTGGCGGCGCTCCTGCCCTGGGGCTGCTGTGGGTTCCCAGGCTGGTTTGGGGGATGGATGCCAAGGTCACAGGGCAGTGCAAGGAAGTGGTTGGATATCGGCAGATAGTGATAGGCCTTGGTAATGTGTTTTGTGCTGTGTCCAGGACTTCTCTCTGTTCTTGGCCTCATGTATTTGGGTTTGTGATGGGTGCAGACCCTGCACCTCCGGTGCCATGGTGGGTGCAGAGTCCATGCCTCACATCCCGTGGTGGGTGCAGACTGAAGTCGATCAAAGCCCCCAAGGTCAGGCTGTGCCATGAAGACCCTGCAGCTCTGGGCTGCCATTGGGGACCTTACCTTCAGTGGTTCTCTTTAAAGCAAATGACCGAATAATACAGATACCTCATGCTGCAACATAGAGCCGTGTCCCCTGCCCAGTGCCATGACGTCCTGTGCAGGACAAATGGGCTACTGGGATCTGACACGACTCCCAGCAGGAACCATTAAAGTCCCTTGGGTACTCCCGGCTCTCCACAGCCCTTAAAACATGGGATGGGGACATCAGGGGAAAGGGGCTTAGCAAAGCTCTAAAGTACATTAGCAAATAGTTTGTGGTTGCCCAAGCTAGGGAGTCCGATTTGTGTGAACACAGCCCTGAGTGGAGCAGCAATGCAGGCAAAGGAAAGCGTAGAGCTGGCTGTAAAATTTTAATTCAGCCTTGTTGGTTTGTTTGCTTTAATAAAAAGTTCTTATCAGTAGGCTGCACATTTTCTCCCTAAACTTCCATTTTTCATCTATAATGATGAAGTTTTGTTAAAAGAGAAAGAATCTGTTTTCATTTTGGGGCAATGAGTAACTGGGCTTTTTAGTTTTTTTCTTTCTTTCTTTCTTTGCTTAAAATTACAGTATTTTGGGTATCAACTACAGAGATAGCCTCAGGTCTAGACAAGATATGAAAGGTGCCAAGATGCCTGAAGGAGCTAGGGATATTTCAGTGTTCAGGTCTGAAGAGAAGTCCTGCCCTTGTTCCTCAGTCTTCACTCTTACTAGAGCAGGCTTTCCCATGCTTATAAAGAAGAAAAACTGAGCAGATTTTTGTGGTGGGGGGATGAAGCTATTAATAGAAATGTGGCTGTGGTCTGGCATGAGGTCTATGTGCTGCAGTCTGTTGGCATGTTGGCAGAAAAGCTTTTGAACTGCCTTGAGGCCTAACACGAAATCAACTGCACATTGGGGTGCCAGCGAGGACTAACAGGAGGTCTGGGTTGTTTAGGAGTCTGGGACCATCCCAAGGGCAGCTCTTATCAGGAAAGGGAGGTTGTTACAGCAAACACTGGACTTCTTGTCAGTCCAGAGTGCACCTCCCTCGCGGCAAAATTCACAGTACAAATTAGCCTGGTCATGAATTGAAGGACACTGACCTGGGGGGCAGCGTTTACAGTACACTGCATCTCTCCGAGGCCTTGCTGATAGAGATGTTAGCGTGCGTTTTGTCTGTCGTATAACTAGCTTTCTCCTCTTTGACCCCTTCCTGAGAGCCCAGCAGCTTCATCATGACTTCTTCTCTTTGACTTTCAGTTTTGAGTTTGGAAATTCATACCTCCAACCTCTTTTCATCAGAGCTAATGTTGCCTGGCTTGTTCTGCTTTGGGCAAGAGCTGCACAATTCAGCATGATGTCCAAAACGCAGATTTAAGCTCATGTGTTTCCAAAACTCCCTTTGTGTTCACTGTCTGTGTTACCCTCCTATTCAGAACTGGAAGGCTTAGTGCCAAAATATTTTGAATGACTTGTTTTACAAAATGTTGCCTTTTAGAAAGAAAGTGTGATCTTAAGGGAAAAAAATGCCAGGTCTCAGGAAACGATTACGTCTTTTCCTATTAATAATGTGGTTTTAATTTGATATTAGTTTTGGTAAAAGAATATTAGTAGCAAGTTGAAAAATATAAGGTCAAAGCTCCCAGGATTTTTGTTTGACAATGTCTAT
This sequence comes from Apteryx mantelli, assembly GCF_036417845.1. Lineage (NCBI taxonomy): Eukaryota > Metazoa > Chordata > Aves > Apterygiformes > Apterygidae > Apteryx > Apteryx mantelli. Next base: position 4,538,960 of record NC_089996.1, read on the forward strand.
TCAAACCTGCACTTTGACCCAGATAACCTAGGGCAGCATATGGATGGACTTCAACCCGCATGGAGTTACTTTGGCACAAAAGAAAAGCCCTATAGGCATCATTATTAGTTTCTATTTTTTTTAACTGGGAAAATGGGATTGATTTGCAGGAAATGCAAACTCAAAATTTCTGCATTTTTTCCCACTAGAATATGGGCCGTTTTTTCAGCATTTGGGAGAATACAGGCAGTGAGTGAGACTTTCATTTCATTTCCAAGGTTGTGCAGTGTTATCTTGACTCCCTCTAAAAGGAGTTTTGCTGAGGGTTAGAGATGCTTGTCTGAGCCAGGTCAAAGACTAACACTTATCCTGACTGGTGCTGTATAATAAAGATAGCGTTTGTGTCCTTCCTCCTTTGGTTCCTCTGCCCAAACTGTAGGAAGGTGGCTTTTGGCATGAGCTCGGATCGCAGATTCATGCCCCTGCATCCACAGAAGAGGTTTTAACTACTCTGCTTCTTCCATCCAGTGTCTGGGGAAAAGAAAATATCCCAGGGCAAGAAATATCTCCAGGCATGAACTTTACTGCACCCAAGAGTCAAAGCTGATGGACTCCTGGGTTTGCAGAACCTTGGCATGGCAGCCCCTTCTTCCTAGCAAACAGTCATGCCACAGCAGGAGCTTCGTATGGCCAGTCCCACCCTTCCTCCCACCAGTGCGATGCTGCAGGTTTTGTGCAAAGCCTCCTTTGCCTCATGGTGAGGAACAACAGCAAAAGCTGGACATGCTGGAGGGAGCAGAGCACAGCTCTGCTGCAGCATCTTTGACTCGAGCTCAGGGCTGCGGTGTGGAGTGTCATTGCCACAAGACTTTCTTCTCTGGGGCCACACACAGAAAGGGGAGGAGGTGCAGCTGCTGTTTCCTTTGGCAGAAACTCTGCTTGTTTGTTTGTCCTCCCTATTGTTTGTGCACAGGAACCAAACAAGAAGCCATGGGGCTAGGCTGAGGAGAACTACCCTCCTTCAGCAATGTAAAGTCTGTTCTGGGAGCTGGGGACATAAAT